>NW_023270418.1:28943184-28992499 GCF_011800145.1 Mirounga leonina | reverse complement strand
TGGCACTGAGATGTCACTTAGATTTTCTCCATCTTTAGCCTAGGGAGGAAAGGAGTTACCCTATGGCATCAACAACAGGTTGAGTAAAGTTATTTCTAAATTTTGGATGAGCTGCATAAAGAAGAGGCCAAATAATCTCTGGACTTGTGAGATGTGCCAGGAAACTGATGAAGTAATACTCAGTGTAGGATTCTCAAGACTGTTTCTTTGCTGACCTTTATACTTTGCTTACCACAAAGACCTTTTTCTTGAATAGTCTTTTGTAGTGAAGTGGACAATAAAAGTAATTTGTGCCTTGTGGGTATTGATCCTCTTTAATCTCCATTCTGCTCTAATATTTATGTACACGTAGCTTTAGGAACTTTCCCAATCTGTCATTGTAGACCTGCCACTCTGGGTTTAAACATAAAACATAAGAGCTCAGGGGACTTTTCTTATCCCAGCATTACCTAGTACACAGGTATTGACCAATAAAGCTTATCAGTGTGTTAGTTGATGTATTTATTATGCCAATAAGTCATGTTTATTAGTTGTAGGCAACAAACTTACCAGCTATTAATTTTTCTATAGTTCAGACAAGTGGTCTCTATCAGAGTGAAAAAACCCAGGCTCTGTAGATCAAATCTCTGTGCCAGATAGGCTCTGTGTTTTCTTAGTTCCAGAGTTCTTTTGTCCTACTCATGTCTCTATCACTAGAACTGAAGGCCTCTGAGTTAACATATCCCAGACTCTCTTGCCAGTGCTGCCTTGTGTGGTTCTCTAGTGGAGGGCACTGATGGGAGTTTAAAGGTGGGAAGAAGGCAGAAGTCATGTTTTCTCAGCTTTTGATGTCACGTCTTGCAGTGGTTGTAGAAGTAGTGTGTCTCCACGACCCACAGAAGTCCAGCAAGGACAGTGCCTTATGAATTATGGGATCATGGCAAATGACCACCTAACCAGAGGAAATTCAGGGAGGCTTCTTGGGTGGTATGACATGAAGATAAAGAAAGTACCTATGGGAGAGTAACAGTCAACCATCATCAACTTTGCACAGGGTCAAAACATGAAGATCTGATCTCACTGTATGCTGGAAACTGAGTAACATCAACAACATGGACTTCTGGGGCAGGGGGTGAAACTGCAACCAGGTGAAACCCGGGTTAGCTGAAATTATTTGCAGGTGCTCTGGACCAATTCCTTCCACTACAATGCCTGGGCTCTTTCAACCTATGAACAGGAATCCTCTCTGGAAGTGACCTCAAAGTGTCTTTGGAGATTTTTTATTCCATTCCTCTTTTGTCTCATTCCCTGGGTAGGAGATGCAGGGAGCAGATCTCAGTTTTTATATTCTAGGCACAATGAGTAGTCAGTGAGAGATGAACCATTCCTGTTAGGGCATGCAACTCCACAATTTCTACCAGCAGAACTGATTCTGCAAATTGATTCTATTAATTTATCACGATTAAGCACATAATATGTACTTACTCAGGGCAATTAAAAAGGTGATGAAAATATTAAGCATCCTCCACTCAAGATGAGCAGAGTTGGATGATTTAAAGACACAACCAGAGAGGAGTTGGTGAAATTAGATCCATTTTAGTAACATAAATGAGACTTGAACCATCACTAAGTCATTTTCTTGGAAGGAATGGGTGACACGACCTTTATTTATTATTATTATTTTTTATTATGTTATGTTAGTCACCATGCAGTACATCATTAGTTTTTGATGTAGTGATCCGTGATTCATTGTTTGTATATAACACCCAGTGCTCCCTGCAATATGCGCCCTCCTTAATACCCATCACCAGGCTAACCCGTCCCCCTACCCCTCTCCCCTCTAAAACCCTCAGATTGTTTTCTGGAGTCCATAGTCTCTCATGGTTCATCTTCCCCTCTGATTCCCACCCCTCCATTTTTCCCTTCCTTCTCTTAATGTCCTCCATGCTATTCCTTATGTTCCACAAATAAGTGAAACCATATGATAATTGATTTATTTCACTTAGCATAATGTCCTCCAGTCCCATCCATGTTGATGTAAAAGTTGGGTATTCATACTTTCTGATGGCTGAGTAATATTCCAGTGTATATATGGACCACATCTTCTTTATCCATTCACCTGTTGAAGGGCATCTCGGCTCTTTCCACAGTTTGGCTATTACAGATATTGCTGCTATGAACATTGGGGTGCATGTGGCCTTTCTTTTCACTACATCTGTGTCTTTGGGGTAACGACTCAGGAGCAATTGCTGGGTCATAAGGTAGCTCTATTTTTAACTTTTTGAGGAACCTCCACACTGTTTTCCAAAGTGGCTGTACCAACTTGCAGTCCCACCAACAGCGCAAGAGGGTTCCCCTTTCTCCACAACCTCTCCAACATTTGTTGTTTCTTGCCTTGTCCATTTTTGCCATTCTAACTGGTGTAAGGTGGTATCCCAATGTGGTTTTGATTTGAGTTTCCCTGATGGCTAATGATGATGAACATTTTTTCATGTGTCTGTTAGCCATTTGTATGTCTTCTTTTGGGAAGTGTCTGTTCGTGTCTTCTGCCCATTTTTTGACTTGATTATTTGTGGGGTTTTTTGGTGTTGAGTTTGAGAGGTTATTTTTTTTTTAAAGATTTTATTTATTTATTTGAGAGAGAGAATGAGAGACAGAGAACATGAGAGGGAAGAGGGTCAGAGGGAGAATCAGACCCCTCGCTGAGCAGGGAGCCTGATGTGGGACTCGATCCTGGGACTCCCGTATCATGACCTGAGCCAAAGGCAGTTGCTTAACCAACTGAACCACCCAGGCGCCCCGAGTTTGAGAGGTTCTTTATAAATCTTGGCTATCAGCCCTTTATCTGTAGTGTGACAGAGACTTTAATAAAATGTTTTACTTCTCAGCTGGGCAAACACATTTGGAATGGGAGAGAATAAATGATGAATACTTTGCTGAGGTTCAAATGTGGTGATGATATAGTTGGTTTCTTTGGTCTATTCAATTTCTCCAAGCATAACCTTGCAGCATCTTCCATGTACCCTGAAGGCATAGAGTAAACACTGTGAAAGCAATCATAACTCCCCTCCCATTGCTTCATTTCTTGAGTGCTTTGATACCAAAATTGTGTCTACCTCCTCCTCTACCTGTCACATTCTCTGGTAATCACCAGGAGTCAGCAAGTAGAGGGACTTGGAGAATAAGAGAGACTGTACAGATGTTTGCAGGAAGTTCAATCCTGGGTCCTTAAGCAAGATGTCAGGTGATTGAGACTTGAAGGATCAACAGGAGTTGTCCAGGTGATCAAGGGGCATGCAGGCTTATCTGGACAAGGATGTGGAGCCTATGTCCTTGCCACAGAAAAGGAGACATCCTGTGGTCCTCTCACCTAATCACACATATTCTATGAAAGCTGAGCACCCATATTGGTCCTACTCCTCTGTGCCCATAACCTTAAACCTCAGGAAAACACTTGCTTGTCTGTATTCCCGTTAGCATGCTCATTTATGTGCTAACTGATGAATGGGAATAAGCTTCTGTTTCATCCTACTGACACCCCCACATCTATTGCTTCTCCACCCATGTTGGCTTTTAAGTGAAATTCCATAATTCCTTCCTTTATCATAAACCATGGAGAATCTGCATTCCAGTGGGACACTTTTTTTTTTTTTTTTTTGTGGTATATTACTTAGAGCCTCAAGGTCTGGGATTGTTAGGTCCCATTAAAGAGAGGCCTTGCTTCCCCATTGAAGGGAATAATTCATATGCTTCTAGCTCAGTGCTTCTGGTTGCCACTCCCACCCCCATATTTTACAGTAATCTCTGGTACCCAAGAAAGTAAATACATCATGCAATGCAAGATAGATCATTCTGGAGCCTCCATTTCTTTGCCAATGGTTCTTTTTCTGTACTGTCATCTGGAATGGTTTTTTTTTTCAATTCCATTGCCACTTGCTCATCATCTCTGATCTGAACTTGACTGGGAACCCATGTCTCTCTTTGATTGTCCCTTGACTGGGTCCTTCCACTGACTGATTCTTACATCTGGGTCATTCACTCACAAACCTATTGTTGAACTTGCCTTTTGTAGGGGCCAAGGGCAAGCTGCCCCCAAATGTGCTACTTTGGCATGTTGATTATTTTCAGTAAAAGTTACTTAAGAGGCAATGAGTGCATAAGAACACTCATCTATTGCCCTGAAAGCAGGAAATAAATCTCCCCATGTAAGGTACCCTCTCTCTACCAGGAGGTAGACACCCTAATCACCAGAGTTAGAAAATGTCGAGCCATGAAGGCTGCATAAACAATCCTTGTTACTTTTTACTAATTTCTTTCCCCAGCCCAATTTTGTTTAGAATTCCTTACTAATTGTAGCTCCCAAAGTTAAGTTTTCTCTGCCCTGTCAATTCTTCACTGATTTATTGTCTCTTTATCTGAAAAGTATTGTAACTGCCTGCCTTGGTTATTCCTTTAGGTATCAATTTTATTACTGGGCTTTATTTATTATGCATATGTAATAAAACTTTGGGTTTTTTTCTCTTGTTAATCTGTCTTAAGTAAATTCAATTATCAGCCCATCTAAAAGTCCTTGAAGAGTACAGGAAAAAAGTTTTTCTACCATTCATTTTCATGTCCACCCTGTTCTTGGCACTGAGGATACATCAGTAAGGAAAATAGGCATCAGGCAAATACAAATCAAAACCACAATGAAATAACATGTCACACCAGTCAGAATGGCTAAAATGAACAATTCAGGAAACAACAGATGTTGGCAAGGATGTGGAGAAAGGGGAACTCTCTTACACTGTAGGTGGGAATGCAAACTGGTGCAGCCTTTCTGGAAAACAGTATGGAGGTTCCTCAAAACATTAAAAATAGACCTACCCTCCCACCCAGGATTTTTTTTTATTATTTCATTTTATTTTATTATGTTAGTTACCATACAGTACATCATTAGTTTTTGATGTAGTGTTCCATGATTCATTGTTTGTGTATAACACCCAGTGCTCCATGTAATACATGCCCTCCTTAATACCCATCACCAGGCTAACCCATCCACCTACCCCCCTCTCCTCTAAAAGCCTCAGTTTGTTTCTCAGAGTCCATAGTCTCTCATGGTTTGTCTCCTCCTCCAATTGCTCCCCCTTCATTTTTCCCTTCCTTCCACCCAGCAATTGTACTTCTATGTATTTATCCAAAGGATACAAGAATAGTATTTTGAAGGGGCACCTGCATCCCAATGTTTATAGCAGCAATGTCCACAATAGCTAAACTATAAAAAGAGCCCAGATGTCCATCAGCAGATGAATAGATAAAGAAGATGTGGTGTGTATGTATATATATATAATGAAATATTACTCAGCCATCAAAAAGAATGAAATTTTGTGATTTGCAATGACATGGTAGGAGCTAGAGTGTATTATGTTAAGTGAAATAAGTCACTCAGAGAAAGACAAACCATATGATTTCACTCGTGTGTGGAATATAAGAAACAAAACAGATGAATATATGGGAAGGGAAGGAAAAATAATATAAGATGAAAATTGAGAAGGAGGCAAAACATAAGAGGTTCTGAACTATAGGAAGCAAGCTGAGGGTTGCTGAAGGGGAAGTGGGTTGGGGAATGGGGTAACTCTGTGATAGGCATTAAGGAGGGCACGTGATGTAATGAGCACTGTGTGTTATATGCAACTAATGAATCACTAAATTCTACCTCTGAAACCTATAATACACTGTATGTTAATTCAATTGAATTTAAATAAATAAAAAAAAAGACTGAGACACATATGTAACACCAGCTGTCTTCTCTTCTCTTGAGCCAGACACTGAGACTTGGAAAAATCTAAACATTCTACTCTTCTCAGTGAGAAAGAGATATTTGAGGATAGACCAAGAGGTGAGAGAAACTGAAGAGAGAGGAAAACCGGATTTAAGAATTGCTGCACACTGCATATTCCTATGTGTTAAAAATGCAACTAAAAGTAATTCTTTGAAAAACCATTATTCAGTTGTTGGACTGTGTATTTTTGGAAAATACACTGCTCAAAGATAGGGCCAAGTGGCAATTCCATTTGGTTGCAGAAGTCAATTCTGATCTCTGATCTTCTTTACCTCCAAAATACATATATATCTTCAACTTTTTAAAAATTTTATTTTATTTTATTATGTTATGTTAGTCACCATACAGCACATCATTAGTTTTTGATGTAGTGTTCCATGATTCACTGTTTATGCATAACACCCAGTGCTCCATGTAATACATGCCCTCCTTAATACCCATCACTGGATTCACCCATTCCTCCACCCTCCTCCCCTCTAAAACCCTCAGATTGTTTTCCAGAGTCCATAGTCTCTCATGGTTCATCTCTCCCTCCGATTTCCCCACCTTCATTTTTCCCTTCTTCTCCTAATGTCCTCCATGCTATTTCTTATGTTCTGCAAATAAGTGAAACCATATGGTAATTGACTTTCTCTGCTTGACTTATTTCGCTTAGCATAATCTCCTCCAGTCCCATCCATGTTGATGTAAAAGTTGGGTATTCATGCTTTCTGATGGCTGAGTAATATTCCATTGTATATATGGATCACATCTTCTTTATCCATTCATCTGTTGAAGGACATCTCAGGTCCTTTTTTACTGCTCCAGTACTCTAATAACCTTTATTACCAATTCTTGCATGAAATTTGCTCTGTTCAATATATAGACACCTTCATCAAATAGGCCAGGGTTTATCTTGACTGATGCAAATTTCTGCATATCTTTGTGTCCATCTCCAGTTCCTGCAGCTGAATCTCTTCCTTTTCCTCTTCTCTGATGGTCCAAAATTGAGAGAGTGTTGACTGAGGTTCCCATTTTTGAGAGGTGGAGAGAGATGGTGCAGCCTCCCTCCCCAGTGAGGATGTACCTAGTGCACTGAGAACTGAGTATGGTCCTTGAGTTTTTAATAAATAAGTGTGTGTGTGTGTGTGTGTGTGTAATAGGGGGGATCTTTTAAGATGTGGGTCCTGGGCAAGGGTCCTTTTGCCTGGGCCTAATGGCATCATAGACCCTGAGGTGTTTGGGAGAAGGAAGAGGGGAGGGACTCATGATTTTTGTGAGTCTTAGGTAGTTTGGGATAGTTTCCATAAAAAACATATTAAATATCATATCTTACAACTGCATCAGTATAAAAGCGAATATCCTCCAGTCTGGTTCATTGGTATATATTCATTATTACTACAGTCACTTTTGATTAATATTTTTAAAGAAAGTATAACATTTAGTGGAATCCTAAAAGTATTGTCAGCCCAATTCTCTGTATGTGTTATGCCTGGTGGAAGTCATCCCTGGTGGAAGCTGAGAAACAGTCCTGAGGAAGGATCCAGGGTCTCCCGGGGTGACAGGATAGCCTGTGAAGGAAGAGACGGGGGACCTCGTGAGTAGAGAGCAGAAGGGGTGGCAATAACTTATCCCTGGTGACAGGAATATGGGGACAGATAAAAGTAAGGAGAGTTATGGTTCTGTATAAAAACCGCTGGCTTTGCTTTCTTCCTACAGAACACACACATTTCCCTCAACCTACTTGGCTTTGTCGATCATTGGGGTGGAGAGACTGGACCACATTGTCACTTGCAGGGACAGGACTAGGGGCACCCACACAATTTCAGGGAGGCAACCCCAATCTTAGTAATTAGGGAAAATCACATTTTAATGAAATATTTCAAGAATCAAAATGAATGCCACATATTAAAATTTAAAATCAAGACAGGATTCACCCCTGCTTTGTATGAGTCACGGTTCTCCCTGGCCAGCAGTCTTGGGTCAGGGGCAGGAGATGAGAGAGGCCTAGCCATGGCGAGCTGGGCTAACAGCACAGAGGAAGACTACCGTGTCTCAGGGACCTGCATGCTGCCCAAACACCAGAACCTAAGTCTTGAGATCTTCACACATGGTCCTGAGGGAAATGGGGGCCAGGAGGGAGAAAGAACTCATTTGCAGAGAGAGGACTGTGTTGGGCTACACATGGGGAGGAACAAAATGCTTTCCCCATTCCTAAGTCCTTCATCCATGTGCTCTCCAATGAATTATGTATGAGTGTGTGTGTGCCTGGGCTCACGGGCACACGCATGAAGCCTCCATTTTGATCAGATAACATAAGAAGAACTTTCCATTTGCAGATACTTTATTGAAATGAAAATGTACTCGAGGTTTCAACAATTGTCTTGCAGTTTATAGATCAAAAGACAAAAAGGAAAGGAAAGTTGTGGTTCATATATAATCAGCAGTCGGTTTCTGAGCAGTCTCTGTAGTCCTCGGAGGCCCAGGTTTTATGGAAAGTTAAAACAGAGCACACCACTTACTTTCATATATTATGTTCTGGAAAACAAAAACAGAGACATCGATCAGATTTTCAGCTCTCTGTTAGAAAGGAAAGTTGAAAAACAAACATTTCTTCTCCTTGGCTTCCTGGGTTTGTCCATACATATCTGGTATCCAAGAAAGTCGGTGTTTCAGTTAAGATTGGAATGATCTCATCTCTCATTCTAACGATGAGGAGACATTTTCATCTTGCTATGGTGAAACCCTATACCCACTGAACAATCCCCATTTCCCATACCACCCAACCCCTGAAAGCACTATTCTACCTTTTGTTTCTAGGAAATTCGCTACTCTAAAATGGATGTAAGTGACCTCATGCATTAGTTGTCTTTTTCACTGGTTTATTTCCTTTATGATAATGTGCTCAAGGTTCATCTATGCTGTGCTGTGTCAGCATCTTCTCTGTGAAGGATACTTTTACCTTTTGCTTTGGCAATATTTCTACATTGTCTACCCTGGAAGGTTTTCAATGGCATATTGGAATAGGGAATAAAATATAGAGAGCAAACACACTACTGATTATTATTTTATGCAATTGCATCCCAAGTGGCCGATTCATACCCATGATCTCTACTTGTCATTCATGGGGTCTTAAATTAATGGTCAAGGAATCCAATCACTTATACTAACACATTGGGATTGCTTGAAAGTGCATTCTAAATTCTTTTCATAAGATGTACAGAATCGTCGGGGCGCCTGGGTGGCTTAGTCATCAAGTGTCTGCCTTCAGCTCAGGTCATGATCCCAGAGTCCTGGGATCGAGCCCAGCATCGGGCTCCCTGCTCGGCGGAAGGCCTGCTTCTCCCTCTCTCACTCCCACTCCCCCTGCTTGTAGTCCCTCTCTTGCTGTGTCTCTCTCTGTCCAATAAATAAAATCTTAAAAAAAAAAAAGATGTACAGAATCTTCTTCAAGTGGGGTTTTCTGGATTCTATTAAA
Organism: Mirounga leonina; assembly: GCF_011800145.1. Lineage (NCBI taxonomy): Eukaryota > Metazoa > Chordata > Mammalia > Carnivora > Phocidae > Mirounga > Mirounga leonina. Next base: position 28,983,242 of record NW_023270418.1, on the reverse strand, counting down.
AATTCTTATGAATATTTTCCTCTTTTTTATGAAGAAGGGGATCTTTTTTGCTGATCATTTCTACAAGTGAGGTCCTTCTTGAGAATCAGACATTTTTTACCTTGATAGAAATTGTGTGCGTGTGTGTGTGTGTGTGTGTGTTGTTTCCCTGCTTTGGCCTTTTTCATTTATCATTCCCTAAAGATTCTACAAAGTGAAGAGGCAAGTTAGCACTGGGACCTTGGCTGGCTTTCTGGGTGTCAAAGGATTCACATGCACCCACAATTAAATTCACTGAAATAAAAGAAGGCATGTGTAACACTTGCTGTGGCATAATGAGTGACAAACTTAGAGCCTGCTTGTCCCTGTTCAGTGGTTTTAAAGCTCATTAGAAGAAACCATAGTTACCAACAGCGTGCCAACTTTGGTCAGAATTTCATCCGACTGGCTGAGAAAACATTGCTTCAGTTGTGCTATGGCCTCGTCAGTTGCAGGACCAGATGAGTAGGATTTAAGTAAATTTTGGTATTCTTCCACGCTCACTTGAGAATCGATAGTTTTGTTAATCACCTCTTCTAGAGATGAGCACCCAGAACCTGGAAGAAAACATGCAAACATGGTCTCAATTATGCAGGTATGAAGCCCTTTTTGAGTGTCCCTAGGATATGGTTCATCTTCTTACGTCCCAGTAGACACATGCATTCAGAAAGAATATGGTGAATGGTCTTGAGTTCTCAAATCTAGCAGAGTAAGCTCAGGATCTAGGATTTCCTTTAAGCCTGAAAGCATGTGTACCCCCCCACCCCCACACTACCTCCATAACCCAGAGAAGCCAAACACTAGTAACCATGAAACACGAAGACACTGGAGAAAGGAGGTGCTCTGCACTGGAGTGTGGGGAACAGGAGGTCTTCCAGAGGGCCCTGACACAATCTTCAGCCCAAAAGCCGCCCTCCCCACACAGAACTCACCTGCAAAACAGTAAAGGGGGAGGGCAATCAGCACAAGGACTCTTAGCAGCTTCATGGTTGAGGGCAGCACTGGTTGGTTATTCAGACAGGGAGGAAGGAACTGACTTTGGCAGTGAGTGCCTAGGAGTCCTCCTTTTATTCTCTTGTTCACCACCTTAATCCCTCCCAGAAATGAGGTAATGAGTCACACAATGAACCTGGCTTTGGACCAGGAAAGACAGGAAAAATCAACTGCAACCCAGCCAGCCTGTGCTCCATTTGTAGAAACCAAGGAGACAGAGCTTGTTGAACCCAAAACAATTTTGGAACTCAATGATACATGATTTTAGATGAAATTAAGCAAAAATGCTTGCTAACTAATCAGACTACAGTAAAGTGAGCCTGTGTTGTCATTCTTATTTTATTATTAGTGTGGTCTTCATATCCTTCTCACATCCCTCCCTCCTCTTGGGGAAAGACTTCCCTGGCCCATAGACACTTTAGTAAGGTGCTTGATGTTTGAGAAATACTCACAATGTCTCATTCTCTCTGAAGGTTCTTTTTACAAAGAATATCTCATTTAATTAACTCAATTTCATAAATTCATTATATTATGATCTATCATCTATCTATCTATCATCTATCTATCTACTATCTATCATTATCTGTCTATCATCTATCTATATCTATCTATATCTATATTTTTTCTGTTTAGGATTTTTTTCTCACTGATTCAAAGGATGATGTGAAGCTGTAGAGCAAGTGGTTGCTCAGCAGAGGCAGTGCTGAGTGTTAGAAGGATGACCATATCTGGGCTTAAGCAGATATGGATTTAAATCTTGGATGCAACACCTAATCATGAAGTGTCCTTGGGCGAGTGAAACTGCTGGTCATTTCAAGCTTCCTTTTCCTCATCTCTAAAATGAGCAGGAATAAATCCAGGCCTGGTTTTGTAAAGATGACAGACACTCTGTAAAAAGCTTATCCAGGGATTCAAACAAGGTAATGATGAGTAAATGGGAAGTTTCATCCATTCATCCATTCATCCATCCATCCATCCATCCATCCACGATTCATCCATCCACTGCTCAACAAGAACCATGAGCTTTCCCTATGACTGGTGGCTGTGCTGTGTGCCCCAGATTCAGTTGTTTAACCAGAACTTCGACGCTGTGGAACTTACTTCTCACAAAGGAGGCAACAAACACTCCCAAAATTGAATGAGTGACGTCAGAAAATGATTGCTGTACAGAACAACAAAACAACCATGAGGGGCAGTGTCCTGTACAGAAGTCCAGGCCAGCTACAGGAGGACAGACTTAAAAGCCTGGATGAGTGGACAATGATATCAAGGAGAATATCTGGGAAAGAATGTTCTAGGCAGAAGGAACAGCACTTACAGAGGTCCTGGAGCACTTGGTATTTGGCAAGTTAAGGAAAGGAAACACAGTGTGCCTCTTGGTGTCAAGAGAGACATAGGACAACCTCCTACTATAGAAATAGAAAAACCACATCAGTTTAAGCAGGGACAATAGGAGGGTAATAGGGACAAGAGAAACAAAGTAGACTCAAGTTAACAAAAAGAGAATGAAAATGATGAGAGAGCCAGAGAGATGAGTTAACTACTCATAAATGTGATATTTGCTGTTTGGATTATTAGGGACTCATTTCTTCCCATCATTCAGTTGGAGCATAAATTGCCAAGAACAATACTAATTTAAGGATAGGCTAGAAATAGGAAAAAATGTGATGTTCTAATGTGTGTGCTTTCCTCCAGTTGACCATTGCTACCAATCTCCATTCCACAGCAAATGAAGGACTTTAGTGATGAAAAGAGAGACTGCTTGGCTAGGTCTTAATGGGGACTCCCCTTGGTGCCCCAGTTGGTATGGACTTGCCCTGTTACCTTGCTGGGACACAGATCCTTGCATAAGTTTCTTACTCAGCAAAAAATAAAATAAAATAAAGTAAAATAAAATGGAATAAGATGAATTAAAATAAAATCCCACATCATGTACATGGTGCCCACAATAAGAGGTGTATTTTTTTTTTTAGCTTCATGTTTTCTCTATCGCAGATGATGATTATTCTCCGGTGAATGACAAACAGTTAACTCAGCCCACAAAGGACATATTGACAAGCCAGTCTTGACAAGGAGAAATAGAAGAAACCAAAAGGTCAAGATGCATGTGTACCTAGGCCTGATTTTTTCTCTTCAAAAGGGGCTTTAAGTCAGGTCCCCAGATGATGCTCAGGAACTAGAGGAATGAAGGAGCCTTCAGTATGGGCATTTGCATGACACTTATTGATCCCCTATTAAGACAAACCATGCTGTAAGGGTGAATTTGTCCAGGTAGAGATTTTGCCCTGAATGCCATGTGTCATGGGAAAGAGAGAAAGTATGTGGCAAGAGAGAGTTATATTTGGCTTGTCTTCAGGTTCCTGCAAGACCTGATATATACTCACACCAATATTTTGGTCATTTGAGGACTTACCATACTTCATAAAGTAATAACAGACAGTGAGAGCCATCTTTTCTCAGTGTTTCATGTATTGGCACAAAGCCTATGAAGGAGTTATTTTAAAATTTAGATATTCTTTAAGTGGTTTTAAATTGTAAGTTACTGATATGGATCAACTTTGCAGTATTTAAGAAGATATCCCACATGTTTTTTCACTCATTCTGTAAAACCAGTTCTGCCCTCACCTGCAGGGCTGTTGGGACATTAACCTCAGGCATGTTCTTTCGAAGTGAACCTCTTCCTCATTAAGATCATGCCAAAGTCTAGAACTTGGGGAGGGAGGGACTTAGCAGCCTGGCAATGGTAGGAAAGGCCTTGGCCTTGGAGACATCTTGAAGGCAGTGAGATGTTGGTTGTTCACAGTATCTAGACCATCCCTAGACCAGGCCCACTACTTGCCATGGGCCAAGCCTGCTGGGAGATTTCAAGGCTGTGTCTTTTTGTACCCTGGAAATAGTCCTGGGATTGTCATAAGTCCTCAGAACAGGGCTGGGCACAGAACAGGTGCTGTGTTCATGGCAGCTGCCAGTGATTCATTCTATAAAATTGAGAAAGCTCTTATGATAAAACTTGAAGGACTACTAGGACCATCAGAGATCACTGGAAACTTGGTTGAACTTCACATTCTCTGGAAGATCTAGAGAAGGTCATGTTGAGATTTGAGGTAAAAGTCCTGTGTGTGAATAAAAACCACTGTATTTTGATCCATGCTTACTTGATACTGTTCTTTTTGGAAGAGTTTTATTGAGATATAATTTACACAGAACTTCTCTGTCAAACATCTTCCATACTGTTGGTTTAGTAATCTTCTCAAAGCCCAGCAGCAATGGGTATTTATCTGTTTCCAAAATTCAATAAAATATGAATGGCAAACAATAATAGAGTGGTCACTTGAGGCAAGGAACTGGAGCAAACCTCCTTTAATCTTGTCAGGAACAAACTAATGTGTAGGAGGAGGATGACATTTATTGGTCCAATGGGGGTACTTTAGAGTGTGAAAGAGGTCACAAAGTGGGTGGCATGTCAGGAGAGTAGCATAAACTAGGATTCTACTGAGAAAAGTGACAAGTGTGGTCACCCTCCCTCGGTTTGCAACCTCCTCTGCAGCTTCCCAGGTATAATCTGAAAGCAACCACTTTACAGAGAGAGTTGGGAGAAATTGAAGAAAAGGCTGGCCACTCTGGGTTGGTATATGGCAGGTTTAATGATATAGGGAGCTTACATACAGGGTTGTCTTGCGTAGCGGCAAGATGGGTAGATATCTACACCCACTTGCCAGAATCTGGAAGTTTACGGAGAAGCTTTAAGTGGGTTCAGTCCCATACCCAGTTCAGATGGTCTCAACAACACATCACTATCTCAAGGCATTGGCTTGTGGCAGCTTCTGGAAGTGGACCAAGCAAGTGGAACCTACATTCCAAGGACAGGGGAAGTGGGCGAGGAGCTTCCAATTGCCTGGGTATAGATATGCAGTTCATATCTTCTCCCCCAACACCTCCCCATGATGTGAGCATATCCTTTCTCTCCAGCTGCTTATGTGACAAGAGAGGTCAAATAAGTTGACCAACATCCCATGCTTGTAAGTGGCAGCCAAGCTAAGGAGTCTAGTGTTCTGGCTGAGAAACAGCTCTCAGCACTATTGACCTCCTTAGTTTGACCCTCATGGACTCTCATCATATGGCTCAAATGCATTCTTGTGATCTTGACTCACACAACTGCCCTTGTGAACTCCAGGTTGATTTCTGTGTAGGCCTGCCAGGTTTATGCTGAGGTTTTGTTCACTGTGGACTCCCCTCAACACTGTCCCTGCCTTAGTCCCATTGGGTTGAAACTCCTTATTCCTTCCCAATGTCACATCAAAGAAAGCCCTCTTCTTGTGCTCTTTCCTGACTCTGAATCTCTAGGTCTCCCTTGCTAAGACACCTTGGATCTGTGTGCAGCTCTCTCCTGACGTCTCTAGGATCCTGATCCCATGGTCCTTCCTCCCCTTTATGGTCCTACAGGTTACAGCCTGTGTACCTCTGGTCTTTGTGTGATGGCAGTGATACAGTAGGTGCTTAATTGTTGTGTAACTGCTTTTCAGGACGGATTTTGTATGTATACAAAGACTTCACTGATTATATGTTTTTGGGGTTTTTTTTTAAGATTTTATTTATTTATTTGAGAGAGAGAGAATGAGAGACAGAGAGCATGAGAGGGAGGAGGGTCAGAGGGAGAAGCAGACTCCCTGCCGAGCAGGGAGCCCAATGCGGGACTCGATCCCGGGACTCCAGGATCATGACCTGAGCCGAAGGCCGTCGCTTAACCAACTGAGCCACCCAGGCGCCCTATATTATATGTTTTATTATTAGGTCTATTTAGAAAGAGGTGCGCATTTAAATTCGAATCTTTAGTGAAGTCAGGGACCAAACCCCACACTAAAATGAGTCACCTGCCTGTCATTCTGGCGCTGACACCACCTTATTTATGTTCCTGGATGAGGACTTTGGTGTCACAATTGGGAGAGGGCTGGTGAGGACAGGAGGTGGTGGTAGCCCATTCCATGCATGGACTGGGCCACCCCAATTGACCTGTTCCCCAGAAGTAACCATTACCTTGAGCCAATGTAACTTTGATCCAATCTATCCCGGATGCATCTGATGACTTGGGGCCGTAAGCCATATTTGGAAGCCAAGCTGGGATCAGTTGTTGCCTCCAGTGAATTCTCCTTGGCTTATTCACCCAAACCATGAACTTTATACAACATTGCAGTGCCAAGAAATGTGTGGCTAGTTATTTGATCCCCATAGGCATGTGACAGTTTTATGGATCATTAGATATCTACACCTTTATCTTCTATATTGAGTTAGTAATTTTCCCTACACTACGTACCCAACTTTTCTTGCTACCTTTAGGCATGCACAGTTGTGAACCTCTGGCCCTCAGGAGCAGTATAAGGAATATATGGCAGAAGTGATATAATGTATTTGCACTGTGAGAACAGTGATTTTTTTTAAATGAAACTTTCTGACTCTCTCCTTCCATCTATACCTGTAGGCACTTGTCAATGTCTGGAGATGTCTTGGGTGTCCCCACAGGATGGGTGGTGTGCTATTTGGCATCAAGTGGGTGGAATCTAGGGCTCTTCCCAAACAACCTGAGATGCTCAGGGCATTACTCAAAAAGGACTTTTTCATCCTCAAATGTCAATAAAGCCTTGATTGATACTTAGTGCTAGAGAAATCACTAAAAGCATTTACCCTTTGACAAAAGATCAGTAGTGCTAAGTCACCTCCCACTAAGTGGACAGTGAGTGGAGTCCCAGTGCAGACAGGTGTAGGCAGGAGTGTGGGTATCTGTGTCATTTGGTGCACAGAGCTCATCTTGTTTTTGTTCACGGAGGGCCTTGGTTTCTCCATTCTGTCATCCACATCATCTTTGTCCTTCAAAATCCAATTCAGTCTTCACCTCCTCTCAAAGTTTTCCTTCAGAGAGAATGTTCAGCTATAAGGGCTTTGTTCTTGGTGGAATGTCTTATGGCCTTTGAATTCTGTGGTAGAATCTCATTCTTAGGGATATATTGATATCTTTTTCACTTCTCTTATGCCTTGTCATTTGTCATGATAGTTAAAAATGTTCCTGTATGAGACATCGGGTTTATTAGTTTTACAATGGCGAACTTAATGAATATCCCTGACAATACTAGGGATGAGGGTTACAGAAGTAGATAAGGAAAGGTCTCAAGTCAGGAGATGGCTGGTCAGCTGAGTGGGAGAGCATGGGACTCTTGATCTCAGGGTCATGAGTTTGAGGCCCATGTTGTGTTTGGAGATTACTTACATAAAAATAAAACTTAAATAAAACCCAAAAGGTCTCAAGGTGACTGCTGTGGTGATGCTGGAGGTTCTCTGAATATCATGGTGGTTCTTGTCCTCCTCTGCCCATCACCTGGTAGCACCTGTGTCCCCAGTCACTGGTCCACTGACACCTAAAGGAGATGGAGATGAAGAAATGAGGACTTAATGATTTTTGCTTGCAGAGATATCCATATATTGGTCCTGGCAGGGGTGGGGGGACAGTCTGGGCATCAATCAGTTGCTTTTGAAATCTTCACAGTGGATTCCAACACAGAGCCAGGGTTGAGGAACACTGGAGAAAGACATTCTTCATCTCCACATTCAGTGGTGGTAATAATCTTTTACCTTCCTGGTTACTAGTAGGGACTAAGAGAGACAGAACATAATAATCTTCCAGGATGATGACTAGCCCATAAGGGTGATCAATGAATGTAAATGCTTGGTATTTTAGAAACAACAATAGTGAGTGAAATAAGTCAATGAAAAAAATACATTATCATATAGTTTTACTCATATATGGAATATAAGAAACAGCCCAGAAGATCATAGGGGAAGGGAGGGAAAACTGAATGGGAAATCATCAAAGAGGGAGACAAACCATGATAAACTCTTAACTGTAGGTAAAAACACTGCGGGTTGCTGGATGGGAGATGGTGGGGGGTTGGGGTAATTGGGCAATGGGCATTAAGGAGGGCAGGTGATGTGATGAGCACTGGGTGTTATACTCATCTGATGAGTTATTGAACTCTACATCTGAAATTAACGATGTACCATATTTGGCTAATTGATTTATAAAAAAGAAACAACAATAATGATTGATAAAGTTGTTTTATTAAAATAGTTTACCCTAAACCACTCTGTGTTATGAATATTCTATCACAGGATGTGTGTGTGGGGGGGGGTAGTGTGATATTGTGTATCTCTGGGTAATTTTGTGTGTGTTTGTAAACTGTGTGTCTGTGTGTGTGTTGTTGAGGGTGACATGTGTGTCTTTGTATAAAGATTTGTTTTAGGGTAAGTGATTCAGACAGAGCTTCCCAAAGAAGGAGATGGGAAATGGACCTTATAGGTGAGGTTGTAGCCTGTCCTATTCAGGGAGGATATAGAGGCAAAGAGAACTGTACCTGTCCTGGTACAATAAAGTGACTCAGCATGATACATAAGTGAATGGCATGTAGACAACTATGGTTGAGCATCCCTGGGCGCTCAGGGATAGAGGCTAAGGGGTGCCCAGGGATGGAGCCATGGATGTCCTTATGTGCAATGCAAATGGTGGGACTTGCTTCTCCCAACATTGTGTCTGCAGTCTGGGTATCTCAGTTTGCAAGAGCTCCATAATCCTTGTGTCCACTGAGCATAGTGTGTAGACTGAATACAAAATGTATTTCACAAAAGGGGACCCATTTGAGTGTACATATTTCCTGATGTGTTGAAAATACACATTTATTATAAAGGCATTACTGATAATTGATAATAGTAGATAGCTGTTACCTTCTATTTCTCAATGAAGAGGTAGTACCAATTGCTTACTCTAATTTGGGAGCTGGGTTTCAGATTCAAAAAATCCTCTTAATAAAAATTACCTTTAGTAATTCATGGTTCTAGGAGTAAGATCAGATTTGCAGTTTAATGGGAGGGTCACTTTGGCATGGATGAGGAGGGTGTATTTCAGGAAAGGTATCACACAGAGCCCAGAATCACGTAGGAGACACTGACCCAAGCTGGGCAGGGTGGGACTGGACTGTGAGGATGGCTGTGGAGGTGGCAAAGAGTGGAAGCTCAAGAGTGAGGCTGTGGGAGCAGAGGGGGCAGAACCCAGGGAAATTCTGGTTGTAAGGGCAGAGGTGAATGTTAGTAAACTTATAAAGCTCCTCAAAATATACCCAGATCTTAATCCCTGCAAATTGCAATGTTAAACTTCATGGTAGGACTTTGTTAATGTGATAAAACTAGATTTTGACATGGGCAGATTATCCTGATTTGGGGGGGTTGTCCTCTAAATGCAACCCCATATATTTTAATGATTTTTATTATTTATTTATTTATTTGAAAGAGGGGGAGAGAGAGAGTGAGCGAAAGAATGAGACAGAGGAGGGGCAAAGGGAAAGGGAAAAGCTGACTCCCCACTGAGCAGGGATCCCGAAGCTGTACTCAATCCCGGGATTCCAGGGTAATGACCTCAGGTGAAGGCAGATACTTAACTGTCTTAGCCACCCAGACACCCCATAATCCCATATATTTTACATGAGGGAGTCAGAAGGAGATTGATAGGCATAGAAAGGAGAAGGCATTTTGACCTCATAGGGCATAGATCAGATCAGAGTGATGGGACATAAGACAAGGAATGATGGTTTCCACCCATCAAAGTTGGAAGCAGCCATGAATAGATTTTCCCTTCAATCTTCCAGAGGGAGCGTGACCCTCCTGACACAATGATTTCAGCAAAGTGTTACAGATTTTGGACACTGTCATCCAAATGTTGAGAAAATAATTGGTGTAAACCACTAAATGTATGGTAATCTTTCACAGCAGCCAGTGGAAACTAATCCAAAATTTTGCATGAGGTGCCTCATGGCTTGGGGCACTATTGAGAAAGGGGGGCTCATGGATGGTAGAGCAGGTTGCAGGCAGGCAGTGGGTACAGTTTTCTACATTTCTTCTGAAGTAACTGTGAGTCTTGAAAGGAGTTTTCCAGATGGCAGCTGGATGCTGTTTCTGGAGATCTCAGGAGAATGTGAGAGAAAAAGCATTAGCCCGAGGTGTTGATGAGGTTCTTGATGTTGATGAACAATGTGCATGTGCAGAGTCAAAAAGAGTTAACTGAAGGGTGAACCCTGGAGTTTTACTAAAAATTGAGTAGTAGATGGAAAACAAATTATACCATGAGAATTCATAGGCTTGAATCCAGAGTGAAGGTGTGAGGACCGAACACGTTTGTGGTTGTGATAAGGACACAATATTAGTGATGCTGCTGGTTGAGAATCATGTGACTGACCAGATAGGCTGTGAGTATCTTTCATACAAAAGCATCACAGGAACATTTTAATTGCATAGACCCTGACCCTTCATTTTCACTCTGGCCATGTGAATGGGAAATCTATAAAGTGATGCAGGATGATTCCTGAGCAAATATTTCCTCTTGCGATCCCTGCTCCGCAGGCTGCCAGGGGTAACTGGACACTTAGTCTCTGAAATTTGCTATTGACAACACACAATGGCCACTTCATGACCAAGACCACCCCAACTCAAGGATGGAGACTGTGGAATAATAACAAGACATATAAAGTAGGGCAGAGCAAGTGATTTATTGAAGCAAGATGTTGAAACCTTTACATTTTCCAGAAGAATAGGTCAGCATTGCAGGACAGAGTTACTAGTATATAAGATTTGTTATATATAATTCTGCATGGTTTTCTCCTGAAAGAAAGAGGTCAGTCATACTGACCCTGGGGGTGACATCTTAACACAGCCTGTCACTCACAAGAAGTTGTAGTGAAGTTTCAAGCAACAAAAGGTAAGTAGAATGGGCACAAGACAGGAAACCAGGGAGGATGGTAAACTAAATACACCTGACACAATTACAACAAATGAAGCAAGTCAGGAAAATCCATTTCCATAGTCTGGCAAATAAAGCCTGAGGTGACCCAATAGTAAGACTCATGTTTCTTTCTTTCTTTTTTTTTTTTTTTTAAAGATTTTATTTATTTATTTGACAGAGACAGAGACAGCGAGAGCAGGAACACAAGCAGGGGGAGTGGGAGAGGGAGAAGCAGGCTTCCTGCTGAGCAGGGAGCCCGATGTGGGACTCGATCCCAGGACCCTGGGATCATGACCTGAGCCGAAGGCAGTCGCTTAACCAACTGAGCCACCCAGGTGCCCTAGACTCATGTTTCTAATGGAAGGAGGAGCAGCCCAGAATTTTTTTTTCTGCTATTCCAGGGCAGTGGACTCTAATTTTTCACTGCAGTGGGGACATGGGGGTGAGAGATTGGAACAGGGGTGGGAGGGGACTTTGGGAATACTGCTTTCAGGAGAGTCCTAGGTTCATGGTGTGGATATTCAACCAGATGGCACATGTCTTCTTAGCACTGAAAACCCAACCCCCATGGGCATTTGTGACTGAACCTTATGACCTAAATCCAGCAGCAGATGGGCTGAGAGACACCTTTAAGCATCTTATTTCTTGACAAAATGTAATTTAAGTGTTTCACCTTTACTCTTGGCTGCAGTAGACAAAGGAAGGAGCATTTCTGGACATAGGTTCAATAAGGGAGAGAGTTGTAGGCAGGGAGTGCTGAAGTCGGCTGAGGTATGGGGGGGTAGGTCTTGGTTCTGCAGAAGCTGGCAGGGTGCCCAGCCAGCTGCCCTCCATGCTGATAGAGGGCTGGGTTCCCTCCTTTCCAGCTGTCTCCCCATTCAACACTCCCAACATGCCCATGGGATTCCGCTTGTGACTATGTCCACTTGGAGGGGTGCATTCACTCTCAGGAAAGCTCCCAGGCAAGGATGTAGCCAGGCTTTGTGTGGGACCCCAGGTGTCCTCCTCCTCAGGAGGAGGAAGAATGTGTCCAGATGCTCTGTGCAGCCTTATTATAGCTCCCCAGGTGTATAGTCAACCACCCTGTGGCCAGTGGTCCCGTCAGTGGTGAGCAGTGAGGCAGGTATCTCTACCACCTGTTCCCCTGACAGAGCAGCACCGTGACCACACTCCTCGCTGCTCAGCTGAGCAGAAGGCTCTATGCACAAAAAAGAAAGAAATTATAAATGTGCTTGCAATTAGCATCCTGTTCTTAAAGGGTATCCAGTCTGTGCAGGCCTTCTCTTCCATCTTGGCCTGAATGACTTCTTGAGGTGGGTTATATTTCTCAAGTGTTCTCTTGTAGACAGCTGCATGTTGAAGGAGGGAGTTCAACAAATCAGCTGCTAAGGATGGACAGGGGATGTCTTTGGTTGGCGAAGAAAAAGAAATAGAATCGATATAAGGAAAATCACATTTTCCCCATGGTTCCTTGATGTTAGAACTAGACAGGAACCTGACAGGTTTTATGATCTCATCCCATTAATAGCGCCAAAGAGAATGGGTGAATAGGGAAGCTGTGACCTCTTATCTCAGAGCAATCAGAGAGGCCAGGACTAGAATAAGGCTTCCTGATTCTTAATTCAGTTTTTATCCCTTTAAAAGCATATCCCCTCCTTTCCAGACTCTCCTGGTTTGCTGAAATTTACTTTCTTTATATTTTAAACAATTAAGTTTTGCCTGAATAGAATGACACCTTGTTTTTATATGCATATTAGGGAAGAGGAGATTTGGGTAATAAATTTTTAAGTGAATAGTAGAGTCAGATCTTTCCAGAGAGCAGAGGAGGGGGTGGGGTAAATTTGTAGAATAGTGGGTCACACTATTTATATACTGAAAGGTGCTACTTTAAGAATAAAGAATGATTGTGTCATTGGAGGCAGACATGGTTAAAAAGCTAAACACACACATACAAACACAACCTCCAAGTAGTCAGTTGAACAAATTTGAAACTTATCCACCAAGTTATGATTAGCTCTTTTATCCCTGCAGGGATGTGCAGAATTCCTTAGAGTGTGAGAGGCAGAGACTGGGGTCTTTCCTGAACCTGCTGGAACTGTGTGGAGACCTGAGGTGACTACTTTTCCTTGTGTGGATTCTACCATCCCAAGTCTTTGTAATCACTCTGTAGCTGGGAAGTACCCTACCAGGCTCTGATCCTACCCTGATCAGATTTCAAACTATGCAAAGAATTTGAGAGCTTCAAATCAGAGGCAGCAGAGAGAAAGAGGAAGATATTTCTAAAGTTTGATGAAATAGAACAACCCAAGAAGACTTGGGTCAGTATCAAGGGTAAGAAGATGTACAAAAACATTGTAGCCAGAATTAATCTAGATGAACAGAAATCCCACCCCTCTGAGTGTACTTGTTCTATTACAAAATACTGGTAGCACTCCTAGAAAACCAGGAGGACTGGCAACTACAGTGAGATCTACTCACTAGTAGATATAGTGAGTGCTGCTTATTCCCAGAGCCCCCTTGAAGATTTATTATCAGACTAAGAACACTGACTCTTCTGGTGAGAACTCTTCCCAAACACTTCCAGCTGTAATATTTTATGTCTGAATCCATTAGTTCAATAGTTGTGGACTCAACAGGTACCTGAAAAACTCTGGGAAGAAAAATGTCTGGAAACTATCAGATATAAGCTTGGTAGCCAAAGCCAGGCCGTTGTCACAGTTAATCTCAGTCCATTGCTATAGCTACTCTTGTGGTATCTGTCAAACCCAAGGATGAGAAGAGAATTGGAGAGATTAAGCATTTTGTTGAAAGTCAAAGCACTGGTAAGTGGCAAAGCCATGATTCACACTAAATCTCATAACCTCTTGCTTCTGAAACACAGATCACAGATAAGGAGAAAGACTTTAGTGGAATTCTTAAAATTTGTCTGCAAGAACGTATAGACCAATGGAACAGAATAGAGAGCCCAGATATGGACCCTCGACTCTATGGTCAACTAATATTCAACAAAGCAGGAAAAAATATGCAATGGAAAAAAGAGAGCCTCTTCAATAAATGGTGCTGGGAAAACTGGACAGCTATATATAGAAGAATGAAACTCGACCATTCTCCAACACCATACACAAAGACAAACTCAAAATGGATGAAAGACCTCAATGTGAGACAGGAATCCATCAAAGTCCTAGAGAAGAACATAGGCAGTTAGCTCTTTGACATCGGCCACAGCAACTTCTTTCAAGATACATCTCCAAAGGCAAGTGAAACAAAAGCAAAAATGAAGTTTTGGGACTTCATCAAGATAAAAAGCTTCTGCACAGCAAAGGAAACAGTCAACAAAACAAAGAGGCAACCCACAGAATGGGAGAAGATATTTGCAAATGACACTACAGATAAAGGGCTGGTATCCAAGATCTATAAAGAACTTCTCAAACTCAACACCCAAAAAACAAATAATCAAGTCAACAAATGGGCAGAAGACATGAAAAGACACTTCTCCAAAGAAGACATACAAATGGCTAATGGACACATGAAAAGATGTTCATTATCATTAGCCATCAGGGAAATTCAAATCAAAGCCACATTGAGATAGCACCTTACACCAGTTAGAATGGCAAAAATGGACAAGGCAAGAAACAACAAATGTTGGAGAGGTTGTGGAGAAAGGGGTACCCTCTTGCACTGTTGGTGGGACTGCAAGTTGGTATAGCCACTTTGGAAAACAGTGTGGAGGTTCCTCAAAAAGTTAAAAATAGAGCTACCCTATGACCCAGCAATTGCACTCCTGGGTATTTACCCCAAAGACACAGATGTGGTGAAAAGAAGGGCCATATGCACCCCAATGTTTATAGCAGCAATATCTGCAATAGCCAAACTGTGGAAAGAGCTGAGATGCCCTTCAACAGACGAATGGATAAAGAAGATGTGGTCCATATATACACTGGAATATTACTCAGCCATCAGAAAGGATGAATACCCAACTTTTACATCAACATGGATGGCACTGGAGGACATTATGCTAAGTGAAATGAGTCAAGGAGAGAAAGTCAATTATCCTGTGGTTTCACTTATTTGTGGAACATAAGGAATAGCATGGAGGACATTAGGAGAAGAAAGGGAAAAATGAAGGGGTGAAATTGGAGGGGAAGATGAACCATGAGAGACTATGGACTCTGAGAAAAAATCTGAGGGTTTCAGAGGGGCGGGGGTGGGGGGATGGGTTAGCCCATCCCCATGGACACGTATTGCATGGAGCACTGGGTGTTATACGAAAACAATGAACTGTGGATCACCACATCAAAAACTAATGATGTACTCTATGGTGACTAACATAACATAATAAAAAAAAAAATTTGCGTGCAAGAATTTGTTGTAAAACTTTCAGGGTGTTGGGAACTGACAAAATTAGCCCTGGGGTTGGGAGATGAGGCAGCGGGTGGAGGGGGGAGGGTTAGTACACAAGATTAGGAAATAGAGGAAAGCCACTTAAGTTCACCTAGTTCTGAGAAGTGTACTCACCAGGGCTGGTGCCCATCTGATGAGAAATGATACTCACTCTCATAGCAGTAAAGAGCCAGAGTGACCAGTAGGACATTCAGGGACAGCCTCATAGTTTATTTTGCTTTGAGTTTTCAGCTTTAGTGAAAGATGAGCAATTAGGAGCTGAACTCAGGAGCCTGTGGAGCCCAGGACTATTTATATCTAGAGAGGTTCCCTAGTGCTCTCCAAATAAACATGTAGTCAGATCAGGGGCCTGGCTTCCAGCCTTCCGTTCCTCTCTCAGGGCTCATGCCATCTATTGGTGTCACAGACCCCAATGACTTGGTCAAAGTTCCTGTTCATAGTCATTGCTGTCAGCATGCACCTCTCCTTTGTAGGAAAATTTGAGGTTGTAGTTTTACAAATGTATAGTCAATTAATTGATGCAAGCTTCCCTGGATTTAGGTCCTGAACTGCAGGGCAACCTTTGGGTTTGCTTATCTTTACTTAGCATAGTGCCTGGCACACAGGAGAGAAAAAGCAAATATTCTTTGAATAAATGAATGAGTGTGAACCAGCAAACCATTAAACCTGGTTAGGGAGTACCTTCAATATGAAATGATGCCTGCTCTGCCAAGTTTCCCTTTGGGCAGGTGAGGGAGAAAGGTTAGTAGCATGGTGACCCCAGTGGGAGCAATGAGTGGTTTTCAGTATCCCAAGAGAAGACAAAGCCAAGAGGAAGACTACCTCCACAATACTAATTTCCTATTCTAAGCTTATATTTTAAAAAATATCAAAAGACATTTCAAATCAAATCAGGCTGTACATGGAGGAAAAGAAGTTTCTCCTTAGGTTTACTTGACAACTGGAAGGGTCACACCTCAGAGTCATCAGGATCCAGGAAATAGAGCTCCCCACAGGGGCTCTTCCTCTTCCTCTCCCCAACCATCAGCAGCATACTCTATGGAAACACATGGAAGCATGGAGAATTCTTACTAAAGGCACTGGGAAGGTCAGTCTGGTTATCCAGAGGAGCGTATGGGAGAGCCATTCAAGAGTATATAGAATTCTGACTGGAAGAAATGGCTGGCAGAAGGATCCAAAGGGAACAGCATGAGGGGAGACAAGAGGGCATAAACCATGTTCCTTGGGAATATCAGGTACCTGGGTTACCCTGAAACATACAATACATACAACAGTGCATGGTGGCAGAAGAAAGGCACTGTGACTGGAGAGACAGGATGGGCCAAATCAAGGAGAGTTTCCATTGTACTCTGTGGGATGTGGGGGCAGAATGGTGGGTGGGGTGAGACACATCTAGGTTTATTGGCATTAGTGCTTTCATGCTGGGTTTCAGATCTCATGTCAAAATCACATGGGCTGTTCACACCCATTATGATGGTACTGTAAAAAAAAGGAAGTACTGTAAAAAAAAGAAGGAACAAGTATTGACAGGGATATGGAGCAATAGGAACCCTTGTGCATTTTGGTAGGAATGGAAAATGGTGCAACTTCTAAGGAAAAGAGCCTGGAGGTCACTCCAAAAATTAAAAGGAAAGTTAATATGATCAATCGAGTTCACCTCTCAGTACCTATGCAAACGAACTGAAAGCAGGATATCAAATGCATATTTGCATACCCATGTTTATAGCAGCATTATCCACAATAGCCAACAGGTGGAAAGATCCCAGTATGCATGGCAGATGAATAGATAAAGAAAATGTGGGGCACCTGGGTGGCTCAGTTGGTTAAGCGACTGCCTTCGGCTCAGGTCATGATCCTGGAGTCCCGGGATCGAGTCCCACATCAGGCTCCCTGCTCGGCGGGGGGTCTGCTTCTCCCTCTGACCCTCCCCCCTCTCATGTGCTCTCTGTCTCTCTCATTCTCTCTGTCTCAAATAAATAAATAAAATCTTTAAAAAAAGAAAAAGAAAGAAAATGTGGTACATACATATAATGTAGGATTATTAACATTCAGCCTTATAAATGAAGGAAAGCCTGTTCTGTGCTACAGTGTGGGTGAACCTTGAGGACAGTACACTAAGGGAAAGAAACCAGTAAAAAGAGAAACTACTGTGTGATTCCATTAATATAGGGTTCCTAGAGTAGTCAGTTTCAAAGAAATAGGAGAATGGTGGATGCCAGTGACTGGAGGAGGGAAATATCATGTATAACAAAAACTGAGTCATGAAAGTAACAGTGAGCTGATTATATCGGGAGACATACCATTGTAATCCTTTGTGTTGCAAACCCTCTTGTAGCCAATAATAATAGTGGCAATCAAAAGAGTAGCACAAATTTTTGCTTGCTAGCTATGGCTAGAGAATGTGGAAACATAATTTATCATCTTCAATCATTGCTCCAAATCTACAAACCATTACATTTCCTATTTAACAGTTGAGTCAACTAACTTGCAGAAGGTAAGAAACTTGCTCAATCTTGTTCAGTTTGGAAGCCAGTAGGTCTGTCTCAGGCATGATGGTATGTGAATTAAAAAGTAACTAAGTGGTGCTTTCATTCAGGGAAGGCTGGAGGTGGTGACATGTCAGATGGAACAGAGGTAGATGACAGTGAAGTTCTCTGCTTGCATCTCAGTTTTTGACTCAGTTGAATTCTTCTGGGTGATGATTCTCAAGCAAGTTTCTTCATCTCTTTCTCCAGTTCTCTTCTTCTTTTACTTTTTTAAAAAGATAATTTACTGACAACAGCAAATGCTGGTGGGGATGTGGAGCAACAACAGCTCTCATTCACTGCCTATGGGAATGCAGAATGGTACAGCTACTTTGGAAAACAGTTCAGCAGTTTCTTATCAAAGTAAACATAGTCTTACAGTATGATCCAGCAATTGCATTTCTTGGTATTTATGCAAAGGAGCTGAAAACACAGCTACACGAAATCTGCACATGACGTTCATGACACTTTCATTCAAAGTTGCCCAAATTCAGAAGCAATCAAGATGTCCTTCAGTAGGTCAATGGATAAAAAAACTGTGGTACCTTCAGACAATGGAATATAGTTCTAACATTCTGTGAAACTGATCTCTTAAAGAAGACTTGTAAGCCATGAAAAAGCATGAAAGAACCTGACATAAATATTACTAAATAAGAGAAGGCAACCTGAAGAGCTGCCTAGTGTATGATTACAACTCTATGACATCCTGGGAAAGCAGAATTATGGAGACAATAAAAGATCAGTGGTTTCCATGGGTTGGGGAGGAAAGGAGGATGTATATGCAGAGTGCAGAGGATTTGCAGGCTGGCGACACAACTGTGTATGAGACTATGATGCCAGATATCTGTCAAACCCATCAAATGTACAACCTGAGTGAAATCTAATGTAAATTACTGATGTTGAGTGATAAGGATGTGTCAGGACAGGTTCATCAGTTTTGAGAAATGTACCCTCAGGTGTGGCATGTTGATAGTGTGGGAGGTTGTGCACGTGTGGAGGTGAGGGGCACATTTGGACACTGTGTGCTCTGCTTGATTTTTCTGTGACCCTAACACTTTTCTAAAACAATAAAGGCTATTAAAAAAAGGAACATCTTGTTAAACCATTTTCTTTCACCAAGAAAACAATCCGAAAAAATGAATCAATGGAATTGTCACCTCTTGTAG
Source organism: Mirounga leonina (assembly GCF_011800145.1). NCBI lineage: Eukaryota > Metazoa > Chordata > Mammalia > Carnivora > Phocidae > Mirounga > Mirounga leonina. The sequence continues at coordinate 28,964,325 of NW_023270418.1, read as the reverse complement.
ATAGTTGATCAAGGCAAGAAAATCTAGGATGGGAGCAAGAAGATGGCAGCAGAGTAGGGGACCTTGTTTCATCTGGTCCCTTGAATTTAGCTCTATATCCGTCAAACCATTCTGAACACACACAATTTCAACCTGAGATGTAAGAAAATATATCTGGATCTCTACAAGCAGAAAAATGACTACTTTCTGCAAGGTAGGATGTGTGGAATCTTGAATCTTTGGGTGAAATATTGGAAGATGAACTGAGGGGGGAGGGAGCCTCTGTAAGCCGGCCATTGGAAAGTGTTACAACACCGGAGGGCAAAATTGGGACCTTTGGAAATCTGCTCCAGTGAGAGACATCCCTTTCTGAAAAGGGCACAGGGGATGAATAGGGCAGAATTTTAGGTGGATCACTGTGGTCGAAATCACAAGTCAGACCAGTAGGGAGACTGCTCTTTGCCTGAGCACCCTGAAAAGGACTAGAAGGTGTCCTTTCTTGTTTAACATCCCAGGGGAGATCCAAAATGGCTGCACCCATGACTGGGCAACAGCTCTCAGGGTGGCAGAGACCTTGCGAAGGACACTAGGGTGGCACCCAACTGTGACCTGGGAACAGTGGAATCGGGTGCAGGCAAGCCCACAACCGCTGGCAGTCACTAAAACACAAAGCACAGAGACACTCCTGGGTCACTGGAACTCCTCCTGGGAGAGTAGCACAGTCGTGAACTGCAGGATTCAGTGGTTTGGCACACACAAAGGCTGTGCCCATGACTGGGCAACTGCTCTCAGGGTGGTGTGGCCCCCAGAAGTATACTGGAGTGGCACCCAGCCATGACCTGGGATCCACGGAGGAGGGTGCATGCGTGAGCCCATGGCAGTGGTTAAGAATAGCTCAAGTCTTGGAATTTGGTACACATAGAAGTGGAGACAGTTTGACCTGGAGGGTTTATTGAAGAAAGGACCTTGAGTCTCTGGACCAGAGATTCCAGCAGGGCCATATTTGCTCTGACCCTCTAAAGAGGTGTGGAAAGTCACCAGGGAACAAAAGCCACACAGAGGACCAGCTCCCATTAAGCCCATCTCCCTGACAAGGGGTGGGGCAACTCCACCCAGGCAACCATGCTTAAGAAGCCAAGCAGCAAGCCCCTCCCCCAGAAGACAGACTGGAAGAACAAGTGAATGACAAGCTTATTTCCCACAGGACTGTAAAACTCCAGCACCAGAGGAAAATAATATATTGAGCTCCAGATGTTCCCTCACGACTTGTTTATACTTTAGGTTAAAATTTTACATTTCTCTCTTTTTTTTTTTTTTACCCTGTTCCCATTTCAAATAGATTCTTATTTCCCAACTTACATTTTAAAGTCACTTTTTAACTTCCATTTTTTTCACATCTACATTTTATAGATTTATGCCCCATACTAGTCCGTCTTTCACTCTATTGAATTTTATCTTGATATACATATCTATATATCTATATCCATATTTATATCCATATCTATCTATTTATCATCTCTCCTCTATATCTATCTATCTATCTATCATCTATCTATCTATCTATCTATCTATCATCTGTCATCTTCTGTTTTTCTTGCAATTTTGGGATATAGTGTCTTCTAACACACAGACTGAAAATCAATCAGGAACAGGCAGGTCACCCTACACTGTCCAACTTGAGAGATTATAGTTTCTCTTCCACCTGCTTTTTTATTGTTTTGGATCATCTTGGCTTTGTTTGCATATCTGTGGTAACTTCTGACCACTTCAGATTTTTTCTAGGGTGCATTTTGCTTGGGTCATGGTTGATACTTTGGACTCTGTTCATTCACTCAGCCATCCTTCTACCAACTACTGAGACTGAAAACAGGAAGAAATAGACAATATGAACAGACCAATAACCAGCAAGGAAATAGTAGCAGTAATCAAAAACCTACCAAGAAACAAGAGTCCAGGGCCAGAAAGCTTCCAAGGGGAATTTTACAACACATTTAAAGAAGAAATCATACCTATTCTACTGAAGTGGTTCCAAAATATAGAAATGGAAGGAACATTTCCAAACTCGTTTTATGAGGACAGCAGTATCCTGATCCCCAAACCAGACAAAGATCCCATCAAAAAGGAGAATTATAGACCAATATCCTTGATGAACATAGATGCCAAAATACTCACCAACATCCTAGACAATAGGATCCAACAGTACATTAAGAGAATTATTCACCATGGAGGTCATTAGGAGAAGGAAGGGAAAAATGAAGGGAGGGAAATCGGAGGGAGAGATGAACCATGAGAGACTATGGACTCTGAGAAACAAACAGGGTTTTAGAGGGGAGGGAGGAGGGGGGATTGGTTAGTCCAGTGATGGGTATTAAGGAGGGCACATACTGCATGGAGCACTGGGTGTTATATGAAAACAATGGATCATGGATCACCACATCAAAAACTAATGATGTATTGTATGGTGACTAAAGTAACATAATAAAATTTTTTAAAAAAGGATTATTCACCGTGACTAGGTGGGATTTATTCTTGGGATGCAAGGGTGGTTCAACATTTGCAAATCAATCAATGTGATAGAGCACATTAATAAAAGAAAAGACAAGAACCATATGATCCTCTCAATTGATGCAGAAAAAACATTTGACAAAGTGCAGCATCCTTTCTTGATTAAAACTCTTCAAAGTATAGGGATAGAGGGAACATACCTCAACATCATAAAAGCCCATAATGAATATCCTTCTCAATGGGGAAAAACAGAGCTTTTCCTTTAAGGTCAGGAACGTGACAGGGATGCCCATTTCACCAGTATTGTTCAACATAGTACTAGAAGTCCTAGCCTCAGCAATCAGACAACAAAAAGAAATAAAAGGCATTCAAACTGGCAAAGAAGAAATCAAACTTCTTTCAAGACATGTCTCTAAAGTATCCAAGATCTACAAAGAACTTATCAAACTCAACTCCCAAAAAACAAATAATCCAGTCAAGAAACGGGCAGAAGGCATGAACAGACACTTCCAAAGATGACATACAAATGGCGAACAGACACATGAAAAAATGCTCCACATCACTTGCCATCAGGGAAATACAAGTCAAAACCACAATGAGATACCACCTCACACCAGTCAGAATGGCTAAAATTAGCAAGACAGGGAACAACAATTGTTGGCATGGATGTGGAGAAAGGGGAACCCTCTTACACTGTTGATGGGAATGCAAACTGATACAGCCACTCTGGAAAACAGTATGGATGTTCCTCAGGACATTAAAAAGAGAGCTACCCTATGACCCAGGAATTAAACTACTGGATATTTACCCCAAAGATACAGATGTAGTGAAAAGAAGGAGCACATGCACCCCAATGTTCATAGCAGCAGCGTCCACAATAGCCAAACTACGGAAGGAGCCAAGATGTCCTTCAATGAATGGATAAAGATATCGTTCATATATGCAATGGAATATTACTCAGCCATCAGAGAGGATGAATATCTTTCATTTACATTGACATTGATGGAACTGGAAGGTATTACGCTAAGTGAAATGAGTCAATCAGAGAAACACAATTATCATATGGTTTCACTCATATGTGGAACATAAGGAATAGTGTAGAGGACAATAGGGGTGGGGGGGAAACTGAATGGGAAGAAATCAGAGAGGGAGACAAATCATATGAGACTCTTGACTCTGGGAAACAAACTGGGGGTTGCAGAAAGGGAGGTGGGTGGGGGATGGGGTAACTGGGTGAAGGGTATTAAAGAGGGCATGTGATATGATGAACACTAGGTGATATACTCAACTAATGACTCATTGAACATTATATCTAAAACTAATGATGTACTATACCTGGGCTAACTGAATTTAAATAAGTAAAAAAAATTAAAAAAAGAAAATCTAAGATGATCTACTGAAAAAAAGTATTAGAACTGATAAAAGTTCTTTATGTAGCTGAATATAAGATCACCTTGTAAACACCAATGACTTTCCTATAAACCTGCTAATACAATTCAACATCATGGAAAAAATAATGCCATTGGCAACAGAAAAATAGGATCAACAAAAATATGTTGGAATATACCTAAGTGGAAATATGCAAAACTTTAAGGATCAATCATGGAATTTTACTTACAGATATATACAGGAATCTTAAAAATGGAGGCACACACTTTGTTCCTGAAGGAAATAGTAGAACATTTAAGGAAGTCTACTCTTCTCAAATTAGTTTACATATCCAATCCAGTCTCATTCAGAATCCTCACTGAGCAGCTTTACACCATGTGTTGAATTCTGAAATGCTCGTTCTTTCAATGGAGAATGTATTTATTCATTAAGCAGTGTGAGCAGTGGGTAAAGGCCCAACTTTAGGGTTAACTACCAGGTTCAAGCTCAGCTGTTGTACTTTCTACTTGTGGGCACATCAGCAAGATGCTGACCTTCTTGGCCTGGTGCCTCATCTGCAAAATAAGGTGATAACAATAGTCCTTACCTCATAGGATTTATGTTACAATAAATGAATTGATACAGGAAAAAGGATCAACTCTGTGTCTGGCAGTAATGTCCGCTATCACGCTTAGGTAACAAAAAAGAAAATATACAAGTAAAATGTCAAACAAAATAAATCAGCTCACTCCCAAGTCAAATCTCCACCTGAATGTAACTGACTCCACCAATGAAGAATGTTTATTTATCCTAAATGCTAACAAAGTGTGCTTTAGAATTTGGTTTTGGTTCCTTTGGGATCTCTCTCATGTTAAAATAGGGTTTCTCTCAGTTAAAGTTTTTCCCACAGTCTTTTCCATCACTTAATTTGTTGTATATGATCACATTGAAATGGCTGTTGTGATTTTAAATTCCTAAACACTGAGCATACCCGAACCAAAAGTATAGGAGAGTGGTGAGTGGGGATAGATATTAGTTATCTCCAAGCTATACAGGGTCTTTGGGTTCCTGTTCACAGCAGGAGACACTGGTCACATGGGTCTTTTTGGGTGAGGTTGAAATCCCAGGTATTCTCTAGGGCTTAGCATATACATGGGACATGGAAAGATTTAAGATTACTTCTGGATCATAAGGTCCACAAATAGTGTTACAAAGGATATATCATGTGGGCACACTTGTTGTCATGTCCCATTTCCCTTGCAATGAACATTCTTGTTCCAATTTATAAAGACAGAGGCATGCATGTCACCCCTCAGATCTTACACAGCATTGGCTCTGTGTACAAATCTCTAGACTCCAAAAGAAATAACTGAAAGTAATATTTTGTGGTACACACACTTTTTTCTATAGGAAGTGGATTCTGATTCCTTGCTTTGGATAACACCAAAGGACCTAATTCAGCTGGGGATGACAAACCATTAAAAGTAACTTGAAGTGACAGATCACAATGTCATTTTTAGGTGTTACCTAGGGGAATTCAATGAAATGAGTGATGTCACTGTCACAGACTCACTCTTTTCCCATCTGCACATTGCTGTGACCAGTATTTTCAGGGTTTACATCTATAGAGATGGAAAACATGAATAAAACTGCCTCATTTTAGCAATAAACGATACTCATGGATATACAAAACTAAAAAGGGCCTCATTCAGCTCTTTAAGACATTAATTTAACAATCATATTTTACAGCATTGATTTAAGAAGTATGAAAAATTGAAAATACATTTATCCAAAGTTGTGAGCATCTTTGATGGCACCCAAATCACCACTGTGCTTTATCTTACACACTCCAAAAACCATTTTATTATTTCTCCCCTTGTCTTTGTGCACTGTTGAGCTTCTGAGAGTCCTCAGGGAAATGTGTGAGCTGACCAAGCCATCTACTACTCCCACACATCATCTGCCACAACCTTCCTACCCCTAACACATGCTCAAACTTCTTGCTATAAGCTGTGACCTGCAAAAAGAAGCCCAGGTCATGGAAAAGGCCATTGGGCATCAGAGATTGCTTACTTCACCTGTTTGCCAACTGTTGCCATAACGCAATGGTCCTAAGATGTCTAAATCTCTTTTCTGTGTCATACATAGTAAAGACTGAAGAAAAAAAAATCAGAAATTCTTGATTGCTGCAGAATTTCCATTAACAGTTTCTCAAAGTGTGCATTGCCCTACTCGTGCATTTCATGATGCTGGGAATCCAGTCTAGGTGCCATTTCAGTCACAACCTGGAGTTTAAGGACCCTTCATCCAACTGCACACTGATTTCATATAGCATCACCCATCCCTGGGGTCTTCCCATGGCCCAGCTGTATCAGATTCTCTCCCAGGATGACCTGACCCTTCCATCCTGGGAAGGCAGAAGTTTGTTCATCCCATTTTGTCTGAGCAATACAAGTGTTAACTTTGTATTTGAAAATAACTAAACACTTTTAGGAATTATGCAATGCTATGTACCCTAGAAGAACATATGTTCACATTTACTCAGATCCACCTATTATTGACGAGTTACTCCATTTGCTCCCATATACAGACTCTTTCACAATAAAAACACTAAGATGAAGAATCTCAATTTATGAGACAAATTTTCCCACAGATTTGCAAGGGTTTAAACACCAAATTACACCCACATCTTGTACCCCAATCCCAGAGATCTATAAGGTTGTACATAAATCAAGTGTCAAATTACAGACTAAATAAATCACAAATAACAAGCCTACAGTGGCCTACAGCCCTCTCAATGATACAAAAAACAAAAAACAAAAAAACAACAAAAAACCAAAAAACATATAGGCTGCATTTAAATGAGCTGCAAAGCACTGCACATATAGAATTGTCATGGGCCCAGGAGATTTCCAGGTAGAACTCCAGCAATGTTCTTCTTCTTCTTTTTTTTTTTTTTAAGATTTTATTTTTTTATTTGACAGAGAGAGACACAGTGAGAGAGGAGCACAGGCAGGGGGAGTGGAGGGGGGAGAGGCAGGTTTCCCGCCGAGCGGGGAGCCCGATGTGGGGCTCGATCCCAGGACCCTGGGACCATGACCTGAGCCGAAGGCAGGCGCTTAACGACTGAGCCACCCAGGCGCCCCTCCAGCAATGTTCTTCTGCCATAAGAAGAGACTTGAATGTCAAGGACTCTCTTCTCATTCCAAGTTCCTTTTAAGTTGGAGTCAAGGCTACCAGACCAAAGTGAGACTCTGTCACAACACATGTGTTCTGTCTGAGTATCTGATGTTAGAGTGAGCAATTCCAGAGGGGCTGCCTTGTAACATCAAGCCAGGTGCTAACAACCCTTCCTGACATCCCCACCATCAGGCAGGTGTGCTGTTCCATCCCTGAGGTACATGCTCCTCATGATACATCAGCCTCATATGTGAACAAGAACCTTGAGGACAGCAAGTCACAATCTCATCAGAGGTAATTCCCAAACAGGGGAGAATTTGAATCCTCTGCAAACACTTAAGAAAATGGCACTGAGACGCCACTTAGATTTTCTCCATCTTTAGCCTAGGGAGGAAAGGAGTTACCCTATGGCATCAACAACAGGTTGAGTAAAGTCATTTCTAAATTTTGGAAGAGCTGCATAAAGAGGAGGCCAAATAACCTCATGACTTGTGAGATGTGCCAGGAAACTGAGGAAATAATACTCACTGTAGGATTCTCAAGACCTTTTAGTTTGCTGACCTTTATACATTGCTTATCAGAAAGACCTTTTTCTTGAATAGTCTTTTGTAGTGATGTGAATAAAAGTAATTTGTGCCTTGTGGGTATTGATCCTCTTTAATTTCCATTCTGCTCTAACATTTATGTACACATAGCTTTAGGAACTTTCCCAATCTCACATTGTAGATCTGCCACTCTGGGTGTAAACATAGAACATAAGACCTCAAGGGATTTTTCTTATTCCAGCATTACCTACTAAACAGATATTGACCAATAAAGCTTATGCGTGCATTAGTTGATGTCTTTATTATGCAACTAAGTCATGTTTATTCTATTGTAGGCAATAAGCTTACCAGCTATTAACTTTTCTATAGGTCAGACAAGTGGTCTCCATGAGGCTAAAAAATAACACCCAAGGTCTGTAGATTAAACCACTGTGTGCCAGATAAGCTCTATGTTTCCTTAGTTCCAGAGTTGTTTTGTTCTACTCATGTCTCTACTGCTAGAACTGAAGGCCTGTGAGTTATATATCCCAGACTCTCTTGCCAGTACTGCCTTGTGTGGTTCTCTAGTGGAGGGCACTGATGGGAGTTTAAAGGTGGGAAGAAGGCAGAAGTCATGTTTTCTCAGCTTTTGACGTCACCTCTTGACGTGCATGTAGAAGTAGTGTCTCCATGACTCACAGAAGCCCAGCAAGGGCAGTGCTTTATGAATTCTGGAAGCATGGAAAATGACCACCTAGCCGGAGGACATTCAGGGAGGCTTCTTGAGGGCTGTGACATGAAGATAATAAAGTACCTATGCTAGAGCAACAGTCAACCTTCAACAACTTTGCACAGGGTCAAAACACGAAGACCTGATCTCACTGCATCCTGGAAACTGAACAACATGAACAACAGGGACTTCTGCATAGAGGTGAAACCACTACCAGGTGAAACTCAGGATGGCTGAAGCTCTTTGTAGGGGCTCTGGACCAGTTTTTTCCATCCAACCCCTGGGTTCCTTCAGCCCATGAACAAGAATCCTCTCTGGAAGTGACCTCAAAGTGTCTTTGGGGACTTTTTATTCCATTCCTCTTTTATCTCATTCCCTGGGTAGGAGATGCAGGGAGCAGAGCTCCAGTTTTTATTGAATGTTTAGGAACAATGAGTAGTCAGTGAGAGAGATGAACCATCTCCAGTTAGAGCATGCAACTCCCCAATTTCTACCAGCAGAACTGATTTTGCAAATTGATTCTATTAATTTATCATGATTGAGCACATAATCTATGCTTACATGGGTCAAGAAAAAAAGCAATGAAAATATTAAGCATCCTCCACTCAAGATGTGTAGAGCAGGATGATTTAAAGAGACATGGAGAGGAGCTTGTGAAAATTAGATCCATTTTGGTAACATAAATGACATTTAAACCAGCACTAAGTCATTTTTTTTGGAATGGAGGGGTGACAGGGCCTTTAAAAAAACGTTTTCCCTCTCAGCTAGGCAAACACACTTGGAATTGGAGAGAATGTCCAATGAATGCTTTGCTGAGGTTCTAGCGTGGTGATGATTTAGGTGGTTTCTTTGGTTCATTCAATTTCTCCAAGCACAGCCTTGGAGCATCTCCCATGGACCCTGCGGTCTTAAACACTGTGAAAGCAATCATAACTCTCCTCATTTAACCTCTTGTTTCATTTCTTGACTGCTTGAAACCAAAATTGTGTCTCCCTCCTCCTTTACCTGTCACATTCTCTAGTAAACACCAGGATTCAGCAAGGAGAGGGAGTTGGAGAGGAAGTGTGACTATACTAATGTTTGCAGGAAGGTCAAGCTCGGGTTTCTAAACCAGGTGTCAGGTGATCAATTGAGACTTGAAGGATCGACAGGAGTTGTCCAGGTGATCAAGGCGGATGCAGTTACCAGAACAAGGATGTGGAGCTGAGGGCATTGTCACTGGAAGGGAGACATCTTGTGGTCCTCTCTAGGAATCACATCTATTCCATGAAAGCTGAGCATCCACATCTGCCCTACTCGTCGTCTGTGCCCATAACCCTAAACCTCAGGAAACACTTGCTTGTCTGTGTTCCCTGAGCATGCTCATTTATATGCCCACCGATGAACAGGGCTCTCTTCATCTGTTGGCAGATTCATCTGTTTCATCCCTTTGACACCCCCACATCTATCACATCTCCACCCTTGTATCTTTTTTTTTTTAATTTGGTTAAATTTTTTATTTGGCCTTTCAAAAGCTTAGAATATTATACTTCTTAAAAATAAATTTTATTCTTTTTTTAAAAGATTTTATTTATTTATTTGACAGTGAGAGAGGGAACATAAGAAAGGGGAATGGGAGAGGGAGAAGCAGGCTTCCCGCTGAGCGGGGAGCCCGATGTGGGGCTTGATCCCAGGACTCTGGGATCATGACCTGAGCCGAAGGCAGACGCTTAACGACTGAGCCACCCAGGCACCCCAAAATGAATTTTAGTCTATGGTGTAAAGTGAGGTACTAAAATAATATATCACAATTGTATCATATCATGACAAAATAACAAATCTCTTAATTTACAATAATTAATCACCAGATTTTTTTTTTTAAGATTTTATTTATTTGACAGAGAGACACAGTGAGAGAGGGAACACAAACAGGGGGAGTGGGAGCGGGAGAAGCAGGCTTCCCGCCGAGCAGGGAGCCCAATGCTGGGCTCGATGCCAGGACCCTGAGATCATGACCTGAGCCGAAGGCAGACGCCCAATGACTGAGCGACCCAGGTGCCCCAATCACCAGATTTAATGTTGAGTGAATCCCCCCTTTTTTAGGCTTGAAAAAGCTACAGATTACAAAGTAGATATAATAACTCTAGTTGGCTTTTTAAAAAAATAGATTTTATTTATTTATTTGTGAGAGAGAGAGAGGGAGAGAACAGAGGGAGAGTGAGAGGGAGAAGCAGATTCCCTGGAGAACAGAGACTCCGATGTGGAACTTGATCCCAGGATCCTGAGATCATGACCTGAGTCGAAAGCAGAAGCTTAACCAACTGAACCACCCAGGCATCCCCACCCATGTTGGCTTTTAAGTGAAATTCCATAATTCCTTCCTTTATCATAAGCCATGGAGAATTTCCATCCCCAGTGGGACACAAGTTCTTCTTGGAGTGATATTGCTTAGAGCCTCAGTGTCAGTGGGATTGTTAGGTCCCTACATAGAGAGGGCTTGCTGACCCATTGAAGGGAATCATTTACCTGTTTACAGCCACTGTGTTTCTGATTGCCACCCCCACCTCCACATTTAACAGTACTCTGCAATATCCAAGAGAGTAAAAACATGATGCATTTCAAGTCAGATCAAGCTGGAGCTCCCATTACTTTGCCAATGGCACTTTTTTGTACTGTTGTCTGGAATGTTTCCATTAATTTCCAATAATTTGATTTCCAATAATTTGAATTATTCCATTGCCATTTCCTTATCATCTCTGATCTGGACTTGCCTGGGAACCAGTTTCTCTCATTGAGCGTCTCTTGACTGTGTCCGATCACTGGCCGATTCTTACATGAGGGTCATTCACTCACAAAACTCTTGTTGAACTTGCGTTTTGTAGGAGCCAAAGGCAGGCTGCCCCCAGATGTGCCACTTTGGCAAGTGGATTATTTTTTTTCAATAAAAGTGACTTAAGAAGGTATCAGTGTGTAAGGATACTCAGACCATCTTCTGTTGCCCTGAAAGCAGGAAATAAGTCTCCCCATGTAAGGTACCTGCCCTCTACCAGGAGATAGACATCCTTATCACCAGATATAGAAAATGTCAAGCCATGAAGTTTGTAAAAACAATCCTTGTTACTTTTTACTAATTTACTACCCCAGCCCAATCCTGTTTAGAATTCCTTACTAATTGTAGCCCCCAAAGTTAAATTTTCTCTGTCCTATCAATTCCTCACTGATTTATTGTCTCTCTGTCTAAAAAATATAAAAACTGCCTGCCTTGGTCATTTCTTTAGGTCTCAGTTTAATATTGGGCTTTATTTATTATGCATATATTATAAAATTTTGTGGTTTTTTTCTCTTGTTAATCTGTCTTAAGTAAATTTAATTATCAGTCCAGGTAAAAGACCTTGAAGGGTAGAGGGAAAAGTATTCCTTCCCTTCAATTTCATGTCAAGCACAGTTCTTGGCACTGGGGATACATCAGTAAAGAAAACAGGCAAGAGGAGGAACAAGATGGTGGAGGAGTAGGAGACCTAAATTTCGTCTGGTCCCAGGAATTCAGCTAGATAGGTATCAAACCATTCTGAACACCTACAAACTCAACAGGAGATCGAAGAAAAGAATAGCAGCAACTTTATGAACAGAAAAGCCACCACTTTCTGGAAGGTAGGACATGTGGAAAAGTGAATCCAAGGCAATATATGGGAAGATAGACTGAGGGGGGAGGGAGGCTTGGTCAACCAGCTACCAGCAAGTGATAGAGCAGTGGAGCAGAAAATTAGAACTTTTTAGAAGTCTGCTCCGCTGAGGGACGTCACTCCGGTGGCTAAGCGTGGGGGTGGAACCCTCTTTGGGACAGTGTGGTCTCAGGACCCTCAGGGTCACAGAAAGAATGAGGGTGCTTGAGTGTGGCAGAACTCCCAGGTTTCAGAGCAGGGAAGCCAGCTGCAAAGACGGAGCTGAGGAGTGGGCTCTCAGCCTGGGTTTGCCATAAACCTGATCCACAGGAGAGTCAGGCCACTACTCTTCCAGCAGGAACCCAACAAGTGGCAGATCCGGGGAGACTCCTCTTCTTCCCCAGGAGGAGCAGTGTGGGAATGCACAACAGGAATCTGCTGGGTTTGGAGACTCCAAATGGGGTCTTGTGCCAGAGATAGAAATGCTTGGTCACAGGCCGGGTGAGCACAGAGTGCGGCAAGAGACCGGGAAGATGGGAGTGATTGACTGCTTTTCTCTGGGGGCTCAGTGAGGAGTGGGGCCCCAAGTTCTTGGCTCCTCTGGGGCAGAGTTTGGGAGGCCGCCATTTTCTTTCTCATCCTCCAGAGCTATATGGAAAGTTTTCAGGGGACAAAAGCTAACGAGAGCAAACCCGAGCAGATTACCTAGCCTGGTCCCTGATGAGGGCAGTGCAATGCCGCCTCCGGCAAAGACATCTGAGAACCCCTGCAACAGGCCTCTCCCCCAGAAGATCAGCAAGAACATCCAGCCAAGACCAAGTTTACCGATTAATGAGAATTTCAAAACCCCAGCTCTAGGAGAATACAGCATATAGAATTCATGGCTTTTTTCCCATGATGCTTTAGTCTTTCAAAGATAATTTTTTTGATTTCCTTTTTTTCTTTTTGTTTTTTTAGTTGAATTTTTCTTCTTTCCTTTTTCAACCAACATCTTATCCTTTTTTAAGATCTTTTTTAATTTTTCATTTTTACAGTCATATTCCATCCCTTCATCGTATTTACCCTTATTTTCATATAAGCTTTTCTTTCTTTAAAATTTTGGTGGGCGGGCGCCTGGGTGGCTCAGATAGTTAAGCGTCTGCCTTCGGCTCAGGTCATGATCCCAGGGTCCTGGGATCGAGTCCTGCATCAGGCTCCCTGCTCAGTGGAGAGCTTGCTTCTCCCTCTCCCACTCCCCCTGCTTGTGTCCCCTCTCTCGCTGTGTCTCTGTCAAATAAATAAAATCTTTAAAAAAAAAAAAAGAAATGTTTTATGTTTTAATGTATAGGTCTTTCACATCTCTTGTCAAATTTATTCCTAAGATTTTGATAATTTCTGACATTATCATAAAATGCAATGTTTCTTAGTATTGATTTCTGATTGTGCAAAGTAAGTATATAGAAATAGATGTGATTAAGTGATTTAGTGAATATGTTTTGAACATTATCACTAATTTTATTGTTTTTATATTACAAAAACAATATTTGCAAAAATACTACATAGTTTAGAAAAATATGTTTGACAATGGACTCACTGTACTTATTTTGTAATTTGCTTTTTCCCTTTCAAATATCTAAGATATCTTTTCATGTTGACTTATACACTTTTTTTTATTGTGTTATGTTAACCACCATACATTACATCTTTAGTTTTTGATGTAGTGTTCCATGATTCATTGTTTGTGCATAACACCCAGTGCTCCATTCAATACATGCCCTCTTTAATACCCATCACCAGGCTAACCCATCCCCCACCCCCCTGCCCTCTAGAACCCTCAGTTTGTTTCTTAGAGTCCATCGTCTCTCATGGTTCGTCTCCCCCTCTGATTTCCCCCTCTTCATTTTTTCCTTCCTGCTATCTTTTTTTTTTTTTTTTTTAACATATATTGTTTCAGAGGTACAGGTCTGTGATTCAACAGTCTTGCACAATTCACAGCACTCACCATAGCACATACCCTCCCCAATGTCTATCACCCAGCCACCCGATCCCTCCCACCCCCCCCACCACTCCAGCAACCCTCAGTTTGTTTCCTGAGATTAAGAATTCCTCATATCAGTGAGATCATATGATACATGTCTTTCTCTGATTGACTTATTTCACTCAGCATAATACCCTCCAGTTCCATCCACGTCGTTCCAAATGGCAAGATTTCATTCCTTTTGATGGCTGCATAATATTCCATTATACAGAGACTTCTGTGTGATATTTCATTCTGTATATTGCACTTTGCTTATCTGAGCTTCCACTGGATGGGACATATGAACTGTTTCCAATTAAAATGTTAAACTTAAAAAAAAAAAGAAATACATGTGAGTGTTTTAATATTAATTTTGTATCCTACAACCATGCTAAACTCACATATTCATCCCGATAGACACTACCAGATTTTCCACAAGTTGTCTCTGAATATAGTTGTAATCCTTCCTCTCTCCTGCCTTTTTTCTGTCCTATTGCACCGGCTAGAACCTCCAGTAAAATGTTCAGAAGTAATGACAGTGGACATCTTTACATTGGACCTATTAGGAAGACATTCACCATGATGTTTGCTGGAGTTTTTTTGTTGTTGTAGATGTGGTTTATCAAACCGAGGAAATTCCTTTTAGATTCTAATTCGCATGTTATAATTCATTCATGCATTTATTTTTTTGAGATACTTAAATTTAAGTCATGTTATTGGCCATACCTTCAGCTTAATGGGAGAGGCAGAGTTGAATATGAGACCAAAAAATTTGCTTAGAGTTTTTATCACAAATTAGCGTTGAATTGTCAAATGCACTTTCTTCATCTATTAATCACACGGTTTTCCTCCTGTATTAATATGGCAAATTACATTAGTTGACTTTCAAATGTTAAACCTACTTTGCATTCTTGGGATAAACCCTATTTGGTTAAGATGTATTATCCTCTTTATAGAACTTGTTGGATTTAATTTACTAAAATTTTGTTAAGAATTTTTGTGTTGAGGGCGCCTGGGTGGCTCAGTTGGTTAAGCGACTGCCTTTGGCTCAGGTCATGATCCTGGAGTCCCGGGATCGAGTCCCGCATCGGGCTCCCTGCTTGGCAGGGGGTCTGCTTTTCCCTCTGACCCTCTTCCCTCTTGTGCTGTCTCTCATTCTCTCTCTCAAATAAATAAATAAAATCTTTTAAAAAAAAAAAAGAATTTTTGTGTTGAGATTTATGAGGGATAGGTATCGAATTTTCCCTTCTTCCAGTGTCTTCGTTTGGTTTTGGGATCAAGGCAATGTAGGCCTCATTGATGGAGGGGAAAATATTCTTTCCTCTTTAATTTCCTGAAAGAGGTTATGTAGAATCGGTATTATGTCTTTCTTGAATATGTGGTTACGTTTACCACTAAAGTAATCTAGGTCTAGAGTAGTCTTTGTGAGATTCAATTTCTTTCATAAGTAGAGCTATTTAGGTTTTCTATTTCTTCTTGAGTGAACTAAAATAATTTGGATCTTCCAAAGAATTTGTGTTCATCTAAATTGTCCAATTTATTATAAGTTGCTCATAATATTCTTTCTGTTGTTTTAATAACTATAGAATCTATAGTGGTTATACCTCTCATTCCTGACACTGGCCATTTGTTTCTTTCTTTTGCTCCCGATCAATCCAGTTAGAGGTTTATGAATTTTTTTTTTTTTTTTGAGCTTCTCAAAGACTCAGCTTTTGGTTTAAATTTTCTCTATTATTTTTCTCTCTCCAATGTCATAGATTTCTGCTCTACCTTTGTTATTTCCCTTCTTCTGCTTATACTTTTATTCGCTCTTCTTTTTCTAATTTCTTAAAGTGGAAGCTGAAGTCACTGATTCAACTCCTTTCATCTAAATCAGACATTTAGTACTATAAATGTCACTCTATACACTGCTTTAGTTGCATCACAAGATACAAGGTCAACACACAAAAATCAATTGTATTTCTATATATCAGCAGTGAACAACTGGGAGCCAAAATTAGAAAAACAATACCATTTACAGTAACTCCAAGAAAATAAAATACTTAACTATAAGTCCAACAAAACTTGTACAGGATCTGGATGCTGAGACTATGAAATGCTGATGGCAGAAGCCAGAAATGCAAATAAATGGAGAGACAAGTCATATGATGGTTTAGGAGACTCACCATCATATGTGAGTTCTCCTCAAACTTATCTATAGATTTAATGTAATTCCAATCAAAATCCCAGCAACATTTTTGTATAAATAAGCTCAGCCTGAAATTTAGATGGAGAGACAAAATTGACGGAAAAGTCAAAATAATTCTGAAAAGGAAGAATAAAACTAGAGGAATCATACGAACAGATTTTTAAGATGGATACAAGATACAGTAACTTTGACGATGTGGTATTGGTAACAGGAGAGACTCCAAGATCAATGGAAGAGAATACAAAGTCCAGACATTGACCCATACAAATAGGGCTAATTGATTCTTGACAAAGATGCAAAAGAAATTCAGTGGGAAACAGTCTTTTCAACAAAATGGTCCTGGAACAACTGGACATATTGCCCCCCAAAACCAAATAAACCAAAAACAGAAACCTCACACTTTAAAAAAAACTAACTCAAAGTAGATCATAAACCTAAATCTAATATTTGTAAAACTATAAAACAGAAGAAAACATAAGGGGAAAGCTTTGAGAACTGGGGCTAAACAAAGATGACTGAGACGTGACACCAAAAAAGTACAGTCCATAAAGGAAAAAAAATTGATCAATTCTAGGTAAAGACACCCTCGCCAATGGACTCCACACAAGTTTCTAGTCCAAGAGCATATGGAACCAATTTGAATTGTGCACCATATTTGAATGAACCATCAGATTTTTTTTTAATGGGTGGATTCCTCTAAAACTTCAGTCTGTTGTGTATGTTCACTATGTCCTCATTTTTCAAGCACTCTTGAATTTAGCCTTTATTTTTGTCCTAAAGCAGGGGTCAGCAAACTTCCTGTAAAGGGTCACCGTATCTTCAGCTTTGTGGGCCATAAGGCCTCTGCTGCAACTACTTAACTCTGCCCTCAGCGGAGCAGCCAGAGAAAACAGGTTATTTGTTACAAAAACTGACTGAGGTTTCATTTGGCCCCCGAGGCCACAGTTCGCCAACCCCTGTTCTAGGGGTGGGGCCGCAGATGAGAAGGAGCTGGCCGCTGCAGCTAAGGGACAGCCCCAGAGCCACTAAGTTCTTGACACTAAGCATTTAATGAGCAGCTGCCTGGACTTGTTGGAGAAACATCTCAACTGCTTGCAAGCACCGAACCGGACATGGTTTCAGGAGACATCTTTCTAATCAGAGCTCCTGCTTTAGCTGTGTGCACACCTTGTCAGGTCCTTTGACCATCCGTGTGGCAAGGGCGGAGCCCGGGGGGCTGAGGGACTGTCCTAGGTGGCACACTTGTGTCAAGAGCCCAGTCCTCCTGACCTCAACCCCATGTCTTTCCCACTGAACAAGCCCCCCTTTCCAAACAGGGAGCTCTCCAGAAAATCAGAAAGTAGCTTCACCTGCCCCATCGTGCAAGTAACTGACCTGTGTCTTAGCATTGCTCAAGGACAGGATCAGAATCACCCACTGCATCAGCATCTTGACGTGGGACCCAGGTGACCTAGAAGTACACCCCAGGAAAAGGCAAAGACCCTTGGTCCCCCCCGCCCATCAGTGGCCTGAGACACTTGGCTGCAGGGCCAGGGTCCAGGGCACTCTGCCAAGGCCCCCCCATCTCCACAATACCCACAGCAGGCTTGAAGGAACAGACTTTATTAATCTAGCTCTCGAACACTAGAGGCTAAAATTCTGCTGAATTATAACAATCTATTTACAGAGTGCTGTCTGCAGGCCAGGTGGGGCTGGGCTGGTTCTCCCCCAACCACCCACCGAGTACAGCCTCCAAAAAGGCCTGGGCCACGTTCTACCTGCAGCCCACAGAGGATATTTATATACACATGGCAAAGGCCCAGAGACAGAACACCAGGCAGGATGGCACCAGAGGGGCGGACAGATAGACACACACAGGGGCTGAGACTGCTGAGAAGGCCTGGGGGCCTCAGTATTTTTTCAGGCTGTAGGCCAGGCTGCTGGGGACCCTGGCGCCCAGCAGGGGCGGCGAGTTCCAGACAGCAGAGCTGGTGCGCTTGTGGTAGCGGGGCTTGCTCTTCTTGAAGATGTCCTCCAAGTCCAGTGGGAGAATGGTTCCAAAGAGCTCGAGCAGGTTCGGGGGGTGGTAGTACTGGTGGATGATGGCCTGGCTTAGCTGAGTGCCTGTGGGGGACATGGAGGGTCAGGTCACTGCCTTGGGGCTCCTCATGAGCCTCCCCATCCCCCGGCCCCTTATCACCCTCTCCACCCCAGCATGCCCCCACCTCTGCCACACGAGCTCCTCTCCCAGAGCCCTCGTCCCTAGAAATGCTTTTCCTGACTGTTCCCACTGCCATCCTCCGGCAGCTCTGCCTGAACGTGGGTCCTCAGGCGCTCACGTAAGCCGGGCCCTAGGTGGGGCCCTCACTGCCTGACCTCGTTATCCCAACCACCAAGGAAGCAGCTCCTTTATTCTCCCTGTTTCATAACGGTGAGACGTGCCCAGAGGCACATGGCTAGTGACTGGGGGAGCTGGGGTCTGGAGACCAGTCTAGCTCCAGAACGTAAGCATACATTGCCGTTCTTGACTGCTATGCTCGGCTGCTTCTCTCCTCAGCCCCCAGGTCCCGTGGTGCAGGGTGCTTTCCGAGGGGGCCCCTGGGCCAAGGCTGTGGGTGGCACACAGCCCTGTCAACAAGGCTTTAGGAGGACCCTGGGGGGTCAGGAGGTGGAAAATGTGCCTGCCACTTACAAACACTAACTCACTTCATCCTAAATAACCCTCCTCAGCTGGTATCACCCCCATTTCACAGATGAGAAAACTGAGCCAGTTTAAGTAAGCTGGCGAAGGTCAACCACCATTAGGTGGCTCTGCCAGCCATCTGGCTCCTCGGCCATGCTCACCCCTGCCTGCTGCCACCTCCCAAATGACCTGATGTCAGAAGTTAGGGAGACTAAATCAGATTCTGGCTAACATGGAGTTCAAATGAGGTGACACCGAAGCAAGTTGTCTTCTGTAGAGAGCTGACCCCCGACAGGGCTCTGGGCCCTTCTCTCTGGAGAGTGAGACTGCATCCCACCCTGACCCCCAGCTCAGCACACTCTATAAAGTGCCCACGGTATGCACGGGCCCCACCCCTTTCCCAGTAGGCCCTGCGCCCTGGTCGGCGGTGGCCTGGTCACCCTCACCCCCACTCCTGTTTAGACACTGGGGCTTGTAAACTCTGGGGTCAAATCCTGCTCAAGTGCCCCTGCCGTGGGCCTTCCCCGGCTGCCTGGAACCCCCAGCTCCAGCTCGTGGGGTGCTGTCTAGAATCTGTTACCACTCTTGGCGCTATTCCGACCCTAAGCTGCTTCTCTGGGTCCCACTCTCAGCTGGCCCATTGGGTGGGGTTCCAAGGAGGGGCCTAGAGCCCGAGCTAGAACAGCCTGCAGCCAGCCACAATTTAGCTCATTTGTTGAGAACAGAGGTGCCCAACACTGTCGATCTGGTCCTCAGATGAGCCCACTGGCCATAGGGTGCCCACCCCTCCCTGGGCACATCCCAAGGCCCAATGCAGGCTTGTTGGGCCAATGCTTCAATCTGCCAGCCCGTGGGTACAACAGCCTCCTGACACCCACAGCTGCGAGCCGCTACCTCCAGATCCTAGATGTCACAAGTGAGGACCCAGGTCTCCCAGGGAACTCTGGGCCCTGCTTACCTCTGGCCCAGGTGGGGATGGGCTTCCGGGGATGGGCCTCGTCATCGGTGGAGTCATCGCTATTCAGATCCATCCCGTAGTTATCTGGGTTGATCTTGGGGGGGGCCCTGTGGCCCTGTGGCGTCATCTGATAGGAGGTACAAGCTGGAGACTGGAGAAGACAAACATGGCCATCAGCTCCCCTACCCCGCATTCCTGCATCTCTCACCGCTAAGGAGTGCTGGGGCTCTAGGCAGCACCCCTCATTTCATGGGGAATAAAAAGGGTTCAGGGGTTCGCTTTTTAATTTAAAAAAGTCACACCACATACATGACTGTATCTTCCTTTTTCAAGTTGAAGTGTTTTGCAAACGTTCTTTCTGGTCAATGTGTCCCCTTTCCAACAGCCCAGGATACTCCCCTGGGAACCCCATGATTGGTACCTTTTTTTAACCACCTGTTATAAACGAACATTTGGCTCATTTCATTATCATAAACTATACTGCAATGAAAACACATTTTTGTTTATAAGAATATTAAGCTGTTATCAGGGCTTGTTAAAGAAATTCTGGTTCAAATTCCGGCGCCTGGGTGGCTCAGTCAGTTGAGTGTCTGACTCTTGATTTCAGCTTAAGTCATTATCTCAGGGTCCTGAAATCGAGCCTCGCATCAGGCTCCGCGCTCAGCACACAGTCTGCCTGAGATGCTCTCTCCCCCTCTGCCTCCCCACCTGCTCGCACTCTAAACAAATAAATAAAATCTTTAAAAAAAAAAAATTCTGATACAAGTAACTGGTACACAGATGTCGAATAGCAGATTCACAAGTGCTGAAACACAGATGTCTACAACGTACTAAATGAAAGGGGAAAAAAAAGGAGGAAAAAATTCAAATGGCCAAATTGGTATGTGTTATAGGCTAAATGCTGTTTGTGCCCCCTACACCCCCCAAATTCTTCTGTTAAATCCTCACCCCCAGTGTGATGGTATTGAGAGGTGGGGCCTTTGGAGGTGATTAGGTCATGAGAGTGGAGGCCGCATGAGTGAGATCAGTGCCTTTCGAACACAGTCCCCAGAGAGCCCCCCTCCCCCTCGGCCATGTGAGGACATGGGGAGAAGACCACCGTCTGTGAGCCAGGAAGAGGACGCTCTCCGGACGCTGTATCTGCTGGCACCTTGGCCTTGGACGTCCGGCCTCCAGAACTGTTGCTGAAGCCACCCAGCGTGGCAGTTTGTGACAGGAGCCTGAGCAGACTAAGACAGTATGTACGGCGGTGCCCGCTGAAAACTCTGCGTGTGTGCGTGTGAGAGTGTGAGAAAATGAGTGTACATGTGCGAGAGTGCGTGTGAGTGTGATAGAATGAGTATATGTGAGTGTGCGTGAGAATGAGTGTATATGTGTGCGAGTGTATGAGTGTGTATGTGTGCGAGCGAG
>NW_023270418.1:28942758-28943174 GCF_011800145.1 Mirounga leonina | reverse complement strand
GAGTGTATATGTGTGCGAGTGTATGAGTGTGTATGTGTGCGAGCGAGATAATGAGTGTGTATGTGTGTGTGCGTGTGACTGAATGAGTGTATATGTGTGCGAGAGTGTGTGCGTGTGTAGAGGTTTATGTGTGCAAACTATAGAAAGACACCAGACTTGGAGTTCTCCTGTAAGGGTGCCTTTCTTTCACTTTATACTCTTTAAAAAAGTTTAGTTTCTTCTTCTTGTTCTTCTTTTTTAACAACAAACTCTACTTTTAAGAGTAAGAAAACACACATATGCAAAATGGTAAAAACAGCTGGGCCCACCGCATCCTTCCTATTTCCTGTGGTCCTAGGACGCGGTCCGCACCTCCAGCCACCGGGAAGGGCCGAACCAGAGCCGAACCAGAGCCGAACCAGAGCCGAACCAGAGCC
>NW_023270418.1:28932780-28942748 GCF_011800145.1 Mirounga leonina | reverse complement strand
GCCGAACCAGAGCCGAACCAGAGCCGAACCAGAGCCGAACCAGAGCCGGGGGACGGGGGGGGGCGGGGCTCACCTGCGCGTCCGGGGTCGCAGTCAGGCCTTTGCTGGCGGCCGCCGCCTCCCTGGCTCTCCTCTGCTGCTCCTCGGCCAGGCGCTGCTGCTCCTCCTGGGAGCCAGCGGCGGGGCGTTAGAGACCGTGCGGGTGCGGCCCGCCGCTCGGCCACCCCCAGCAGCAGGGCAGCGAGGCAGCGCCCGCGCTGCAGCCCCCAGGGGAGCCCCGGCCCGCTCCCCTTTACCTTCTTCTTCTTCTCCTCCAGGTCCCTCTGCAGCCGCTCCTTGTGTAGCCGCAGGGCCTTCTCCCGCTCCCTCTCCTGCAGCTCCCTGAGGACCCGGCAAGGGCCTGTCAGGGCAGGAGGCCGCGCCGGGCCCAGTCCCCGACCAGAGAAGAGCCCGTCCTTTCGCACACCCCAGGTGAGGCGGGGGAGCCGCCTCCCTTCCCCAGGGCCCCGGGGAGGCGGCGCCAGGACGCCAGGACGCCAGGACGCCAGGCCGGCCGGCTGGGGCGCGGGCCCCTCACCTCTCAGCCCGGAGCCGCTCCTGCTCCTCCTCCTTCTTCTTCTGCAGCAGCTCTTGGTGCCGCCGCTCTTCCTCCTCCTGGTGAACAGACAGCAAGGTCGGGGGCCTCCGGCCAGCACTGGGCTGGCAACGTGAGAGGCGGAGGTCCGGGAAGGAGCGCGGACAGCGCGGCCCGACAGCCTGCTCCCCTCCCAGCGGGGACACCCCGGGCAAAGCTCCACGAGAATCACCGCGGACAACTGCTTTTCATTCAGCAGCAGAGCCAGGACTTAAGGGGTGACGCTGGAGCCAGACTCTCCGGCTGTGTGACCCCGGCCCAGGGGCTTAAGCTCTCTGGCCCCGCTTTCCTCACTGATAAAGCGGGAACAACAGGAATACCTACAACCTCACAAAGCTGCGGAGTTCACACAGCGGACATACTGCGAGCAGCGTCGGGCGCTGGCAAATACTAACTAAACTTCGGTTACTGGGACTTATAACCCCCTAGTGACAGATCTGTGTTCCCTACTGTCCTAAGCCTGGCAGTTCCCAGGAAGAAGCAAACCCCTACTCTCCGAGGCAAAACGTTCAGTCCTCACACCAACCCCATCAAGCAGATACCACTGGTACCTGAAGGAACGGACGCCCAGCCAGGTCGGGTGACCCGCTCAGGGTCACACAGCTGCCAAGCGGCAGAGCTGAGACTGGAAGTCAGGCTCTGGAGTCTATACTCTTTTTTTTTTTTTAATTTTTTTTAAAGGTTTTATTTATTTGACAGAGAGAGAGACAGCGAGAGAGGGAACACAAGCAGGGGGAGTGGGAGAGGGAGAAGCAGGCTTCCAGCCGAGCAGGGAGCCCGATGAGGGGCTCGAACCCAGGACCTTGGGATCATGACCTGAGCCGAAGGCAGACGCTCAACGACTGAGCCACCCAGGCGGCCCTGGAGTCTACACTCTTAACCCTCGAACCGTTACCTCCACAGGACGCGGGAGGCCAGTCACTGCCACCGTCCACGTCTCCAAGGCATTTGTTCAACCTCTTCCGGGCATGAAGCCACACGAGCCACCAAGACCAACCCAACAGAGTGGGGTGTGCGCAGTGGCACGGCCCAGCCTTCCCCACCCTTCCCGAGGCCCGAGGCCCACCTGTCCTCGTACCTGTTGCAGCCGCCTGAGCCGCCGGGCCTCCTCTTCCTGCTTCCGGCGCGCCTCCACCTCCTCCATCTTCCTGGCTGCTGCCTTTTTCTTGGCTTTCTCCTCAGCCAGCCGCTCCTCCTTGGCCTGCAGAGCACACCCCTCCTCACTCAGCCCTGCAGAATGGCCCAGAACTCTGCACCCCCTGCCCCTGCAAACCCGGCTTGTTCCCCATGGCCCAGGGGAGAGGTGCCCAGAAGCCATGGGCCCCCGAGTCTGACCTGCTTGGGGCCCACCAGGGTACAGCCCACCAGCCCGAGGCTCGCACCTTCTCAGTCTTCTCGTCAATCTGAGCAAACTTCTGCTCGATCTGCTTCTTCTTCTCCTCCTTCATCTGCTCCACCCGCTCCCGGGCCTGCAGCACCTTGCGGAGGCGCTCCTCACGCTTCCTGCGGGCACAGGGCAGTCATGGGGAGCCGAGCCGAGGCCGGGCCGGGCCGGGGCCAGGAGCCAGAGCACTTACAGCTTCACCTCCTCCAGCCGCCGCCGCTTGTCTTCCTCTACCTTCTGCCTGCGGAGCAGCTCGGCCTCCTCCTTCCGCCGCAGGTTCTCTAGGCGCTGCCGCTCCTTCTCCTGGGGCGGGGGGGGGGGGGGGGGGGGGGGGGGGGTGGGGGGGGTGAGCAAGGCCCTGGTGCAGCGGCGGAGGGAGGCCCCCGGGCCCCGGCCAGACTGCTTGAGAGGCAGAGTCACCCCCAAACATGCCTCCCTCCCCAGATTGAGGCCTGGGGGTCGGGGACCGTAAGGCCTCCCAAGTGCCTTTGACTGAACCCTGCCAAGTCAAAGCAGCACAAAAATCAGGCTCAAAATTGGATAAATGTTCTGATTAGAACTATGTTAAAGTGCACTTGGGAAGAGATGGAAGAATGAGACCGGGAAGGGAGAGACAGCTGTAGAAGTTGGGGTTAATGCTCTACACAGGGGGTGGTGGGTACATAAGTGTTCATCTATTAGTACCATGCTCTGTTTATACTATGTGTATACACACACACACACACACACACATTCTTTTGTGTTTCTCAATATTTTAAAAAAAGTGAAATATGGCCAAGTGCTAACACAGATCACCACAAGCTGGGGAGATGTATTAAGGATGGCCTATTTTCCAAACTCCCTGTGATACAGGTACATGACAATTTTTACAACTTTTTTAAAGTACTAGTTGGTTGTTCAGCAGATCAATGCTGGGCCCCTCCTCCTCCGCATGCCCAGAAGGCCCCAGAGGCACAGCAGTGGACAACCAGAGGGCATAGGTGGGGGCTCCGAGCCCTCCCTGGCCAAGGACAAGACTGGTACTTGCCCCCTGATGGCTAAGGGCATGGACCAGAGCTGCCCCCTCTATCCCCCTCTCCTGGCTCCCATCAGACTCTCACCTCTGGGCTCGGCCGCCCATAGGCCCCTCTCCCTGCATGAGTGACTATCCATTTCCCCTTGGCCTCTGACCTTGACTGCAGATTTCCCACCTAGAAATCTGGCCCCAAGGTAATGTAACCCTAAAGATGCAGAGAAGGGTTTCTCCTGGTTGAGGGTAGACACACTCCACGCAGCCTCTCCCACTGAATGTGCCTATAAAACCCGACTGCACGGAGCAGCTATGTGAGGCCTATGTGAGCAGGCAGAGGGGGAAGATCACGCTTCGAAGCATCACTGAACTGCAGGAAGTTTACCATTATTTTTCCTCTAGTCTAAACTCAATGAGGTCTGAAACCCCAAAGGGACCTGTGGGGTGCACACAGAATCTGCGAAAGGCCCTCTCGTTCTGACTCGGGGAGTGGAAAGGGGACGTCTAATGCTCAGAGTATGCAGAAACCCCGATTCTGGTTTGTCCTTTTCTTCCTCCTCTCATGCCCCAGGCCACAAGGAGCCCTGTGGCAGTGGGGACAGCGGCAGTTACAGGAACGTGCAGAGTCAAAACTCTGAGGGGGGAGAAGCTTCCCCTCCACACAGCAGAGCTGTGACCCCAGAAGGCTGTGACAAGGCTTTTGGTCTTCTCTGTGTACCCCACACCAGGTGACCCTGGATGCGGCCATGGAAGCACACAGCAGAGCAGGGTAACTAAAGCCCCAGCTTCCTGGCTGGAGGACGGAGAGGGGGAACCCCAGAGAAGGGAAATGTACAGGATGGAGGGAGAAAACAACACCGTAAGGTTGTCTGTGAATGCCAAGGTGCAGCGCGGGCTGCAGATGCACAGATCTGACCCTAAATATTACACCACAAACTTCGGAGAATTAAACTCACAGACCACCTGCCAGATCCTATCCTGCCCACCGACCAGCACACCTAGGACAGATCCAAAGAGCACAGCAGAGGCTTTGAAATCTGAACATCGGAACCACACCCCACAGAAGGCAGGGGGACACCTGCAGCCTGAACCAAACCCGGTGGGTCGCTGGCAGAGCAAAATACCAACATTCTCTGTAAGATTTAAACACGCAGCCCCCTAACGTGATATTCAAAATGGGCAGGATATAATCCACAGTTCCTGAGCACACAAAGAACCAGGAAAATCTCAGCTCCCAGGTGAAGGCAATCAGCAGCCACCAACACCAAGATGACAGACGTTAGACTTATCTGACAAAGATGTCACAGCTGTTACCATAAAAATGTTTCGACAGTAATCACATTAAGACAATTGGCAAAAAAGAAAATCTCAGCAAAGAGGAGATCTAGAAAAGAGCAAATTGGAAATTTTAGAGCTCAAAATACAGTAACAGAGATAAAAAAATTCAGTGCCTAGGTCCAAGAGCAGAATGGGAAAGACTGGCAGATGTCTGTGAACATGAAGATAAGTCAATAAAATGTATCTGATCCAAACAGACAGAAAAAGCTACTGAAGAGAAATGAACAGAGTCCGAAGGGAGACCCGCAGGAAGGCCCACTGCTGGCAGGGGGTCGTCACCACCCACGATGGAGAGGAAAGAACGCAACACTGAAACAATTTCTTAGCAATAGTGTTTACTCCACGTTTGCTAAAAGGTGTGACTCTGCAGGTTCAAGAGGGTCACCCAAGCAGAAGTCGACTCCCACCCCCTGCTCTTCGGTGAGGAAAGCACCTGGGAGGCAAAGCTCCCATGGCACCTGGAGCGCCCACCACCCTCTCTTCCTGCCCCAAGTGCCGACCAGACTCCTGCTTCCCATAGGTCTCAGCAAAACCGGTTTTAGTCCCGGAGTTTGAGTGCTAAAATTTCCCAACCCAGGTCAGGGAAACTATCCTGAGCATTGTGAAATTTTATAGAAGAAAGCAAGAGTTGTCCGAGTCATAGAATCCATGTGTGCCCTCTGCCCCCAAGCCTCCAAGGTGGGCTGGGTTGTCCCTGCTCCCCAGAGGCCACCATCGGGGCCAAGGCAGCAGGTGAGAAAACCAAAAGCTTGTTGGGCTCCTTCTGCCTCCAGGGGCCTCAACCGAGCAGTCTCTCTGTCTTTTACTAAAAACCACCTCATACCAAGCCCTGTGCTGGGTGCTTGGAACACAGGACTCTGGCTCACCCATTTCTATGAAGCGACCTCGATCTCCTTTTGTGGCCAAAGGAAATTCAGCCAAAGGTTAGGCAACTAGTCCAAGGCCCCGAGGTCCCTGTGACCCACTTAGGCTCCCTGTCTCCTAACCGAGAACTGGCCCACCACCCCCAGATGCCCAGTGAGGGATCTGGGCTCCCCAGAGCTGGAAAGGGCAGCTCTCTGGACCTCTCTCTCGGTCATCCCCACGAGGCCTGTCAGGTTCCAGGCCATCCGTGTGGGCCATGGGAGTTCTCTGCAGGAGGAGCAAGTCCAAGTCTGGCTCACTGCCGTGGGCCCAGGTGCCTAGCAGGGGCCTGGCACACAAGTAGGTGTGGAAGTCCACACAGCCTGCTTGCCTGCGCAATGGAAGGCATGCCATCGCCTCGTTCAACCAAAGGGGACCAGCCTCCTTGCAGGACAGGCAAGTTCAGGGCCCACCTGTCTAGCTGCTGAGAAGCCCCGCCAGGCCCCAGGCCCTCAGCCAGAGGCAGAAGCCCTCTTAGTAGGAGGCCCTACAAAGCGCCAGTGGGAACAAAGGAGACCCCAGGAAGCCAAGACCCCAGGCTGAGCCGATCCCGGCTATCTGGGGCTCCTTCCTCAGGGCCCAAGGCCTGGCTCAGCTCTGAGGTACCTGAGGAGAGAACAGCTTCGGTGGCCTTCTCTTCAGAAGCCGCTGTTGACGGTTCCAGTGCTACGCCCACAAGACCCAGCCTTCAGCCCTGGTGTCCCCCCACTGCCCCGCCCCTCACGGCAGTAGCTCCCGTCTGTGCCCCGCTTGAGCTCAGTGGTCTGGGGATCAGAGACAACTTCTCTGTTCTCTTCGCAGCACCCCCCCCCCACAACCCCCGGACCCTGAGTGGGAGGAGCCCAGTGCTGGGGAGCGGGGAGGGAGGTATTGTGGGGAAATTCAAGCTGTGGCCCCGTAAACAGCCGCAGGCCGCACCCCCTCTGCCTCCTCAGCCTTCAGGGAGGCTCTGAGGTCAACGCTCGTCCTCCCGGGAGCAGAGGCAAGGGCAGAGAGGGCAGGCCCTGCAGGGGGAGGACGCCCGGAAGGGCTGGGCGTCTCCAGGCGGTCACCCAGCGCCTCGGGCTCCCCCACCCCCTCGGCTGCACCCCTCCACTTCCCATGTTAGTGCTTCTATGGGCGCTGGTGGGTTTGCAGGAGCAGGGCTAAGCAAGTGAGTGCTAGGGGCAGCTAGGTTACCGGGGCAGGAAAAGGCTTTACTTACAACGAAGCTGCACTGTGGGGGAGAGGAGACAAGGAAAGAGCCAGGAGTTACTGCCAGGCTGGGGGACGCCCTGAAAGCAGGCCCCCCTCCTGGCCATGCCAGCATCAGCTTGGGGCCCCGCAGCCTCTCATCAGTGCTCCCCCCACCACCTCCTCCCATCTTACCAGCCCCCATCCCCAGTGAGCACAGCGTCCACGTGTGTCCCTCACCCTAACTACTCAAGGCCCCGGAGGGGGCATGGAGAGCGTGGGGACAGACGTCACGGCAGTGGCCAGCTACGCCATTTCTACTGCTTCCCAGCTCAGCGCCCGAGGCCCAGGCGTCACGCTGAGCCGGCCGAGCCTCTAAGCCGCAGTGCGGAGCCCAAGGAGCCAGGACAGTCCTCAAATGTTGAGGCAGCCCGGGGCCATAGAGGATGGAGCTGGCCCTTGACCAGGGCCAGGACACAGCTGCCTTGGCCTAGATCCACGCTACTCCCAGCAGCCGAGGGGACAGGCAGGACAGCTCTAGCCAAGCTTGGCCAGGGGTACGGGCTCCCTCACCTTAGGGTCCACGCGCAGGGGAGTGTTGCGCTTGATGAAGGATTTCATGACACTGCTGCGGGACGCCGAGGTCGGGGTCATGAGCATCTGGTTCCTCTGCACGGTGTGCAGGAAGGTCCGGAGGGGCCGCACCACCTGTGGATGAGGACCACGGTAAGGACTCAGGCGCGGGGCAGGGCACCGAGGGAGGGCAGATGCCCACTCACCTTGCTGGCCGGACAGGGCGGGGAAGGGGTCTTGCTCCTGGGGGCTTGCAGCTCCTCATCCTCCAGCTGCTGCCCCTCGTCCAGCTCACTCACGGCCTGCCTGTAGCTGCGCTTCCTCCTGCCGCAGCAGGGCGAAAGCCGCGTCACAGGGCTGAGCCTAGGGCCCGCCCCGGGGCGCCAACCCCGCCCCATAAAAGGTCACCCTATGAACGAAAGTGGGCGCAGCATAGGGCTCCAGACTAAAAAGCACTGGTGAGGTGGGGTCTCCCTGACCACCCCTCTGCTGCCCAGAGGAAGGGAAGTGACCTGTCCTAGGTCACACAGCCAGGACGATGCAGAGGACGGGGTCTAGGATCTGGTCACCCACTCCCGGACCAGGTTTGTCTCATAGCAGTGAACCAGCTCCTTCAGTCAGCCAGAGTACTAGGGCCCACCCCTGTCGAGAGGAAGCGGAGGCCCCGACCACATGCTCACCCTCCCCGAAAAAGGACTCAAGGTTCAGGCCCCTCTGGGCCCCTCACAAGAGTTGCCCGCACGGCCCTGTCCAGATGCAAACCTGACACTCTGGGGTGGCTCCCTGGGGCCATCTGCTTCGTCAGTCTTGGGCTCTGTGAAGACAGCGATTTTGGTGAGGCGGCAGGGACAGCTTGGAGGGGCCAGCCACCCCACCCCCCCTCACTCCCAGCAGCAGCCGTGGCAGGGGCAAGGCTCCCTTCCTGGCAGACCCCAGGGTGGTCAGTGGCAGAAGCCATCAGCCTCAGCACCGACTGGCCTTGAGAAATCTGGGAACATCCGGAGCCTAGCATGCTATGCCCAGCCCGTGGACCCCTCACCCCCATGCCTGGCGCCTGTGACAAGAACGGCAGGACAATGCTACTGAGGTGACCCCAACCATGGCTCGTCCACCTCTTAACACTGAGACCCAGGGGGGTGAGTACCTTTCAGGAGCAGAAGCCTATGGAAACTGCAAACTCTAACAGACCCTTCACCCAGCTTCGAAACCCCACTCCTCCAGGCCTATCAGCTGGGGCCGGCATGATAGGAGGAGGGAAGGGCTCCCATGCAGGGTCCCCACGTGGGGTGTGGGGTCAGGACATTTTGTTTCACTGCTCAGGGAAAGCACCAATCTCCCCCTCCCGTTTAACACTCTCCTCCAAAGGGACCTCGCAGCTCGCCCGTGGGCTACGGGGCTGGTGTGGCCCTTGTCCCTGACCCCCTTTGAACATGAAGCGAGGAAGCCATGTTCAAAGACCTCACAGCTATCGTGCTCTTCCCGCTGAGAAGACGTGAGCCAGGCCCTGGGACGCCCCTGGCAGCCAGGGGGGTGCCAGAGCCCATAGCTCTCCTGTCTTCTTCACATAGGGAGACCCACAAAGGTGAGAAGTGAGGCGGTGGCAGAGACATAACAAGGCCAGGTGTTCACACCCCAGCGCAGAGCTCCTCCCACTGCCCCCAGGAGAGGGGCTCAAGTCTCTGATCTGGCACATTCGCAGTCAATGCCCCAACTCAGGCCCCCCGCACTCCCCCAGCTTCACACACCGACCAGCCATGGCCATTCACATGGTGCTCGGCAGCAGCTCCAGCCCAAAGCTGGGCGATGAACCCTGCGGACCCAAAGGGGATCGACCACCCCTGGGTGTCATTTACCTCTGGCCAACAGCCCAGGATACGGGCTTCCCTCTCCCCAGACAGGAAGTGCCAAGGCCACCAAGGCCACCAAGGCCAGCACAGCCCTGGTCTCTGTCCACGGCCGGGCAGAAAGACTCACCTTGCTGCCCTTCAGAGGGCGTTTCCTGGCCACCAGCCACAGGCCGCGAGCCAGGTGTGCTAATGGTGATCTTGGTGGCACTGCGGGGCACGTTCTTGGGGACCTGGGGGGAGGAACCAAGGCGCTGGGGTCTCACCCGGGACTCCCAGGCCCTTGAGACCTCCTCTCCCTGGCCCGCTCGCCTTACCTCTGGCTCAGCCGCCTCCACAGGCTCAGCCTTCTCGCTGGGCTTCTGCTCAGGGCTGAAAGCGGACCAAGAGGCATGTGGGACCCGTTCAGCCGGCCTGAGTCCTCCTCACAGGAGCCCCTCCCCCACCCATCAGACACCCTGGCCTGGGTCACAAACCCACAGTGCCAGGCAGGCCAGGACGGCAGCCAGAGCCAGGGGCCTGATTCGGGATGTCAGCCCATTTCCCGGCTGCACCCCAACCCCACATGCCCCGAT
This sequence comes from Mirounga leonina, assembly GCF_011800145.1. Taxonomy (NCBI): domain Eukaryota; kingdom Metazoa; phylum Chordata; class Mammalia; order Carnivora; family Phocidae; genus Mirounga; species Mirounga leonina. Next base: position 28,933,315 of record NW_023270418.1, on the reverse strand, counting down.
GAGCCACTGTCTCTTGTCTCTGGTGAGGCCGGCTCTCGATTCACCGAAGGGCCAGCAGGCCCTGTGGATTTGACGACCCATGGAGCCCACACCCCAGGGTAAGCCTTAGGAGACTCACGGCCAGGCCAGGGCTGACACCTGTGTTATCTGCTGCCTGGTTAGAATGGGGTGAGGCTGCAGCAGTTGGCGGTCCCCACCAGGAGGGAAAGCTCGGGCACAGGAAATGCTTCCAGGCCTGGGGCTCACCTGCACAGAATCCATGTGCCCTGCCCAGCCCGGGAAAGGCCCCCAAGTCCTGGAATTGAACTCACCCAACTTTCTGGGGCACCTCCACATTCAGGAGCCTCTCCAGGTAACTGTGACCTGCGGGAAAAACAAACGAACGAATGATGCCTCAGAAACTGGCCAGGTGCCACTCCAAAAGGCCCAGGTGCTGGTTGGGGCTTGGCCACTCTTCACCTGCAGCCGGACCCTCTCCACCTCAGAGACCTCCCTTCACTAGACCCAGGCCCTCTCCACCCAGAGACCCTTCTCA
>NW_023270418.1:28892561-28932770 GCF_011800145.1 Mirounga leonina | reverse complement strand
CCTCCCTTCACTAGACCCAGGCCCTCTCCACCCAGAGACCCTTCTCACTAACCACAGACCCTCTCCACCTGAGACCCCTCCCTTCACTAGACCCAGGCCCTCTCCACCCCCGAGACCCCTCCCTTCACTGGGTAGAGGCCCTGAGTACATTCTCTCTGCTCCTAACACCCTCAGTAGAGCTGTTGGTTTTACATCTCCCACTACTCCCTAGCTGGCAACCTGCCCATCTGAGGGCACGTCTTGGCTCCTTCACCGGGCTGGGAGTGTCTTGGGAATGTCTAATTCCAGGCCCCCAACATGCAGCATGGGGCCCAACACAAAGCAGCTTATTCATTCAACAATTATTCTTTGAGGGCCTACTATGTACCAGGCCCTGGGGACCCAATGGTGAGCAAAACAGACAGAGCCACAATCTGGTCTATATAACCGTCAAATAATCCTGTGAAAGACATGTGGTATGTGTGACGACAGGAAAGAGCAGAGGATTTTGAAAGACTGTAAGGCGGACAGGAACTGAGCTGGTCTAGGGGCTGAAACGTGAAGGACAAGGTCGCAAAGGGGCAGGGTTGGCAGGGAGAAGGATGTCCAGGCCAGTGGTTCCCAGAGCATACGCTCAGACTCCTGCAAGTCAAGTGCCCAAGACCCTTCCAGGTGGGATCTGTGGAGTCCTGTTTCCATGGCAACACTAAAAGATAATTTTCCCTTTTCGCTGTGCTGGGATTTGCCCTGAAAGTTCAAAAGCAACGCCAGGTGAGACGGCTGGAGGCCGAGGGCCAGACGGAGGTCATGAAGCCAACTGTACGTCACGCTCAGCACAGAGATGTCCAGTTTCACTTAAGAATGTCCTCGATGAAGGAGTAAAAACTATGAATTTTACCAAATCTAAACTTAAGTACATATCTTCCAAATCCTCTGTATGGTAGGGTGGAAAGTTTGCGCAGCGCCCTCTGCTGCACACCCATGTCTCTGGAAAGCGCCCATGTTTGAGTACCCAGCTCAACTAGCCACTCTCTCTCATGGAACTATTTTTAATTGAAAAGGCAACTGGCAAACCATGGCTATTCAATCTTGGATAGCTGGCAGACATTTTCTTAAAAAATGAAGTGAGTCTGTCACTTAATATAAAACAATAAATAATATTTGTTGCCAATAGTTAAAAGAATGAGGCCCCCGTAAAAGAGGCCAAAAACAGAATTTTGAAAAATATGTACACACTACCATGAGCTTCATAGCTTCCCAATACCTAAAGATTTTTCTGATGAGATCAGAAGACAAATGTGCTTTTAAAAAAATGGATGATGAAGGGTGTCGACATTTGGAAGAGGCACATAACTCAGTAACATGGTACTTTCCAAATGATCAACGCACGAGGCTACAAAATCACACATGGCTAAAAGTTCCATTCACAGTGACAGACAGACCAAGGTGGGATCAAGGATGGTTTCCGATTCCACACTGCACTGAGCCTCTAAGAAGCCACGCACAGATTATCTGAAAAAAAAAAAAAATGAGTGTGCGCAATTATCTGGGAAGTCTTTTAAAGTACTCCTCTCTTTTCCAACTACGTATCTGTGTGAGGCCAACTTTTCTTCATATGCTTTAACCCAAACAACATAAGGCAACAGATGGAGTACAGAATCCAGCTGCCTTCCTTAGAGTCACACATTCAAAAGATCTGCAAGATGTAGAAGTGTGCCAGTCTCCTCATTACAGTTTTGTTTTGGAAAAGAGTTGTTTATTTTATTCAAAAAAAAACAAAAACAAAAAGCTAACATTAATAAGTAATGGGCTTGGTTTTTTTATATCAAAGTATTAAATAATATTCTTAATCTTTTTAAAATCACAGGAATTAATTTGACTACAGAGAATAAAATATTAAATAAAATGAAACATTTTAAATCCCTCAGTTTTAGTTTCTAATACAGTAACTATCAATGGACAGAACCCTCATAAGCTGAAGCTCTTTGGGGCCCTCCATAATTTTTAAGACTGGAAGCAGGTGCTTAGACCGAAAGTTGAGAGCTGCTGGTCTAGGCAGAAGGAACAGCATCTGCGAAGGCCGTGAGGCAGGAAAGGGCAGGCTTTTCTGAGGTGAAGCTGAGAGGCAGCCGGGGTGAGGCCAGCCAGTGCCCATGGGCGAAGGGAAGGCGGGAAGAAGAACAAAGGGCTGGAGCAGCAAACTGTGAAGCACAGAGAGAAGAGCAGAAGGACGCTGCTTCTGGGGGTGTAGCGGGGCCTGGGGCAGAGCCCGCTTACAGTCACGGGCGGGGCCTGCTCCCACCTGCGGGGGGCCAGTAGCCAGAGTGGCTCCCCTCGTCTCCCATCCCAGCTCAGTCGGTGCTCACTGGGGGAGCAGAGGGATGAGGAGAGGCCACGTGACAGCACAACTCTTCCACCAGCACAAGGACTCCTCTGGAATGTTAAGGGCCATCTCCACACCATTCAGGCCTCAGGCCTGGTGTGGTGGCAGGGAGATGGCGACAGTCCTGGCAGAGGGACGGATGGGCTGTTCCCCAATGCAGAGGTGGCTGGGGGACCCCAAGGAGGAGCCTGGCCCAAAGAGTAGGACCCTCCAAACACCCCGAAGCAGCTTCCACCTAACCACGTCAGAGCCCACTTGCCCGCCAACTGCTGTACCATTTCTTTGCCCAATGGCTCCCTCTGGCCAACGTGCACCAGGCCAGGAGCGCAGGGGATGAATGCCCCCCACCCGGCAGCCCCTTGCCTCAATGCTCCACCTGACTTCCAGGGCCCCCCCAAAGCACCAGGCCCCTTCACTGGCAGGCCTTCCCTGTGTCACTTCCCCAAGACCCCGCTGCAGGTGTTTCCTGCACCTCCAAAATTAACAAGTTGCACTCAAATCCTGACATCAAGGCTGCTTCTGGGGAAACCCAAACTAAGACACCCTCCCTGCCACCCCCCCCCCCCCCCCCCCCCCCCCCCCCACTCCAAGTTGCCTGGCCAGCCAAGCCCCAGAGCCTGGGTGTCAGAAAGGCTTCCAGGAAGCCTCTCTCCCTCACTGTTCCATACCCTTGCAGCCCAATTCAGTTCAGGGTAAGCCTGGCCACACCCAGACTGAGCTTCAGGAACACAGGCCTTGGGTCTTATGGTTTAAGACTGACTGAGCTGGTACCCTACCCTAGCATTAAGTTGGGGTCCACATTCAAGGCAGGTGTTACCACCATTTAACGGATGGGAAAACTGAGGTCCTGAGAAGGGTGTGCCCAAGGTCACCAAGGCTCCATGTCTTACTCTCTCCCTCCTTTCCCTCTTCCTTCCACCTCAAGGTGGACGAGCCCTGCGCTCAGAGCGAGACAGACTTGTCTGGAGTCTCTCCCCAACCCTCCCTCTGGAGCTCCAGGCTCACCTGCTCCATCAGACCCCTTCCAAGGATCAGAGTCAAGCCTGAGGTAACCATCAAAGCAAGTCAGACATATCTCAGCCATTCTGCGAATCCAAAAATGGACAGTGTGCCAGGCGCCCGGACTGCATGTCCTTAGGCCCCATGACCTGGAGCAAGTCCTGCCCAAGTCCTTCCCCAGGTGGGGAAGAGACCTGGCAAGGTGAGGTGCCTTTACCTGCCGGACTGAACCCCATTCCGGGGCTCTCCACAAAGCCTCCTCAGCAAGCAGCCCGCCATCCCAGAAAGGCTGAAACATGGGGCTCAAGACCGTTTCCCAATTTTATAGATTTGGTGGCCACCATAAGCTTCAAGTTCCTCCTCTATAAAGTAGGGGAATTCTAACAGTGTTGGTGCAAGGGCCAAATGAGAACTTGGTGTTTCATATATCTGGAAGCGCCAGGCAGAAGTTGACCCCAATTTTAAGACACATTCACTTAAAACCTGGCCCTTCTCCTCCATCAGTCCACTGCTTTGCCGTCCTCTGGCTGGACCCTGGCAGCAGCCTCTTTCCTGGTCTCCCTGCCTCCTTCGCTCCCTTCCTTTTGGCCATTTTTCACACGGTGCCAGAGACCTTTCAACAACTATCAAGGGACCACACCCTCCACATCAGTGGGGTCAAGCCCAAGCCCCTTGTGTGGCATATGAGCCCAAGACACCCCATTACTTGCCATGTTATTCCTCTGGGTCTTCATTCAGGCTGTTCCCTGTTAGGGATACCTTTTCCCACATTTTTTCCCTGGGCATCCTTCAAAACCTTCCCATCTCAGACCCCACCTCCTCCAGGCAGCCAGCTCTGATTCTTACAGCTGCCTATCCTCCTCTGTAGCTCATAACAGACAGCTGCTCCCACCAAAACAAAGGTCCGCTGAGCTGGGACCAGATGATGATAAGAATGGCTAATGTCAGAGGCACCTGAGTGGTGCAGTCGGTTAAGCCAACTCTTGGTTTTGGCTCAGGTCGGGATGTGCCCCGCATGGGGCACATCCATACTCAGCACAGAATCTGCTGAAGACTCTCTCCTTCTCTCTCAGCCCCTCCCCACTGCGCACACTCTCTCTCAAATAAATAAATAAATCTTAAAATAAAAACATGGCTAATGTTAACAGGTGAGGCCCACGAAGTTTCCGTAACCTGCTCAAGGTCACAGGGCCGGTAAATGGCTGCATTCTCTGTCCCTCCAGAACGCGCCTACTGCGGTGAGCATCCCCATCTCTCCCCCTCAGTATCTCCAGACCAGCAGTTGCGCTACCAGGAGGTGGCCTACGAACGTGGTCAGTCTACGTGAGCCTCTGTGGGAAGAAAGTGGAACACGCTGGCCCTGGGTAAAAGATCTGGGTTTGAGCCTCAACATGGTCATTACTCACAGGGACACTGTGGCCAACCTCCCCGGACCTCAGTTTCCTCATTTGTAAAATAAGAGGGTTGGACTAGATTTGCGCTCTCTAGTATGGTAGCCACTAGTTTAAATCTAAATTAAGTAAAATGTAATAAAACTAAAAATTCAGCTCCTCAACTAGCCGCTTTCTGAGGGCTCAACAGCCACACGGGGCTGGCAGTGGCTACGGTAGGGCACAGCACCGAGAGGGAACATTCACACCGCTGCGGAAAGTTCTAGGGACAGCTCCTTGCTCGATGGCTCCCCAGAGCTCCTCTGGCTGAGGAGGAGGCCCAAGGACCCTCCACGGTGCCCCCACCTGCTGCTGAGCCCCACCCCCGACTCACAGATGATGCGGGCAGAGGCAGCCGGCTCTACAGAGGCTTTCTTGCCAATCCTTCTGCTTGACCTGCGGACAGGTTTCTCCTGTTTGGCCACCAGGGAGTACTTCTGGGCCAGCGAGGGCTGGTGGCCAGGGGAGGACGGCGCAATCAGGCTGCGCCGCACTGACTGCGGGTCCACGCGGGTACCCGTGGGCGTGGAGCAGTTATCCGGCAGGATGGGAGCCAGCACCCGCTCCTGCCATGGGGAGGCCGGAGAGCCTGACAGGTCCTGCGGGCCCGGGGAAGCCTGCGCGATCCTGAGCTTGGAGGCCGACCGGCTTGCTCCGACCCCTTGGCTCTTGGGGTCCTGGGGTGTGGCCATCAGGGAGCTCACGGTAACAGATTGCAGTCTCCCAGCCTCTGGCTTCTTGGGGGTTGATTCCTCCTCCGATATCGAGATGCTGTGGGAGGCGGGGGCTGTGGCTGGAGGGGACGGAGCCAGAGAGGGAGCCTGGGCGGACTCGAGCCGGCCGACGTGCTGCTCGGCATTCTGGCGCTCGCTGACGCTGATCTTCACCACGGGCACCAGCTGGCTCTCGGCCAGGCTGTTTTCAGGCTTCGTGGTCAGTGCTGTGGGGGACTCAGGGCTGGATGAAGGGGCAGCGAACGCCACGGTGGCCGCCGCAGCTGCGGCCGCGGCGCGGGTCATCCGCCGCAGGACAGAGCCGTTCTCCCCCACCACCGTGGCCAGCTTCTCCACCTTGTCCTTGCTGCGCAGATGCCGGGAGCTCAGCTGGCTGCTCCGGGTTTTTCTGCGGGACAACCTACCGGAGGCAACGGAGCAGAAGCTGAGACAACCCAACAAGGCAAGGGGCACCCCAAAATCGAGCAGGGGCACTCATCTTCCCAGGAGCCACTAGCTTGCATGGAGGATGAATCAGAGGGCTTGGAGGTGGAAGACCAAGGCTCTAGTCCAGGCTTGGCCAACCCCCAGCCGAGACCCCTGGCTGCTCCTCTCTGAGCCTCAGCCTCCTTACCTAGAAAGTGAGGTAACGCCAGACCTCACAGAACTGTTGGGAAGATTAAATTCATACAAGCCTCCCGCTGACTGAGATCCCACTGCGCCAAGCATCTTGCTGGAGGCTCTATTCATGCTGTCACTTAATCCACAAGATGGCCCTGAGAGGCAGGGACCATCCTCCTCACCTTAGAGCAAACTGAGGCTCAAAGGTGGAAAATTAACCCAAGGACACCCAACCGAGAAGGGGCAGAGCTAGGGTGTGTGAGCTAGGGACTACCTGACCCCAAGACCCAGCCTCTTTCCCCCCAATACTCTGCAACCCACGGTCATTTTCATGGGCATTATCAAACGCAGCAACAGGGGGAGCCCTGGTCCGTACCTCTGGCTCCTTTCACCCAAGCAGTAGGTTGGATTCTCTTTCTTCTCCCATGTCTGGAAATCCTTCCCATTCTCCAAGGCCCAGAACACACACACACACACACAAACACGTGCACACGTACGCGACACATACACACTCTGCAGTCCATGGTCTTGGGGTCTTGGGTCATGCTTTATTTCCCTGGGACATCTTACCCCTCAGCACGGCCCACATGGTATCCACCACTACTCCTGCTAAGCCTCTGCTCCCCATGAACACCTGCGAATCAACATCTCCTGGCGGGCACCAAGCCTCCACAGAGCCCATCTGCCCAGCTGACCGTCCTCCCACCTTTTCCGGATGGGGTCTCTGTTTTCATCCTGAACATGAGAAACCCGTCTCTTCTTCCGTCGGTTCTTCTGAGAAGGTGTTTTGGGCATCAGCTCAGGCTCCTTGCTGAATTCTCTGTTTGGTACAAGGAGAGTGATGTTCGAAGCTGCCCCCCCGAAATGCCAGCCCACTCCCCCGACCCAGCTGGCCCCACCCCTTTCCTGGCAGTGACAGGTCAAGCTGGGATGACCCGCACCAAGCTCTTGTAGGTCATGTGCAAGGCGCCTGCCAGGCATTCAAGGCTTCCTCCCAGAGACACAGAGCAGAGCAAGGCTACCAAGCAAGCCTCTGCAGCCCCATCCTGAGGATCAGCTCAGCACCACCTCCCCTTCTTCCCAGTATCCTAGGGCAGCCCCCAGCACAGCGGGCACTCTGGAGGAACCCCTGGCAGCCTGTCTTGCGGGTCAGGTAGGGATGTAGGCTGCTGTGCCCCCAAGGCACCTCCTGCCAACATGCTCCCCGCCTTCACCTGGTGAACATGCGCTCGGCCTCCTCCTCGATCTCTTCGAGCCACACCAAGTCTTTATTGTCCACATTGCAGATAAACTCCATGAGCTTCTGGTCACACAGCTCCAGCAGGTGAATGGGCCCTGGGGCTGTCGACCCCATGGTGGCTCTGTCTGGTGAAAGCAGACGAGGGGCACAAGGGTTCAGGTTTAGGGGCTGGGACCTCCTCCTGGGGAAGAGCCTGCTAGGGCACAGCGCCCATGCCCAGCCACAACGGCCCAGTGCCTGAATCAGAGCCCCTTCCTGCTCACAACCACCCCCACAGGTGCAAAGTCCCAAACGCCAATCCACTAACCTCATTTTTGCAAAAAGAAGGGCCCACCCTTCTTGCTCTTCAAACGCCTTCCCAATCGACCCCCCTACCCACAGCCCACTGTCCCCTTAAATCCACACTTCCCAGCCAATTCCAGTAGCAACAGTCCTTACAAATGGCCTTTTCTGGGGCTTAAAACGACAAGACATGGCCAACCGCTTTCCTGGATCAGCACAGGACCCCTCTCTACCTGCCCAGTCACAGGCCTGTGGGCTCTCCTCTTACTACCTGTGGGCGAGCAACGGCTAGACACACCCACCCCGAGCTACACACAAGCTGACCCCCGGCATCAGGCCAAAGAACATCAGCTCCAACTGCTTCTTCAAAAGGCCAGTGAACAGACACTTCTGCATTCCAAAGGAGTTGGTAAAGAAGTAGGGGTTCAGAGACATGCTCCTCTCCGAAGAGCCCCCTACCACCTTCTCCCTTAAACTGAAATGCCCTAGAAGTGGAGGAGAGAGCATGAGAGGCATGGATAAGCAATGTCTTTTTTTTTTTTAAAGATTTTATTTAATTGACAGAGAGACAGCGAGAGAGGGAACACAAGCAGGGGGAGTGGGAGAGGGAGAAGCAGGCTCCCCGCAGAGCAGGGAGTCCGACGCAGGACTCGATCCCAGGACCCTGGGATCATGACCTGAGCTGAAGGCAGTCGCTTAACCAACTGAGCCACCCAGGCGCCCAGCAATGTCTTATTTTTAAGAAAATACTAAAAATACAAAACCAATGTCTCTTAATTTCTAAAATAACCCAGCAACTCAGGTATCCTCCTTAAGGCTCAGTTATAAAATCATCATCAAAGCCCCAGGCCAGGAAGAAGTGTTCATCAGGGTCACAGCAGGAGCTCAGTAAATATCCCTACAGGGGAATGAATGAGCGATGGACATCAGCCATCATAACAGACTGCATGTCTCATGCCATCGCAGTGACCCACCACCCTGATCTACACCCCTAAAATCAAGAACCATGCAGAGCTCAGCCTCCCACCGAAGATGGAAGCTCCTGGTTGGGGGCGCCTGGGTGGCACAGTAGGTTAAGCGGGCGGCTCTTGGTTTCAGCTTGGGTCATGAGCTGAGGGTCGCAGAATCGAGTCCCACGTCAGGCTCTGCGCTCAGCTGGGAATCTGCTGGAGTTTCTCTCTCCCTCTGCCCCTCCCCCCGTGCACGCTCTCGCGCGCTCTCTCTCTCTAAAATAAATAAATCTTTAAAAAAAAAGATGGAAGCTCCTGGAAGGAGGGGCTCAGTCACTGATCCCTTGACACCTTATAGAGCTTAACACCAGGTCCTGTTGCACCTTCACAAGACTTCCTGAGGCCTAATTTCCAGGCCTCTGTTCCTCAAGCAAGATCTGCCCTCTATCTGGAAACTTCCTATTTGTACCTGGATCTCAGCAACTCAGGAAGGACCTGACCACCACCATGATCCCATCCATCGATTTCAATTCTCTGCATGGCACTTGGGTAACTGCATATCTGTTTACTTACTGCCTGTCATTGCCCACTAAACATTTGCTCCCTCGGGGCAAGCCCTTGTCTGTCTTGCTTGCAGAGAAAGCCCAGAGCCTGGCACAGTGCCTGGCATAAAGGGAATACTTAATGACTGAATTAATTCATCTGTCAGTTCTATACCTAGAAATAAACATCCTACAGGTACTTCTCCCCCCAGACACACACATAGGGACACCATTCTACACAGGTTAGGGCACGCCATACACACATCCCTCCTAGATGCCAGGAGCAGCACTAATCAGGGTAGGGCCAGTTGGGCAGGACGGCACAAGCTTTGGGCAGAGACAGCTCTGAAGCCAGCCAATCACAGCCATGGCCTCTGCTGTCCTCCCTCCCCGCACACCCTCTGTCCCAGAGCTCAGCCCTGGCAAAGTGTGGGACCCCAGTTCCAGGCCAGGAAAGAGAAAACTGTTTAAGGAAGCCAAAACCAAAACAAAAAAGCTTTTCACTGAAGAGCTATAGCAAGCAACAATTTACTATGTTTTTTTTGTGTGTTTTTTAAGTATTTGTTCAAAATACAGTTGGTGAGAGCTTCTTTCACGAAGTGCAAAAAAAAACTATTTAGGCCTCTTCCTTGGAAAAGTTTTTGTTGTTGTTGTTTTAGAGACCTCAGCTTGGCTATTTAAGAAGGGTCACTGTAAGTTAGAACAGAGGTGACTCTGAGAAAGAAAGGATCAGTGTTATCACAGAGGCTCTGGGAAAGAACAGCAAAAAAATCTCTTCTGCGGGTCTAAGAACCTACGTGCACAAACCCAGGGCACCCAACATCCCACCAAGGGAGAAGAGAGCTCACCTTCCTCTCCCAGTACTTCCCTCACACCACCCACCAGACCAGAGGCCCCACCGGCCTCCTTTGCGATGCCTGTTTTTTGAGGTGTAGGAAGTGGGGCACTTAACCGTCTACCACACCTCAGTGAAGGACGGTCGCGATCATAAATAGCTGCTCTCGCTTACTGAGGCCTGCCTCGATGCTCAGGTGGAGCATCGTTCCATTTAACACTCACCAGGATCTCAAGGATACCCGTGTGCAAATGAGGAAACCGAGGCAAAGAGAAGTTAAGTCAAAGTCACCCAGCAAGTCAGGGGTGGGGCCTGGATTTAAACTGTGCTCCTAACCACAAGCTATGCCGCCGGCTCGATTTCAGTCGCTGAAAGGTGGGCGCCAAGTTTTGGTTCTGGGCACCCGCGGGGAAGGTCACGGCGGCGGGACGGAATTGAACCGCTGACTGAGAAAGTCCTTGGGGAGGGACAAAATGAGGGGCAGCACTGGCCTCCGGAAATGGTCAATTTAAAACGTTGCTAGCTGGTGGGGGAGGTGTTGAGCAAGGGCTAACTGTACAGAAATGCCATCCGGCATAATCCCGGGTTGCTGTGCGCTTCATGCACGTCCAGGTCAACAAAGGGCCTCCTAGCACAAAACAGGGTGCTAGGCACCCGACCCGGCGGGGGCGGGGAGGGGATTATTTATTATTCTTTCGGAATCTGGTGACCTAGGGGGAGGGTAAGGAGTCATCTCAGGCCCCAGGACCAAGGCAGGTCACCTCGCCACTTGGAAGAGGTGGTCCGTCCATTTCCAGGCCGCGGGGCGAAGCGGGGGGGTGTCACGCCCCGGGTCTGGAGTTGGCGGGAGGGTACAGAATCGCCAACCACCCCCAGCCCCGCCGGCCGCCCCGCGCACTCACTCGACTGCACCGCGTCTCCTAAATGCTGCTCCGATCCAAGTCCAGCGGCCTCCCTAGCAGAGCCCCCGGCCGGCCCAAACCCTCGGCTCCGGGTCTCCAGGGCTCACGGGTTCGGAGAAGCAATGGGGCGGTGCAGCGCGGCGAAACCTCCGAAATTTCAAAACTGCAGATTCGACCAATCCCCGGCGAGTTTGTCTGGACGCTACAAGACTCTAGACCAATCAGGTAAGAGAAAGCGCCAGCCCGGCCACCTATTAGCTACGTGGGTTGGCAATCTGCGGGACTAAGAGGAGGGGAAACTTTAACCCGCTCAGCTTCCGGGAGCGGCGGCAGGCGGCCGAGGGAGGAAGTCGCGCTGGGTGAGGAATGCGCGCGCAGGGCCTCTTACGCCGGAACTGCAAGCCCCAGCATGCACTGCGAGGCCCCGCAGGGCGGGGTGGCGTGCGGGGGGGGGGCCTCTGCGGGGTCAAACCTCAGAACCGCGCTTATCGCTGGAGCTTTACGCTTTTGCGGTGTCTTAGTCTAGCTTTCTTCTCGATACTGGATGACATCCATCTGCCCTCTGCCGTTTTTTGAGACTTAAAAAGCAAATTCTTTGCAAATCGCGCCAGACTTTGTGTTTCTGCAGAGCCTTCTATCATCTCTTGCGGGGCAGCAGCCTGGGTCCTACCTAGACTGGCCCCCGAGTGTTTCTTTGGAACAGGGTTCTCAACCCCGGATACTTTTGCCCCACCCCCATTTGGCAGTATACAATTATGCTTTCTTGGGGGCCGGGTGGCGGCGAGGGTCGTCGTGCCACGGCATCTGCTGGGAGAGGCTAGCCATGCTGTTAAACACCGTGTAATGCGTAGGACAGATCCCGCACCCATTCCCCACAAAAAAACTATCCAGCCCCAATTGGCAGTATCACCACCGTTGAGAAAGTGCTTTAGTCAGTCACTTTACTCTGTGAGTCAGGGTTGCCGTTACCTGTAAAAGAAAGCGATTAAATCTGGAAGAGGTATTCCTACACCAATGTTCATTGCTGCAGCATTATTCATAATAGCCAAGAGGTGGAGGCAATCTAAATGTTTATTAATTGCTGACTGGATAAAGAAAATGTGGTATACGCATACACTGGGATATTATTCAGCCTTGAAGGAAGAAAATGCTGTCCTCTGCTACAACATGGGTGAATCTTAAGGACATTGTGCCAAGTGAAATGAGCCAGTCACAAAAAGACCAATACTTCATGATTTTGCTTATAAGAGGTATCTAAAGCAGTCAAACTCTTAGACACGGAAAGTAGAGTGGTGGTTGCCAGGGGCTGGGGGAGAGGAGGGAAAAGGGGCATTATTCAATATAGTTTCTGTTTTGCAAGATGGAAAAGTTTTAGGAATCTGTTCCACAACCATGTGCTTATAGTTAACAATGTGCTTATAGTTACTATACTGTAATATGCATTTAAAAATGGTTAAGATGGTAAACTTTATATGTTTTGGTCAAGATTGAAAAAAAAAAAAGATGGTTAAGCTGGATCATCTCTCCAGTTCTTGTGTTTCTGTGGCATTGCTTTCTTCTGAACCTCCTCCTATGCCGTCTAGTTCCACTGCCTCCTTCCAAGATGTCCTGCACTGCCCCAGTTTCAACCCCCAAACCATGTTAAAGCAAACTGAGAGATGGGAACATGAAGGAGAGTTTGTGAACAGAGAAAAAAGTCTTGTTCTACTCCACCCAGCCCTAGAGGCCTGTGTCTACCCTGGAACACTGTGGAACACAGGGAGGACCCAAACAGGATAGTAAGAGCAGAACCTTACCTCCAAGCTACCATTTCCTGAACGCCCACTCTGTGACCGTATTTGTTCTGGGCACTCTTCCATGCATTATCTCCCCACAACAGGCTAGAGAGTTTTATCTCCATTTTAACTGATGAAAAAAGAGGTTAAGTAACCGGTCGAGATACCATTAAAGAACTGGAAGCAAGCCTCGTGTCTCCAGAAGAGCTTGCCTCCTCTTTAGGAAGAATTATTTAAGGGCAGATGTGAGAAAAGAGATTTATTTAAATGCCTTCAAATCACAAAAAGACTACCCTGCAAACTTAAAAAAAAAAAAAGAAAGAAAAAAACCGTCCCCTACAAAGTCAGCTTGCCTCTCTTAATTCAATTTTTTTTTAAAATTTTTTAAAAGATTTTATTTATTTATTTGAGAGAGAGAATGAGAGAAAGAGCATGAGAGGGGTGAGGGTCAGAGGGAGAAGCAGACTCCCCGCTGAGCAGGGAGCCCGATGGGGGACTGGATCCCGGGACTCCAGGATCATGACCTGAGCCGAAGGCAGTCACTTAACCAACTGAGCCACCCAGGCGCCCCTCTTAATTCAATTTAATAACTTTTTGCGTGTCCACTGTGTTCCAGACACTGTGCTGAGGACACAGCAGTGAGCCTAGCAAATGTGGCCCTGGTCTCATGGAGTTTACAGTATGGTGGACTATATTTAGATCATTAGAAAGTTGGGAATTAGAGTTGGATTTCTGACAGTGAAATAGAGTAGAAGCCACAGGTAGAGATTAGCGTAAAGAAGCCTAGAATGGAATGTTCTGGAAAGCAATGAGGAAGCCTCCTTCCAGATGAGCACTGCAGCCGTCCACTGCCAGATCCTTTGGAGACAAAGGCAGCGCCTGAAATGTGGATTCCCTGTGAGATTAGGAAACCCTCTTAACATCTGCCCCACGGGGGAAACTGGTAGCTCCAGGTCTCCAGAGCATAGACAAAGTCCAGAGGTCTGCAACAATAAATAGTCTTCAAATAGTTTTGTTCTAGCATCCACGAAGACAATTTTAAAACCACATACACCTTTTTTTTCTAAAGATTTTATTTATTTGACAGAGAGACACAGTGAGAGAGGGAACGCAAGCAGGGGGAGTGGGAGAAGAAGCAGGCCTCCAGCTGAGCAGGGAGCCCGATGCGGGGCTCGATCCCAGGACCCTGGGATCATGACCTGAGCTGAAGACCAACGCTTAACGACTGAGCCACCCAGGCACCCCCACATACACATTTTTTAAATTGACCTAATGACATCAAAATGCCATAGCAATTCAATATCTGCCATGACCAGTTTTTCTGTGTATCTTTTTTCTGTATTGAGGTATAATTGAGAAATAAAAATTATATATATTTGAGGTGTACCGCATGACATTTTGATGTATTTACACATTGTGAAATAATCACTACAACCAAACTAATTAACATATGCCTCACCTCACATAATTACTTTTTCTTTTGTTCTTTCTTTCTTTCTTTCTTTTTTTGATGATGAGGACACTTAAGATCCATCCTCTTAGTAAATTTCAAGTACACAATACAGTATTGCTACCTATATTCACATAGCTGTACGTTAGATCTCCAGAACTTAATCATCTTGCATAACTGAAACTTTGTGCTCCTTGAACAACACCTCATCCTTTCCCCCTCCACAAATCCTAGAAACCACCATCCTACTCTCTACTTCTATGAGTTTGCCTATTTTATATTCCATATATAAGTGAGATCATGCAGAATTTGTCCTTCTGTGTCTTTTTATTTCATTTAGTGCAGTGTCCTCTAGATTCATCCATGTTTTTAGAAATGCCTGGACTTCCTTCTTTTATAATAATATTCCATTCTCTATAGATACCACATTTTCTTTTTTTTTTTAAGTATTTATTTATTTGAGAGAGAGAACAAGTAGAAAGAGGAGCAGAGGGAAAGGGACAAGCAGACTCCCAGCTGAGCATGGAGCCTTATGTGGGGCTCAACCCCATGACCTTGAGACCATGACCGGAGCCGAAATCAAGAGTCAGACGCTTAAAAGACTTAGCCACTCACGTGCCCCACCACATTTTCTTAAAAAAAAAAAAATTATTTATATGTTTTTATTTATTTTTTTAAGTAGTCTCTACACCCAACGTGAGCCTTGAACTCATGACCCCAAGATCAAGAGTTGCATGCTCAGGACGCCTGGGTGGCTCAGTCAGTTAAGTGTCTGTCTTCAGCTCAGGTCATGATCCCAGGGTCCTGGGATCAAGCCCCACATCAGGCTCCCTGCTCAGCGGGGAGCCTGCTTCTCCCTCTCCCACTGCCCCCTGCTTGTGTTCCCTCTCTCGCTGTGTCTCTTTCTGTCAAATGAATAAAATCTTCCAAAAAAAAAAAAAAAGAGTTGCATGCTCTACCAACTGAGCCCACCAGGCACCCCTATATATACCACATTTTCTTTATCCATTCAATCATCAACAGACATTTAGGTTGTTTCCATATCTTTGCTAAAATTAACTCATAAAGGTGCCCCTTTATGAGTTAATTTTTAAGATAGGGGCCCAGTTTAGGGGCTTAGTGAGTTAAGCATCTGACTCTTGATTGAGCTCCGAGGGGGATCCTGCTTCTCCGTCTCCCTCTGCTCCTCCCCCACACTCATGCTCACGCGCTCTCTCTCTCTCTCTCTCAAATAAATAAAATCTTTTTTAAAAAAGATAGGGGCCCAGTTTCATTATTTTGCCTGTGAATATCCCGTTTTCCCAACACCTTTTATTGAGGAAACTATCCTGTCCCCATTGTGCATTCCTGGCGCCTTCATCAAAGCTTAGTTGACCATATTTGTGTGGGCTTATTTCTGGGCTCTCTATTCTGTTCCATTGGTCTGTGTGTCTGTTTTCACGCCAGTACCATACTTTCTGATTACTACGGCTCTATGATATATTTTGGAATCAGGAAGTGCGATGCCTCCAACTTTCTTTTGCTCAAGATTGATTTGGGCTATTTGATCTTTTGTGGTTCCATATGAATTTTAGGATTATTTTTCCTATTTCTGTCAAGAATGCCATTGAAATTTGGTAGAAATTGCATTGAACGTGTAGATACTTTCCATAGGACGGACATTTTAACAATATTAAATTTCCCAGTCCATGAACATAGGATATTCTTCCATTTATTGCCTTTTACTTCCTGTCGTCAATGTTTTATAATTTTCAGTGTACCAGTCTTTTACCTCATTGGTTAAGTTTACCCCTAAGCATTTAATTCTCTCTGTTGCTATTGTGAATTGTATTGCTTTCTTTTTTTTTTTTTTTAAGATTTATTTATTTATTTGAAAGAGAGAGAGAGAAAGTAGGGGGGAGGGGCAGAGGGAGCTGGAGCCAGGATCCCAAGCTGACTCCTCACTGAGTGCAGAGCCTGACCCAGGGCTCAATCTCAGGACCCTGAGATCATGACAGAAGTGGAAACCAAGAGTTGGACATGACTGCGCCATCCAGGCGCCCCATATTGCATTTTTAATTTCCTTTTCAGATGGTTCACTGTTTGCGTATGGAAATGTGACTGAATCTTGTGTGCTGACTTTGTATCCTGCAACTTTACTGAATTTGTCTCTTACTTCTTACAGGTTCTTGCTGCTGTTGCGTTCTTTGTGAGGAATTCAGACATCTCCATTTCTTTAGGGTTGGTTATTGGAAATGTATTGTGTTCCTTTGGTGGTGTCCTATTTTCTTAATTCTTCATGTTCCCCACAGCCTTGTGTTGAGCTCCGCTCACTTAAAGGAGCTGTCACCTCTTCCAGACTCTTTGCACTGGCCATTGTGGGGAAAGACCTTCACCTGAAGACAGGTGTGAGGGCGCCAGCTAGATGGGGGGTGGTAGCTCCAGCCCGACGGAAGCAGTGGCATGGTTTGGGAGGCTCCGTCAGCTGAGGTCAGTCTCAGCAAAGACTGTGGGGCTCCTTGGTGGTCAAGGCTGAGGGCGTCCCCAGGGGTGGTGAGGGCTGTCAGGGTCCTCTTGCTCTCCTTTTCCCCCGTAGGGTAGGTTGTGGCTTTGGGGATGTCTCTTGGCACTGAGCTGTGCCACACTGGGGGATGGGGTGACACAGATAAAAGGCCTCCTACACCTTTCTCTGAGGCTGTTCTCAATTTTTGTGCTCTGCTGGGTTGCTGCAGCTTCTTCATTATACTCTTGAGCTCCCCCAGAGCTACTTTTCTCAGTGGGTAGCTGTTAAAACATTGTTTTTGTGGGAGGACAAGGGATGGGCCCTCCTAGTCCTCCATCTTGCTGACATCTCACCTCCATCAATATCCATGGGGTCCATTTAAAAACTACACAAACGAGGGCACCTGGGTGGCTCAGTCGTTAAGCGTCTGCCTTCGGCTCAGGTCGTGATCCCGGGGTCCTGGGATCGAGTCCCACATCGGGCTCCCTGCTCGGCGGGAAGCCTGCTTCTCCCTCTCCCATTCCCCCTGCTTGTGTTCCTGCTCTCGCTGTTTCTCTCTCTCTCAAATAAATAAATAAAAAATAAAATAAATAAATAAATAAATAAAAAATAAAAACTACACGAACGAGTTCTTCTTTAACAATAAAAATAAACTTACATTATCTTTTTCTTCTTCAACTCATATTTACATTGTACTTTGTCACATGATTTATCTTAATGTAACATGCTTAAAATTGTAATTGATTATTTTATCATAATTCTCTGAGACAAAAAAAAAATATATATATATATACACATTGAACTTTTTTTCTTGTGACCATAAAGCTCTATCTGTTGAAATTTTTCCTTTGGACTGAGTCATCATTCCAAATATTATTTGCACATTAATTAGTCAAAATAACATAAACGTAATTACACATTTTGATAAACAATGAATATTTTTAAATGTTAAAAACATAAAATACATCTTAAAACTTAAAAAATGAACCTCAATTATCTGGATGTTAAAATGAATCTCAATTATCTGGATATTAAAATATATATGTATCTATACTTGGATTAATGGTATATTAATGTATCCATTAACATTATTTATTACTATAATGAAACAGGCTTCATATACAATTTATTCCTATTTTTCCCCTTTTTGTTTTTCATGCATTCAAACTCTTGATAACTTATTCATATCAGTAAATAAAAGGAAAAGGAGATCTGGTTATAGCATATAACATATAACATATAGCATATCACTCAATCCTTTGAATTCCTTTTGAGATACAAGCCAAAAATTCCATGGAGATATATAAACCCAAATTATGTGTAATAACTGATCAGTTGATAAGGCCATCCACTTTATGAGTATTTGTGAGGAATTCTAAGGGGAGAAATGGTGCAGAGCTGGCCTCACGGAGGTGGAGCTGCCGATGGGAAACCATTGGCAGCCATTACCCAGAGCCTGGCAGTGTGGTCTACAGCTGCATGCTCGAGAACTTTCTGGAGAATCCAAGAACAACTGGAACTGTTGTCTTTGGTACCTCCAGTTGGCCCATCCAGGTCCTGACCTCTCTGTGGGCTGCCAGCTAATCGAAAATTTTGCAAATAAGACTCCCTGTTTCCAGACTGTCTGAAGTGTTTT
This sequence comes from Mirounga leonina, assembly GCF_011800145.1. Taxonomy (NCBI): domain Eukaryota; kingdom Metazoa; phylum Chordata; class Mammalia; order Carnivora; family Phocidae; genus Mirounga; species Mirounga leonina. The sequence goes on along the minus strand of NW_023270418.1, from coordinate 28,914,551 downwards.
ACTCTCCTTTTACCCCTCTTACCCCAGTCACTCTCAAATTACCTTTTGATGCACAAAGACCACTCTCAAGGGCACCAGGATTCTTAAAAGGTATTGTACAGGACAACAATCTTGTCATATAACTGGTATACCTGCACTGAGCACTCTTCTGTCCCAAAGATTCCAATCACATTAGCTGCCCGTGAGTCAAACGTCTGCATCCTCAGCTCAGCAGGGCTTCAGCTCATTGCACCACCTCAGGACAGAGAGACCAAGCAGTCCAGGGGCTCAACCCCAGGTGTTTCCTTACCTCAGCGATTACACTCGGGCTCTTCCTGCGGTCCAAGGCCTAGAAAGTAGGGCTTTGTATTTGGAGGTCCATTTCTACCGTTGTTTAAGATAGGAGGGCTAATTTTGTCCTGTTCCTTTATCACGGATGGTAGAGGAAGTCCTCCATGCTGTGTGTTTAATTTGGGGAGCCTCCATGTTGAGGTCTCAAAAATCTCACTCTTTTTTGTTGCTGCCCTGTGATAATGGCTGAAGGAAAGTTAATAAAAGAGTGCCTGTCTATTCACTTGCAGTGAAAAATAAACCTCACCAGACTAAAATCCTTGTGTTATCTCTGCAGTCTCCCTGATAGGCAAGGCACAGAGTGAAATAATCGAGGATTTAGTAATGAGGAACCACTGTCTTGAGCAGCCCGAAGTAGCCTGGATGTAATCATATGTGTTCTTTCCCTGGAGCACAATGGAAGCCACAGGTAATCTGAAGGTTGTCCTGCTAATGGAATTGGCATGGGAGATGAATGAATCGAGCTCCCAGCTTATTACAGGGAGAGTCTTGCTGATGGGATTGGAAATGCATGAGGTCATGGGGCACCGGGCTGGTTCAGTAGGTGGAGCGTGCAACTCTTGATCTCGGGGAAATGCTTGAGGTCTGCCATACTCCCTGTACCCAACCTCCACATAAGAGAAAGTCTTTCCTATGGAACAGGAAATATTTGACATTTGGCGACGGTCACTCAGTCTCTCCTGGGAGCGCCCTGGGATAGGAAATGACAGCATTTGCCGCTCAGATTTTCCTTCTGCTTTGCTTGAGTGACTTTGCATATCTCTGCTCCAACAAGTATCTTCGAGTTGAGCTCACAATCCTATTTCCTTCATTTCACAACCCGTAAGGAGCACCTCACCATAGCTCCGACTATTGAAGGTCTCGCGTGTATGAATTATTTGCTCCATTCCAAGTCTTCATCTCTTTTACAGAATATCTTGTCTGGCTCCGGGCTATCCTACCTCCTTTCTGTCGCTGGCTGAAGGAGATATTGTATAAGGAATTCCTACTTGCCATGACTCGTTGGACCACATTCCTTCCATCTAATGATTCTGAAATGCTAAGTTCTGAAATGCTAAGAACATAGGTCCTGTTCACACTTGGAAATGTCACGGTTCATTGGCTACTTGGGAGAAAAGGCAAGTTAATTTGGTTCTGCAGAATCAAAGTGTATTTGACAACTGGAAGGGGTTCGGCAGAGAACGCTCTATGAACCCCGTGTGAGTTTTCTGGGGCTGCCATAACCAAGTCCCACAAACTGAGTGGCTTCCGTGACTGAAATGTATTGTCTCACCTTTCTGGGGGCCAGAGTGCAAGATCAAGGGGTTGGCAGGGCCGGTCCCTCCTGAGAGGGCTGTGAAGGAGAATCCGAGCCCCTCTCCTAGCTTCTGGTGGTTGGCGGGGAGGGCAGTCTTTGGCATACCCCAATCTCTGCCTTCCTGTTCCATGGCGTTCTCCCGTGTGCTTGCCTTCTTAGATCACACGACTATGTCTGAGACATCCTCCCACAAGGGGGAGGGGGCAGTTCTGAGGTGGGGGGGAAGCTGACATGGGGTGCTGCTATCTTTCTTTCGCTGCAGTTGGTAATGGCAGTTGCCAGCACGCAAGAGGTCTACAGAGGTAGGTGGAGTCCCGGCAGCCGAATGAAGCTGCAAGGTGATGCAATGGGACAAAAGCCTTGGGACCCGCTGGTGTGACTTCAAGCATCAACATCCCCATCTACAAAGTGAAGGAAGTGAAACAGGTGGCTTCTTCAGGTCCCTGCAGCTTGTAAGGCGAATCCTTAGAGCTCCCGGGGAATCGAGTTACAATCTCTGAATGTAGAAATGAACTCCGTGCTGCATGTCCACTAGGAGGCAGTAGCTGGCTGCGTTTGGATCCAGGGCCCTTTGAACAGACGGCCGGCCTTAACTGTCAGGTCATGCAAAAAGAAAAAAGAGGGGGTAGGAAAAGGAATCTCTTTTTAGTTTTTAGTCTCAATACCAAACTACTCTAGAATAACAACTTATAAGTCACGGCCATGCCAGGCAATAAAAAAAACTGCGTGTTTTCTTGCTTTCTGCATCAGACTGAATTTCCCCATAACTGACCCCTCACCTGGCATCTGCGTGGCTCAGTCGGTTACGCATCTGACTCTTGATTTCTGCTCAGGTCATGATCCCAGGGTCCTGGTACCTAGCCCAGCATTGGGCTCCCTGCTCAGTGGGGAGTTTGCTTCTCCCTCTCGCTATACTGCTTCCTCTGCTTGTGCTCTCTCTCTCTCTCTCTCTCAAATAAGTAAACAAAATCTTTAAAAAGAAGGAGGAGAAGAAGGAGAAGGAAGAAAAGAAGGAAAAGGAGAAGGAGGAGGAGGAGGAGGAAGGGACCCCTCACCATAAGGAGCCATCTCTTTCTCTTATGTGTTGAACTTGGAGATCACAGACTTGTTAAATCACAGAATTTCGGACCTGAAAAAGAAGGGCTCTTTGCAGTTGAGGAAACAGACCAGAGAAGTGAGTGGCTAGTTCAAGGTCACATAGTGGCAGGGCCAGAACTAGAAACCATCAAAGTCAACTTTCTCTGCTGTATAAGGAGAGGTGATCTCTGAAGTTCCTCTAGGCCTAACAGTGGATCATCTGACCAGTGATCTCTGCTCCCCAAGGAGATTCTAACTAAGCATTAAATTTTGCTTGGTAGGTTGACTTTTTTTTTTTTTTTTTAAGATTTTATTTATTTATTTGACAGAGAGAGACACAGCGAGAGAGGGAACACAAGCAGGGGGAGTGGGAGAGGGAGAAGCAGGCTTCCCACAGAGCAGGGAGCCCGACATGGGGCTAGATCCCACGACCCTGAGATCATGACCTGAGCCGAAATCAAGAGTCAGGCGCCCAGATAGCTCATTTCTTCTTAGCGCTGAATAGCATCCCATAGTCGGGATGTATCCATTTATTTATGTGTTCACCTGCTGGAGAACATCTCAGTTGCTTCTAGTAGGTTGACTTTTTGCATGTGCAGAGTTGTATTCTTCAAAACCTTCCTCATCAGAATGAGTTTCAGTTACAGCCCATTAAATCCATTATCTCAAATTAAAGCTCTGATGAAATCCATGAAAACAGTGGTTCTCTAGACCTTGGGATGTCACAAGGCAGTAAAATTAACAAAAATGTTTGGTCATCTACATCGGGTTAATTTTACTGAATAAATACGCAGGTTTTAATTTTAAACCTATCTTTTACTGTGATCCTATTATTAAAAAATAAGAGACATTTTAACTAAAGAAGTAGAGGGTACACGATCTCCAAATACATCACAGTGAGATAAATACATTCCTGTGTGAAAAAACTCTGGCGTTGTTCTTATCCGTCTCATTTGCACAAGTCAGTAAAATCCTTGTCCCCCACTGAAGCTAGCCTACGGATCAGCCTCGGGAACCACGGCTTTAAGGAATCGGCCAATGTTACATGAGTTCCTCTACAAAAAAGCCCTTCTGCCCATGAATGGCTCCCGTCAAGAGCCAGGGAGGCTGACAACATTTCCTAGCCGGTAAGAGAAAACAGGGAGGGTGGGGAAAATACATCTTTTAAAGCTGAATCTAGGAAGAACTTTCTGGGAGAAGGTTTGTGAATTCTATTTCTATCTGGTAAAACACTCTTGAGGCCTAAAATCATTTCCTTCTGTGAATGCAAACACCCTGGACCAGTAAAGTGTGGGTTGTACCCTAGAACAAGGGTGTAGACTGCCGCTGTGTGGGCCTCTCACCCTCACCTTCACCTTCAGCAATAAATGGAGAAGCCAGAATTCCTGCTTTTATTTACTCAGTGGCTTTTTGGCAGACTGTCTAATCCCAGTCCAAGGTTTTAAAGAGTGCCATAGGATTGCTAGCAGTAGCCACTTGGATAATGCTAGAATTTCTTTTTAAACGATGTTTCAGTTTTGCAAACCAGCGTTCCTCACAGCGATTTGTGCACTCCACTCTCTGTCTCTTACATTATATTATCTGATAAAAGATATGCTTAAAAAAAAAACAAACCTTTATCCCCTTGTGGGATTTACTAGGTACATGCAAGTCAGGGTATAATTCCTATCATCCTTTTTGGTCAAAGACTGTGCCCATGGGGCACCTGGGTGGCTCAGTCGGTTAAGCATCTGCCTTCGGCTCAGTTCCTGGGATCAAGCCCCGAATTGGGCTCCCTGCTCAGTGGGGAGTCTGCTTCTGCCTCTGCCCCCCCCCCCCCCCCCCCCCTCTCATGCTCTCCTCTCGCGCTCTCTCACAAAAAAAAAAAAAAAAATCTTAAAAAAAAAAAAAGACTGTGCCCATGTCTGTATTTATCAATAATGCTGCATTTTGCTGTCTCTTACAATCCTCTGGCCCTCTTCTTCTAAGTGGAGAAAATCAATCTAGAGCTCCTCCCGGATGGTAGGGGCATTCAGGGTGCTCCCCAGGCACTGTGTGTTCCTGAGAAAACTAGGAACCCTGGAGGCTTTCTGCAGGAAAACAGGAAACCCCAACTGCTTGGAATGTAGAGGGGTTCTTGCCATGACATCTCTCCTGGACTGGAAGTTATGCCCAAAGATCTCCTTTCCTCAGAAAAGCTGAAAGAAAACATTGTAGGTGTGAAACTGGGGATGCAAGCACCCACAGACCCCACAATTTAGACATAGGGCTCTTCCCTGCCTCTTATCAGCCAAGCAGCCCTTAGTCACTGTTCAAGAAACCGGCAAAATCGCCTCAGGAACAACCCGAAGTTACCTCCCCAGAGGTCTGTGGTTGCTGTTCTGCCTGAGATAGCAAACATAATGTGCAGTGTTTGCAAGAAAAAAAATAATAGTAATTTGCAGCTTAGTAATAGTCACAAGATGTAGAACTTCTGCCTCTGTACGCTTTGACATGACATCACAAAAGCAAACCACCCAGAATGGTTTGCAGTTCCCAGGTCCCTAAAGCCACCTCACTGCGATCACACCAAAACCAGCAGGGAGTTGCCAGGCACCAGGTGATGAAGAAAGGAAATACCACAGCTGACTCAATCCCTAACCATTCAGCATGATCCAAGACCCTTACCCTGAATTTTTTCCCTTTAAGAATGCCTGCTTATAAACCACTGGGGCATTTGGGACTTTTGAGCATGAGCTCCCCGTGCTCCTGGGTGACGCCACACCAGTAAATAGCCTATTTCTTCTCACTGCAAAAGCTTGGTGTCAGGGAGGGATGGGGTGATTGGGTGATAGACACTGGGGAGGGTATGTGCTCTGATAAGCGCTGTGAATTGTGCAAGACTGTTGAATCTCAGATCTGTACCTCTGAAACAAATAATGCAATATATGTTAAGAAAAAAAAAAGAAGAAGAAGAAGGTAGCGGGAGGGGAAGAATGAAGCGGGGGAAATCGGAGGGGTAGACGAACCATGAGAGACGATGGACTCTGAAAAACAAACAGGGTTCTGGAGGGGAGGGGGGTGGGAGGACGGGTTAGCCTGGTGGTGGGTATTGAGGAGGGCACATTCTGCATGGAGCACTGGGTGTTATGCACAAACAATGAATCATGGAACACTTCATCTAAAACTAATGATGTAATGTATGGGGATTAACATAAGAATAAAAAAAAAAGTAAAAAAAAAAAAAAAAGCTTGGTGTCAGTTTGTATTGGCTTCCTGCGCATCAGGTGGACGAACTCTCCTTTGGTTTGGCTAGAGGAGGGCTGAACAAGGGGAAGAAGGTGAAATATGAAGAAAAATAGTTTAGGATTCTAAAGTCTCGCTATTCTAATAAGCTCTGGTGGGTTCCCACAGTTTTCTCCAAAGGTAAGCATAGATTACTGGCAAAGCCTTTTTCACTAGGGTACGCTCTGAGGCTCTTAGGGATGTTCTAGAATCCTTCAGGGAATGTTGTGGAGAGTTCGAAGGTCCCTGCAGTTTAGGCTTTCATCACCGTGAGAGCTGTTTCATGTTTCCCATCTAGATGTTTACATAATAAACATCCAGTTTTCAAAATAAAACCAGTGGCTGCTGGCTGGCTCCAGTCAGAGGAGTGTGCAACTCCTGATCTTGGGGTCGTGAGTTCGAGCCCCACGTGGGGTGTAGAGATTACTCAAAATAAGTAAATAAATAAACTTCAAAATAAAATAGAATGTAAAAGAAAATGTCAAAACAACATATCCTCATTATAGAAACTTTGAGAAATATAGAACTAGAGGGTGATCACCAGACTCTCACCACCTGATGGCACTGTGGCTATATTTCTTCCTATTACTCTGTGTATTTCTCTTAAACACAGCTGTAATCAGGGTGTCCTAGCAGCCTTGTGTTCTTTTGTTCCTTTTATGCATGTGTGTCTTATCATGCATGAGTCTCACTTTTATGGGCTATAAAATCCCTTCTTGTGGGCAGCACATTTTAGTTAAATATTCCCTTTGATGAGTTTGAGGACAATGAGGTTTGTTTGGTTGTTACTGACTGGAAATCTACAAGTGTCTGTTTTGCCAAGCCCTTGCCTATGTTAGCTATTGTTATGTTTCAGAATCCTTATTAATTGAATAGATACAAATAGCAGCTCATCTTTATTTCTATTTCTTTTGTTTACAGTGAAATTAAACTCTTTTCCCCAGTCCTTGATTCTACCTTCTATTTTGGTGACATCCTGGTTAAGTCCTTCGGGCAGAACCAGTTAGAATGATGTTTCCCATCGATGGCCATTTAAAATTAGCAGTAAATGTTCAAAGGGGGAGCATTCTGCAGAGAATGGGAGAGAGCTAAAACACTCCATTGTGATGATCAAATGTTCTATTACACATATAATTATAAGTAGATGAAATGTCATCTAAAAACAGAAGACTAGAACTTCTCCCTCTTTGTTCTTAGGGTAGTTGTAATTTGGTTCAGCATTACATATCAGTATTCGACATTGAAGGCTGTCTGACTGGTTTTACTGTTTTGTCACATCATCCACTTTCTTTGCACCTTTTCATTTATTGGCATTGTAAATTCTTTTGCAGATCATTTATGTTTGTTTTATGTCACTTAACACCCTTTGGATATGTTAAGGCATTACTCATTGAACGTTGATGTTCTAATAGGGCTTATAAGCACTCTATCTGGTAGTTACTATTCTCCCCATTTTACAAATGTGGGCATTGAGTCCCAAAGACAAAAGCCAGCTTGCTCTGGACCCAGAAAAGGCACCCGGGGAGCAGCATGGATGTGAACTCACATCCTTCTGATTCCAGAGCCACCACAATCTGTTACCACCAACCTGCAGTTTAACCCTAGAGGCAATGAATAAAAGCACTCTACTCTTAAATCTCATGTAAGATGGCCTAACATTTGTACATAGTAGATGCTTATTAAAAACCCCACTGACCAAAAAGGGGGTTACTCATGCAAAAGTATTTTATGTCTCCAAATGAGGCCATTTCTCTCTCCCTCTCTACAAACTATATGCTCGCTTAGCTGAACATTACTTGGGGGTGCAATGGATTAGAGCATTTTAAAAGTCTTTGGAATGACCTAAATGACATTAGAATTGTTGATCTAAAAGACTCTTTATTACTGAAAAGCCAATAAGCTGTGGAGAAACTGTTTTAGCTCTCTCCCATTCTCTGCAGAAGACAAATTGGTCTTCTCCCAAACACAAGCAGCACCTCAGCAACCTACCACCACCCGGAACCACCTGGAACCACTTCATCTATCTCTTTGGGCAAATTAAATATACTTAATATAAACTCTTTTTCTGATTACTTTGTTAGATTAATTTCACCGGAAATAAACTCATATTCTAATTACTGATTTTGTTGATGGTCTTAGTATGGCATTTTGTCAAGGTTTTATTATGTTTACGTTTAGGGACTTGGTTCAGAGTTTATTGTATGTTTGTTTCTTCTCGTCTCTCTCTCGCTCTGTGCTCACCTCTCCCAGTCTTATGGTTTTGCATTAGCCTCGCTCCCAACCTCAAGGGCTCCAGTCCAGAACAGGCTGTCATTAGGACCGTTGGGCACTGCGGCCTCCCCTGAGTGACTAAGAATGGTGCAGATCCAGGTGCTGAGCCAGCAGAATGAACCCTGGTCCTCCCACTTCTCTGGACTTGCAGCTCGTTATACACCTTAGCCCGGATAGTGTTCAGCAGCAATGAAGTTCAGCTCCTGGCCTGGCCTGGCCCAGCCCACAACTTCAAGCAGGGTTCCACCTCTGCCTAATTTGAGGCCCTTAGTCCCTGTGACCACCCAGGAATGAAAATGGGGGCTTCTATGGACCCTCTGGGCCTGGAGCTCTGCATCCCACTTACCACAGTGCATTTCAATTCTGTTTCTCATCGTGGTTCCGAGGCCACCTGGGGTCAGCCTAATAAGGGCCCCTAAAGATGGATGTCCATGTTTCCAGTGACCTGACATAGCAAAAGGGAGTTTGCAGATAGGATGGGTTCAGGATTTTGAGATGGGGAGATTTTCTTGGATTCTTTGGGTGGGCCGATGTGATCACAGGGGTCTTTATAAGGGAAAGAGAGACACAAGAGAGTCTGAGAAGGAGATGTGAGCCTGGAAACAGCAGAGACAGAAATCTGACGATCATGCTCTGCTGGCCTTGAAGACAGAGGGAGGGGCCATGAGCCAAGGCAGGCAGGCAGCCTCTAGAGGTTGCAAGGGAACGATCTCCCCTCGAGTCTTCAGAATGGGTGCAGGCCTGATGACACCTTGGTTTTTAGCTCAGTAAGACCGATTTTGGACTTCTGACTTCCAGAACTGCAAGATCATAAATTTATGTTGCTCTAAGCCACGAGGTTTTCAGTAATTTGTTACAGCAGCTGTAGGAAACCATCTTTGGAGGGTTTTTTGTTGTTATTTTGTTTTCTCTTTTATTATTTTAAACCTCCCCTTCCTGTATTTGGAGCTGAGAAGGCCCATTAAACAGGAATTTGCCCATATGTTGACCCCCTTTCTCCAGGAATCAGTCTTGACCGTTTATTAAATGGAAAACAGGGATGCCTGGGTGGCTCATTTGGTTAAACATCTGCCTTCGGCTCAGGTCATGATCCCAGACTCCTGGGATCGAGCACTTCATCCTGCTCCCTGCTCAGTGGGGAGCCTGTTTCTCCCTCTCCCTCTGCCTGCCTTTCCCCCTGCTTGTGCTCTCTCTCTCTCTGTGCCAAATAAATAAATAAAATCTTAAAAAAAAAAATAAAGTGGGAAACACAGACTGGAAATGAGGGGAGTGCATAGAATACACTAGTGGGTGTATTTTCAGTGCTTTAAAATGTTGTAAGGCTTCTTTCTAACTCACACATATGCTCTGTTTGCACCTCAACCCTAACACTATAAAGCCATCTGTGACTTGCCAGACTGTTTTTGAAATAGTTGTAACCTATCCGATAGTGAAAGTACTGGACATAATGCGTTGAAATCTGGGACATCTCTTCATCTCTGTAACTTAATCCCCATAATACTTAAATAATTCATTTTCTTTAAGACTTTCATTTTACTCTCTGTCCATTTCAGTGTTTGTAGGAATAATAAAAATATTTAAATGCTTTTAAGTAATTAGAATTGCTTTCTTTTTTTTTTTTAAGATTCTATTTATTTATTTGACAGAGAGAGACACAGCAAGAGAGGGAACACAAGCAGGGGGAGCGGGAGAGGGAGAAGCAGGCCTCCCACTGAGCAGGGAGCCCGATGCGGGGCTCGATCCCAAGACCCTGAGATCATGACCTGAACCGAAGGCAGACGCTTAACGACTGAGCCACCCAGGTGCCCCTAGAATTGCTTTCTTGTTATTAGGTTAGTGATGCATCTATATGAAAGCTATTGTATTAGTTGTCTCTCACCACGCAACAAATTACACCAGAGCTTAGTGACTTAAAAAAATAACAAACAGGGTGCCTGAGTGGCTCAGTTGGTTAAGCGTCCGACTCGTGATTTCAGCTCAGGTCATGATCTCATGGGTCGTGGGATCGAGCCCCATGTCGGGCTCCACGCTCAGTGCAGAGTCTGCTTGTCCCTCTCCCTCTGCTCCTCCCCCTGCTCTCTCACTCTCCCTTTCTCTCTCAAATAAATAAAATCTTTTAAAAATTTTTATTTTCTTATGTACATCAGGAATTGGTGAGCAGCTTAGCTGGGTAGATCTGGCCCCAAGTTTCTCATGGGGCTGTGGTCAGATGTCAGCCATGGGTGCAGTTCATCTGAACTCTGGTGAGGGTTAGGGATCTGCTCCCCGGGTGGCCTGTGCACAAGATTGGCAAGTTAGTGCTGACTGTTGGCAGGAAGTCTCACTGCTCACCACAGGGCGGGGTCCTTCCCACAGGGCTGCTTGAGTATCCTTACAACATGGCAGCTGGCTTCCCACAGGGCAAGCAGTTCATGAGAGAGCAGGCAGAAGCCTGCAAGCCCTTTATGACCTAAATTCAGAAGTCACATACCATCTTGTCCACAACATCCAGCTGGATACACAGGTCAGCCCTATTCAGTGTGGAGCAGACTACACACGGGCGTGAATATCAGGGGACAAGGGTCACCGGGGACAATCTTGGAGGCTACCTACCATCACCAGGGAGAAGGTTTTGTTTTGTTTTCAGCCACAAAGCCTTCCTTATCTCATAAATCTCTAAAGATGCAGAGTGGAAAAGAAATTCCAAGATCGAGGGGCGCCTGGGTGGCTCAGTCGTTAAGTGTATGCCTTTGGCTCAGGTCATGATCCCAGGGTCCTGGGATCAAGCCCCGCATTGGGCTCCCTGCTCCGCGGGAAGCCTACTTCTCCCTCTCCCACTCCCCCTGCTTGTGTTCCCTCTCTCACTGTGTCTCTCTCTGTCAAATAAATGAATAAAATCTTTTAAAAAAAGAAAGAAAGGGCGCCTGGGTTGCTCAGTTGGTTAAGCGACTGCCTTCGGCTCAGGTCATGATCCTGGAGTCCGGGGATCGAGTCCCACATCGGGCTCCTGGCTCAGCAGGGAGCCTGCTTCTCCCTCTGACCCTATCCCCTCTCATGCTGTTTCTCTCTCTCTCTCTCTCAAATAAATAAATAAATAAATAAAATCTTTAAAAAAAATAAATAAAATAAAATAAAAAAAGAAAGAAAGAAAGAAAGAAAGGAAGGAAGAAAGAAATTCCAAGATTGGTTAGTCCAAGCAGCTAAATCATGTGAATCACTTTCTAAAAATCATATCACTAAAAAACCTCTACTGATAATTTTTTTTAAGTAGGCTCCGTGCCCAGCGTGGAGCCCAGCGTGGGGCTTGCACTCACAACCTTGAGATCAAGCCCTGAACTTCAATCAAGAGTCGGACGCTTAACGGACTGAGCCACCCAGGCTCCCCTCTACTGATAAATTAAAACTGAGTTGTGTAAACCTTGTCTCATTTACATTAGAGTCTCAATATCTCCAAAGAGCAGAACATTTCTCCTACTTCTGAAACCCTCAGAACATGTTGCCCACTCCTTTGCCCATAGTTAGGAATGCATACATTTTTGTAAACTTGACAAATTCCTGGTTGTTGACTGGCATTTGAAGATTAACTCATTGGTCAGTATCCAGCCTCCCCTAATTTGGTGTTTCTGTGTGTGTATTGAAACCCTGGGTTTTGGGGAGCGGCTGACTCCAGAATTTAGGGAGAGGTCAGTTGTATGGTGACTCTCTCTTCAAGCTGAGGCTGAATTTATACTTTGAATAGGAGCCAGATGGGGGCACACAGAACCAAAAATATCACCGGGGTCCTAGTCCAGTGATGCTAGTGAGTGAAGCATGTTCAGCAGGAGTGATTATGTGTAAATGGAAGGGCAGAATGGCAGAGAAGGTGGAAAACACAGGAGCAGTCTACATGAATTTAGGAAAGTCCAGTCACCTAAATTGTCTTTTTTTTTTTTTTAAGATTTTATTTATTTATTTGACAGAGACAAAGATAGCAAGAGCAGGAACACAAGCAGCGGGAGTGGGAGAGGGAGAGCAGGCTTCCCACCGAGGAGGGAACCCGATGTGGGACTCGATCCCAGGACCCTGGGATCATGACCTGAGCCGAAGGCAGATGCTTAACGACTGAGCCACCCAGGAGCCCCCTAAATTGTCTTAACACCAGTTTCCCTATCACTTAATGGGGTAATAATGCCCAGGTATTTTCAAAGATATGAAATGCCTGGACCTCTCCTATTGGAAGGACCCTAAATAGTTACAGCCACTTTACAGAGCATTGGCAATATCCAGTATAACTAATCATACAATATACACCCCAGCAGCTCTACTCTTGGTCTGACCTTAGGGCAGAAGTTCTCAGCCCCGACTGCGCGTTAGAACCACCTGGGGAAGTTGGTGTTTTTTAAAATCCTGATGCCTCAATCCCACTCCCAGAGATTAAGACTTCATCAATTTTGGGACGAGGCCCAGAAATTGCCTTTTTTATTTATTTATTTATTTATTTATTTATTTATTTATTTATTTTTAATTTTTAATTTTTTTTAAAGATTTTAGTTATTTATTTGAGAGAGAGAGAATGAGAGAGAGCACATGAGAGGGGGGAGGGTCAGAGGGAGCAGCAGACTCCCTGCCGAGCAGGGAGCCCGATGCGGGACTCCATGCGGGACTCCATGCGGGACTCCATGCGGGACTCCATGCGGGACTCCATGTGGGACTCGATCCAGGGACTCCAGGATCATGACCTGAGCCGAAGGCAGTCGCTTAACCAACTGAGCCACCCAGGCGCCCAGAAATTGGCTTTTTAAAAAGCCCCAAGGCTACTCTACTGTGCACCCTGCCAGAAATTCACACATACAGACAAAGAGACATCCACCTTGTACCAATTACATAAATAAAACCAAAGGGAATGAAGCATCTAAATGTAAAAAGCAAGTCTTTAAAAAATTATTTAAAAATAGGGGCACCTGGGTGGCTCAGTCGTTGAGCGTCTGCCTTCGGCTCAGGTCATGATCCCAGGGTCCTAGGATCCAGCCCCGCATCGGGCTCCCTGCTCAGTGGGAGGCCTGCTTCTCCCTCTCCCACTCCCCCTGCTTGTGTTCCCTCTCTCACTGTGTCTCTCTCTATCAAATAAATAAAAAATCTTAAAAAATAAAAAATAAAAAAAATAAAATAAAATAATTTAAAAATATAGAAAACTACCTTCTAACCTCAGGAGAGAGAAGGATTTCAAAAGAGTCAAACTGGATAAACCATAAACAAACAGATTGATACACTTGGCTTTGAAATGTAAAAATCTTGTATTTGGAAAGACACCATTCATGAAGAGAAAAGATAAGCCACAGACTGAAAGAAGTAATTTGCTAATCATATCACCAAACAAAGGATTAGTGTTCAGAATGTAAAAAGAATTCAAATGTGTTAATTAGGAAAAGATGAACTATTAACATGACTTTATTATAAGGATAATAGATAAATAAAATGGGCAGCGTTACACAAGGAACTTTTCAGTAGCAAAAAATGGATCAACTATGTATTAACATATATATGCATAGACATATGCTGAGACATTTGTATGTATTGACGTGAATAATTCTTTAAACACATTGATCAATAACAGCAAGATCTTCAGAATGATATGATATGACACCAATTTTTTGAAAAATTCAAAACACACAAATCAATACTATTTGTGTTTCTGGATACCTATACAAATTGTACAAGTATGAATACACACATGGATCTGCAAATTACTATCCTGAGCTTTATTTTACCTCCAAGAAGAAAGGGAAATTGAATTGGGGCTACAAATAAAGTTGTAATATTCTGGGTGTTCAGCAGAGTCATCAATACATGAGTGTTGGATCCTTATCTATACTTTTTTGGTATACTTTGAAATATCATAAAAATTATCGAAATATCTAAAAATTAGATATTTCTTTTGGGGACTAATCCTCTAGAACCACAGTAGACTCCCCTGTATGAAACTTGGCTCTCAGTATCCTGGTTTTGTGAGCTGTCACTTTAAAGAGAAAGCGGATCAACTTGTAGAGAAACGGTGGCAGAAGGTCTTCAGTCCATCCAAAGCAGTAAATGTGGTTTTAACTTCCTCCATGCAATTAACCCTAAATACCCATTTGGGGGCGCCAGAGGACAGCACAGGCAAGCTGAGCCATAGTTCTCCCTGGGGAACTGACTGGGGCGGGTTCACGGGGCTCCACACTGTTTAGTAAGTAATCAAACCACTAGTGGGTTCTTGCCCCCTGGAGTGACTTGTGATGACGTTGCACATGTTGTCTTTACTGCCCTTGGCTTGAGATAGTAACGGTTTGGGGAGCCCCTGAAATGCAGCCTCTTTTCCATCTGAATGCTTAGAGCTTTGAGAACTGAGTCCGAGTCCTGGGTGTAGAGGTTCCCCCTGCTTGGGGTGATGGAAAACTACTCTGGCTGAGCTATTGCTCTTTCTGACACCCACAGATCCTCATTAGCGTGAAATGAGGCTGCTTGATAAACGTGCTTTTTTTCAGCTGTCACATATCCAAAAATGATTTGAAAGGAAAAAAAGGGACGATCAAAGTTGTCGCCCAAATACAATAAAGCGAATTAGGAGTAGATGGGTTGATGCCTGATGAAAATGGAAGTCAGTGGTTTGCAAACGTGGGAAAGACTTCTCTAAGAGGAGGGTCTCCTGAGAGGGCTTGTGAAAACCCCCTCTGGGCGCTGAGGTCCTCCCCTCTTCCTGCCCTTGTCTTTGTGCTTTTACCTTTCTAATTATTGTGGGAGACAGATGATACACCATACATGAGGTCAGCCTGCATCTTTGTTTGCTTTTCAAAGCAGGAGCTATGTTCTTTTTTGCCTAAGTCTTTACCAGGAATATGCACATGGAGGGTGCTCAGGACAGACTTGCCGGACAAATGAATGAGGGCCCCCAGGCCTGCTCTCACCTGCAGCGGGGGCAGGAGTTGTAAGGCTCTGGCCTGGCCACACTCACCTTTATAATTGATTTGAAACGCAGACCAAACCTGAATTTCTGTAATTGGTGACCATTGTGAGCATGGTATAAAGTCTGCTTCCACTTGAAGGGTTGAGTGAGTTTCCTTCATCTGTAGAATAGATGATACTACCTACCCATTTGGGTTGAGAGAAGATGAAGGGTGGGGAGTGGATAGAAAACAGCATATATAAGGCAGCAAGCATTAGGCTTTTTTGGTTTGGGGGTGGTTTTCAGTGATACTTTCAACAGCTGTTCCTTTTATTTTACTATTTTTTTCTTCTGCTTAGGGGACAAAGGAGTGGTACAACAGAAAAAACCTGAGTGTCAGTAAGTAATTTTGTAGACATGCTCAGCGCTGGGTTTATGGTAAAACTCCCAGAAGTTCCCAGTTTGGTGCAATGAAAAACACTCTTCTTATTTTTGTTTTTATTTTATTTTTCGCTATTGTAAATAATGCTGCAATAAACATAGGGGTGCATACATCTTTTCAAACTAATGTGTTTGTTTTCTTTGGGTAAATACCCAGTAGTGGTTATTGGATCGTAGGGTAGTTCTATTTTTAACTTTTTGAGGAACCTCCATACTGTTTTCCACAGGGGCTGCACCAGCTTGCATTCCCACCAACAGTGTATGAGGGTTCGTTCCCCTTTCTCCACAACCTTGCCAACACTTGTTGTTTCTTGTGTTTTTGATTTTAGCCATTCTTACTGGTGTGAGGTGATCTCTCACTGTGGTTTTGATTTGCATTTCCCTGATGATGAATGATATTGAGCATCTTTCCATGTGTCTGTTGACCTTCTGGATGTCTTCTTTGGGAAAACGTCTGTTCAGTACAAAGAAGATTAGCATGGCCCTTGTGCAAGGATGACATGCAAATTTGTGAAGCATTCCTTATTTATTTATTTATTTATTTGAGAGAAAGAGAGAGTGGGGGGCGGGGGAGGGGCAGAGGGAGAGAGAGAATCTTAAGCAGGCTCCACACCCAGTGTGGAGTCAGACGTGGGGCTTGATCTCATGACCCTGAGATCATGACCTGAGTCAAAATCAAGAGTTGGAGGCTTCACCGACTGAACCACCCAGAAGCCCTGAAGCATTCCATATTTTTAAAAAAAGAAGAAAAAAAAATGTCTATTCAGGTCCTCTGCCCATTTTTTAATTGGATTATTTGGGGGGTTTTTTGGTGTTGAGTTGTATAAATTCCTTATATATTTTCAGTATTAACCCCTTATCAGATATATCATTTGCAAATATCTTCCATTCCAAAGGTTGTCTTTTTATTTTGTTGATGGTTTCCTTTGCTGTGCAGAAGCTTTTCATTTGGGTGTAGTTGCAATAGTTTAATTTTGCTTCTGTTTCCCTTGCCTGAGGAGATACATCTAGAAGAACATTTCTACGGCTGATGTCAAAGAAATTGCTACCTACGTTTTCTAGGAATTTCATGGTTTCAGGTCTCAAATTTAGGTCTTTAATCCATTTTGAGTTTATTTTTGTGTGTGTTATTAAAAGGTGATCCAGTTTCATTCTTTTGCAAGTAGCTGTCCGGTTCTCCCAACACCATTTGTTGAAGAGACTGTCTTTTCCCCCATTGTATATTCTTGCCTCTTTAGTCGTAGATTATTTGACCATAGACGTGTGGGTTTATTCCTGGGTTCTCTATTTTGTTCCATTGATCTATGTGTCTTATTTTTGTGCCAGTAGCATGCTGTTTTGATGATACAGTTTTGTAGTATATCTTGAAATCTGGGGTTGTGATACTTCCAGCTTCGTTCTTTCTCAACATTGTTTTGGCGTTAAGGGTCTTTTGTGGTTTCATACAAATTTTAGGATTATTTGTTCTAGTTCTGTGGAAAATGTTACTGGTATTTTGCTAGGGACTGAATTAAATCTGTAGATTGTTTTGGGTAATACAGATACTTTAACAATATTGGTTCTTCCAACCCATGAGCATGGAATATCTTTCCATTTGTTTGTGTCGTCTTCAATTTCTTTCATCAATGTTTTATAGTTTTCAGAAAACAGATCTTTTACCTCCTTGGTTAAGTTTATTCCTAGGTATCTTATCATTTTTGGTGCAACTGTAAATGGAATTGTTTTCTCAATTTCTTTTTCTGCTACGTCATTATTAGTGTATAGATTTTTCTATATTAATTTTGTATCCTGTGACTTTACTGAATTCATTTACCGACTTGAAAATACTCTTCCTATTTCTGCTCTTCTGATAGAAATTACAGCAGAATTGTTCCCCGAGCCCTAAAGATGTTTGTGCCCCAATCCCCAGAAAATGTGTATATGTTGCCTGACGTGGCAAAGGAGAATTAAGGCTGCGGATGGAATTGAGGTTGTCCATCAGCTGATCTTAAAACAGGAAGATTGTCCTGAATTATTCAGCAGGCCCACGGTAATCATGGCGGTTATCAAATTTTGAAGAGGGAGGCCGAAGAGGAGATTGGAGGGCCGGGACTCAACCCACCAGTTGGCATTGAACACCATGAACTGAGGAATGTGGGCAGCTTCTGGAAACTGGAAAAGGCAAGGAAATAGATTCTCCCCTGGAGCGTCCAGAAAGGAACACAGCCTTGGTGACACCCACATGTAGCCCAGTGACACTTCTGACCTCCAGAACTGTAAGGTAATGACTTTTCACTGTTTCAAGCCACCAAGAATGTGGTAATTTGTTACAGCAGCCAAAGAAACCTGATACAGAGGATAAATCATTTAAGTTCTTTTTTTTTTAGATTTTATTTATTTATTTATTAGAGAGCGAGCGAGAGAGAAACAGCATGAGAGAGGAGAGGGTCAGAGGGAGAAGCAGGCTCCCTGCTGAGCCAGGAGCCCGATGTGGGACTCGATCCCAGGACCCTGGGATCATGACCTGAGCCGAAGTCAGTCGCTTAACCAACTGAGCCACCCAGGTGCCCAAATCATGTAAGTTCTTTCGGATGGTAAGATTAGTTTGTTTTCTCTGTGCCAGTCTCTTAACTAGTTTGCCAACTTACCTATATGATTGCTTCTCTCCAGGAGTATCTATAGGATACCCCACTAAGCGTCTTTCCAGAGGGTTATAAAAATGCCACCATTTAGAAAATAAGAGATCTGCGCTGTCTTAATCCTGAATTAAACTCTAGAGGAAATTGTGACTGCTTCACACACATAACTCCGTGGAGCTCCGACCTGAAGATAGGAGTGGGAGGGAAGGGTACAATCTTAGTCCACATTCCCAAGTGAGAGTTCTCCATAGGTGCCTTTGCTTTTTTAATAGTTAGAGACTTCTCTAAAGCCAGCTGTTAGACACCAAGGTGTCTTTGCAAACCAGGCCCTCGGCTCCCCACTCTTCCCTCCCCGTCTGTAGGGCTCTGCAGTCCCTGTTTTCCCTCCTCTAGGGTTTCAGTTGGACACATCTGCCCTCTTTGTCCTTCGGCCTGCCTTTCTGTAACCGATTCCCCACTGTGGACAAGAGAGAGCAAAACTTCAGGTTAATGTCAAAAGGACTTTAATCCGTGCTCTGCTCAGAACCCTCCTGTGCGTGCGTGCGTGCCTGGGAGGCAGGAAAGATAGAGTCCCAGGGCTTGGTCCTCATCAAGGTTAAGAGGAACTTACTACTCAGCACCATGCGCAGGGTTGTTCTAGGATTCACTGAGGCAAAATCAAGAAAAAAATAAAACATGACATCATGTTCCCAGTGCCCAGGAGCCTACTGGAAATAATCGGAGGAAACATCAGAGACGGGTCTTTGTGCTCAGTAGCAGCAACTGCCAAGGAACTCCCTGGCTCTCTGCTTTCCACAGAAGCCAATGAGTACCCAGATTGTTCGGTCCACAAAAATAAACCCAAGAAAATTCTGGAAGTGGGTAGTGATGATGGTTGCACAACATCGTGATGGTTCTTAATGCCACTGATTGTACACTTAAAAATGGATTAAGTGGCAACTTTTATGTTATGCGTATTTCACCACAATTGAAAAAAAAAGGAGGGGTGCCTGGGTGGCTCAGTCGTTAAGCGTCTGCCTTCAGCTCAGGTCATGATCCCAGGGTCCTGGGATCGAGCCCCACATCGGGCTCCCTGCTCCACGGGAAGCCTGCTTCTCCCTCTCCCACTCTCCCTGCTTGTGTTCCCTCTCACGCTGTCTCTCTCTCCCTCTCTCTCTGTCTCAATGAAATAAATAAAATCTTAAAAAAAAAAAAAGAAAAAAAGGAAACTCAATTGCTTACTTCCAAAACCTAAGATACATTCTTGATTCTCTCCTTTCCTCATCCCATAGGACCAGTCTATGGGAAGTCTGCTCACCTGTACCTCCAGGAGGCTTCTGGAATCTTCCCCTCCACTTCCATAGCCAGGCCCTGCTCCAAACTCCTGTCTCCCTGCTTTGACTGCCACAGCAGGAACCTCCTAACTTGTAACTTGCCTCTTCTGTAGACCCTTCCCCTTCCTCAGCCCACTCCCCCCTGAGCAGCCAGATCCTAGGTTAGCTCAGAGTGTTCTCCTGCTTGAAACTTAATGGATTCCCCCGGCTCCGGGAATTAAAGCCAAGCTTCCTACCTGGCCTCCAGGCCCCCAGTGATCTGACTCAGTCTCCCTCTCCAGCCCCATCTCCTGCCACTTGCTTTCCTGCTCACCATGCTCCAGCCACACTGGCCGTCTTTCTGCTCCTCGAAGGTGCTCAGCTCACTCCCACCTCAGGGCCCCTGCTTTTGCTGTTTCTCTGCCAAGTCTTTGCACGCTGGCTCCTTCCTGGCACTCAGACACCAGCTTCACATCACCTCTGCAGTAAGGCCTCCCCCTCTGAGTCGGCTCCATCACATGGCCTCGTTGCATTTTCCGTACGGCCCTCGCCATTCCCTAATATTTCTTGTTTATTTGTCTAATAGTATGGCCCGTCTCCTCCCCCTTGGATGGAAGCTCCGTGAAGAGCGGGAACCTGCACTCCTGTGTCCCCCAGCATCTAGAACGGCGTCTGGCACATAGTAGGTTCACAACAGGTATGACTAAGTGAAGTGTTCAAGTGCGTTTCCCAAACACTGGGAATATCACTGGCAGTGGCTTGAGTGGTGGAGCCCAAAGAGATCTGTCCATGCACTTGGAAAAAACGGTCTTTGCAGATATAATGAAGTTAAGGGTCTTGTGGTAAGATCATCTGGGATTAGCCAGGTGGGCCCTACAGCCAATGACAAGTGTCCCTAGAAGACACAGACATAGCGGAGATGGCCATGTGAAGACAGGGGCAGAGACTGGAGTGATGTTGCCACAATCCAAGGAACATCTGAAGCCCCCAGAATCTGGAGGAAACAAAGAAAGATCCTCCCCCATTAGAGCCTTAGGAGGGAGCATGGCCCGGCCAACACCTTGATTCCAGACTTCTGGCCTCCGGAACTATGAGACAATGCATTTCTATTGTTTGGAGGCACCCAGTTTGTGGTAATTTGTTTCAGCAGCCCTAGGACACGAATGCACTCCTCGAATTTACTTTCTTTTGGACTTTTCTGGCACGCTGTGTTCACGTTGAGGCTAAATTACCCATATGAGCCAGGATGTGATTATCATCCGCATATTTGTCATATTCCACCACCTGCGAACTGAAGGAAGGGTGTTACTGTCCCAGTCCTCAGGGCCACCCACACAGGTGCCAGGGTCAGAACAGGCACGCAGGAGGTGGGTACTGACCCACAGTGGGGACTATCCGCACGTCCACTGCACAGGTAGGGGTGCGGATAGTAGGACAAAGCAAGAGGTGCGGGCGTTATCGTGGATCCAGGAAGTTCTGCTGCCTGCTGAAGCCCTGAGTTGATACAGGTCTGGGTATCATTTTGACCTCGTCCACACCTTGTCTGCAATCCCCAAACCCTGCCTTTAGCTCCTCTTACCTCGGTCCTCCCTGAGCCTCACTGCAGTGGAAAGACTTATTAAGCCTTGTTCTCCGACTGGGATTGTCAAAGTGACCGAGTGCAGGAAGGGAACCGCTAAGATGGCAGGAGGTTAATGGACTTGGTTCCCAGCCCCTCATTCGCTCCATCTCTTGGCACACACCCAGTCTGACGGTGCTCACTGGGATCTCCCCAGGCCAAGGAGGAGAGAAAACCGAGAGGACAAAATAGCCCCCAAGAGGGCAGGGGAAGTAACAGACCCAAGGAAAAAGCAAGGACCTCAGAGTTGGTTATTCAGTCAAAACTGGTTCTGCACAAAAAAAAAGAAAGAAAGAAAGAAAGAAAGAAAAGACAATGGCCCCCTGGACACCAAATGCAGAGAGAATTCCTGTGTGTGTCATTAGCGTCTGCAGGCATGTTTGGGAAGAGCAGACACTTGTCTTTTTCCAAGGCCACACCTCTGTTTTTCTTTCCTTCTTGACTGTGGGTTTTTCCACTTTTTCTTTCCTGCCCAGGCCTCTCTGGGGACCCTGGAGCCCCTTTGCAGTAGGTTCTTCTCACCTTGTTGGAGAGAAGAGACAGTATAAATGCTCCATGAGGAACACAGGACCCGCCCCCCACAGAAGGCAGTGGGACACCACCCCCTGCCCCACCAGGGCCTGTTTGAGGGATGGGGGCAGGGAGGGGTGCCTTCCCTGCCCTGGGGCAGTGGAGGGCACATGGGGCCAAATGGACAGCAGCTGGGAAGTAGTGGGAGGTCCGTCTACTTTCTGTTTCTCTTGCTCCTTTTTTCCCCCAAACACAGAAAAGAGCAAAAACTAGTGTGAAGCCAGAAGCTAAGATAAAGAGAGGAAAAGAACAGATAGAGATGGGAAGGTGATCCCTCTGTGGTAAAAACGGGAGGCTTGGGGCGCCTGGGTGGCTCAGTCAGTTAAGCGTCTGCCTTCAGCTCAGGTCATGGTCCC
>NW_023270418.1:28815450-28892551 GCF_011800145.1 Mirounga leonina | reverse complement strand
GGAAGCCTGCTTCTCCCTCTCCCACTCCCCCTGCTTGTGTTCCTGCTCTCGCTGTCTCTCTCTCTGTCAAAAAAAATAAATAAATAAAAAATAAAAAATAAAAAATAAATAAAATAAATTTAAAAAATTTAAAAATAAAAATAGATGCCTTTAAAAATACATCCTAGTGAGTTGAAATTCGTGTCCGCTTTTCTTTTTCCTACAAGGCTTCTCCTCTTTTCTATTTGCTTTGGCATTTGAACCTGTTTCAGACAAGTCAGTCAGTTGAGAGGAGGTCCTTAATTTGCTTGAAACAGACTTGTGTCAGCCTTCCTCTGGCGGGAGGGGTGCATTTCACGCCTTACCAAGAACACAGGGAAAACATGCCCTGACTCCACCATGGGTCTGTTTTGAGGTTCAAACAAGATGATAACGGTCTTCGGAGCCTTTTGAAAGTGAAAGCACTGGCGAGGGCTGGTGGTGTGTTCATGCCTTTCATTCTTACAGACCCAGAGCTCAGGCATGGCTCCTCCCCACACCTTGCTGGTGGCTGTGCTGAGACCAGAACCCCGGGTCCCGACCCCCAGTCCCTGGGGAACACGTGCCTGGCAGAGAGGGCTTAACCTTGTCCCACGTCCCACAGCTCCTTCCTCTGAAAGCAGTTTAAACCATTGTCTAGAAGGAGGAGCCCCCGCCGCCATATACATTCAGTATGGAGGGAAGAATGTCAGTCAAAGGCTGGAAGGCCCCCAAGCCTCCTGCAGGACTGGCCCACTCTGAGTGCTATGTAAGAGAGAGCCGGTGGATCATCTGGTCCTTTTCCCCTCTGGTCCTTATATGTTGGTTTTGCCTCTTGAGGATTTCTGAAAATGAAAAATAACCACCTTGCCTTTTCCCAGAAAGAGAGAGGTTTGACTTACGAACTGAAGGATGCCAGAGAATGTTCTGGAGAGAGACCGGGTGGTGTAACATGGCTGATGGTCCCACCTTGCCAGAAGCTGCCCAGGCTGTGCTCCAGGGGCCTCTCTGCTGGGCACAAGAATTCAGCTCTATCTTGCAGCCCCCCACCATCTCTCTCTGCCGTGTGTCTGGGAACACACGTAGAGCACATCGGTCAGGACGGGAGAGGTCCCACGCCAGATCACACTGACCTACAGAGGGGCTGGGATGAGAGCAGGCCCCTTCTCATATTCCGGACAGTCATGCTCACATTCATCTTATGTTAGGATGACACTGACTGTTCTCCTTGGAAACGTGGAGCTTCCTGCCTCTCCTCCACTATTTATGACCAGAGATGTTATCACCCCGGTTGGCCGATCATAATTCCAAAGTGACTCTTCCTTATCACAATGCATGCAATTATATGCAACACCAAGGGCGCTCTTTGAGTCTGGTTTTATAACTCCTTGGGGTGCAAATAACCCCGAGATACAGGCCTGAGTCACTTAAGGGCGCCCTCTGGCCAGTACCAACTGCATTCTCTCCTTTGCCTTTTAGCCAAAAAGCAAAACAACAGATTGCTCCCTATTAAACTTCTACCAGGCTTTGCAACCCAGCTCACAGTCTTCAAAGAAGCCTCTCTTCGCACAGTATTTTCTCTCATTAATTTGAACTCAGCGTACATATCTGCTGCTTTGACAAACCTATTGCACTCTATTTGTCCCCGTCCCACGTTGTCATTTTGCATGTTCAGTGCTGTGTCATCTTCCCAGCTGGACTCAGAGTTCCTTGAAGACTTGCTTCTTTGCCTCCCCTACAGAGGCAGATGTGTAGAGTTTATGGATTCATTCAGAGGTGCCTCTTCTGAGTTTTGGTTTAGGCAGCCTCCTGCCCCAAATACTGAGCTAGAAGCCTAAGGCAGCAGACATTTCTCAGCACAACCCAGGACATTCTGAATTGTCTTCAACAGCTCTGATACCTGTGGAGATCTTGAGGGTAGCCTGGAGGGTAGATGTGGCCCAGGGGTGAACCCGTTCTGCGAGTTGCATTTTGGTTACTAAGACTTTTAATATTTCTTATCATCAAGGGCAGGAGTTTGAAGTTGAGAAAACTCTGTATGAACAGACTTTGTTAAACTAATTCTCTTCCCTTAACCTCCTCTATGTTTTAGTGACTTTTCTACAATTGCTTCTCTTTGTTCAACCTGGTGTGGAAACATGTAGGTTTTGTCACTTCTTTGAGTCTTCATTTCCTCATCAGGATTCCCATGTCACGGAAAACTTATATTAAATAAATGTGTGTGCTTTTCTCCTGTTAATCTGTCTTAAATCAATGTAATCCACAGGGATAGCTGAAAACCCTAAGAGGGCAGAGGTAGAATTTGCCTCCCCTGCACTAGGAAAATGAAATTTTGAAAAAGACAAAATAGGGGCATCTGGGTGGCTCAGTCGTTAAGCGTCTGCCTTCGGCTCCGGTCGTGATCCCAGGGTCCTGGGATCGAGCCCTGCATTGGGCTCTCTGCTCGACGGGAAGCCTGCTTCTCCCTCTCCCTCTGCTGCTCCCCCTACTTGTGCTCTCTCTCTATCTCTCTGTCAAATAAATAAATAAAATCTTTAAAAAAAAATTCTCATCACAAGAAAAAAAAGTTGTAACTGTGTGAGGTGATGGAAGTGAACTAAACTTAAAAAAAAAAGAAAGAAAGAAAAGGACAAAATATAAATCCTGTTGTCATTATTAGACTCAACAGTGAGAAAATTATTCCCTAGAGCACCTGGCTGGCTCAGTTGGTGGAGCATGCAACTCTTGATCTCGGGGTTGTAAGTTCAAGCCCTGTGTTCGGTTGAAAGGTTATTTAAAAATAAAAAAAATCTTTAAAAAAGGAACAAAGAAAGAATGAAAGGAAGAAAGAAAGGAAGAAAGAAAGAAAGAAAGAAAGAAAGAAAGAAAGAAAGAAAGAAAGAAAGAAAGAAAGAAAAAGAAAGAAATTAAAGAAAGATTATTTTCTCAAATTGCTATGAAACATTCTAGAAAATTTCTCCTAACTCCTATATTACTTCTTGAACTGATAACACATGGGTCAGTCCCTGTTCCTGAAAGTTTGGGAAGCAATGGTCTAGCCCATCTTGAAATAATTTGCCATGTTTTAATAAAACACATTCTTTACTATACTATTATAAGTAATATAATAATTAGTTTATAAAAAACAAAACAAAACAACGTACTTATCCTTCCCCAGTGTTCTCTGTCCCTCTCCTTGGCTCAGCTCCACCTCCTTCTTCCTCTCTTCCTCCCTCTGTCCTTCCATTTTCTTTATCCAGAATCCCAATAGCCAACTAACTGGAGGGTTTAATCTTTTTTTACGAGTTAATTTAGCCCTGTGTTGCAACTTCTCTGGAGAACAGGTGGGAATAGAGCCAAGAATTCACACTGAACAGGAGCAGCGCCTGCGGTCACATCTTAAAACAGGAATGGCTGTAACCACTTGCTAACTGGCAGGACAAGAGATAAGAGAGATGTTATCTGTTGTTAAGCCGAAATTAGGTATGTTCCTAGCTTCTACTCTAGGGAAGTTCCAGCCCTTGGCACCTCTCGCTTCACTCCCTCCAGCATAGTGTGGGTGCCCATTGTTCTGGAAGCCAAGCTTAGCCACCCCTAAGTTCCTCAGTTCTTTCAAGAAGTCCACATACCCTGTGAATTCCAGTGGTTTGACCACTTTACCAAACTGTCTCTTCCCTTGTGACCCAGCCTGCGGGCTCATTGCATGGCCCTGTTTCCTAATCGCCATAGTCAGACTCGCCTGCCCTACTGATCTCCAAGGTGGTTGCCAGATAATGGATGAGTTCCATGTTCTTGCCAACAATGCCACTCGATAACCTGTGGTAGGCAGAATTATGAAGATAAAACCCAAAGATAAGAGTTGTCTAAAGTTCAGTGAGGAAACAGACTTAGGGCATACATCACATTTATCATTACATCTTATGGTGTGGGGCCACCTAATTGCCTGCTGGAGGAGTCTAGTGGGGTGGGGATCAGCCAGGGAAGGATCCACAGGCTATCTGAACAGTGCTTGCTGGGTTAGGGGAGAGGGATCGCAGAAATGGGGTGTGGGGTGTTGAGGGAAGAGAGCAGGATGACCCAGACGCTGGCTCAGGTCAGGGTGGCTGGAGCTGTGGGTGCCTAAGGGGGAGAAGCAGAGGATGATGCTGGAGAAGGAGGTCGAGGCCTGGCTTAGGCAGCTTGGCCGAGCTCTTACCACTCTCATGAGACCCCAACAGTAACCTTCTGTCAGGTCTCCCCGCCTCCTTTCTTGTCCTCCCCGAATCCACAAAGTGATGCTTCTGAAGCATAGCTCAGCTCTGTCACTATGCTGCTTCACTTCTTCCACTGGTTTTCTATGACCGGTAGAATTCTATCCAAACCTGGCCTCCGCGGCCGGTGCAGCTCCCTGTGCCGGCCTATCAGGTGCCAGCCTCCCTGGCTCATTCTGATGAGCGTCCAGCTTGATGGCGGTGCTATTCACCAGCCTTTGGAACGGAAGGGGGAGGAGGTGGGAGTGGCAGAGGGCTCAAGTCCCATGGGGACCATAGGAATGTCACTTTCTTCATGAAGCAGGTATCCACGGACTCAACTGCTTGAGAAGATGAAAGTCCCATCGTCCACATGCTGAATTTGAGAGTGGGCATTACCTAGTGAGGCTAACGCTGTGGGAACCCTACGACCAGCCATTACACTGCTGGAGACACATTTGTGCCCATGCTCCAGAGAGCTCAAATAGCAAAGGTCAGCCAACTATAGTCCATGGGCCAAATCCTGCTCCTAATCTCCTTATTTTTTGCACCCCATGGGCTATTTTTACATTTTTAAATAGTTTTTCCTTTTTTTGTTCTACATTTTTTTAATGTATTTTAAGATAAAGATGAACATGCAAGAGAGACCATATGTGGCCACAAAGCCTATAAGGTTTACTATCTGCTCCTTTACAGAAAAAGTTTGCCAGCCCCTGATACATAGGAATGCTCACACAGGATTGTTTGTAATAACAAAAACTGGAAACATCTGAACTGTTCATCAACAGTAGAATAAATAAAGTATAGCTCGTTCCCATAACGAATATCACACAGTGATGGAAATGAACAAACCATAGCTCCATGGAGCAATTAGGATGATTATAATAAAGCATACTGAGCCAATAAAATGGTGATAGAACACATAAGCCAGAAGACTTTTCTCATATCAAGATCAAAGACAATCAAAAGCCAACTATCTAATTGAGGGAAGCATATCTGGATCTTAAGCTACGAAGAAAGGTAAGAAATTATATTTTTTATTTATTTATTTTTTAAAGATTTTATTTATTTATTTATTTGAGCGAGAGAGAGAGAAACAGCACGAGAGGGGAGAGGGTCAGAGGGAGAAGCAGGCTCCCCGCTGAGCCGGGAGCCCGATGTGGGACTCGATCCCGGGACTCCGGGACCATGACCTGAGCCGAAGGCAGTCGCCCAACCAACTGAGCCACCTAGGCGCCCAGAAATTATATTTTTTAAAAAGTCAAAACTGTGGGGTGCCTGGGTGGCTCAGTCATTAAGCATCTGCCTTCGGCTCAGGTCATGATCCCAGGGTCCTGGGATCGAGCCCCGCATCGGGCTCCCTGCTCCACGGGAACCTGCTTCTCCCTCTCCCACTCCCCCTGCTTGTGTTCCCTCTCTGGCTGTCTCTCTCTCTCTGTCAAATAAATAAATAAATTCTTAAAAAAAAAAAAGTCAAAACTATATCACCTCAAGGGCTGAGGGAGGGGTGGGGGTGGTGATCAAAGAGGCCCATGGAGGTTTACCAAGCCATGTTTTACTTCCTGACCTTGGTGGCAGTGATGTGGATTTTCCCTGCAAAACTAACCTTAATTTGTGCATCTATATTTTATACATTCATCTCTATGGAAGACTGTATTGGTCAGCTATTGCTACAATAATGCTGTGTAACAAACCAGCCCAACATTCAGTGGCTTAAAACCACGGTCCTTTATTCTCACAGCTCTGGGGGTCAGCAGGGCCCCTGGCTCTGATCCATCTGCTCCTCACATGAGGTTTGCACATCGGCCACGGAAGCCTTGTTAGGTGTGTTCATTCTGAGCCTGACTCAGGAGGTAGCAGCTACCCAGAGGATGCTCTCATGGCAATTGCCAGAAGCTCATCCAGGGCACAGTGTTGTGCCCTTGACTAAAGGAAGTCATATGGCCAAGCCCAAAATCAAGGGCTGGGGGAGTCTACTCTGCCTACAGTGAGACAGAGGGGTAAGGAATTGGGGCCAATAGTGAGTGTATTCCTCAAAAAAAAAACCATTCATTAGTTAGGAGGGAACTTGAGGTTGCTTTGGGGCATCCAGTTAGGAGTCAGAAATTCTGATCTGGAGCTCAGAAAGATCTCCAATGTAGACCAAGGTCTGGTTCTTCTGCATTGTAGTAGCAACCAATGCCCTGAGGAGTCTGGGGACAGTACACCCAGATGAAGCAAGAGCATTGCTAATGTGAGTTGGTCCCAAGAGGACAATCCAGTTTGGAGGATTTAGACAGGGACCAGTCGGAGGACGAGAGGAGAGGACTAAGGAAGGAGCTTGACGCTGAATGAAGCAAATGCTACTGGCGGCCTAGAGTAGAATGTGCTGGGCCTTTGCTCCTGGGAGATCTGCTTAGAGAAAGGAATTTTGGTGGCTCCATAGGGACCACATCCCATCTGCAATGGGTTGAGGCAATAGGAGACAAAACGGGGCTGTTCTTTCAAGCAGCTGCAGTGGTCCTCAATTCGCGGCTCTGTCCTGCCCTAGGTCATCAGTGCCTCGGACTCTCGGCAGGAACAGTGTTCACCATGACTGATTTTCAACACTTGTCACCTTCCTCCAATCCCATTTTAAGAAACGCTGTTACACAAAAAAGGACAGAGATATGGTGGCTGGGAAAAGATGCTGTACCCAGAGAGGATATCGTATTGCCTAGACATAGGAGAGTTTGGGTTTCTGCCCTCACAAAGGTGACTTCATGGTCAATGCCCTCAAGGAACTTACTGTGTATAGGGGAAACGCTTGTAAACATCTCACAGGAAGGCAAGGACTGGGCCTCACGAGGGCTGAGTAGACCCACCTGCTACTTGCAGTGATGGCGTTGAGGAAGAGGCAGCTCATGCTGACAGGAAGGAGCAGGAGGGGCAGGTTTACAAAGGAGGAGGCACTGAGGGTGTGGGCTGAGCTGGAGAAGGGACAGGAAAAGACATCCCGGGGAGGCAGGGCAGCTCAAGAAGTGTCTTAGAGGGTATGGACATGGAGGAAGTAGGTCGCAGATGCGCCTGGGAAGGAAGTTTGGGGCTCAGTAATGGAGGACATCCTATGCCAGGCGGGCTCATGCTAATACTCTGCAGGCAATGAATGGGGAGCCACTGTGGGTTTTTGAGGAGGACAGTGGCCTCATCAAGCTCACATCTTAGAAGATCTAGGCGGTGGAGATGTGAAAATGAGTTGGCTGTCAGGACCCGAGGTGGGGATTCCCAGGGGGCTGTTGCAAACTGTGAACATGATGAAATCTGAAGGTGGGAAGTGTGACTCAGGAATCCTTCCAAAGAGCGTCTCCTTGTCCTCTCTGGCCCGAGAACCTGCTGTGCGTCCTTCCCACTGGAGGGTAACGGATTGGGCTAATTTAACTTCCTCTCTCCTCCCTGGTCTCCCTGTGAGACTCAGTCTCCTGAGAGCCAGGCTGTGACCAGGAGGGATCAAAGCTGGGGCCCACGTTGTGCAGGAGCAGCAATCAGCCCCTCTTCCCGATAGGACTCACTTTCGCCAGGAGGAGTCGCTCTCAGGGCTCACTCGGCCAAGGCTGGTGATCTCTAAATGAAGACCAAACTCAAGCTGTAGTGAGAGAAGCGTTAAGTTCTCCAGAACAGTGCTGATTCAGAATGCTCTGCCTAGGTGAGCCCATTATAAACCTTCAAGATGATCCAGCACCACTGATATTTTAGGGTTCATTCAAATTACACCTCCCAGCTTGACTTTTTTTTTAAACCACGATGTATTAAAAATATCAAACCATGCATCTTGGTTTGGGGGTTCAGATAATACGGTCACCATAGCTATGGGACAAGTCACTTCACACCTTACATCCTCAGTTTTCTTACCTATAAAATAATTTGAACACATGGTAGCCACAGTGCCCTTCTGCTGTGGTATCCCAGACGCTGGTCCAGGCACTCGACCCAGGAAAGCCTGCTGCACTCACGAGCTGGGTTGGAGTCCTAACTTGCTTGGGTACCCAGGCAAGCTACTTTATGTCTCTGTGCCTTATTTCCCTCGTCTGAAAAATGGCAATGAAAATAGAACCTAACTCACACGTTGTCGGGAGGACTACATGGGTGAATGAATACAAGTGAAGAACTTAAAAGAGCATTTGGCACTTAAGAGAGTGCTTAGAAAGTATTAGCCATTGTGTAACTAGAAGGTAGAAGCAACCCATGTGTCTATCTCTGATGAATGGATGGACAAAATGTGGTCTATCCAAACAGTGGAATATCATTCAGCTTTAAAAAGGAAGGAGATTCGCATCGGGCTCTCTGCTCCTTGGGAGCCTGCTTCTCCCTCTGGCTCTCTCTCTCTCTCTGTCTCTCATGAATAAATAAATAAAATCTTTAAAAAAAAAAAAAAGGAAGGAGATTCTGACTCGTACCACAACATGGAGGAACCTCCAAGACGTGATGCTGAGGAAAATAAACCAGTCACAAAAGGACAAATACTGTGATTCCACTTGTATGATGTACCTGCATTGTCAAATTCACAGAGACGGAAAACAGAATGGTGGTTGCCAGGGGCTGGGGGGACGGGGAAGTAGGGATTTTTGTTTAATGGGGACAGAGTTTCAGTCTCGAAAGATGGAAAAGTTCTGGAGATGGATGGTGGAGATGGTTGCACAACAGCGTGAGGTACTTAATGCCATTGTACTGTATACTTAAAAATGGTGAAAACTATACATTTTAGGTTATGTGTATTTTACCACCACTTAAAAAGAAAAGTATTGAGGTGCTTGGGTGGCTCTGTCAGTTAAACGTTCAACTCTTGGCTCAGGTCGCGATCTCATAGGGTTGTGGGATCAAGTCCTGCATCAGGTTCCATGATCAGCGGGGTGTCTGCTTCTCTCCCTCTCCCTCTGCCCTTCGCCCCACTCTCACACACACCCTTTCTCTCTCTCAAATCAAGGAAGGAAGGAAGGAAGGAAAGAAGGAAGGAAGCCCAGCCACCAGGACGTGATGGTTTCACGTGGGAGGGTCACGGACCAGGTGTTTTTGTGGTCAGGAGCCATTCTCCTGAAGCGGTTTGGTCTGTGCACACACAGCAACACGAATGTCCTGCCTTATCTGTTGAAGACGTGGTTTTGTAAAATACCAAATAGTTGTCCAAATGGCCACTTTTCTGCCAGTCATGGTGTCTGGGCTTTCCCCTTTGGCTTGTCTTGTAACAGCTTGGAGGGGTGCGGTCAAAACAGACCCTGTCACATCCTGTGGGCGTCTGCCGACTGCAGAATGCTCCTGCTGACTCCAGCTTTCTTGATGTAGTAACAAAGTTGTCAGATGTGTTTCTTCATGCCCTGAAGTCTGCTGTCCCTTCTGTTTGGATCCACGTGTGGCAGAGGTTGACTCACTTCCCTTAGCTTACCGAATGCTAGCGCTTCGTGGGTCAACAAACCCTGGGAGTGGCTCTTCCACCAGAGTTCACGGAAAGGTATGGAAGCCACCAGAGGTCACAGCAAGGGCCTTGAGTTCTAACTCAAGGGAGGTGGCATTGTAGGGACAGCTAGCTGACTTGAGTGGGCTTTGAGATCTCTGTAGACGAGATGTATAAATACAAAACGTGGTCAGCTCTAACTCAGCCCTTTGAGAAAAGGACCAGAATGTTCCTCTGGGTTGGGTAGAAGACTTGAGTGTTCTGCCGAGACACTCACCAGCTTTTGTTCAGTCATTCAAGACATATTCATTGCCAGACACTGTTCTAGGCCCCTGAAAAATGGCGGAGGCAAGACAGGTATGGACCCTGCCTCTTTTTTCTTTTTTTTTTTAAAGACCTCTTTTTTTTAAAGAGCAGTTTTAAGTTTACAACAAGATTGAGAGGAAGGTATGGAGATGCCTCATACACCTCGTGCCCCGCCCCCATGCACAGATTCTCCCCATTATATATCATGATCATCCAACGTCCACCGTTTACTGTAGGGTTCACTCTTGATGTACATTCTGTGGGTTTGGACAAATGTGTAAGGACATGTATCCATCATTAGAATATTATACAGAGTATCTTCACTGCCCTAATAATCCCGTGTGCTCTACCAATCAATGCCCCCTCCTCAACACCTAGCAGCCACTGATCTTTCGACTATCTCCACAGTTTTGCCCTTTCTAGAATGTCACATAGTTGAAATTATACAGTATGCACCTTTTCAGGTTGGCTTCTTTCGCTTAGTATTATGTATTGACGTTTCTTCCACGTCTTTTCATGGCTAGATAGTGCCGAACAATATTCCATTGTCTGGATGGACCAGTTTATTTATCCATTCACCTTCCAAAGGACATCTGGACTGCTTCCAAGTTTGGGTAATTATGAATCAGAGTGCTAAAAACATCATGTGCAGGTTTTTTGTGAACATGTTTTCAGCTCCCCTGGGTAAACGCCAAGGAGCATATTGCTGGATCATATGGTAAGAGTATGTTTAGCTATGTAAGAAACTTCCAGACTGTCTTCAAGTGTCTGTACCGTTTCCCATTCCCACTGGCAATAAAGGAGAGTTTTTGTTGCCCCACATTCTTAAGAGCATTTGGCGTTGTCAGCGTTCTGGATTTTGACCATTTTAATAGGTGTGTGGTGTTATCTCATTGTTGTTCTATTTGCGCTTCTGCAATGACGTGACGTAGAGCCTCTTCTCATTTGTTTATTTGCCAACTGTATACCTTCTTTGGTGAAGTGTCTTTTAAGGTCTTTGGCTCATTTTAAAAATCAGGTTGCTTGTTTTCTTATGGTTGAGTTTTTTTTTTTTTTAAGATTTTATTTATTTGACAGAGAGAGAGGGAGACACAGTGAGAGAGGGAACACAAGCAGGGGGAGTGGGAGAGGGAGAAGCAGGCTCCCCGCCGAGCAGGGAGCCCCATGCGGGGCTGGATCCCAGGACCCTGAGATCATAACCTGAGCCCAAGGCAGACGCTTAACGACTGAGCCACCCAGGTGCCCCTTATGGTTGAGTTTTAAGAGTTGTTTGTATACCTTGGACACCAGCCTTTATCAGATGTGTCTTTTGCAAATATTTTCTCTGAGTCTGTGGCTTGTCTTCTCATTGTTTTGATATTGTCTTTTTCAGGGCAGAAGTTTTAAATGTAATTAATTAAAAT
Source organism: Mirounga leonina (assembly GCF_011800145.1). Taxonomy (NCBI): domain Eukaryota; kingdom Metazoa; phylum Chordata; class Mammalia; order Carnivora; family Phocidae; genus Mirounga; species Mirounga leonina. The sequence goes on along the minus strand of NW_023270418.1, from coordinate 28,881,233 downwards.
TTTTTTTTTGAAGTTGTAAATTTTAATCGGACCCTGTCTCCTCCTGGAGCTTACCAAAATGCGCGCTTGGGGAGTAGCATTCACTGCCTGGACTTTTCTTTGTCTTCCCTCCAGTTTTATTGAGATACAGTCGACATGCAACACTGTATAAGCTTAAGGTGTACAGCATAATAATTCGACTTGCAAATATTGTCGGACTATTCTTTTCTGGTTAATCAGTAATAACGAACACTCGAGGAGCTCTTACTGCTTGCCAGTTTCTGTGCTAAACCCTTTTTCTAGACAGCTACGTCCTTTTAGCGCAATTCCCATTCCCCTCTCCCCCACAACCAGCCATCCTCACGTGTTTCCTGTTTGCCCGTTTGTGTTGTTGGAATTTCTGTTTGTTGTTTTCTATGCATGTATTTTCGTTTATATTCCTGTTGGCTATGTTCACGTAAATCAGGCTGCATGCACGCTTTCTTCTGGCACTGGCTTCGTCTCATCCACCTGTGTTGCTAAGAATCTGTGCATCTAGTCCATGCTCCTGTCTGCGTGATAATCCATAGAATGCTGCCACCAGGTCTTAACCTGTCCATGCCCGCCCTGAAGGGGCCTGGATTGTGCCCAGTTCCCTGTCCCCACAAGAACCCTTAAGCTATGATGAGCATCGCATGCACGTGTCCCCTGCACGAGAGGGTTCAGGATACACACGCACACGCCCAGGAGCAGATCATCGGTTATCGGTTGTGGGGCATACACGGAGATAGTCCGGCTAAGGATGGCAGGTTGTTCTGCACAACACGCATACCCCCTACCCCTCACCACCAGTCCTGTAGCGAGCTTATAGTTCCGTATCCTTAACCCGGTGGCTATCACTCAGCTTTTAACATTTTTGCCAAACAGTTGGAAAGTGATATCTCGTTGGTTTAATTTACAATTACCTTGTACCCAATAAACTTCTCTCCATGTGTTTGTTTAGATCTTTTGTTTCTTATTCTGAAAAGTACCCCTTATACTCTGCCCATTTTTCCGTTCAGTTCTTCTCTCTGTCTTGTCGATGAGCAGGAGGTCCTGTTTGTTCTAGATAGGTCCATATCTGCAGGTCCTTTTGGCTCTCTGTTCCCAATCTGTTATCTGTTCATTATCTTTGACCGTTGTGTCTTTCGTTTTATATTTAAAGGGATCACAGTAATTTTGAGTCCTATGACTGTGCTTTTGAAGTTTGGAAAAGAAGTCCTTCTTTACCCCTAGTCCGTAAGGATATTACCTTAAAGCTAGTCTCTATTAATTTCATAGTTTCTATTTCAGTTAGGGCTCCAATCTATTGGCACACGAGCTTTGTAAACAGTGCTCAGGAGGGACCCGGTTTTGTTTGCCTCTGCTTACTTTACTCATTAGAGATCTTCACAACGGCTCTCTGAGATAGAGGAGGAAACCCAAGGCAAAGAAGGTCAAAATGCTAGCCAGTGGGCGCCTGGGTGGCTCAGGTGGTTAAGCGACTGCCTTCGGCTCAGGTCATGATCCTGGAGTCCCTGGATCGAGTCCCGCATCGGGCTCTCTGCTCGGCGGGGAGTCTGCTTCTCCCTCTGACCCTCCTCCCTCTCATGCTCTCTGTCTCTCATTCTCTCTCTCTCAAATAAATAAATAAAATCTTAAAAAAAAAAAATGCTAGTCAGTGGCAGAACCCAAATCTCTGATTTTGTTTCTTTAGATGTCAAATAGCTGGACCGTGTGACAGATCTCCAGGGCCGGGAGCAATGAAGCCCAGGACCCAGCACACAACTCAGCCAGGGCAAGCATTATTGATTACTTGGTGAACAGATGAGGCCTTTGCTGTGTCTCTTCAACTTGATTCAATAGGAAATGCCAGTGAACCCAGGAAGGGTCACACCCAAACCCCTAGTAGGAAGCCCCCACCCATCTCTCTGAACCCCCACTAGATAAGCCACACCAACAGCCTACCCAAAAGCAGCTTCTCCCCCCCCCAGTTTAGGGCTTCCTACTCCCTGTCCCAGTATTTTGGGCTTGTGAACTCTCATAAATCCTAATTACTAACGTGTCACTGTTCCAAGCACTTAACATATCTGCACTCATTCACTATGCACAATAACGCTGTCAGGTGGGTATTATCATTATACACATTTTTCAGATCATAAAATCAGGGCCAACATTCTCCCTGCTAGAAAGGAGCTAAGCAGGGATATGAACCCAGGCCACCTGAGCGTAGGTCCTGCACTTCAACCACTGTGTCATACTGTTCCTTGTGAGGTTCCCTACCCTCCTGTCCAGATCGCAGAGAACTATCAGAAACTATAAAACGTTGGCAACTGAGAGAGCCTCTGACCTCTGAGTGTTGTCATAGCAACGTGGCCATAGAACATTCCAACGCCCCGAATGGCCTGGACGAGGACTTACAGTCATCCCTGCTGGAGTGCAAGACCCTGCCCGTCTCACTCCACAAAGAAAGCCCACCCAATTCATGAAGGCTTGCTGTATGTCCACACTTTCTATGGAGCCCGGCCAGACAGCGGGGCACTTGTCACTGTGTTTGGCAGATGCTCTTAGTCCCCTCTGTGTAACCGAATCCTGGGGGCTACAATATGACTGTTCTGGGGTCTTTGTTCTTCTTTCCCATGACCTGTTGTTCTCAGAGCCTTTGCTTTCTGCATGATCATCTTGTTCTTACCCCATCTTGGTTACTGCACATTATCTTCATGGCTCCCCCAACCTCGCTGGCCTGCAGCTCTCATCTCTTCTCTCTACCCCTTTCTCTCTCGTGTTCCAATGGCATCATATCCGCCAAGTCCTTTTTTGCCCTTGTTTTTTCTCTAACATTTCATCTGAAGCCCAGATCAGAACTGGCTCTGTGCAATGTCATGTCACCTCCTTCCCTCCTGGTCCCCACTGGCTCCTGAGTCCCCCATCCTCCATGTGGACTCAGCCACTGTGGGGCAGCCCCCCTGCTTTATCTTCTTCCTACTGACTGTCCAGAGGACCCCCTCTGTCTGGGCAACAGTGGCTCTCCATTGTCCTTTGGCCAGATTTTAATGTGAGCAACAAAATATTCTAGCTGCTTCCTGCTGAAGTTTTGATTGGTTTCCCTTCTCCAGGGAAGGTGACTGGCCATGAATCTTTGTCGGTGACTCTCATTATTCCTGGGAATAATCTCCTTTACTGAAATCTTCCAGTTAACCTTTATCACTTCGACACATTACCCTGCCCCCATGTCTTTGAGCACATTGGATTATAAGACTGTCCCTCCCTCTCAGAGATTTCCTCCTTGCCCTGTTTGCTCAGGCCACATGCCCTGTCCAAAGCTCTGGAACCCCTGAGTTCCTGCTCCATGCTGCCCTGACAGACTCGCAAGGGAAGGTTGAACAGGTTCTAGAGAGGCACTGATGCATCATTAAAGGGGCACTCGGGTTTGACGTGGGTTTCATTTAATGAGCGTAGATTATTCTCCCTCCCTCCCACAACACCCAACCTCCCCAGCAGCTGACACCAGCCCCTCCTGGCCAACTCATAACTGGGAACATGTTATTTTTTTTTTTAAGATTTTATTTATTTATTTGACAGAGAGAGACAGCGAGAGAGGGAACACAAGCAGGGGGAGTGGGAGAGGGAGAAGCAGGCTTCTCGCCGAGCAGGGAGCCCGATGCGGGGCTCGATCCCAGGACCCCGGGATCATGACCTGAGCCGAAGGCAGACGCTTAACGACTGAGCCACCCAGGTGCCCCTGGGAACACGTTTTGCTGTCAGCACCTTCACACGTTTGCTCATTCTGTCCCTTTCCCTTCAAATTTTATTTATCTATTTGCTAAAGAGAGAGAGAGCACAAGCAGGGGGAGCGGCAGGCAGAGGGAAGAAGCAGGCTCCCTGCCGAGCAAGGAGCCCGATGTAGGATCGATCCCAGGACCCCAGGGTGCTGACCCGAGCTGAAGGCAGATGCTTAACCAACTGAGTCACTCAGGCGTCCCTCCCTTCAAATTTCTGACCGCACCCCCCATGGCTGAGAACGACTCCATGCCTTTCCCACCACAAGTTCTGAGGGTCTAAAGAACCCAAATGGATTCCCACCTCCCCTGAAGAGCCTTCACTATTCTCTCCTCTCTGAGTCCTCAGAGCTGTCCTGGCAATAAGAGGGCACTCAAATCCTTACCAATACTACTGGGTATTGCTAGTGAATTTTGTATTTTTCTGTGTTTTTGTCTCTCTAGTAAGATCCTATGCTCCTTCAGGACAAAGGACCCCATTTTCAGAGTTTAGAGTCTACGTGGGCAGATGGGCAATGAGTTTGGACCCCTAACAATTAGGTGAATCAGTAAGTGGGGGATCTCGGAGCCCCCCTCCTGCTAGTCACGTGCCTTGTTCTGCAACTGTCCAGGTATGTGTCACAGTTTCCCCTGTGAGACTGTAAACTCCTAAGGTGAGTTGGGCAGGGCATCTCCAAAAGGACCCCATCCCTCCCACCCCCAGAACTCAGCACTGTTGCAGACTGGGTGCTCACAAAGAATTATTGAATTGGGGCACCTGGGTGGCTCAGTTGGTTAAGCGACTGCCTTCGGCTCAGGTCATGATCCTGGAGTCCCTGGATTGAGTCCCGCATCGGGCTCCCTGCTCGGCAGGGAGTCTGCTTCTCCCTCTGACCCTCCCCCCTCTCATGCTCTCTGTCTCTCATTCTCTCTGTCTCAAATAAATAAATAAAAAATCTTAAAAAAAAAAAAAAGAATTATTGAATTGGCTTGGAGGTCAGAAGCCACCTGCCCAGTGACCTCCAGAGCAGCAGAAGAACAAGGAGGCGGGGTGGGGGGGTGGGGGGGTGCGGGGGTGAGGGATTAGAAGCACTTGGGTGTCCACCTGCTAGAAAATCAGTCTTTTTATTTGTAAGACCCAGATGAGAAGCTGTAGGCAGTTAAACCTCAGACCAGAGGTATTTTTTATCTTGGCACAGAACCTCAGGAGGAACTGGGTATTTGAGGCCATGATAGATGTTGATGTTGGGCAAGCAGGTTAGGGCTCTTGGTTCCACCATTTGCATCTTTGCTCTCCTGCTGAAGTTAGAGTTGACTGGACTCTAGCCAAAGCATAGGGCTGGGAACACAGGACTCAGGAATCCCAGCAGGGCTATCCTGGGTTGGAGGGCTGCCTCCCCTGGCCTTCTTGTTCCCACTGCAAGAAATTGCATCACCACCCATTGGTGTACTCATTGACCATCCAAATGCATGTTGTTGTGACAAATTGCCATAAACTTAGTGGCTTTGAACAGCACAAGCTTATTATCTTACAGTTCTGGAGGTCAAGTCTAAAATGAGTCCTATAGGAGCTAGAAAGGTGTCAACAGGGCCACATTCCTTCTGGAGACTCTCAGGGAGAATCAGCTCCTTGACTTTTCTAATTCGTAGGGGCTGCCCATGTTCCTCAACCTATAACCACATCACCCCAATTTATGCTTCTGTCTTCACATCTCCTGACTCTTGGTCTCCTGCAATTGCCCCTCTCTTATAATGACCTTTGGGATTACATCGGACCCACCCAGATAACCCTGTCTCAAAATCCTCAACTTAATCATATCTGCAAGGTCCCTTTTGCTGTATAAGGTAACATACTCACAGGTCCTGGGATAAGGACCCAAATATCTTTGGGGGGCCATTATTCACCCTACCACAATGCCCCACAGAAGAACAAACATGGCAAATAGTGCTAATTATGAACTATTTCAAGCTTAGGACAAGCAATGATGTGCTAGAGATCAGTGTACCTACCACCAGCCTCAACTTTATACCATACGTGGCTCTTATTTTTCAAGTAATAAAATATTAGAACAAAATATTGCAGATTCAGTAGAAGTCCCAGCGTAGCGCTCCCCACACATCTCTCTTCAAGAGAATTCAAGCATTTTCTTAAATTTGGAATTAGCATCTGCATTCACAGCTTTCTATCTTTAGTGTCTTTTTGCTGAGCTCAAATCATTGAAATGGAAAGAGTTGCATGCACATAGGATGTGACACCATGGGAATCAGCTGCAGGAAGCTTCCGTGACCCCGCTCCACCAACGCAGGCCACCATCCCACTCCGAGAGCATCAGGGCCAGTGTGGGGGGGAGACAGGAGGTGTGAATCCGCATGTCCTCAGGGAGAATGTGCCACCATGTGAAGGATCACTCTGATGCATAACATGTCCCCTAAATGCAAAGAATCCCCTTGCCTGATGTTCAACGGAGAAAGGGCAATGGTTGCAACGCTGGAGGGAATGCTGGCTGAGTGGGCTCCTGGAGGACTGGTGGGGTGGCCTCCCATGTAGGTCTTCACCCTGCCCCCCACTGTGGAACTTAACCCCCACCTAAGAGGCAAGCCCACGGGAAGGAACTGAGCCTGGGGGCCTTACAGAAATTAGCCAGGAAGAATAGGGAGGAGTGTGTGTGTGTGTGTGTGTGTGTGTGTTTAGGGTTGGGAAGGGGGACAAGGACTTAACGGGCTGAGGCAACAGCTCTTGCAGACGCTGGTCTGGGGAATGTGATGTGGCAACAGCATTAGAAGGAGATGAGAGCCGGTGGGGACCAGACCCCACGGAGCCCTGTGTGCCATACACCAGGTGATGGGGAAGCCAGCCTGAAGGAGGAGGTAAGGTCAATAAGTGACACAACGTCACTCCTTGGCTGGTGTGCCTCCTGGCAGATTACCCAGCCTCTTTGTTCCTGTTTCCTAATCTGTAAAGCCAACAGAACACTTGTCAGACTCCGGGAGAACTGAATGAGATAAGGTGTGAAAAAATTGCCTGAAGCACTCCCAAGGCCATGATCGCTCTGCAGAAGGTTCCAGGAAAGCCAGAGGCACAGCGTGTGGTGGGAACTTCCCAGCAGCTCAACCTCCCAGAAAACCAGGGGAAAAAAAAACAAACTTTCCAGAGGCCAGGGCTCCCAGGTTTCTGGGATCCCCCATACCACTGTGTAGCCTGGCACCCACCCACCTCTCTGTCCCAGCAGCAGGAAGCAAGCCGGAGGGGGCTGCGGCAGATCAAGGAGCTTAGGAACCTGAATCCTTTCCCTGTTCCACATTGCTCAGGTGGGATTTCCCCAGAGTCATCTCCGCCTCCCTCCTGCCCCTTGCCCCCCACTGCACCTGGTGCTAGGGCCACCGCGTGACTGTGAGCTGCTCTCAGCCCTCCAGGGTCTCGGGTGCCCATTTCCAAGGACCTGGGAAGATGGAAGCTCCCGGAATGGCATTGCTAACTGCTGTCTGTGGACCCCTCACTGCCCTGGATGACTTGTGTTGGCGAGAAGAGGCCCAGAGACCAGGGACCTGGGGCGAGCCGGTTCCCTGTGAACACAGAGTGTCCTATTCACGGATGAAGGCTCAGAGCACTTGCCCTCAGGGAGTTGCGTGAGATACAGGGACACACAAATGGTTAGTGGCAGAGCTGGGACTGCAGCCCAGTCTCTTTATTTGATTCACTCTCCATGGCTGTGTCCATGGAGCTGCCGCTGCCCCTGCCCATCACCAGTGTCAGGGGGCGCTTCCTGGTGCTCAGTTCAGGGGTGGCATCTTTGATTCCTCAAATACGCAGGACTCAGGGCTAAAGCTAGGGAAGGTCCTTAGGCTCTAGAGTAGGGAGAGTATACATCAACTATACCCCAAGACTTCAGTGCCAGAAACTTCCCCACCAATCCCCTGCTCAAGCCCCAGGTAAAGGGACCTTCTTTCTCCCTCCATCTGATTCTCTGGCTGCTGGACACCAAAATTTGGCTCATCGTGGAAGACTGGAAAGGGAGGCCCTCTTTATAGGGAAAAACGAGACCTTTGGTCTCTAAAGTGGACATGATTTTTTTTCCGTAAGATTTTATTTATTTATTTGACAGAGAGAGAGAGCACAAAGCAGGGGGAGTGGCAGGCAGAGGGAGAAGCAGGCTCCCCGCTGACAGGGAGCCCGATGCAGGGCTCGATCCCAGGACCCAGGATCATGACCTGAGCCGAAGGCAGATGCTTAACTGACTGAGCCACCCAGGCACCCCTAAAGTGGACAAGATTGATGCCACAGTAAGAAAAGTATCACAAATAATAATAATAAACCCTGACCAACAATGTCTTTAAGAAATAGTTGTTTATTTTTCTCATATAACATGACAAGGCTCTGGGCCATGGTCTTTCTGGTTCTCTTAGCTTTCTCCTCACGGTGTCAAAATGGTTGCAGCAGCCCCATATATTACATTTTTACACCATGCTCAGAAGTAGGAAACAGGGGGTGATACCAGGCCGAGTTTCTTCCTTATCAGCAAGCAAAGACTGTTTTCAAGGACCCAACAGGTGAACTTTCTTCACAACATTGGCCAGAGGGGTAGTAAAGCCTTCTACAGCAAAGCCAGAAAGGGTGTATCTGGCCATCCCAGGCTTTGCAGTGATAGGAAGACAGGAAGAAAGGTTTTGGGAATGACTCAGTCAGCCGAACAAAAATACTTGCCACAACTGACCAGCTCCTGTTGCTCAAGACCGAGCAACTAGATTTGGGTGCAAAATTTATACGATTTTCTGGTGAGGGGACCAGAGATTGACTTGCAAAGCTGAGGAAAATTCTTCTGGTTTGGAATGGAGAAGAGAGTTTAAATCTTGTGCCTTGGTGTGACAGAAAACTTCCTGGATTGAGACCTCGCTTTCAGGTGGTGTTCCAGAAGTTTATTGCCATGTAAAAAACCACTCCAAAATGTAGTGGCTTAAGGATAATTTATTATCTCTCACGGTCTAGGAGTCAACCGGGCTCAGTGGGGCAGCTCTTACTTGGGGTCATGAGGTTGCAGTGGGGGCTGGTGCCCATTTGCAGGTTTCTCTACTTAAATGTCTGGCTCCTGGGCTGGGACAGCTGGGGTACCAAGCATCTCTTTCCGTGGGTTCTCTCCACTTGACTACCTTGGGTGTCCTTACAACATGGTGGTCTTAGGATTGTCCAACTTCTTTCAAGGCAGCTGGCTCCCCCCTAAACAAATACCCAAAGACAGTTTCCATGAGAACCTGTGGGCCTTCTTAGGGCCTTCCCCTGGAAGACCTAGAACATCACTTCCACCTCGGATGGAAGGCTCACCAAGGTGGGGGAGGGGTCACTGAAATTCATCTCTTCCCTTGAGGAAGCAAAGGACTTGCTGGCAGCCACAGTGATCGGAGGTCATTGGAGGTGACCTCAGTGTGGCTAATCTTCAGAGAGGGAGAGAGGAACAGTGAGGCCTTCGGCCGAGGTGCAGAGGGGCCCGGAAGGGAAGGAAGTAAGCAAGGAGTGACGTCAGAAGAGGAAGACATTGGTGCTGAAAGGCGGACATAGCCCCAGAGTGGCTTCCGAACACTGGGTTCTGAGTCTCCGACCCTGTGCCACCATCAGCAAAGGAGGTGTGGCCAAATCTCCCACAAGACTCCTGGGGGATAAAGAATTACCCTGTGTGGGAGGAGCCTGAAAACAGGCAGAGAAGGGTCATGCGTGGCTGGGGCCAGGACGCTGATTCGTGGTCAGGAGTTGAATGCCTAGGAACTCCCTTGTGGCACCTTGTCTCTTTTGGGGTCTGCCCTTCTCTCCATCCTTTAAATCAGGGGGTGGCAAACCACAGTCCGCGGGCCAAATCCAGCCATGGGCCTGTCTTACCCAACCTGCACTAAGAACGGTTGGAAAGGATTGTAAGCAAAGGCCGGGAAGGGGAGGGGATACTCAGCAGGGATGTAAGTGGCCCTCAGGGGCCTAAATATTGACTCTGGTCCTTTAGAGATAACGGTTGAGGGCCCCTCCCTGAAACAAAGGGTGTGTATCCCACTGGTACCAAGACAGCTGATACCAGGTGTCGCCAAAGAGTTACTTCCTTTTCGACTTTCTCCCAATCCTGGCTTCTTCCGGGGACCAAGTCTCAGTTGGGGGCACGCAGGACGAATATTTGCATCTTTCCTTTATCAAGCTAGAATTGTGCAGTATTGCTTTGTTTCCATTGTATTTGTTTATCATCAGTGTTTGTCATGGCTACGATGTTGATTTTTCACCTATTATGTAAATTTTCCTTTGAAATAAATCCGTCACGTTGAAAATGAGAGAACTAAAAGAACTTTCTATTTAATAGAAGACAATAGAAGGGCGCCTGGGTGGCTCAGATGGTTAAGCGTCTGCCTTCGGCTCAGGTCATGAACCCAGGGTCCTGGGATCGAGTCCCACATCGGGCTCCCGGCTCAGCAGGGAGCCTGCTTCTCCCTCTGACCCTCTCCCCTCTCATGCTGTTTCTCTCTCGCTCGCTCTCTAAAAAATAAATAAATAAAATCTTTAAAAAAAAAAGAAGACAATAGAAGAAGTGTACTGACAGGGCTAATACAGTGAGGGTGGTGTGGGAATGACTGAGTTAAGACGTGGGGGCCCCAGGGCTGTGCCTTGTCCTTCTTCATGTCTCTCTTCCCAGTTTTTCCTGGTCAGGTTGTGTACTTCTAAGCCTCCTTAGACCCATTCATATGCTGGTGGCCCCCAAGCCCGCACTGCAGGTCAGCTCTCCCTGAGCTCCGGAATGTTGCAATTAACCACCAGGGACATCAGCACTCCGACCACCCAGGAGCACCTAAAATAGAATGTTTCCACAAGCAAACTCCTGCTCACAACCCCACCTCTTCCTGTGTTCCCATCTCAAGAAAAAGCATCTTTATTGAGTCGGACCTCTGTGAGTTCTCTCTTCCTCCCCACTCCCATCCTGCTTTGCCTCCAAGGCCTGTCCATACTCCCTAAATACCTTCTGAACCTATCCACTGGCAGACTCCAGCCCACTCAATCTCACTCCTGGATATGACCTGGATATAACCGCTGCCATTGGCCAGTCTCGAGTAACCCTTCTAAGTGTCACCATCCCCCCACCCCCTCCCTTGCCTGCCCACTGCCCTTAGGACAAAGTCTGCTTGGCGTCCCTGCATGCTCTGTCCCCCACCCCCCAGGCTCAGCTCCCACATGCTGTTCCTAGAGCTTAATGCTCAGCTGTCCTGAGACACACAGACATCTGCAATTTGCTGAGTAAGTGCTGCTTCTCTCCAACATCGGAGAAGCTTTCGCTTCTGGTGGTTCCTCTTACCAGAATGTTCCCTGCCCTGAGTCACCCCCGCTCACCCTGCAGGATGGAGGACTCAGTAGGTCCACTGACTTCTGTGGGACAACTTCAGTGATCTGAGGGGCAGGCTCTGGGTTGTCCCTCCCCTTCCTGCACCGTCCAACAGATGAAAGATTCCTTAACAAAACAGGAAAAGAAGTCAATTTATGGGACATATAAATAGGGGGAAAAAATGAAAAAGGTCCCCTTCTCTGCCAATCCCCATTTTCCCACCACTGGCCCTGGGCAGAAGGTTCTAACCCGTCCAGCCACGTATTTCCTTCAGCGGGAGAGTGGCTTCTAGTGGACTGAGGCTCCACATCAGCTACCCAGCCCTGGACCCTGGGGGAAACCTGGCAAAATGGGGTGGGGTCTCAAAGAGTTATCTTAAGCAGGTGGATATAAATTCAACCCTGTGGCCCCTTCCATAACCGGGGCCAACCCTCCCCTCCCTCCCTGATAGTTTCCCTCCATTAGAAGAAAACCCCTCCAAGCCCGGATCTTCACCCCCTGTGATCATTTCCCACTCCTGTCCTCCCCTGCAAATGAGGCACAATGGTCATGAAGCGAGAGAGCAAGGTTCTTGTTTCACGGAGTCGAAGAATGAATCTTGCAAAGGAGAGTGAGTAAAGCGAGAGAGTTTTGTTAAGCAATGATACAGAAAAAGCTCTCAGGAGAGGGGTCCCGACCAGGTTGCCAACATGGGCCTCCACTGACAAGTCTTTTATTTAGAACAGACCACAGAGCCTGTGGCCTTAACATTCTTGTGACGTCTTGGTTTGAGGAAGGACTGGTGATAACATCTTTAATGGCTTACCTCTTCTTTGGGGGTCTGTTTACAATGTGACTGCCGGTAAAAAAAACAAAAAAACAAAAAACCCACCTCTGACCCCCAGGGCAGGGTGGTCTGGTTTGTTCTCTTATCTCTGGATTTGTTATGCATTTCTGGGATTTCTGTGAGCCTGATCATGTAGCCCCCTACCTATCCCTCCCTACCTAGCCCCGCCTGTCCCTTACTCAATGAGACCCTTCAGATGTATATCAGCAGGTCATATCCTTGGGGGATGATTGTCAACCTGTATGGGGGGGCGGGTAAGAGATAAAGGAAGTTTCCAAAGGAATTTTTTTATTGTTAAAGTAGACTTACAGGATCCTGGGGGTCCAGCTAAGATTGCCTTTTTGCCCTTAGGAAAGTGTCAACATCCAGGCAGTTGAGTCCCTAGAGGAATGTCACTCTGCCCGCCTCAAGGACTTGTCAATGGGCTGCAAGTAGTAAGGAAATTCAATAATGTTTCTTCTGCCTTTGTTTCCCACATCAGTTAGATCTCAGGCTCTCGAGTCAGACGGACATGGGTTCAAGTTTCTGCTCTGCCACACTTAGTACATGATCATGAACAAGTTGTGTCACCGAAGCACCAAATGGGCTTATTGAGAGGAATAAATGAGATATTAGAGATACTGCAGGTCCGCAGGAAGCAAATGCCATGCATTATTATCATCGTTAACTTTTTCTTATTTGAAAAATTGTCACTACAGTAAAATTGACTTTTTTAAAAAAGATTTAATTTATTGATTTGAGAGAGAGTGAAAGCGAGAGAGATCACAGAGGGAGAGGGAGAAAACAGACTCGCAGCTGAGCAGGGAGCCTGATGTGGGGCTCGATCCCAGGACCCCGGGATCCTGACCTGAGCTGAAGTCAGACACTTAACCAACTGAGCCACCCAGGCGCCCCTAAAATTGACTTTCTCCCTGGGTGTACTATTTAAATTTTAGCACATGTACAGATTCACGTAACTGTCCCCATAATCAGAATACACGACAATTCCATTACCCCTCCTCCCCAAAAACTCCTGCCTGCTTAGCCTTTCCCTTCCCCACTCACGACCCCTGACAACCACTAGCCTCTTCTCCATCCCTAGAGTTTTGCCCTCAAGAATGTCATATAAAGGCACCTGGGCGGCTCAGTCGGTTAAGTGTCCGACTCTTGATTTCGGCTCAGGTCATGATCCCAGGGTCAAGAGATCGAGTCCCACGTCGGGCTCCATGCTGGCCGTGGAGCCTGCTTAAGATTCGCTCTCTCCCTCTGCCCCTCCCCCACCTCTAAAAAAAAAAGGAAGTCAGATAAATGGGATCTGACAGTATATAACCTTTGGAGACTGGCTGAGTCATTCAGTGTAAGGCCTTTGTGATTCGCGTATCAATAGCTCCTTCCTTCTATTGCCCGGGAGTAGACACATGCGGAAAACCACTTGCTCGCTTTTCACCCCAACCGACTGTCCACCCCAGGTAGACACAAAGAGATACTACAAGGTCTTGGCCTAGAAGTCACTCTCCCTGGGGAAGCTGGTGGCCCCCATCCTTTGTGTCAGCTGCCCTTGCCATCAGCCCCCCCTAAGCCCTCCCGAAAGAAAAGGCTCTGAGTCCAACTGTATGGTTTGAGGGAGAGAAAAATCTTTGGTGCCCTCGGTGGTAGCAAACAGAAGACCCAAGGGGCTGACAGCTGGTGTCTGGGGGAGCAGCACTGAGCCTGGATCCCTGTGGGCTCCAGGACCTGCGGCGTGCCACCATCTGGTCGGGCAGAGTTGGGGAGCCCGTTCTCCTGTCCCCGCCACGGACCAGTCACAGGACAGAACAGGCTGGAGCCCGTGAGTAGGAAGAAAACATTCAGAGGGTGAGGGAGACACGGAGCAGAAGAGACAGACCGTTTGTGGCCTGGATGACATCTTTCTTTGCTATTTTCTTCTTCCACAAGGGTTTGTAGCCACAGCCCAGCTGCTGCCTTGGCTCTTGTTCAGACTTGGCGTCTGTGGGCACGTCCTTGCTCAGTACTGTCAGAGGACGGGGGTGACGCCGGCCTCGCAGTTGTCCTAGGAAAGTCTTTTTTGCCTTTTGTCTGTCCTTCTGTCCATTCCCGGGCATCCTAGGGCTGGGCCCTCGGGCAATGGCACATCGGAGAAAGACAGGGAGGGAGGAGCGGGGGAGAGAAGGGGAGAGTCTGACCCTCTTCGCTTCGTAAGTGCAAAGTCTGTGGCCGGGCCTTTCCAAAGCCTCTCAGACCCTGAGGGGACACACAGTGGCAGTGGCACTAATGAGGGGCTCAGTTCTGCTGTCCGCAGGGGTGGTGAGCGTTGGCTCGGGGCAAAGAGGCTCGCTCTGGGTCCCAGGGCAAAGCGAGCAGCTGGGGGTGGGCTCTGGCTAGCTGGCCCGGGTGGCCAGCTTTCACTTCCTCTGGAAGTTCCCCGCACCTGACCTCTGAGGCTGCTTCCGTGTGTGTGTGGTGTGTGTGTGTGTGTGTGTGTGTGTTTCTCCAGGGAGTTTTGGTTCGTGGGTTTTCTGAGCAGCGGTTCAACGTCGTAAGAGGACAAAATGAGAGCTTTCCGACCCGGGAGAGCAACAAGGCTAACACACAGAAACACAAAACACTGACTCCAGGCGAATGCATTAGAAAACACGGACTATCACCTGCACTTGGCAACAGGGAAATTTGGGTGGTGCCATGGGTTCTAATCCCAGCTGTGAATGTTGTCATAGCTGTACCCTTCTCCAGAGAGTTGCTGTGGTGGACAGGAGCCACCTAGTCGTGACACCCCGCTGGGGGCCACCTGCAGCGAGGACGGTGTGGCTTAGGGCTACGGAGGCCCGTCCCCTTGTCCCCTTGTGTCAAGGTGGACCAGCTCTGAGCCGCCACCCCTGCTCCAGAACTCTAAGAGAATCGAGCTGCGGTCAGACCTGAGCCGAAACAGCCTTGCTTGGCTTCTTCACTTGCCCCATCCTCCTTCCCTCTCTTGCCAGTTGTCATCCGGAGAGCTCCTCCTCAATGCGCCCTATGCACAAAAACCTCCAGCTCAGATTCTGCTTCTAAGGAACTCAACCCAACCAGCAAGTGGGCCCAGCACAAGGCAGGGTTAAGGGGACCCTGCTTGTGCTAGAAGAGTTTGGAACTTGTGGACAGACCAAATAAATAGAAGGAAACCTGGTTCCTTCAATCTGTTCCCACCTGTGTCCCTTTACTTTTAAAGTTCAGCACGTCAAAGGGGCCCACCCCATTTTTTCCAGCACGGGGCTCCCGGTTCCAGCACCACACAGAGAAAAATTTCCAATGGTTTTGCTCCCGAAGCTAGATGTGTTTTGGTTTAGACAGAGAGCAGTGGCAGGTATGGGTCCTGCTGCCCCAGACACACCTCTGTCGGGGACAGTCCCTCGGCCTGACCCCAGCCTCCCCATTGGCGAGGGCACTCAGAGGGCCAGGGGGCCGTGGGATGCCTCTTTCCTCACATGATCAGCCCCTTAAGAGGCACAAGAAGAAAGCCGGTGGAAAGAAAAGGCATCTCCTCCCTGCATTTCCATGTCTCTCTCCAAACCACCTTCTTCCTTTCTCCTTCAACCCAAGTACCACCCACCGCTTCCGCAGCTACGGAGTGAACACCCACCAGGTGCCAGGCGCTGTTCCAGGCACCGTTCCAGGCACTGGGATATGGCGGTGATCGCTACGGAGTGGCCTGGCTCTCAGGGAGCTCATGTTCCTGTTAGTGGAGGCTGGAGAAGATAAGTCAGCATATTAAACAGAAATAATATTAGCAATTATAAAGAAGAAACAGTAGTGGCATAGAGAGAGACCGATTCCTAGGGGGATGGGCCACTTTGGATAGAGGTCAGGGAAGCTCTCTAGGAGCTGACGCTTTAGCTGAGCTGGCAGCACCGAGGCCAGCCCAGCAAAGATCTGGGGCAAAAGCACCCTGGCAGAGGGAACAGCATATACGCAAGTCCTGGGATACAGTGAATATGCCCAAACTGGGAGATCCAGGGAGATCTCTGGCAAGTCTCTTGGAGCGGGGGTGGAACCAGATGGAAGTTTCCTCGCAGGGATCACAATGGAAGCAAGAAGCCTTATATATCTGCATGAAGTTTATACACATTTACACCGAGGGCTATCCTGACAAGGCAGAGATCTTACTGGGGTAGCTTCTCTTCCAGACGGTAAGCTAGGTTTTCAACAGTCACCCAAAGCTTTCAGAAGGACAGAGGACGGCCCTGTGTTCTCTTTTTAGGGCCTCGTGGGCCACTGGTACAGATAGCTGACTCCCGCTGCCAGGAGTAGATGACAAAACTTCCTGTCTGTATGCACATGCTTCAACTTCAACTTCTCTCTGGACACAAATGCCGTGGAAACTTACAAACCAAAACAGTCCTTTTGGCAAGGTAGGCCCCCAGGTGCCTCAATCTCTTCTCCCAGGAACCATGGAGTCAGGCAAGGTACTGGTTAACCTTCTAGCAGGCTCCCCGCCAAGGCCTTCTCCCCAAGGCATTCTCACCTGACGGCTCAGCTCAGCCCCAACGCTGGCCTCCTTCCTCCAGCCTCTGAGCTGCCTGGGCGCTGGTATGGCTCCCAACGGTCTATTTCACTGACTTGGGCAGGAAGAGGCCCGAGGGCCTCCGTGGTAGGTCAGACAAGTTTCGGAACATTGAGCCCCAGTGTCACCCTATTGTTCCTCCAGCTGACATACCCAATTAACTCCAGACACCAGGCCTGTGAGATCCGATCCCACAGACTTGGTTTTCTCTATGAAAATAATCATAATGCTTATGTGGAGGGGGAGGGAGAAGCCTTTAGCCCTCTCCCAAGTCACAGGATGGTGTCTACTTGGTTTCATCTTTTCGGGCAGGTTCTTGGTAGTTTCTCTGTCAGAGGACGTGGGTGTGACTCCCCAGGGGTTGAGGAGTGGGCAGAGGTCACTTCGTTCTAAGAAGGAACAGCTTAATTCTCCTGCAGCCCAGCAGAGAAAGGGGCTGAAGTGGTGAGCACCCTACCCACGCTGAGCTCAGTCCAGAAGAGTGGGTCCTGGATCTGGACGAGGCCTGTGCTTGGGGCAGGCTGGACTAGAACCAGACAACCTGGGCAACTCTTCCCTCTGCATGCAGCTGAGGGGCAGGACACACTCCCTTAGGATCCCTGGCTTCCCAGGAAAGTAAGTCCTAATGGAGCTGGGGGTCCACACCTGCCACTGTTCTTCACCTAAACCAACAGTGCCAACACCGAGAGGGATACCACGACTTCTAGGGTCCCTTTAACTCAAGCAATGTCTGATTCTAGGAGCCTGGGGCATCAGGGTCACCTCAGAGTCCTAAGGAAGGGGCCGGGT
This sequence comes from Mirounga leonina, assembly GCF_011800145.1. NCBI lineage: Eukaryota > Metazoa > Chordata > Mammalia > Carnivora > Phocidae > Mirounga > Mirounga leonina. The sequence goes on along the minus strand of NW_023270418.1, from coordinate 28,864,031 downwards.
CAGAGCTGCTAAGCTGTGAATGGATGTTGGGGGGGAGGGGCAGTGGGTACAAAATCCAGGCTCCACAAACGATAATAATATTGGGGGGTACTTGACCATAAGTCAAATTCTACAGTGTCATTATCACAGTGATGCTGTGAGGTGAGTAGAACAGGTCTGACATCATGCAGGTGTCCCTCCAGAGAGGCAAGTAAGAGGGGCTCTCCACTTCCTGTGGCCCTACCCTGCTCTAGACCTTCAGGGTCTGCCTTCTAGGTCCTGGAGGGAGGTGAGAGCTGCCACCCCCCCAAAGGACCCCCCCATATACTCACAGCACATGCCGGAGGCCGACCAAGTCCTTGAAAACCAACCCACCAAAAATCAATTTGCAGATGGATTTGCAAATCGAATTGATTTATCACCCCCACACACTCATCAACATTTACTTCTACTTCATAGCAAAATCAATTCAACACATTGCTCCTAGAGCCCCCACGCTAGAAATGATCTCTCCCCCTCTAAACTTCAAGCCCGTCTTTTAGAAAGCATTTTTTGTTGCTTCACTTGGATATTTAAAGACTGATAGCTTCCCGTATCATTAAAGGTTTGTCCCAGCCATTCCACTCCCCCATCTGCTCCTCCTCCCAGAGCTTGTATCTCTAGCCAGTAGAGTTCTGACAAGAGACATCGATTCACTGAAGCAGGTGTGTTGACCGTTCCTCAGAAAACAAGGCCCAAGCCTCTTTTTTATGATGCTTTTAGCTCTTGAGCTTCTGCTCTCACCCCCCTCAAAGAAGCAGGAACAGTGTATCGACCCTCTTCCCCTATAATATAGAGCGTGGTATTTGCTATGAAGTAGAAGCTAAGTAGATATTGATAAGACAAGTGGGCAGTAAGTGGTTGCTCTGTCTTGCTGGGGAAGAGACATCCTTCAAGGGCTGCCATTAACCAGGCATTTGATTCTGCCCTGCCCCCAGCACTGGTTGTAAGCATGAAATGTTTAGACCCACTCACTCCTTCCCCAGGGACAGAACAGGGGCTTCCTTCTGCCAGAGAGCCCTCCTCTCTGAAGGTGATTCTGCAGAAACAACTCTTCATCTGCAGAGTACGGGTTAATATGCTTCTGGCGCCCGCGGACCCCCCTGTTAAGAGCACTTCCCTCCAGAACTTGACCTCTGAGTCTGGAGCAAAGGGCTTTGCTGTCGGGGGGAGGCTTCCTGGGCCATTGCCTCCGTAGAGAGGGTCCTGGGCAGTGGTGAGTGAGATGAAGTGATTTCTCTGGAGAACAGAATACACAATCCAGAAATGACCCCCCACCCCATTGCCTATGTAGAGCTTGCATATGATAAAGGCGGCATCACAGATTGTGGGGGAAGAATGGGTGTGATTTAACAGTGTTCAGGTAACTGAAGAGCCCTGTGGAATCAGGAACGATTAGAGGCGTTCCTCTCATAGACCAGGGTACATTCCCAAGGCATTAGATATTTAAGTGTAAAAATGAAACCATTCAAGTACTACAGGGAAACGGGGAAGTTCTTCTATAACTTGGGAGTGGGGAAATCTTTCATAATTCTGACCCAACACCCAGAGGCAATAAGAGGAAAAATTAGTATAAGTTTCAAGGAATTGAAGTTTTGTAAGGCAAAAAAAGTTAAATTACATTTAAATAAGTTAAAAAGAAAATTTAAATACGTAAAATTAAAAAAGACAAATGAGAGAAGGGTAAAAAAAGATTTACAACTTACATCACAGACAAAGCGTTAGTATTCTTAGTATATAAAGAGCTCCTAAAGTAAATGAAAAGACCAACACCCTGTGAGAAAAATGCACTAAAAATATGGACAGTTTACAGAAAAAGCAAGGCAAATGTTTCCAAACTATACGAAAAGATGCTCAACCTCACTTATAGTTAAAGAAATGCAAGTTGCGGGGCGCCTGGGTGGCTCAGTTGGTTAAGCAACTGCCTTCGGCTCAGGTCATGATCCTGGAGTCCCGGGATCGAGTCCCGCATCGGGCTCCCTGCTCAGCAGGGAGTCTGCTTCTCCCTCTGACCCTCCCCCCTCTCATGCTCTCTCTCTGTATCTCATTCTCTCTCTCAAATAAATAAATAAAATCTTTAAAAAAAAAGAAATGCAAGTTGCCCCACGGAACTATTTCTTGCTGATCAGAGTGGCCAAAATCCAAAACTGAACAAAATACTCTCTTGTCCAGGCTGTGAGAAAACAAACATTCTCACACTTCGCTGTTGGGAATGCAAAATGGTGCAGTCCCTGTGGAAGGGAATTTGGCAATACCTAATGAAACTGCATGAGTGTGTCCTTTGATCCTGCAATCCCACTTCTAAGAATCTCTCCTAAAGATACACTGCAAATAATACAAAAAGACAGAGGGATAAGGCTATTTCTTCAGCTCTGTTTTTAATAACCAGCGCCTGGAAAACAACAAATGTCCATGAGTAAGGCCTGGCAGAAGAAACAATAGTGCATCTACACAGTGGAGTACTTTGTAGCCATAAAAAGAATGAGGGAGTTTCTTCAAAAGATTAACAATAGAATTATCATTTGATCCAGCAATTCCCCTTCTGAGCATATCCTAAAAAGAATTGAAAGCAGGGTCTCAGAAGATATCTGTACACCCAAGTCTCTAGCAGCATTATTCACAATAGCTTAAACACGGGAGCAATCTGTGTCCATTCGTCCATGAATGAATGGATACACAAAATGTGGTCTATACACAGGATGGAATATTATTCAGCCTTAAAAAGGACGGAAAATCGGAAAATCCAATAAAAGACCAACGTGAAAAAAAAAAAAAAGGAAGGAAAATCTACAATATGCTACAGTATGAATAAGTCACAAAGACATTACACTAAATGAAGTAAGCCAGGCACAAAAAGACAAATATTGGGCACCTGGGTGGCTCAGCTGGTTGGGCATCCGACTCTTGATTTCAGCTCAGGTCACCAGCTCAGGGTCGTGGGATCGAGTCCCACATCGGGTTCTGTGCTGAGTATGTGGAGCCTGCTTGAGATTCTCTCTCTCCCTCTCCTTTTGCCCCTCCCCCTACTCATGCACTCTCTCTCTCTAAAAAAAAAAAGAGAAAGAAAGAAAGAAAGGCAAATACTATTTGATTCCACTTACATGAGATACTCTGAGTAAGCAAAACCATACACACAGACAGTAGAGTGCTCTTTGCCAAGGGCCAGGAGATCAGGGATGGAGAATTATTATTTAATGAGAGTGAGTTTCAGTTTTACAAGATGAAGAAAAGAGTCCTGGAAGTTGATGGTGGTGATGGTTGCACAACAATGTGAATGTACTTAATACACTGAACTAGATACTTAAAAATGGTAAAGATGGTAAATTTTATGTTATGTGAAGGAGGAAGAGCTCCACATAGTAATATAATGTGATCCTCAGGATACATTGTTAAAAGAAAAAAGCCAGGTGGAGAAAAGTGTGTATAATATACTATTCAGTTAAAAAGGGAAGCTAAAGGGGTGCCTGGGTAGCTCAGTCAGTTAAGTGTCTGCCTTCGGCTCAGGTCATGATCTCAGGGTCCTGGGATTGGGCCCCGCATCAGGCTCCCTGCTCAGTGGCAAATCCTAATAAGTGAATAAATCAACAGCTGCTAACAAGCAGGAAAACAGCTATTATGTGCCTCCTGATGGAAGAACACAATACCACCTGTAAAGTAATTTTGCCAAAAGATATGTCCAAAAAAATCTGATTAAGCCTCTGGATTTAACTTCCAGTTTACAGGAAATTTAGGGGACAAAGGAAATATTAAGTAACCCCACAAAGATACTGTCAGTGAGACCCAGCCTGTGGAGGAGTTGGGAGGGGGGAGGGGAATGGAGTCTGAAGAGACAGCCTAACCAGTCATGTATCTTGTTTGGATCCTGAGTCAAATAAAAATATTAGGACTTTTTACTTTTTTTTTTTTTTGATAGGCTCCTCGCCCGGCGTGGATCCCAGTGTGGGGCCCAGTGTGGGGCCCAATGTGGGGCCCAATGTGGGGCCCAATGTGGGGCTTGAACTCACAACCCTGATCTCAAGACCTGAGCTGAGATCAAGAGTCAGATGTTTAACTGACTGAACCATCCAGGTGCCCCACAAATCAGGAATTACTGTTTTCTGTGGTTATGTTTCACAAGTGGAACCATTTCCTCTTAAGGACACATACTGGAATATTAAGAAATGAAATAATGTCTGGGTCAAAGGGAGGGGAGGAAGTGGACACAGAGATGGAACAAGGCGTAGTCATGGGCTCTGGGCTAATTGTTGGAACTGAGCGATGGGTACATGGAAATTCACTAGACTATTCTCTATATTTCGGCGAGTGTTGAACAGACCCCAAAGGAACTGGGTTTACTTGGCTCTGTAGCAACACTCGGTTTATCCCCTCTACTCCTCCAGCTGGAAGGGCAGTACACAGGGAAGAAATGCAAGCCTCCTTACTGTCAACCGGTGATTGATCACACAGAGGCCAAGAGAGGTTGGCAGCTTGCGCAAGGTACAAACCCTCAACCAAGCCAATCTTCCATTATGCACAACAGGCCTCAGCCTCTGACCCATGAGCTTTGCAAAGGCCCCAGAAAATGTGTTTGCTCCCAAATTACAAAACACTTAACAGAGAAATCAATAAAAGTGAATGTTTACAAACGGTAACACTGTCACCTACTCAGCTGCAACTGAACTCAACTCTTTTAAAACCATTTTTCGATTTTGTTGACTATGGGATGTAAGCGTGCTTTTTCATGGTTGCCATGATGTGCAGGGGAGCCTCCCAAATCTGAGCGCTGGGCCCTTCATGGGTCTTCAGCAGACCCACGTACAGCACGGGAGGCTGAAGGGCATGGGCCCGGTGCCCCAGTTCCACTGTCCTGCACCCAGATAACTGTATTAATTGGTCAAATCAGATACCAGCAAGTCAGGCCAGAGAGCACTTAGCAGAAATTCTTCCTGTCTCCAGGGAGCCCTGGGGCCCAAATGCCACTTAGAAACACTTCAACTCCATCTTCCTGGTTTGCTTAAGCAGCCTTGTAGAATCAGACCCTCGGAGAGGCAGTTCTGGGCCAAGTGAGACCCCTTCAGACAATGCTTGTGAGTGGGGGTGGGGTGGAGTCTCTCATTCCTCCCTCTCTCACCCCACCCCTGCCCCCGGAACAGGGAGGCCTGCAACCCTCGATGCTGCTAGAAGAGAGCCTGAGGATGAGGCTCCACAGGGGTTTGGAGCAGATCTGAGAGCAAACTGCAGAGAAATGGGGCCGGGGCCCTGATGAAACCATGCCCAAGGTTCACTTCCTGATGTCTCAGCTACATGAGCCGATAAATCACCTTTGTTGCTAAGCTAGTGTGGGTGGGGTTTTGTTGCTTGAAATCAAAGTCATCCTTGCTTTGCGGGAAGCCTGCTTCTCCCTCTCCTCCCCGCTTGTACTCTCTCACTGTCTCTCCTTCTCTCTCTCCCAAATAAATAAATAAAATCTTCAAAAAAGGTGGGGGGAGGGACTGAGTATAACCCACTCAGCTCGATGGAGCTTGGGCCTGAGGACCCTTTCCCTTAGAATGCAAAAGTTCAGGGCTGAAGGGGTGACTAGGCTGACCGGGTGTAAGGCAAACTCTAGAGACCAATTCTTTTTTTTTTTTTCTTTTTCTAAGATTTTATTTATTTCTTTGAGAGAGAGAGAGCAAGCAATAGAGAGAGCTCAAGCAGGGGGAAGAGCAGAGGGAGAAGCAGACTCCCCACTGAGCAGGGCGCAAAACACGGGGTTCAAATCCCAGGACCCCGGGATCATGACCTGAGCCAAAGGCAGATGCTTAACTGACTGAGCCATCCAGGAGCCCCTCCAGAGACCAATTCTGACTCATGAGGCTCCCATTCAGGGCTCCTAGGAAGAAGCCAGAGGAGGGGCCCTTCCTCTCCCTTAGTTAGGTGCAGAGGACCATATCTCATGGAAGGAAGGACCCTTCTGGGGCAAGGAGTCCTCCTTTCCACAACTCAGTTCAACCACCCAGAGTTTGCTCAGTGGCCCTGTCGTGGGCCAGGGCCTGGGCCTGCACACTGGGAGCAGAGATGACAACGATGTTCGAACGTCCACTGAGCTGTCGGTCTCCCCGCGGCAGTGGAGGAATGATGATGCTGAGACACACAATCGCCAACTGTCACTCACTAAAGGATGAAGGGACCACAGTTAGGGGAGGAAAGAGATCAGCCCAATCCTGGAAGACCCCTGGCACAGGCAGGATTTGGACTGGAGTTTGGAGGAAGAGTAGGTCTTTGATATGTCGAAGGGGACAGATCTGGGGACGAAAGACTTACGCAAAGGGACAGGGGTGGGGCCCACACAGGACACAGCGCTAATGGACCGGCAGGAGGAACAACAGGAGGGAATGAGACCTCATGCAGCCCCAGCCTGCCCTGCCACGTGTCAGGCCCCTGTGCCTGGCTCACAGGAGTGGCTGCTGGTGGCAAACGGCCTTTCTGAGTGATACCTCAAAGGTGGGTATCACTCCGAAAGACAAGGGACAGCCCGGTGAAGGGTGAGGAACTTGGATGGCCCCTCGACAGGTTTCCTCATTGGTTTGATTCCAACTCTCGCTTCCTTCTGTCTGACTCCTGGTCAGAAACATCGGGCGCTTGGAATGTGTCCTGACCAGTTATGAACCGTGCTTTGTTAGTTGAGTGACTGAATGAAAGTTCAGATAGTCTCAAGGGCACATGCCTGGCTGGAAAATTCTGCGACCCGTGAAGGAATCTGGTGCCATTTAGACGGTGTTAAAGGCAAACTGATGGGAAAATCTATTGAGAGTGCCAAAAAACATGTCTACTCCTGAATCTGGGGCTAGAGGCCATTCTAATCAGGGCACATAAGCAGGGGCAGGAAGGGAGGAAATGGCTCCCCAGAGGAGAATCTGGATCTAGTGTATCCAGAAGGGGGGTGAATATTGGGAAGAAGGTGTGAATCTTGGAAGAATCACCAATTCCAGAGAAAAGCAGAGAATCTGGATTCCTACCACTGCCACCACATACATACCCATAAGGTGGGAAGAACAGCTCGACAGGTAGGCAAGTAGGAAAAAAGTTAGATACTTAATTCCAGCCAATTATTCCAAAGAACTGTAAAAGTTAGGGATGTTTGAAAGGACGTCGGAATATCATCTGTGCAGCTAGAACCAAAGAGGCGGGGAAGGAAAGGGCAGGTGAGCTCCCTTCCCTTGGGAAGGCTCTCCTGGGTCTGACTTCTAAGCATCTGTCCCAGACCACACATGCTCTGTTAGAAAGGTAGGCAAGTCCTCCACCGAGAAAGCTAAGGGTGGGCTCAGGGCCCTGGTGAGGACATGGGATTACCCCAGTTGGGAAGGGGGGCATCTTATATGCCCTAATGAGTGGTCAGCTTCAGCTCCAGGCACCCAGAAGGTCTTTTGGGAAAGTTAGCATGATGCTCAGATCCTACATTGGAATGAGGAGTTGTGAGCCCTTGAAGGAGGCATTATTCACAAATCCCAATCCTGGTGTGTCCACCAAAGGCTAAGCAGAGGCCTCCGGGCCCATGGGGAGCCCTATAGGTCTGAGGAGCTAGCCTGGGTCCCTATTAATAGTATGTTCTAGAAGTACCCTCAGGTCTCAGGAGTGGGTCTGGACCCAGCTGCCCTGCTCAGGGATACCACTGAATAGCCAAGGGTCTCCAGGCTTCCCGATCATCTCCTAGCCTGGCAGCCACTAGCACTAAGCTCAGGAGATAACTCAAGACCAAGTCCACGACCTGAGATCGGCCACAGGGCCCCATTAATGCCTTCTAAAGAACCACAGACTCCCAGGGCACCTGGGTGGCTCAGTCGGTTGAGCGTCTGACTCTTGATCTCAGTTCATGTCCTGATCTCAGGGTCTTGATCTCAGGGTTATGAGTTCAGGCCATGCATTGGACTCCACGCTAGGCATGTTGCCTTCTTTTAAAAAAAACAAAACAAAAAACCCCACAAATTTCCACTAAGCAAACAGACTCCAAGTATTAAACAAATCAAACTGTTGATTTTGAAAATCACCTGTTTGCTGCTGGTGAAATTGTAGGAACTCCCTCAAAAGTGCCCACTGCCAACGTGGACGCCTCGAAGCTGCCTCACCTTTGCCTGGGATTCGGGGCGGCGGGAACTCTTCTCCCCCTCCAGGGATATCTCAGCCCCCAGGCCACTGCAATCTCATAGATCTTCTTCCTCCGCGCCCTGGGGACTAAGGGGCATGGACTGATGTTCAGAATTGCAGGGGATGCATCGGGGCCCCAGATTTGGAAAACCACCCCCCAGTTAGATTCCGGGCTCCAGTCCCAGTCCTGACTCTTACCAGCTGTACTGCCTTTGGCGAGGCAGTCGCTGCCCCTCTCTGACCTGCAGTATGCTCCTCTGCTTACAGCCTGGCCACCTGCCCTTCCTCCTCCTCAGAGGCGTCATCGGTTTCAGCCACAATAAGGTGTCCACTTAGTTCCTGCAAACTCTCTGGCATGTTCTGGTCACAGGATAATAACTCCAAGAATGCCTTAGACCCATTTCCTGGAAGCACATGCACATTTTCTAGTAGAGAGACCCAATCCTTCGACCTGTCTACCTGGGCCCCTTGTGACCTCCAGCACCCAGTTCTCGGGAGTCTGCGAGCCTGGCGCCTTGCCGGCTACCCAGGCGGGCAAGGGAGAAGCATTGCCGGGGCGGGGGTGGGGGGTGGGGAACAGGGCCGGAGCTCCCCTTCAGGCACAGGAGGCAGGGACAGAGCGGGTCACTGCTGTGCAGTGTGGTCCTGGAGAAACGTTCAGAGCGCCAGAGGGCACAAGTCTGCGGGGGGAGTGAAGGAAGCCTCCCAGAGGATCTGTGAGCTGGCTTCTGGCTTCTGGCTTCTGGATTGTTTTTCAGGGGGAAAGGTCAGGGAGGGCAGTCCGGGCAAAAGGACCCGCTGTGCCAAGTCCTCCAGGTGTGAGGGCACTGCTGTGGGGCTGGGCGGTGGGGAAAGGCCAGAGAGGACATCCCGGAGGGGGAGAGTGCCAGGCAGTAGGCAGGGCCTCGGGCCACCCAGAAGAGTCACGTGTTTCTTTTTTTTTAATTGAAGCATGGTTGACACACAATATTGTATTCGTTTCAGGTGGGAGGGTCACACTTTTATCCCTAGGACAGCGGAGAGCCCTTGCGGAGGGAAGGGAAGGAGGGAAGGGAAGGAGGAAAGGGCTTCCCTCTGCCTTTCACGAAGCTGGGAAGGGCAGACAAGGGCTAGGGCGAGGCCACAGGTGGGAGTGCAGGCAGGAAATAAGGAGCCTTGGACTCTGGGAGCAGCCCCCCCACCCCACCCCATGACGGGGGGCCTCAACTCCTCAACGGTCACTGGAAGACAGCCTCTTCCAGGGATCGGCGAAGTGTGGACACCATGAAAGGCCAAGGCCGACGCAAGTGTACATTTCCACGAGGCTGCCTGGCTCCTACCAAAGCAAGCGCCTCGCCCTTCTCTGTGCCTCTTTCTGAGGCTGCTGGGATTGCTCCCCACCTCCCACCTCTGCTCAGCAGGGCCTCTCCTGGTTTGGCGGGGGTTTGCAAGGCTGGGCCCGGACTGGGTAACACGGGCACGCCATGGGGCTGGGTACCAGGTCACGGGGTGCAACATGAATTGTGGCAATGAGGGCATCCTGAGTGGGGGGAGGGGCAGCCAGGGTAGCATGCGGGAGGGCTGGCTCCAGATACTGTAAATAAATACAGGCAATAAAATTCAGAAAGGCCAGGTGACCTCTCCAAAGTGCCTAGAATCAGGGCAGATACCCAGGGTGTCATTTGGAAGGACATCATCGGAGGCCAGATCCTCGACCTCCAGGGGCCTCGAGTCCAAACGCAGAGGCCAGCTATCCACGGGGCATGATGATTCCAGAAGAAAGCTCCAGGGCTGCAAGCTGCTGGTACTGGAAGGGCCCCGGGCCTGTGCCGGGGTCTGGGGACACGGTGTAACATGGAGCTCGAAGTCCATTGGGAAAGTAGACGAGCAAACAACAGCCAGGGCCCGAGGGATAAGAGGAGTGGCGTGTTGGGCTCTCCCAGCCGGAACTCCCACTGTGTTGCCTTAAACATGGGGGCCTTCCGTTCTCAATCATCCTCAATATCCCAGGTCGTGGCTCTTGACCCTAACTTCCTGGGAGAGGGGGTTCCTGAGTCCCTAGACTTTGATTCAACATCGCCTCATGGGTTTTCAAAAAGTGGCTTAAGGACAAGCTCTCTGAATCACGGCTGTATCATCCAAAAATGTTCCTGAATCTGCTTCCGTGTTGTTTTTTCCAGTTTAGAAATTTCTGAACTCTAACTTCCTGCACTGCAGTGTGTCTTCATTGTTATCAGCTTTGCACGAACTTATTTCAGGCTCTGCTTTTTCACATAACATCATTTGATATCCTCGTTCTAGCAACAGCCTTATCGTTATTTTTAACGACCTTGCTGTATTGCACCCTGTGCCTGGTTCTACATTTTCAGCCTGAGCTTCTGCCTCTGACTATGGCCTTGGGCAAGCCTGGCCTTCTAGCCTCTCACCTCCTTATCTGTTTATAAAACATGGTGAGGTGGAAACTCTCAAGTCATTTCCAAGCCTTAGCATTGCAAGTGTCTACGATTTTCCAGCTGTGGAATCCTAAATTGTAACCTTAGGGTAACAGTCCCTAAAAGGGAGAGAGAGACCTCACAGTGAGGTGGGAAGACACTGAGGAAGAAACAAGTAGAAGTGATGACCTCTCGCCCCCTTCCAGCAAGAATGTGGTCTGAGGCCTGGCTGGGTGATCCGGACCCCTTCGTTCTTCGTCTAGCCTAGGCAGCAGGCCACATTAGGAAATGGGGGTGCTTGCCCCACCCCCCCTCACAGTGAAGCCACAGCCCTCCAAGACTTCTGGGCTTTCCCGCCCCTCGATGACAAAGCACTTTTGGAGTCTAAGGTCAAACCCTGCAGACCAGGAGAGTGCTGAGTCACGGTGGGGCAGCAGCTGTCTACGGCAACCCCCGCCTTCTCTGGCCTGCCGTCCTTCCCGCCAGCCCCAGGAGGTGGCAGTCCCGGGAGGCCAGCCAAACTCCCCGCCTCCTCCAAGTCACGAGGAGCTGGGGCTGGAGGGGAGGGAGGCCAAATCCTGGTCAGCAAAGGTCCAAAGAGCAGGTCATGGCTTTGGAAGAATCTGGAAGCTTGGAGATGGCAGTTCTAACACCCAGGGGTCCCAGAAGGTGGGGAATGGCCCAAGCAAACACACACACACACACACGCACACATTCCAGCACAAGATTTCTCTTTCACTCTCCCCAGCCAGCCTCCCCCAATGGCCGACTACAGCCAAAGCCGTCCCTCAGTTTTGCCATGAGGGTCACTTCCACCTCATCTGTTGTATCCAAGCACGGAGCCAATACTGACTCATGAAAGCGACTTTCTGCAACAGGCCACCTTCCTTCAGGTGGGTCCAACTCCCTGCGGGCTCTGTCCACCTGGATGTCCTGGAGGCCCTGAAACTCAGGACATCTGGTCCAAAAGCAAGCTTGCCTTCCCTCCAGCCTGTATTTTGTCCTGTGGTCCTGTTTTCAGTGAATGGCATCCAGCTCCCAGGCCTGAAAACTTGGGGCTCTCTTGCCCACCTCCCACCCCTCGCTTCCACCCTTCATGTTACCCAGTCGGCCACTTCACCCTGTCTGTTCTGTCTCCTCCATATCTCACATCGGCTTGCTGTCCCCTCTGCAGAGAACCAGGGCTGCTGCCTCCCAGCCGGTACCCAGCCTCTTGCCTGACTGTGATCCATCCTCCACTTTCAGTCCTGCAGCCATCTGTCAGCTCAGCAAATGCTAAGCACCTAGTAACAAGCATCTTGCAAAATGCTGAAAGTGCAGGATGAAGAACGCAGAAACACACCTGCCCTCCAGGAGCTTATAGTATCCAATAGCAGGAAAGACAATCAAAGAGTGACCTATGTGTACATAATATATAATTACCCACACAAATAAATATAATAAAGCATAGTTATGCATCTTCACTACTTACGTAGCTACAAATACCAACTCAATTTGCCATTTGTATTTTAACTTGCTTTACAGTATCTTTTGTCCTACAGCTTGTTGTTGTAGGATTCCATTTATATGAAATTCTAGAACATGCAAAGTTAATCAATATCGAAAAATATCAGAAGAGTGGTTGTCTTGGGGGGGGGGTACAAGGGAAACCTCCTAGAAAGGGATACAAAGGAACTTTCTAGGATAATGGAAATGTTCTGTATCTTGTTTCAGCTGTATTCAAGGGTCAAAACTCACCTAAAATTCTGTGCGTTTTATTGTCATTCATTTTGAAAAAATTAAATCACTCATTTTTGCAAAGAAAAGAACAATTTTGTTGGCTTTTTACCTACTTGATTCCAGTCTGCTCCATATTCTTATAGTTATACCCACAATTTTTCTTCTAGGTATGCTTCCCTCAAAGATGTAACTACATATATCTTTGGCTTATCAAGTTTTTGTAGGACCATACCCTCTATTCTTTTGCCCTGAGTGCTTTGTCCAACTGAAAGGACTTACTAGGAACAATTTTAATTCATTTTCACCAACTGTGTGACAGCCTTGTCCTTGATTGGGTCATTGTCTTGAGGGTTCACCATAATCAGCCTTTGTTACTCAAAATATTTCTCAATTTTTTTACTACTTGAAAAAGACAAACAGTTCTAACTTCAATACCATAAGTCCCAGAAATTTTGGATTCTCTATTTTCCTCTTGCCAATAGGCCAATTCTGTTCTAAATTGATCTCTTTCCCGTAATCAAGTGCAGCTAATCACCAAGGTAGTGTAGTAACACTCGGTTTTGCAAACTTGTTATGATTTAGAGCTCTTTCAGAAATTGGAGTGTCATCGATTTGCCCTTATTTGGCAGATTCTTTCTCTTCTCTCTTCTGAAGATTCTGGCTTTTTTCTTTGGCACAATCCTATAGTTGGTTGTCCTCTGCTATCGTCCCACGGTGGCCGGGCACCACTCAGGCTCCTGCGTGGCCCAGAGTCTCTCGTCTGCCCTCCACGTTGCTGAACCTCTTGGCCGTCCAACTTTTCATTTTTTTTAGGTAGTCAAATCTGCCAACTGCCCATTTATGGCTCTTGAAAACCTCAAAAGAACACTCCCTACCCTGGAATTCTAAAAGATAATCTTCTATGTATTCTTCTAGGAACTTCATAGGCGTTTTGTTTTGTTTTTTTAATTTTATTTATTTATTTGAGAGAGACAATGAGATAGAGAGAGCATGAGAGGGGATAGGGTCAGAGGGAGAAGCAGACTCCCCGCTGAGCAGGGAGCCCAATGCGGGACTCGATCCCAGGACTCCAGGATCATGACCTGAGCCGAAGGCAGTCGCTTAACCAACTGAGCCACCCAGGCGCCCCTTGTTTTGTTTTTTAAAGGCTTGGATCTTTTTTTTTTTTTTTTTTACGATTATTTATTTATTTATTTGAGAGAGAGAGAGAGAGAGAGAGACAGCGAGAGCAGGAACACAAGCAGGGGGAGTGGGAGAGGAAGAAGCAGACCTTCCGTGGAGCAGGGAGCCCGATGCGGGGCTCGATCCCAGGACCCTGGAATCATGACCTGAGCCGAAGGCAGACGCTTAACGACTGAGCCACCCAGGCGCCCCTAAAGGTTTAGATCTTTAATCTGTCTGGAACATGTTTTGAAATTCAGTGAGTCATTTTTGTCCACATGACTATCAATTGTTTCAACATCATTTGTTGAACCCACTCTTTGTCCCCAAATTCAAAATGTCACTTTAGCATCCACCAAGTGCCCATAAGTTTGTGGGTAGGACTGTTAACACTTCCTTTGCCTGTACCAACTGCCTAGAGTACTTTATGGTACTTTTTTTTTAATATCAGGGAAAGTAAATCTACCCTCATAACCTTTTCTCCCCCAGCTGCTCATCAGCTATTCTACACATACATTCTTCCAAATAAAATTTAGGATCATTTTGTCAAGTTCCAAAAAAACACCGTGGAGTTTTACAGAAATTGCACTGAATGTATAGGTTTCTTTGGGGACAACTGACATCTTTACAAAACTGAGGTTGGCTATCTAGAAACATGGCGTTTCTTCCTTTATGCAAGTCTTCTGTCCAGCAGCAAACATTTATAATTCTCATATTCATATATTTGTTAACTTTATTCCTAGGTACTTTAAGCTTTTGTTGCCAGTGTAAATTAAAAAAAATTTTTTTCATTACATTTTCTAATCGGTGTTTCCGGTTATATAGGAGAGCTCTGCATCTGGTGACTTTGCTGTACTCTTACCCTAATAGCACGAGATTTCTAACCAGGTATCTCCCTGGTTAGAAATCCCCTAGTGTCTCCAGATTGCCCATAACAAAATGTAACCCCTTTTTATGGCACACAATCCTGTACCTTGTACCACCCTTCTGGCATTCTCCAGGCCAACACATTTTCTTAAGGTACGTTGGACAGGCCATGAATTTCCACACATTTACACCTTTGCACATGCTGTTCTCTCTGCTTGGAATTCCCTTCCCTATCTCCCTTCTCCACTCTACCTTCCTTACAGCTTTTTCTTCAAACTTAGTTCAACTGTCACTTTCCTAGGGAAGCCTTCCCTGACCTTCTATCCCAGACTGAGTAAGGCACCCCTTGTCTACACTCTCCCAGCAGCCTTCTGCTTAATTTTTTGTAGCTCTTGCCCCACTAAAATTTTTTTTCCTGAAAGTAACATGTTCATTTTGAAATGAATAAAGACCCAAGAAAGAGAAATCACCATAATTCCATCAGCAACGTATTTTAATATTTTAGTAAGTGTTCCTTCCTTTTGTAAGGTTGGGAAGTCCAGCTTCCAGTTTCATGTTTGTGAGCATCCCGAAAAGGGTCTTGGATAGGTCGAAGGACACGGTTAAGAAGAGGGAGCCTCGAAGCCAGCCGACTGGGGGACTGGAAGAAAGGAGCCCGAACCTAGCTCCAATTCCGCCACCCTCAAATTCACACCCACTCCGTGCCTGGGACGCAGCTGCAAGCCACACTCAGTGGCCCTGCCCTCCCAGGGTTTCTTGCACCCGTGACATCTGTGGCACATTCAGCCCCATCAACTTCTCTCCAAGGGTAACCCCAGGAGGTGGCTCCTCAAGCTTGAGTCTCCCGTTACTGGGGCCGGTAAAAGAGGCCATTTCAAAATGGCCTCATGGCTTCGTCTCCAGATCCAAGTGGCTTCTCCTTTCTTTTCTAACCCCCGTTCTCCCGATTTTCTCAGAAGCCCAGGTGGCTCACCCCCAAGACTCCCTCCGGGAAGGCGCTCTCCGTGTCTCTCGGGAAACACGGTCCGCCCAGCCTTTGTTGTATAAGCTGCACAAGGAGCCATATTTGCTTTCAGCCAAAGGCGGACGGGGTCGCCAGAGTCGGAGGGGCGGGGGACAACGGGGACCGGGGGGGGGGGCACTGCGCCCGCGTTTTGGTCCTAGCTAGACCCTGAGGAAGAGAAAGTGAACCCTTTTCCAGCTCCACCTCTGACTCACACGACCTCCTAGGGCCCACGTTTCCACTTAACAATTTGCGGGGCGAGGAAATCACCTCGGGGGTGGGAACTGCTGCCCTACCGCTCGGACTGTTAACATGCCCTTGGCCAAGAGTCTCGCGGGGCGCCCCCGCGGGGGCTCAGACTCGCCCCGACGCCCCCGGGGCCAGCGCCGCTTCCCGGCTGTTCCGAGACCCAGGGCGCCCTGGGCGCAGGGCTCGGGGCTGGACTTTGCGCCCGTCCCCACGTCTTCCCTACGGCCCCACCTCCAGGGCGCGCCAGGACGCCCACCGGGCCCTACGCGCTGCGGGACACGCGCGGCCTCCCCCGGCGGCGCCGCCCCTCCCCCACCGCCCCCGAGGCGGGGGCCGCGCGCCCACCGGAAGAGGCGGGGCTCGGCACGGCGGGCAGGCGGCTTGATTGGCCGGAGGGAGCCTGACGCCCGATCCCGCTATAAGTACGGGGTCGCAGTCGTCTGCGCCACAGTCTCCGCCGAGAGTCGCCGCGGGTTCCTGCTTCAACAGTGCTTGGACGGAACCCGGCGCTCGTCCCCCACCCCGGCCGGCCGTTCAGAGCCAGCCCTCCGCCATCTCCTCATAGCGCCCTCGGACCGCTCCAAGGCCCCCGCCGCCGCTCCAGCGCCGCGCAGCCGCCGCTCGCCGCCGCCTCTTCTCAGCCGCCGCCATGACGACCGCGTCCCCCTCGCAGGTGCGCCAGAACTACCACCAGGACTCGGAGGCCGCCATCAACCGCCAGATCAACCTGGAGCTCTACGCCTCCTACGTCTACCTGTCCATGGTGAGCGCCGGCCCGCGGGCGGGGGCGGCCTCCCGGGGCGGCGGGGCGGGGGTGTGGCTAACGCGCGGCTCTCCCGCCTCCGCGCGTCCTGCTGGAAGATGGACGCCGCTCGAGGTCTCCCAGGGCTTGCGCAGAAATTCTGGCCAGCTCGCCCTTTCCCGCTGCCCTCTGGGAAGGTTCCCTGTTAGGCAAGGGCCGCCTCTGCGCACCGCTCTATATTTAAAGAGAGCGTAGTTTTCTCGGAATCCCCGAGGTGGAGCGGTTGCAACCTGTACAGCCCTGCATTTAGGAAAGTGGGTTTTTGCGTTTCCATCCCTTTCTCTGCATCAATCACGTGATCCTGGGGCCCTCCGTTTGCTTCGGTAATGGGGGCGAAGTGGTCCAGCCCCCGTCCCCCCCCCCCGCCCCGGGTAATGGCGGAGCCTGCTGGGAAATGGTATCGAATAGCAACTGGGGTGGTGGGGGGAGCTGGTGCTAAGTGGCTTATCTCCCACGGGCCGACCATTCTCCGAGCAGCAATCGCCACCCCTCTGTTGCTTATCTCTCAGTTCCACTTGAATTGAAGCATGGACATCTCCCGTTCTGCGGACACAGTTGTCTTAGTCATCCGTCCTTTCGCCTCCGGCACTTCTTTATCCTTTTTGTGCCTGAGAGCTGTGGCCCGCTAATTGAACGCTTGGTTTTTGGATAAACTACACCAGCGGTTACTGGGCAAAGAATTTTTCCATGCACTGATCGATGGAATCCGTTTTCCAAAATCCTATTTTTAGGCGGTGTGGTGGGAGTTTTACTTAGAATTGTCTTACGACTGTACAAATTATCCAAGAATAGACAAGTTACAGATGGATTTGAAAACAGGCCTGGACTTCCCCCACTGCCATTCTATTTCAGGAACACCTGAATACATACAGCAAGTGCCTAAAAACTGAATCAGATTTTTTGCCTTCTGCTGGCAATTTCTTTATACATTAGCATTGCCGACATTTGTCACCTTGCCTGATGGGTTAATTTTACAAATTAAAGCTGTAAACCGGCAAGCTCATGTTTTAACATGGGTGAATCAGGCAGTAGGGAGAGAAGGCACTATTTGTACAGGGTAAATACTCCCACATCCTCTCCAAACGAATTTGACAACTGGCTGGAAGAACTTGGCGCAAATACAGAGCCTTAAGAAATCCCATGCTGGGGGCAGTTGCCTATGATAGTTCTAAAGGTTCCTTGTAGTAAACTTAGTTGTTCCAAGGACCAAGTCTTGTTTTTGTGTTTTAGAGTACAGACTAATTAGTGTTGTGTTCAGTCCAGGAACACAGCCTGCCCCCCCATCTGGTCTCCAGCACAGACCCCTTCAGAAAGAAAGGCTAGGTGGCAGAGTGCCTTTTAACAGAACATGTTCATGTTCTCTTCCAGTCTTACTACTTTGACCGCGATGATGTGGCTTTGAAGAACTTTGCCAAATATTTTCTTCACCAATCTCATGAGGAGAGGGAGCATGCTGAGAAACTGATGAAGCTGCAGAACCAACGAGGTGGCCGAATCTTCCTTCAGGATATCAAGGTGAACAAAAGAACCTAGAAATCCCCTGCTTCATGATCTAGCAGTCCTCAGGTGTCAGAAACCACTCAAACTAGCGGTTGCCCTTCTAAAGTGAGGGTACTTTTGGCTTCTTTGCTTTTTTAGGCCGACCATCTCAGCTAAAAGAGGCGAACGGTAATGGGCAAGGATGTTAAATTTGAAACCTTTGGAGAAACTTGGATGTCCCTTTTGCCAAAGCGCAGTGGTTACATGTTAGGTGCTTGCTAACTTGTGGATTAATTGGTAGAGGCTGCAGATGCATTGATGTGACGTCTTCTCATTCAGAAACCAGACCGTGATGATTGGGAGAATGGGCTGAATGCAATGGAGTGTGCATTACACTTGGAGAAGAGCGTGAATCAGTCACTACTGGAACTGCACAAACTGGCCACTGATAAAAGTGACCCCCATGTAAGTATTGGCAATCTGGGAGCGAATGGAGGAAGTCATTTGCCTCTTAGGGGCTGGGAAAACTTACCATTAACGTTCTTCCCCATTCTGTTTTCTAGTTGTGTGACTTCATTGAGACTCATTACCTGAATGAGCAGGTGAAATCCATCAAAGAATTGGGTGACCACGTAACCAACCTGCGCAAGATGGGGGCTCCCGAATCTGGCATGGCAGAGTATCTCTTTGACAAGCACACCTTGGGAAACAGTGATAGTGAGAGCTAAGCCTTAGGCTGTCTTCCCATAGCCACAAGGGTGACTACCCTCGTCACCAAGGCAGTGCATGCATGTTGGGGTTACCTTTACCTTTTCTATAAGTTGTACCAAAACATCTACTTAACTTCTTTCATTTGTACCATTCTTCAAATAAAGTAATTTGGTACCCAGCTGTTGTTTTTTGAGTTTGTGGGATGGGCTAGAAATGTATCTAGGTCATCTTTGCAATCTGTTCAAGTGCTATAGTTGAACCACAATAATCAAAATGAAATGCCTAGGAGGATTTGTATTTATTAAAAAGTCCTTAGTTTGGAAAAGATACCAAGGCTGGGTGTGTTGAATTCAGACAGGACTTAAGGACTCCTGATTCTGAACTGGATGTTTTGAATTACAGGTTTCCAGTGGTTCATTCCAGCTTCTCATACAATTTTTATGTACAAAAGGCATTTAAAGGCTTAAGTAGCCCTGAAACCATGGATCTTCTTACCCAATAAGCTAACCATTTAAAGCTGTCCTTACGAACACATTCTTCAGTGTGGACAGCTGCGTGACAGACTGGATCAGTGTCCTGCTGGTGTACATGCAGGTAGGACCAGGCCGGTGAAGTGTCCCCCCCTTGGGAAACGGGCTAAGAATGTGCTTCGTCCCTAGAGAGAATTGGAGAAAGTTTTCAGTGTGCGTATGGAAGACAATCTTCATTTCAATACTAAAATAGTTGGAGTTAGGGCAAAGGTTAGGACCCCTAAAATCAGTGAGTGGTGTCAGGAGACTGAAGAGCCATCTCTCCTTGCTAACAACTACATTAATGTCCGTTCCCAGACAAACTGCAGTGATTTGTAGAAGTTTCTGTCTAGATCTAAAACAACTTTTTGACCACAGAAGGGACTGAGAATCTAGAAAACAGGAAGTGGAGTTCTCACATGATGGGGGTGGTGGGGGAGGGGGGGGAGGTAGGGTTGATTTAACTGGGTGAAATCCAGAATGTAGGGAAATGGTTTTGTGACCCCTGTGGATTGACCCCAAGGAGGCATGAAGAGCACATTTATGTCAAGTCTTTGATGAGGGTGCCTGGGTGGCTCAGTTGGTTGAGCGATGGCCTTCGGCTCGGGTCATGATCCCGGAGTCCCTGGATCGGGTCCGCATCAGGCTCCCTGCTGAGCAGGGAGTCTGCTGCTCCCTCTCCCGCTCCCCCCCTCTTGTGCTCTCTCTCACTCTCTCTCAAATAAATAAAATCTTTAAAAAAAAAAAAGTCTTTGATGAGTACCCCAAAGCAGTGAGATACCCCAAGGGACCTGGATGCCCTCACCTTAACCATCTGCCAGTTCCCGGGAGTCTAACGCTTTCCAGAAGTACTTCAGGATTGCTGAGAAGTTATGGGGGAGTGTTCATACACTCTCTCTGAGCTTTGCCTGGGCAGTGAGTGGAGTTCTTGGGGTACAGCCCAGAGCCCCTAGCTCTGCCTCGGTTTTGCATCTGCTACTCAAAGTGAGCTGGGTCCAGGAATAACGTGACCACTTAAAAGTGTGGCAGTTCCTGTCAGTGCAACCTCACCTTCCTTCACCTGGGACCCAGGGAGCTCTTCCTAGTGATGATGTCAGGCTCCGGTGAAATGGAGCGTGCATTACACTGGGAAAAGAGCGTGAATCAGTGGTCCCTTGCTGAGGTGGCCAGGTGTGTGCCCCAAGCCAATGCTGGATGTAAGTCCAGCCTGCTCTGGCAGTGATGGGACCATAGGAAAATGGGCTCCCAGGAAGGTG
The DNA here is from genome assembly GCF_011800145.1 of Mirounga leonina. Classification (NCBI taxonomy): domain Eukaryota; kingdom Metazoa; phylum Chordata; class Mammalia; order Carnivora; family Phocidae; genus Mirounga; species Mirounga leonina. The sequence continues at coordinate 28,843,743 of NW_023270418.1, read as the reverse complement.
GAAGAAGGGTAGAATCACAGCAAGGGAAGGTGGTGGTATTTCCCACCCATATGGGAGGGGGGCAGGTGAATTGACCCAGGTTAAGGTAGAAGACAGACCTGTTTTCCAAGGCCCAATAGGGATCCTCGTGACCTTTGAGTACACTGTGTAAGTTAGTTGACTGGTCCAAATGTGATTCTCCAAGATGATGTTCAGGGGTCTCCGACGTGCCCGTCAGGTTAAACTCAACAGTTTTCCTCTTCGTGTGACCCGATTCTGGGTCCTCTGCTGAGGACCCGATACTATCTGAGAGCAATTCAAAACTGGTCTTTGTCCCTGGAGTCACAGGTTGTAGGCTTTGGTCTTTGACAGCGCCATCTATGCCCGAGATTCTGCGAAGGCTTGAGGGTGCTGACTGTCCAGGTGGGAAGATCATAGGTGTGTGGCTGAGGGGTGTCTGTGGGGCACTGTGGTAGCCTGACCTCCCGTACAGTGCAGCAGTCTCGAAAGCATCCTCCTCCTTAATCTTCCAGGCCTTGCTGTCTTCTTGGTCCCTAGAGTTCTGCCTGGCACCCCCAAGTTTCGTGGGCTGGCCCTCATGGAGAAGGCCTTCTTTCTTGGACCACAGTAGTTTGGTCTTTGAGTTCGTCCTGGGGGGATGGTGGTCATGGGACTGTAGCCCTAGGAAGCGGCCAATGATGCCAGTGTGAGTGCCCTCCTCCTCCATGTCTTCCTTATGCATACTGGAAAGAAGCATGAGACTCAGGGTTAAATAGGGGACAAAAGACCAAAGCCGGACTTGACTTTTACCCCCTCTTTTCCCTCCTTTTGGCCCAAAGCCAAGGACACACAGTGTTCCTCACAATGCCTGGACTCACCTCTCCCCCGACCCATCCTGTACCGCACTGTCCTCTTACTCCTTCCCAGCCCAGCTCACCTCACTGTTCTGTGGCTCCCTCTTGCCCACGTTCACTAAACTCCCTAGCCTGGCACATCTTCTCCTTAACATCCCTCCCTCCAAGCGACCTGAACTACTGGTCCCCGTGTGTGGTGGGTCAGATGAGGCCCAGGAGTGACTCTGGGTAGGCCAGGGGTTTGTGGTTCCAGCTGGGGAGCAGCATCCACAAAGAAGTGTGGCTTCCCGGGAGCCCAAAGCCTTTACTCGGCAGGAGAAAGCCCATTAGCCCAGAATGTGGCCTGTCCTTGCCTGTGTCCACATTCTCCCCATGCTTCGAGGCCCAGCTCTGGGTCCACCTGGAGGCCACCTCCCAGGCCAGAGGTGGGCTCTGTTCTATGTTCTGGCTCTTTCCCAGGCATCTAGTACCTTGTACCTTGTGTCAGAGTTTGGGCCTCGGGTTTGAGCCCCCTCACTAAATTGTTCCTTAGAGACAAGGTCTATGTATTAGTATCCTCTGTTCCCACCCAACCCTCAGCTGCTAGAGCACAGACCATAAGGAATTCAAAAGCAACTTCAGGGGCACCTGGGTGGCTCAGTCGGTTAAGCATCTGCCTTCGGCTCAGGTCATGATCCCGGGATCCTGAGATCGAGCCCCGCACATCAGGGTCCCTGCTCAGCGAGGAGTCTGCTTCTCCCTCTGCCTCCCTTCCCCACCCCTTGTGCTCTCCCTCTTCGTTCACTCTCTCTCTCTCAAATAAATAAAAATCTTTTAAAAATAAACAAAGGCAACTTCCAGAAATGTTTCTGACCTAGGCAAGCCTCCATCCTTCATTTGATCACTTTTTCGAACCTTCCTCACACCCACTAGGGACTCTAGCTAATTCAAATTATGGCTTAGTAGGGTATTTCATTTTTGAAAGAAAACTGCTTAATTCTGTGGAAGAAAACCTGAATGGTATGGACCCTGACACACAGAGGACTCTCCAAAGTCCCCTCCACCGCCCTACAGGGGAGCAAGGGCTCTCTGGGATGGCCCTTCAGGCCACTGTGGCCGAGCTCCAGCTCACAAGGGAATCAGACCAAATCAGGGAAACGGGACCCATGTGCAGGAAAGTTTGGCCTCTGTGGGTGACTTGAGGCCTGTACTCTAGCCCAGAATCTACCCAGAAGGTACCTGTGATGAATCATCCTTTTGCTGGCACATGCTTGCCCCGCCCCCATCCCAGGGACCCCCCGCCCCCGCTTCACTCTCCATCTAAACATCCTGGTCTATCAGAAAATGTAGTTCTGGACCAGGCTCTGACATTCCAACCGCATCACTGATCACTGTCAGCCCTTGAGTAAGTCCCTTCTTTCTCTGGGCCTCATTTTCCAACTCTGGACATGGGGGGCTTTGGCTGGAGGTACCTAAAAGCCCTTATAACTTTAGGAGTTACTAAGCAGTACAAGGTAAGGATTAAGGGTGTGGAGGTAGAAGTAGCCATGCCTGGTCCACATGCGCTGCTTGCTAACTATGTGACCCTGGGCTGGGCAACCTATTTAACCTCTCTGAACTTGGACTTAATCATCTGAAAACTGGAGATACCAAACCAGGGTTATTGGGAAGAAAAAGTTTATATAAAGAGCTTAGTGGAGTTCTCAGCACCTAGCATGCATCCAATATTTATTAACTAGTGCTTTTTCAAGTTCTTGTGCGTAGGCTTTTCTACCCACCAAAGTGGTTCCCTGGCACTGCTCACCTGATGTTGAAGGTGGAGCCTAAAAAGGAGGCTCGACGAGACTGGGCAGAAGCAGCTGTGTAGGGGGGTTGTGGTTCTGGCTCATTCCAGTACATATCCCGCTCCATCGGGGGCAGGTCCTGGTGCATCTCGTCCACAGCCAACAGGGACACCTGGTTGCCAGGTACAGAAGGAGAAGTCCAACAGAAAGGACAGCCCAAGCGGGACCGTGATCTTGCTAGATGACCTGGAAAGGTCACTTCCCTCTCTCTGGGCCTCGGTTTCCCTACTTGTGAAACGGAGAGACTGATGCCTATCTGCGACCTCAAAAGTTGGGGTGAGAATCCCGTGAGTGAATGGTTGTCTGGGAGGTGGGGGGGGCAACTCACTGTGGGGTCTCCCTACAGAACTGTGGGGTCCCCTCCTTGGGTCCAGTTCAGGGAAGGTCCACAGGACAGGCTCCCAAATACCTGCAAGCTCCTGTCGACAATCCAGTTGGTCTCAAAGTCATCATCATCCTCTCCAAATGGGTTGATGAGTTGCTCTGCCACCTTGGGGAGAGGTGAGGCTCTGAAGTCCTCAGGTAGACTCCCTGCAGCCTTGCTCCCTGCCCTTGAACTTTGGCTCCTGCTCTTTCCATGCCCCCCAAGATGCCCCTCCTGCCTGACCACCATCTCCAAAGCCAGTATGTAAGGGCTCCAGCCACCCACACTCATAGGCACCTGCACACAGTCCCCTTCCCTTCAGGACACTGAGCCCAAGCTCCTCTCCTGAGCCTGTTGCTCCCTGAACACCCAGAGCTGTCCTTGAGCCTGTCACTCACACAGTCAGCACTAGTCCCTCCCCTCACTGTATCTTCCCTGGAGTTCCATAATTCTTTTTTTTTTTTTTTAAAGATTTTATTTATTTATTTGACAGAGAGAGACACAGCGAGAGAGGGAACACAAGCAGGGGGAGTGGGAGAGGGAGAAGCAGGCTTCCCGCGGAGCAGGGAGCCTGATGCGGGGCTCGATCCCAGGATCCTGGGACCATGACCTAAGCTGAGGCAGATGCTTAACCATCTGAGCCACCCAGGCGCCCCTGGAGTTCCATAATTCTATGCATTCGTTCATTTACTCATTCAAGTCTTCAAACACTAATTTATATATTCATGATTTTCAACGCAAGAGAGAGAGATGTTGGAGGCTGTGCTCAATTAAAGGGTGGCCCAGGCAGGCCGAGTCCTGGCACTAACCTCAGAAGTCCCCTGACAAATCTCCGCAGTGGTGAGGGGCTGCACTAAGGGTTCGAGAGACATCCTGTAAGCCACTAGGGAATTGCGAGGAGAAAAATGGTGTGATCTGGTTTGAGCTGTAGAAACCGAAGATGACCGCAGGGATGAGGGTGCGGATAAGGAGGGAGTATCTGTGTGTGTGTGTTTCACACACATGTGAAACATGGATGAGAGGGAGGGAGGGGGCAACCTACCATCACCACCACTTACCAAAAAATAAAGGAAAAAAGGAAGAGACAGAGAGTGGCTGAGAAACAGAGGAAAGATAAAGAGATGGAGAGAAAACTGTGTTGTTTAGAACTCTTATTAGGAAGAGCCCTGGATGTAGTGGGAGGAATACTTAGAAAAGACACTTGGGGTGGGGATGGGGGCCCCCCACCCCAGCCTGCATCACAGATGGATATCTTGAGTAAGGAGAGGTGGTGCTAATCTGCCTTGAAAGGGTGGGGGCTGGGGTAGTTAGCGTTAGGACTTTTGTTTTAAGCAGAGGGGACAAATTTGGGACCAGAGCCTAATCGCTGGGGACAGTGAGGAGTTGCCTCACCAACAAGGCCTGACACTGCTATTCTTTTTTTTTTTTTAAGATTTTATTTATTTGACAGAGAGACACAGCGAGAGAGGGAACACAAGCAGGGGGAGTGGGAGAGGAAGAAGCAGGCTTCCTGCCGAGCAGGGAGCCCGATGCGGGGCTCGATCCCAGGACCCCGGGATCACGACCTGAGCCGAAGGCGGACGCTTAACGACTGAGCCACCCAGGCGCCCCTGACACTGTTATTCTTTTTTTTTTTTAAGATTTTATTTATTTATTTATTTATTAGAGAGCGAGCAAGAGGGAAACAGCATGAGAGAGGAGAGGGTCAGAGGGAGAAGCAGGCTCCCCGCTGAGCCAGGAGCCCGATGTGGGACTCGATCCCAGGGCCCTGGGATCATGACCTGAGCCAAAGGCAGTCGCTTAACCAACTGAGCCACCCAGGCGCCCGACACTGCTATTCTTATTCCATGCATTTCCCTCGTTCTGGACAAACATTTGGGGAACATTCCCTTGAGGGGGCACAGCAAATGGTTTGACAACTGCACTTTCCCTGTATCCGTCTGGCCTCGGGTGAAGCACTGGGATCAGACACTGGCCTCAGGTGGGTCCCACTCCTCTCTGGGTCTCAGTTTCTTCATATGTAAAGACACGGGGAAGGAGCAGACCAGAGGGTCGTAGTGCGGGCCCAGTACCCGACGTTCCACATTTGAGACTCTCCTTTCCTGGCCGGCCATGACCCTTCTAGCCACGATCACAGCCGGTCTTGCCGCAGAGAATCTCACCTTCAGCCAGCCGGCGTAGAAGAAGAACTGCAGGAATGTGAAGACAGGTACAACGAGGTCCAGCTCGTGGCCAGGGTAGGCTTTGGCTGGGTTCAGGAACTGCCGCCCAATCAGGCAAGCCAGGAAGAAGCTGTACACAGCCACGGTCACCACCTGGGAGGGAAAGGAGGGTGGCAGCAGAAATGGGCTGGCTGGGGACCTAGGGTCAGGAAGCTCCCCAGGCTGGGAGGACGAGGCCTTGCTCTGATTCGCACAGCCCTATGACTTTGGGTCTCTGCGATCTCTTTAAAATGGGGATATTCGGGGCGCCTGGGTGGCTCAGATGGTTAAGTGTCTGTTCAGGTCATGATCTCAGGGTCCTGGGATCGAGTCCCACATCGGGCTCCTTGCTTAGCAAGGAGCCTGCTTCTCCCTCTGCCTGCCACTCCCCCTGCTTGTCCTCTCCCTCTCTCTCTGGCAAATAAATAAAATCTTTTAAAAATAAATAAATAAATAAATAAATAAATAAATAAATAAATAAAAAAAATGGGGATATTCACATTCCCTCCACTGAACCAGGCAGAAGCCTGGACTCTTTAAACTTGTCACTAGAGAGAATCTGCAAAGTCCAGACCTAACTCCCAGGGTGAGCCTCTAAGCCCCTAAGTGAGCCCTTCCCACCGCAGGCTGTTTCCTGAGTCCTCCCAGTCCCCCCGTTTTCCCAAGGGGCAGCTTCCCCGGCCTGGTCCTCACCTGCGTGTACACCAGCGGGATACTGATCCAGTCGTAGGCAAACAGGTGTCCACACTGAGTACGCAAGATGTTCATCTCCTGGGGAGCAGAAGGGAGGGTTGGCTTTCTGACCACCATCTGCTCTCCCAGGCTCAACCTCAGCACTTCCCCAGGTACCAGGGTCTGGCGCTCATGGTCCAGCCCTGGCTATGTGGTCAGGGGCAGCTCACTTAACCTCTCTGCGCCTCAGCCTCCTCATCTGTCAAAAAGGAGGAGCCAGGATCTCAGAGGCTCCCTTTAGAGAGGAAATGGGAGGGGAATTTGGGGGAGGGGCCACCGTGGGTGGTGGAATCCTGCTGGTCAAAATCCTACAATCCCAAGGCAGGTTCTAGGAAAAGCCTCAAGCCTTGTCCTTGTAGGAAACTGTTCCACGTGGGCCACAACCGTCCCCACTCTGCATCAGCCCCATCTGTGTAGTGAGCTCACGTCTAGCAGGCTCTGGAGCAGGACAGGATCCCGGATTCGACCTCCAATCCACGCCTTCATTGACAGGTTGGCAAACCACACCCAGGGCACCCAGAACGTGTTGTGAGGCAAGCTCAACTTTTCCAAGTGCTTGCGTTCCGCCGGGGTCATAAAGCCTGCGGGGTGGAGTGAAGAAGGCAGTGGGTGGGGGAGCCCGCAGAACGGATGGCTGGCAGGGGTGGCCAGGCCTTGCCGAACCCCAGGATTTAGGCCCAAGTTCACTGGGACCGCGGAGCTCCTTTGCCATCCTCTTTCAACAGATAATTACTGAGTGCCCACTACGTGCTGTTCTGGCCTGAGCACGTGAGAAGGGTCTGTCTTACTAACCAGGACCAGGGCAGGAAAGGTCAGAGACGGAGGTCACAGAAATGCAGACTGAAAACTGTAGACCTGGACGGGAAAGGGCAGAGGGAGGCCGACCGGTACTTTCTCACCAGTTCCCAAGGCCCCGCCCCCGGCCCTCCGTCCCCACTCTTCCCTCATCCCTCAAGGGTCCTTAACCCTATCTCAAACCCCTATGCTCCCGCGCGGTTCCGGGCCTCGCTCCCACCCATCTTCAGGCCCCCGACTCCGCCCCGCCCAATGCGACGAGGTCTCGACCCCACCCCGCTCCTGGCCCCACCCAATCTTCAGGCTGGAGGCCTCTGGCTCCACCCATCTGCTCCGGCCCCGCCCGGGCCCGCTCCTGGCCCCGCCCCGGGCCCCGCCGGCCCCGCCCACCTGCTTTCACCAGGTGCTGGGAGCTGGGAAAGCGCTTGTAGACCGCGGCGCTGACGCTGCGCAGGATGAGCACGTTGCCCAGGTTGGCGTAGCGGATGAGCGTGCGCCGCAGCAGCCGGCCTTGCTCGTCCTTGCCCTCCACCAAGCCCGACACCAGGTTCATAAGGCGGTCGGGCCACGGCAGGTTCTCGTACTGGTTCCACCAGCGGGTCACGACCAGCGTCACGTAGAAGCCTGGGCAGGAGAGGCGGGGGAGGGGGGGCGAGGGCCCAGGCTGCGGCCAGAGCCAAGCGAGGGCGGTGCCTCGGTTTCTCCATCTTTGTGATGGGGAGCAGACCCAGCCCCGACCCTCCTGGAAGGCGCTGAGTAGGGGAAGACCATCAGAGCCCCGCATGAAGGCGCAAGAGCCTGAGTTCTCTCTCCTGGGGGCCCCCTGCCTATCCCAGGAATCTGCCAGACAGACCCCTCCCCTCCTGCTCAGAGGCTCCAGGGACGTCAGCGCTGCCCTCAGAAGCTGGGGTCTTGAGTGCTAACCTCAGGACGTCCTTCCTAATGTCTAAGTTCAGTCCGTCTGGCTGCAGTCTCCCCATTTCCCTGAACTGCGGAGAGGCACTGGCCCTCCCCAGCTAGTTCCTCGTAGTCCACCTGTGTGGAGCCTGGAGCAGCCACTGGGATCCCGACACGCCGAAAGGGGAGCTCACCCAGCACGAAGGAAATGGGGATGAGCTGGATGTAGCTGTCGCAATACAGAGTCAGTTTCTCAAACATCACCTGCTGTTCGTCCGTGAGGGCCATCCTGGGGGGTGGGGGGGTGGGGGGGATGTGTAGACACTGGGAGGACATGGCTGAGATCGGTACTGACTCCAGCCAGGCCTAGGGTAGGAGTGTGGCTGCCTCTTTGCTACCCCACCACTTCCCTGTCCCTTTCACTGGCCCTGCCTGGGGCCTCTCCTCTGGCCTGAGCCAGGTCCCACTCCTTCTCTGGCAACCCCAAACCCCAAGGGGGCATCTGCTCCATGGCTGTAAGAGGCCCCTCAGGAGGTTTTCTGTGAGGTATAGGAGGAAGGTCCTGCCCAAGGAGTTACTTTTAGGTACCATTGACTCTTTTAAAGAATCCAAAGGACAGTTTGAAAGCAGGTTCAAGGAGTGTTTGATCTTTAAAAAAAACATGTGGTGGGGAGAGATGAATAGGTGAGCACAGAGGGTTTTCAGGGCAGTGAAACTACTCCGGATGATACTAGAATGGTAGATAATGCCATTTGTCCAAACCCATAGAATGTACAACATCAAGAGTGGACCCTAGTGTAAACTGTGGGCTTTGGGTGATAATGGTGTGTCCATGTGGGTTCATCTATTATGACAAATGTGCCACTTGGCTGTGGCATATTGGGAGTGGGGGCGGCTGTGTGTGTTCGAGGGGGTATACGGACACTCTCTACCTTCTGCTCAATTTTACTATCAACTTAAAGCTCTAAAAAATAATTTTTTTTTTAAAGTGTATTGGTGCCTGAGTAACAACCAAAGAAAACCAATGTGCTTTACTATTGGTTTTGTAATTACGAATTCCAGAATTTTCTGTATTTAATAGTTTTTCAATCCATTTCAGTCATTAATGCTTTTTCCATTCAAAATGCTTTCATATATTCTGTGATTATATCTCTCCTATATTTTATTTAAGTAAACATTTTTATTGGGGGGAAAATACGGTCTGCACCTGGGAGCTTGTGCGGGATTCAGGAAAACAGGCTGGCGGAGTGGGACCAGGTGAGGCTTGGATTCCAGAGGCCTCTCCCTGGGTTGGAGGAAAGACACTCCCAGCCTGCAGGCTGCCTCCTTTTACCTCCTCCCCAGCCCCCAACCTCCAGCCGCACCACCCCCCTCACCGCCCCCGCCCCCAGGGCTTGGCCGGGAGCTCAGGTCAGCCTTAGCCTGCTCTGGTACATTGGCCCCCTGCGTGGCTGACTAGTTGTGCCATGCCCCAGCTGTCCCCCTCCCAGGCCCCGGCCCCAGCCTTTCCCCCTGCACCTGTAAATGAATCGGATGGTGTAGTAGCTGAGCAGGAAGATGAGGAACTCGCCGTAGAGCAGCTTATAGATGCTGCCTCGCCAGCACAGCAGCAGGCGAGAGAAGGAGCCTAAGCGGGCATTCGCCACCTGGCTTGAGTAGGTGACGGTCATGGCCGGGCACTGGACTGCAGCGAGTGGGCTTGGGTCCTAGCAGACAGGGAGAGACACTCACGGGGGGCTTGTTCGGGGCTTGTGTGGGCCCCAGGCGGGATCTTAGCCGGGACCCTTCCCTGCTCTGGGCCTCAGCTTTCCTGTCTGGACACTGGGAGGGGGATGAGGAGGCCTCAAGGGCCCTTTCGGCTCTTCCTGCCTGTGGGACGTGGGAAGCCAGGGAAGCGAGCCCAGGGCTGCCCACAGCCGTGACAGGGAAGACAGGTCTGTGCCCCGAAGCTGTATGACAAAGGCAATGACAAGAGCAACAGCGAAGTGCACACGCTGGGCGTGGTCCCCTGAGCCAGGCAGCGTTCTGAGCCCATCTTAGCTCCCCAAACACCCACGACCACCTTGGAGCAAGATGGGTAAGGGGCCTGGTCAGTCTTGTCCACTGCCATGTCTCCAATGCCAGAACAGAGCCTGGCTGGTAGAGATGCTCAAATAATGTTTACTGAGCAGGGACCCCAGGGCCTTTCCACTTGCTAATCCTTCTGCCTGGAGGATGCTCTTTCTCATCTAATGCATGGCTCATTCCCACGTCGGGCTATCTGCCCAGAAAGGGTGTTCCCAACTACTGTCCCTGCAGATAGCATCCCAGTGCCACTGGTACTCTCTGTCCCCGCATCTTGTCGATTTCTGTCCACAGTGTGTATCTTGTTCTGCTTGAAATTCTATTTTGCAGGACGTCTGCTGGCTTACTGACCATTCCCTCCCGCAAATGGAAGCTTCTGCTGTGCTCGCGTAGGAGGTGCTCGCGCAGAACTTCTTGGAGCGATGACTGACACCCGCCCTCTCCCTGCTTGCTCGGATGGGGCTGCAGTAGCCGCTTTGTGGCCCGTGCACACCAAGCTCATTCCCACCTCAGAGACTTTGCACAGGTGCCCCCCCCAACCCCCCCCCCACGCACACATGCTGCCCGTGGGTGTACATCCCACGCACCAATGCGGGGACCGCCGTCCACCCCGCAGGCCCTCAAAGCCTCGGCAGGCCGACCCCTACTCACAAGAGGGGCTCCGGTCTTCTCAGGCAATCCCACAACAGTTCTGGCCACTGCACCAGTGGGACTCTTGGGGGTCCTGTGGCCAGTGCCCGCACTTAGCGCATGCGTGTGTTAAGCGGTCACTTGACTCCCTCAGCCAGGGCCTCCACAAAGGAGCCTTGTTTGGGCCCCTCTCATAATCTGCACCTAAGCAGCGGCCGGCACCGCCTGGCCAGGGCCCGTCTAATTCCTGCCGGTGCTGGGGGTGGAGGGGGGGCTGAGCTGAGGGCTAGAATTTGGGGCAGCTCCCCTCCACCATGGGCCCAATCCTGCCATTCTCTCTGGGCCCTCAAATACGGAGATCGAAGGATCTGTGTGTTTTTTCTTTTCTTTTTTTTTTTAAAGGCCACATATTGTATGATGCCTTTTTTTTTTTTAGATTTTATTTATTTATTTGACAGAGAGACACAGCCAGAGAGGGAACACAAGCAGGGGGAGTGGGAGAGGGAACACAAGCAGGGGGAGTGGGAGAGGGAGAAGCAGGCCTCCCGCAGAGCTGGGAGCCGGATGTGGGGCTCGATCCCAGGACCCTGGGATCATGACCTGAGGCGAAGGCAGATGCTTAACAACTGAGCCACCCAGGCGCCCCTCGAAGGATCTGTTTCTGACCACTGAGGTCTTGCAGGGAGAGCTGTGGGGAGTGGGGCCAGGCCCTGGTCTGGCGCTACACAGTGGGAGCCGCAGGCCGGCCTGATGGGGCTTTGGCAGCTCTGGGGGCACTGGAAAGAACACTGGACCACAGTCAGAAGCCGGAGCCTCGGGCCGGCCTGATGGGGCTTTGGCAGCTCTGGGGGCACTGGAAAGAACACTGGACCACAGTCAGAAGCCCTGGCTTCTAGTCCTGGCTCTGCCACCTGTGTGCGGTGACCCTAGTGGGCCTCTGCTCCTTCCTAGGCCTCAGTGTCCCTATCCAAAAAGGATGGTACTGCTTTAGACCTCATCACCTTTCTCAGGGCGACAGCGGGCCGCCCCTGCTGGTGAGGAGCCCTGATTGGCTGGTGGTGACATCATGGGTCAGTCAGGCTGTGATTGGCTGGCAGAATCCAGTTAGTAGGTTGGTTCACAGCTATGGAAGAAGGGGGTGGGGTGCGGGGGGTAGGAGGCTGCTTTGTGGGGGCTGGGCCTGGTGCGGGATGACACAGCAGCCCTGGTGTTTATGCTGCTGGCTTCCAGCCAGCCCATGCAAAATGGGAGTATGTACCCAGGTCCCCAAGGGCAGCCGGTTCATAGCTCAGCACCTGGTTCCAAACATTTGAATCCATCAGTCTATACACGAGGGCCCTCCTAAGCCACTGGAAGTGATGGGTGTCCAGCACGGACTCCTCTTGTGAAAACTTGAAGTAGCAGTGGCTCTTGGTCTTCAGTGAGTGGCCATGAGAATGGTCTGGAATGTATAGGAAACGTGCAGCTTGTCGGGCTCTTTCTCCAGAGTCTGATTCTGCCATGGGGGGAGGGGGGTGCTGCATCTCTAATGAGCTCGGGGCCGGGGGAGACGGGGGAGGAGGATTATAATGCCAGTGGTCTTCAGATCGGACTTTCTGAAGCCCTGATTTACAGTATGACCTCGAGCCTTAAAATAAATCCACTCCTTCCCTCCCTCTCCCCTCCCTCTTCTCTCCCACTCCTCCATCACCTCTCTTTCTCCCTCTCCCTGACATACTCCTAAGTGTTAACAATGCTGAGATTGCAGGTGACTTTTTTTTTTTTTTTTAAGATTTTTCACCTATTTGACAGAAGGAGGGAGAGCACAAGCAGGGGGAGCAGCAGACAGAGGGAGAGAGAGAAGCAGCCGCCCCCTCCGAGCAGGGAGCCCGATGCGGGGCTCGATCCCAGGGATCATGACCAGAGCCAAAGGCAGATGCCCAACAGACTGAGCCACCCAGGCGCCCCTGCAGGTGACTTTTGTGCACACCACTTTTGCCTTTATAATTCTCTGCCGGGGGGAAAAGATTATTTCACAACAACCTTGGATACTTTTCTAATCACAGCTAAAATAATGCCATCGCGGTTATGAGGCAGTCTCTTCAGAGATCAGCAACAGCCTTTTAGGAGTATTTGCTAGCCCCCTGCTGCCTGTGGGAAACACCTTTCCCATCGCTGTCCTTAACTTGAGCCTTGGTCTCCTCATCCAGAAAATGGGACAATAACACCTACGTCAGCAATGAGAATGATGGGTAACAATTTCGTCAGCTCTCCAAACCAGTGGTTCTCATGCCTGGCTGCCTGGCCCTGGCACCTCTGCCCGACCCCTCCAGATTCGGTTGGGCTGGCAGGTCCCAGACGTGGCTGTTTTCTCAAGTTCCCCAGGCAAGTCCAAAGGACAGCATGGGTGGAGAATCACTGCTGTAAGGGATAATGCCCTACCCTGTATTTCCTTTTCCCCCACCAAAACATAGCAACACTCAAGAGAGAGCTTTCCACTTAGCAGATGATCAATGTTCTTAATTAAAATTGAAACGTGTGCCTGGCACCACGCCTGGCACGGGGATGCTCACTCCATGTCAGTTGAAGGAACGGATGAAACACCTCTCTTTTTGTGCGATCAGGTTCCTGCCTCTCCCCATGGTGACCACTGGAGGGCGCCCTTGCCTAGCTGGCTCTGGCCCTGGAAGCCCTGTTAGCCGGTCGGAATCCATAGGGACCCTGGAGCTGACACTGGATGTCTCCCTCATCTCCTTGACCCTGACCAGCAGCTGTAGGGCCATGAGAGGGAGTTGGAAGACGCAGTGGCAGCTGAAATCCTCCCGCTCTTTTCCCTGAACCGCAGGTTTCTCGTCAGTGTCCCAAAAGTCCCACCAGGACCCGCTGGCGGTGCTGTACCAGACCCTTTCCCCTCCCAGGTGCCCCAGCACATCCACAGAGACACTTCATAAGAAGGTGCTCCTGGGGGCACCTGGGTGGCTCAGTTGGTTAAGCGACTGCCTTCGGCTCAGGTCATGATCCTGGAGTCCCGGGATTGAGTCCTACATCGGGCTCCCTGTCAACAGGGAGTCTGCTTCTCCCTCTGACCCTCCCCCCTCTTGTGCTCTCTCTCTCAAATAAATAAAATCTTTAAAAAAAAAAAAAAAAGAAGGTGCTCCTGGCCGCACCCCAGTGCTAAGACAAGTAGACCCCAGGCATAAGCCAGGGTCTCTTCCACTGGGTCTCGGCCATGAAAATGTCCCCAGCCAGCCAGGCGTGTCTCAGGCAGGCTGTAGTGGGCACTGACCGACTGATGCCATGCTTGGACAAAGAGCCCCAGGATTGACCCCTGCAAGGATGGGGTCCAACCCAGTCACCCAACAAACCATTTCTGATGCCAGAACTCAGCCTAATCTGATTCCTGCGTCCAGAAATTCCTAGTCAAATAAAAATGAAGGAAACACGTAACTTTAACACAAAATGGCAAGTCCTAATATCTGTGTCAAGGCCACAGAGCTCAGAGAAGTGTTTACAGAGAAGGGAGCATTTGAGCTGGGTCTTGAGGCATGGGTAGGAGTTTGCCTGAGCTGAGGAGGATGGAAGGGTATTACATAGAAGTGAAAGCCCATGTGAAGTCATGGAGGCATTCCTGAGGGACAGTTCAGTAGGGTTGTTTTTTTTTTTTTTAAGAATTTTCTTTTTTTTTTTTTTTTAGATTTTATTTATTTATTTGAGAGAGAAAGCATGAGAGGGGGGAGGGTCAGAGGGAGAAGCAGACTCCCCGCCGAGCAGGGAGCCCGATGCGGGACTCGATCCTGGGACTCCAGGATCATGACCTTAGCTGCAGGCAGTCGCTTAACCAACTGAGCCACCCAGGCGCCCTTGGTAGGGTTTCATCATCTACATTTTACAGAGGAGGACACTGAAGCTCAAGGCCTCTCTTGTCCAAGGTCACACAGCTCTAAAAGGCCAGGCTGGGACTGAAATCTGGGTCTTCTCATTTTGGATCCTGTGGCTTTTCCATGACTCACCATCACCTCTCCAGTGCAGGTCAGTTTCTGAGGGGTGGAGGCTTACCTGTTAGGGCAGTGGTTTCTGTTGGGCTTAAAGGGAGGTCCAAGGGGTAGGGGGTGCACGGAAGACGCGTTGACTGCAGCAGAGCCCATGGTCTTGAGGCCACCAGCAGAGAGCCATCTCTTAGAGACAGGCAAAACAGAGCTGGGAAGATGGGTGGGGGTTCCAGGGACGGACTGCGACGGCCTTCTCATCTGGGATCACCATGGCAACAGGTCATCACAGAGGGCCTGCTACTGTGCCCTTCCAGGCCCTGCCTCAGCTGGGCAGGAAGAAGACGACCCAGCTTGGCTGGGGCGGTGGGCAGGGGGCCCTCGGGTGGGCCAACCAGCCCTGGATGCTGCCTCTAGGCTCTAGGAGGGTACCTGCCAGCCCTCACCCCTCTCTTGGGCCAATCACAGAAAGAACAAGGCAGAAGCCAAGAGAGAAAAGGAGGGGGCTTGGCATATCTGGTCAAGGGAGGGGAGGGACACTGCCAGCCTGGGGCCTGGAAGCAGCATAGACAACAAACAGCACCTTTCCACTGGGGTCAGCAGCCCTGATCCCTAAGAGGCTGGATAGAATCAACATCCCAAGAGATGAACACATAAGCTCTGGCTCCTGCAGAAAGACAACGGGGACTGGGAGGGGCTGGGACACACTGGATCCAGCTTCACCAAGCCCTGTCCTGCCAATGACAATGAAATAGCATGGAATAGTCCAGAGCCGGCCCAACCAGAGACCAAAAGGCAAGAGGATTCACCACAGCCTTGGGGAGAACACTGGGATCTCCGAGCTGCCCTGTCCCCATGGACTCCGCCCCACTGAGGCCAGCCAGGTGAGGCACAGACCCCATCCACAATCCCCCTCCTCTACAAGCTCCTAACTGGGACTAATGGGCAGTTGAGGAGGAGGAGCATCTCAGGCCAGGCTTCTCCTGGAGAACTGCACTGGGTGTAAGAAGGCCTAGATGCCTTTACTACAAGTCTGTAACCTCGGGCTTCCTCATCTGTGGAATGGGTAGCTTAGCAGCTTGAGACACTGTGAGAGACTATGCAGACAGTTGCTCACCCCGCTGCTCATCTTGCAGACAAAGATACCGGGGCATAGAGAAAGAAATGGACTTAACCTCAAGTCACAAAGAATTAGGGTCAGAGCTGGAAGGTGTATGTAGGTCCCCTGTCTCAGTCAGAGCATGTGACTCTTCACTGTTCCAGAATGTTCCTGCTGTTCAACCCCACAAGCACGTGTTGATGCCTGCTGTGCTCAGCACCGTGCTGGGCATCATGGGAGGGAAAGAGAAGAAACAATGGTTTCCCCAATATCTTGAGCATTTATGGGGTGCCAGGCTCTGAGCGCTTTTTAGATGGGATTTCATCTCGTCATCAGAACTG
Source organism: Mirounga leonina (assembly GCF_011800145.1). NCBI lineage: Eukaryota > Metazoa > Chordata > Mammalia > Carnivora > Phocidae > Mirounga > Mirounga leonina. The sequence goes on along the minus strand of NW_023270418.1, from coordinate 28,827,999 downwards.
GGGAATAGGAGGTGTTATCTACCTTTACAAGTAGATGTCAAGGCCCAGAGAAGGTAAATGACTCGCCCAAGCCTCCACTCAAATCTCAGTCAGCCTGGTGCAAATTCCTTGCAGTCGCGAGCGTGCACACTGCCCCCTGGCCCTTAGTTCCTGACCACGGGGTGGTCAGCTGGGAGGGCTGCCCAGCAGCGATGTCCTGGAGGGGATTCTTCTACTCGGTGGGCGGCTGGACCGGGTCGCCGGCTCTGAGAGTCTGTGTGCCAGGAGGTGGCCAGGTGAGCGGAACAGACCCAAGGGCAGTTGGGGAGGCTGGCCCCAGCACAGGCCAGCTGAGGTGTGAGCCGTGTTGGTGACTCTCCCTTAGGTCTGCAGGACCACCAAGCCAGCTGCCCTTAGTGGCCTTGAGCCCGTTGGGCACAGGTTGCCTGGACAACCACAGCTCCAACGCTTCTCCACCCCAGGCTGGGGTTTCAGAGTTAGCAAATAAAAATAGGGGGCAGTCAGGGAAATCTGAACTTCAGATAATAAATACTTGTTTTAGGGTAAGTCTGTCCTACACTACGAAGGCCCCTGGGGGAGGGCATCCAGAAGCAAGAGTCTTTTCAGTGTCAGCCTCGCAGATTTGGTGAACTGCTCCATCTGTCCACCCCCTCGGGCTGCTGACTTTTAGAGCCTGGCTGCTCAAAGGGAGGTCTGGGGAGGCTTGCAGGCAATGCAGCCTCTCGGGTCCCACCCTGCTCCACTCAGTCAGAATCCGCATTTGCACAAGATCCCTGGGAGATCTGTGTGCCACAGAGTTTTGAGAGGCTTGCTTCACACAGTGACAAGAGAGATTTCCATGCCTTGTAGACAGGAAAATACAGAGCAGTGAAAAAACAGCATCACCAGAGGTTATCATTCTGATGTATTTCCTTCCTGTCTTTTTTAAAAATACTGAGGCAAAATTCACCTAGCATAAAATTCACCATTTTAACCGTTTTGAGTGTACAATTCAGTGACTTTAACTTCATTCAACTATCACCACTCATTCTAGAACATTCTTGTCACCCGAATGGAAACTCAGTACCCATCACACAAGTCGCTCCCCATTCACCCTTTTCTCCCAGCCCTGGTCACCGTCAGTCTGCTTCTTCTATCTCTGTGGATTTGCCCTTTCTTGACACTTCGTATAAATGGAATCGTATCCTACTTGTCCTTTTATGTCTGGCTTCTTTCACTAGAAATCGTCATGTTTTCAAGGGTCATCCACGTTGTAGCAGGGCGACAGTGCTTCTTTCCTTTCTGGGTTGAATAATATTCCATTGTATGGATAGACCACAGTTTGTTTATTCATTCCGCAGTTGATGGACATCTGGACTGTTCCCATTTTTTTTTTATCTGCTATGTATATATCTGGGCAAGGTTGTCTTTAAATGTGTCTTCAGTTCTTTCGGGTATATACCTAGGAGTGGGGTTGCTGGGTCATAGGGTCATTCTATGGTTAACTTTGCAAGGAACTACCTGTTTTCCACAGTGGCTGTACAGTTTTATACTCCCACCAGCACTGCATAAGGGATTCCAGTTTCTCCACCTCCTTGCCAATGGTTGTTATACCCCCACCCCGCAAAAAGCCATCCTCGTGGGTGTGCAGTGGTATCACATTGTGGTTTTGATTTGCATTTCCCTAGTGACAAATGATGTTGAATCTTTCGTGTGCCTGTTGGTTATTTGCTTGTCTTCACTGGAGAAATGTCTATTCAAGTCCTTTGCCCATTATCCTTCGCCCATATATTCTTATTGTTGAGTTTTAAGAGTTCTTTATATATTCTGGACGTTAGATTTATAAGAAATATATGATTTACAAATATTTTTTCCTCATTCTTTGGGTCATCTTTTTACCTTCTTCAGAATGTCCTTTGATACACAGAAGTGTTTTTTTGTTTTGATGAAGTTCAGTTTATTTTTTCTTTTGTTGTTTGTTCTTTAACGTCATATCTAAGAAATCATTACCAAAATTACCATTACCAAATCCAAGGTCATAAAGATTTACTGTTAGGGGCGCCTGGGTGGCTCAGTCGTTAAGCGTCTGCCTTCGGCTCAGGTCATGATCCCAGGGTCCTGGGATCGAGCCCCGCATCGGGCTCCCTGCTCCGCGGGAAGCCTGCTTCTCCCTCTCCCACTCCCCCTGCTTGTGTTCCCTCTCTCGCTGTGTCTCTCTCTGTCAAATAAATAAATAAAATCTTAAAAAAAAAAAAAAGATTTACTGTTAAGTTTTCTACAGTTTTATAGCTCCAGGTTTTACACGGAGGTCTTTGACCTATTTTGAGTTAATTTTTTTATGTGGTGTGAGGTAAAGGTCCAACTTCATTCTTTTGCATTCAGATACCTAGTTTTCCAAGCACTAGTATTTGAAAAGATCATTCTTTCCCCATTGAATGGTCTTGGCGCTATTATTGAAAATCAATTGACAATAGATGTATGGGTTTATTTCTGGACTCTCAATTTTATTCCATTAATCCATATGTCTATCCTTATGCCAGTACCACACTGTTTTGGTTGTGTAGCCTTTTACAAGTTTTGAAATCAGGAAGTGTTCTCCAATTTTGTTCATCCCTTTCAAGATTGTTTTGGCTACGTATGGTCCCTTACAATTCCATATGAATTTGAGGATCAACTTGCTCATTTCTGCAAAAAAGACAGTTGGAATTTTGATGGAGATTGCATTGAACCTATAGATCACTTTGCTTTCTTTACAATATTATTTCTTTACAATCCATGAACATAGGATGTCTTTTCATTTACTTAGGTCTGTTAAATTTCTTTCAACAATGTTTTGTAGTTTGCAGTGTACAAATCTTATACCCCTTTGTTAAATTTATTCCTAAACATTTTGTTATTTTTGGTAATGTAAATGAAATTGTTTTTCTAAATTTCATTTTCAGATTATTCATTTCTAGTGTATAGAAATACAACTGATTTTTGCATATTGATCTTATATTCTGCAACTTTGCTGAATTCATTTATTAGCTATGATGGTTTCTGTGTGGCTTCTTTAGGATTTTCTATATATTAGACTACAGCATCTACAAATAGAGATAGTTTTACTACTTCCCTTCCAATTTGGATGACTTTTACTTACTTTCTTGCCATGGCTAAAACTTCCAGTAAAATGTTGAATAGAAGTGACAAGACCAGACATCCTTATATTGTTTCTGATCTTAGGAGGAAAGCTTTCAGCCTTTCACCATTGAGTAACTGTGGATTTTCTTTTTTTTTTTTTGAAGATTTTATTTATTTTTATTTGAGAGAGAGTGAGTGAGAGAGAGCACAAGTGGGGAAAGGGCAGAAGGAGAGAGAGAAGTAGGCTCCCCATTGAGCTGGGGCCTGACATGGGGTTCGATCCCAGGACCCTGGGATCATGACCTAAGCTAGAGGCAGACACTTAACCGATTGATCCACCCAGGCACCCCAGCTGTGGATTTTCACAGATCTCCTTTATGAAGCTAAGGAAGTTCCCTTCTATTCCTACTTTTATGAGTGGTTTTTAAAAAAAATTTTATTGTTATGTTAATCACCATACATTACATCATTAGTTTTTGATGTAGTGTTCCATGATTCATTGTTTGTGCATAACACCCAGTGCTCCATGCAGAACGTGCCCTCTTTAATACCCATCACCAGGCTAACCCATCCTCCCACCCCCCCCCCCAGAACCCTCAGTTTGTTTTTCAGAGTTCATCGTCTCTCATGGTTCGTCTCCCCCTTCGATTTCCCCCCCTTCATTCTTTTATGAGTGTTTTTATCATGCAAGGGTGTTAGGTGGGTTTTTTATCCCCAACTTTTTTTATTGTGGTAAAATATACATAACATAAAGTTTACATTTTAACCATTTCTAAGTGTACAGTTCAATGGTATTAAATGTATTCATGATGTTTACAACCATCACCACCTTCTATCCCCATAACACTTTCATCTTATAAAACTGAAGCTCTGTTACAGTCCCTGGTAACCACCATTCTACGTTTTTGTCTGTATGGTTTTGGCTACTCTAAGTATCTCATGTAAGTGGAATCATACAGTATTTGTCTTTTTGTGACTGGCTTATTTCACTTAGCATAATAGTTTCAAGGTTCATCAATAAGGGTGTTGGGTTTTATAAAATTATTTTTCTGCCTCAGTTGAGATGGTCACATGGTTATCTTCCTCCATTCCATTAATATTGTATATTACATTGGTTAATTTTCATGTGTTGAACCACCTTTGCATTCTTGGGATAAATCCCACTTGCCCATGCAGTATGATCATTTTAATATGTTGCTGGATTCAGATTTCTCAGTAATCTGTTGAGAATTTTTGCATCTATATTTAAGGAATACTGGTCTATAGATTTCTTTCCTTATGATGTCTTTGTCTGGCTTTAATATCAAGGTAATCCTGGCATCATGGAATAAATTAGGAAGCACACTATTTTTTGGAAGAGTTTGAGAAAGATTTGTATTAATTCTTCTTTAAATGTTTGAGAGAATTTACCAGTGAAACAATATGGCCCTAGCCTTTTCTTTATTGGAAATTTTGTACTTATTTAATCTCTTGTTATGGGTCTATTCAGGTTTCTGTTTCTTCTTGGGTCAGTCTTGGTAGTTTTTGTGTTTCTAGGAAATTTTCTTTTCACATAGGTTATCTGGTTTGTTGATCTATAATTATTCATCATATTCTCTTGTAATCCTTTCTGTATCTATAAGATTGATAGTAATGTCCTTTCTTTCTTTTTTTTTTTTAAAGATTTTATTTATTTATTTGAGACAGAGAGAATGAGAGAGAGAGCACATGAGAGTGGGGAGGGTCAGAGGGAGAAGCAGACTCCCTACAGAGCAGGGAGCCCGATGCGGGACTCGATCCCGGGACTCCAGGATCATGACCTGAGCCGAAGGCAGTCGCTTAACCAACTGAGCCACCCAGGCGCCCCAGTAATGTCCTTACTTTCATCCTGATTTTAGTAATTTGAGTCTTTTATCTCTTTCTCTCTCTTTTTTTGTCATTCTAACTAAAAATACATCAATTTTGTTACTCTTTTCAAAGAAGCAACTTTTGTTTTCATTGATTCTCTTTGTTGTTTTTCTTTCTTTCTTTTTTTTTAAAGATTTTATTTATTTATTTGAGAGAGAGAATGAGACAGAGAGAGCATGAGAGGGGGGAGGGTCAGAGGGAGAAGCAGACTTCCTGCTGAGCAGGGAGCCATTTGTGGGACTTGATCCCGGGACTCCAGGATCATGACCTGAGCCAAAGGCAGTCGCTTAACCAACTGAGCCATCCAGGCGCCCATTGTTTTTCTTTTTTTAAATTTTATTTATTTATTTATCAGAGAGAGAGAGAGCACAAGCAGGGGGAGTGGCAGGCAAAAGGAGAAGCAGGCTCCCCGCTGAGCAAGGAGCCCTATGTGGCACTCTATCCCAGGACTCTGGGATCATGACCCAAGCCGAAGGCAGACACTTAACCGACTGAGCCACCCAGGCATCCCTCTTTGCTGTTTTTCAATTCTGTATTTCATTTATTTCCACTCTAATCTTTATTATTTCCTTCCCTCTGTTCACTTTCAGTTTAGTTTGTTCTTCTGTTTCTAAGTTCCTTAAAGTTGAAGTTTAGGGCTGGTCTTGAGTGACAGTATGAGGTTGGAGACTGTAACCATCTTGCTACCAAAAGGGAGCACCAGTCTGAGAATACAGTCAAACCAGGAAGAGGACAAGAGAGACACTGGATCTTGAGGACAGTTCTCGAGCCCCTGAAACAATCCATGTCTACAGCAAGTCCTGCCTCTGGGCATTCAGTTACATGATTCAATAATCTTCTTTGGGCCCATGAAAAAAGTTGAAAGTTTAATTATTGATTTGAGATCCTTTTCCTGTTTAAAATAGGTGTTTACAGCTATAAATTTCCCTCTGGTAACCACTTTTATTGCATTCTGTAAGTTTTAGTATGCTGAGTTTCTATTTTCATTCATTTCATCTAATTTCCCCTGTGATTTCTTTTTAATCCACTGGGCATTTAAAAGTGTGTTGTTCAGTTTTCGTGTATATGCAGAATTTTCAGTTTTCCTTCTTTTATTAATTTCTAGTTTCAGGTCATTGTGGTCAGAGAAGATACTTCGTATGCATTCTGTATTTTTAAATGTATTGAGACTTGTTTTGTGGTATAAACATGGTCTATCCTGAGGAATATTCCATGCTCACTTGAGAAGAATATGTATTCTGCTGTTGTTGAGTGGAGTTAGGTCTAGTTGGTTTATAGTGTTGTTCAATGCTTCTATTTCTTTGTTTATCTTTTGTGTAGTAGTTCTTTTTTTTTTTTTTAAAGATTTTCTTTATTTGAGAGAGCAAGACAGAGCAGAGAGAGAGCACAAACAGTAGGGAGGGGCAGAGGGAGAGGGAGAAGCAGGCCTCCTGCTGAGCAGGGAGCCCGATGTGGGACTCCATCCCAGGACCCTGGGATCATGACCTGAGCTGAAGGCAGACGCTTAACGACTGAGCCACCCAGGCGCCCTTGTGTAGTAGTTCTATCCATTATTGAAAGTGAAGTACTGAAGTCCTTATTGTTGTTGAATTGTTTCTCCCTTCAATATATGTTTATTATTGTTATATCTTCTTGATGACTTGAGCCTTTTGTCATTATATAATGTCTCTCTTTGCCTTTTAAAATAATTTTTGCCTTAAAATCTATTTTTTAAATATTAGTACGGCCACTTGATTTCTCTTTTTTGTTAATTTTTGGCATGGATTATCTTTTCCATCCTTTCACTTTTAACCTATTTGAGTTTTTGAGCCAAAGAAAGACTCATGTAGACAGTATATAGTTGCATCATGTATCCTTTTTAATCCATTCTATCAATCTCTATCTTTTATTTTTTTTTTAAGATTTTTTTTTTTTTTGAGACAGAGAGAACGAGAGAGAGAGAGAGCACATGAGAGGGGGGAGGGTCAGAGGCAGAAGCAGACTCCCCACCGAGCAGGGAGCCCGATGCGGGACTCGATCCCGGGACTCCAGGATCATGACCTGAGCCGAAGGCAGTCGCTTAACCAACTGAGCCACCCAGGCGCCCTCAATCTCTATCTTTTAATTAGAAAATTTAATCTATTTATATTTAACTGCAATTACTAATAAGAACTTACTTCTGCCACTTTATTTGTTTGCTATATGTCTTGTATCTCTTGTGTTATTGTTTCTCAGTTCCTCCTCCTTTTGTGTTAGGTGTTTTCTAATGTACCGTTTTGATTCCCTTCTTTTTTATTTTCTTAGTTGTTGTCCTAGAGATTACAATTAACATCTTAATTTATAACAGTCTAGTTCAAATTAATATCAATTTAGTTTCAATAGTATACAAAAACTTTGCTCTTCTATAGCTCCATTCCCTGCCCTTTATGTTGTTAGCATCACAAATTACATCATTATACATTAGGTTTCTATCAGTATATATTTATAATTATTGTAGTTGTCCTTTAAATCATATAAGAAAACAAGAAGAATTATGTTCTAAAAATACATCATTACTGACTTTTAAATTTACATATATCCATGTTATCAGTGTTCGTTTTTTCATGTGGATTTGAGTTACTCTCTAAATGTCTTTCGTGTCAGCTTGAAGCACTCTCTTTAACATTTCTGGTAAGGAAGGTCTACTAGTGACAAACTCAGTTTTTGATAATCTGGAAATGTCTTGGTTTCTCCTTCATTCCTGAAGGATAGTTTTGCCAGATACACAATCCTGGTTCCTTTTTTTTTTTTTTTTTCTCCTTTCTGAACTTCCAAAATATTATCCCACTGCCTTCTGGCCTCCAAGGTTTCTGATGAGAAATCAGCTTTTAATCTTATTGAGGTTCTCTTGTACATGATTAGTCACTTTTCTCTTCCTGCTTTAAGGATTCTCTTTTTGTTTATAGCCTTCTGCAATTTGATTATGTCTTGGTATGGATCTCTTTGAGTTTATCTTACTTGAAGTTAATTAAGCTTCCTGGATGTGTAGATTATGTCTTGCATCAAATTTAGAAGTTTTCAGCCATTATATCTTCAAATATTCTTATTTCTCTCCCACCTCTCCTTCTGGGACTTCCACTCTACATGTTAGTATGCATGATGGTGTCTTATAAACCTCTTAGGTTTTGTTTATTTTCCTTTATCCTTTTTATCTCTCTGCTCCACAGACTGGGGAATCTGAATTGACTTATCTTCAGTATGCTGATTCTTTCTTCTGCCTACTCAAATCTGCTGTTGAACTCCTCTAGTGAATTTTTAATTTCAATTAATTCTTTTCAAATCCAGAATTTCTATCTGTTTCTATGTTATAGCTTCTGTCTCCTAACTGACAGTTTCTGTCTGGTGGGATATGATTATCATGTTTTCCTTTAGTACTTTGCGCATGGTTTCCTTTAGGTCTTTGAGTATATTTTATTTTTATTTATTATTTTTATTTATTTTTTATTTTCTAAAGATTTTACTTATTTATTTGAGAGAGAGAGAGAGCACATGAGGGGGGAGGGTCAGAGGGAGAAGCAGACTCCCTGCTGAGCAGGGAGCCCGACGCGGGACTCGATCCCGGGACTCCAGGATCATGACCTGAGCCGAAGGCAGTTGCTCAACCAACTGAGCCACCCAGGCGCCCAGGTCTTTGAGTATATTTTAAATAGTTGATTTAAAGTCTTGTCTACTATATCCAATATCTGTGCTTCCCCAAGGACAGTTTTTTCCCCATGTATAGGCCATGCTCCCTTTGTATGCATCGTAATTTTTTTTCTAAACTGGACATTTTGAGTATTATAATACAACAACTCCAGAAATAGGATTTCCTACCATGCTTGGACTTATTGCTGCTTGTAGTAGAAATTGTTAGTTTAGTGACTTTTCTGGAACTAATTTTGTAAACTCTATTTTTTGTAGTCTGTGGCCACTGAAGTCTCGGTTGCATTAGCTGGGTGGTCAGCTAGTCATTTGACAGAGATTTCCTTAAAAGCCTAGAACAGCAACAACAAAAACCTCCCAGTCTTTGCAGATGAGCTCTGTATGTGTGTTGGGAAATTCCTTCAACACTCAGTCATGCAATTTACAACTCTGCTTTAGCCTTCATTTCCTGCTTGCGCAGAGCCTGGTGATCAGCTAGAGGTAAGATCTTAGAGGCTTCTCAGATCTTTTCTGAGCATGTATGCAGCCCTGGGCATGCATGTGGATGTCTATTCCCAGGAATATGCAGGAACTCTTCAAACGTCCTTGTTTCCTAAACTATTTCATCCCCCAGCTTTTCTTCCTAAGCTTTTTTATTCATTTGTTGTTTTCTCCAAATGTGATCCCTTGTTCCAGATGGCAGCAGCTAATAAATTGCCTTTATATATTTTCAACAAATGCCCCTCAGGTAGCCACCTCAGCCTTGGAAGAGTTCTGAATTAGGCAAAATAAAGGCAAGCTCATTGAGCCAGACATTCAGAGAGCCACCAAACAGGTCAAAACAAACAGCCACAATGCGTTCAGTAGCAGACTGTTCTGCTCCCTCCAATACTAGGAACTTGTACCAAGAACATAGTCTTCAAGGCTGCCACAGAGCTGGACAGTGAGGGATGGCCAAGATAAGTGAAATTATCATGAAGTTTTCTTACTGAGATTCAGTGGTTCATTTCTTTCTTTTTTTTTTTTTTTAGAGTTTATTTATTTGACAGAGAGAGACACAGCAAGAGAGGGAACACAAGCAGGGGGAGTGGGAGAGGGAGAAGCAGGCTTCCCGCTGAGCAGGGAGCCCGACGCGGGGCTCGATCCCAGGACCCTGGGACCATGACCTGTGCCGAAGGCAGACGCTCAACGACTGAGCCACCCAAGCACCCCCAGAGATTCATTTCTCGATTAAGTGTTCACCTGGTTGATGTAAACTTTGAGTTGTTTCCAGAGTTCTGATATAGCTGATTCTGACAGTTTTGCCAGTTTATTAGCTGCCTTTGTGATGAGATGGACTCTTGGAATTCCCTACTCCATTTTCACTGACATCCCCAGTTTTTTTAGCATAGAATTTTTAATGTAAAAATTATTATTTGATATTTAAATTTTTTATTTAAAAAATTTTTTAAAGTAGGCTCTACACCCAGCGTGGAGCCCAATGTGGGGCTTAAAACCACAACCCTGAGATCAAGACCTGAGCTGAGATCAAGAGTTAGATGCTTAACCGAATGAGCCACCCAGGTACCCCTACAATGATTTGATATTAAAACATTTATATAGGGGCGCCTGGGTGACTCAGTTGGCTAAGCAACTGCCTTCGGCTCAGGTCATGATCCCAGGGTCCTGGGCTCGAGCCCCGCATCGGGCTCCCTACTTGACAGGGGGCCTGCTTCTCCCTCTCCCTCTGCCACTCCCACTGCTTGTGCTCTCCTGCTCTCTCTCTGCCAAATAAATAAATAAAATCTTTAAAATAAATAAATAAATGAAACATTTATATACTATTTTTTTCACTTGATGTTATACCATAAAATGTTCTATTTACCTATAGTATTCTTCATATAAATATCCATTTTAGTAGTTCATTCAGCAAATATTTATTACCTGGTGGTCACTCTTCCAGGGACTGAGTATACAGTAATGAGTGAAACAAGGCCCTGCCCTCATGGAGCTTACATTGGAGTAGGGAGAGAAATAAGTGACGTATAAATATTCATTCATTGTTACTGCTGTTTAATGTTCCATCATAAGGACACAACTATGATAGGACGAAAAATGGCCCCCCAAAGATATCAGATCCCAATCCTGGAAACCTATAGACGTTACCTTATGTGAATACAGGATGCTTGCAGCTGTGATTAAGTTAAGGACCTTGTGGTGTGTGGATATTATCCTGGATTATCAGGGTGGGCCCCAAGTTCAGTCACATGCCTCCATATAAGAGGGAGGAAGAAGGAGATTTGACATGGACAGAAGAGGAAAAGGCAATGTGACAATGGAAGCAGAAATTGGAGTGACGCTAAGGAATGCCAGGAGCCGCCCGAAGCTGGGAGAAGCAAGGAATAGAGTCTCCCCTAGAGCCTCCAGAGGGAACATGGACCTATGAACATCTTTTTTTTTTTTTTTTAAGATTCTATTTATTTATTTGAGAGAGAGAGAGAGAGCATGAGTGGGGGGAGGGGCAGAAGGAGAGGGACGCAGACTCCCCACTGAGCAGGGAACCCAACAACATGGGGCTCAATCCCAGGTCCCTGAGATCATGACCTGAGCAGAAGGCAGATGTTTAACTGACTGAGCCACCCAGGCGTCCCAGACCTACCAACATCTTGATTTGGGCACAGTGATAGTAATTTTGGACTTTGGGCATCCAGTATGGTATGAAGTAAGTTTCTGTCGCTTAAAGCCATCTAGATTGTGGTAATTTGTTACAGTTACCATGGCAAACTAACACAAATTTTGGAACCAAGTGTGGTGTGCTACTGTAACAAATACCTAAAAATGTGGAGATGGTTTTGGAATTGGGTAATGGGTAGATGCTGGAAGAATTTTGAGAAACACAGTAGAAGCACTTATATGTGATGAACTTGGCTTTTAGCTGAGGTCATTTCCTAGCAAAATGTTAAAGATGTGCCCTCGTTTCTTCTTGCTGATTAGCGTAAAATGGGAGAGGACAAAGATATACTGGGAAAAGAACTGTTACACCAAAAGGAACCAACACATGATGATGGGGGAAATTTGCAGCCTATCCAGATTGTGAAATATACTAAAATTAGGCGATTTACTGTTAGAAAAAATGTGCTCTGGAGAGAAGGCCCTGGGTGTGGTTGAACAGCCTTTTGCTAGTGTTGAGGATATTAGGTGTGTGACTCATGGATCCACTCAACCATCTCAGCAGAAGCCAGTGATAGAGGTAGAATTATCCAGGGAAGATCTGTGGAGGACTCTCTTGTTTAATGATGTCAATCTCTGTGACATACACAGGAGACCCACAAGGCTTTCCAGAGTTATATATACCAGCAGAAACACTGCCATCTTGAACGGAAAGGGACAGAGACAGAATGGAATGAAAGAAGGCTGTTGGACTCCCACCATTCTAGAGGCAGGAAATAGGCTTATAAAACGACTCAACTTCAAACATGTGCCTACTGTTAAGAAAAAGGAAGCATGACAAAAGGGAATAGCCTCAGGCCCAGAGGGCAGAGCCTTGGACCTGGAAGTCAGAACCACAGATGCGGAGGCTGGAACTGTTGGGTGAGAGAGGATTAGTCCCAGACCTTGAAAAGTAGAGGAATTTGTCCTGCTGGATTTTAAAATTACTTGGGACCATGACCCCTTTCTCTCTTCCATTTTCTCCCTTCTGGAGTGGGAATGTCTCTAACTATTACACTATGCCTATCCCACCATTGTATTTGGGGAACAGATAACTTGTTACTAGTTTCATAGTTCCAGAGATGGAGAGGAATTTTTTCCCCAGGCTGGATCATATCCAGAGTCTTACCAAGCCTGGTTTAGATGATGAGATTTGGGGTTTTGAGCTGATTATACTTAGATGAGATTTTATTTAGATGAGATTTTGGGCTTGAGTTGATATTACAATGGGTTAAG
>NW_023270418.1:28602784-28815440 GCF_011800145.1 Mirounga leonina | reverse complement strand
TATTTAGATGAGATTTTGGGCTTGAGTTGATATTACAATGGGTTAAGACTTTTGGAGATGTTGGGATGGGATGAATGTATTTTGTGTGTTGACAGACTAATGGCAGACTGTAGAAAACTGAAAAAAAAAATCCCCCCCCAAGATATCAATTCTAATCCCTGATCTTATATAAATCCTGTAAATCCTGCCTAATATAAAAACAGAGTCTTTGGAAATGTGATTAAGTTAAGCATCTTGCTCTTTTTCGCCGCCATCCTGCTCTGTGTGACTGACTGCTTCTCGCCATGTCTTCTCACAAGACTTTCAGAGTCAAGCGATTCCTGGCCAAGAAACAAAAGCAGAATCATCCCATTCCCTAGTAGATTCGGATGAAAACTGGTAATAAAATTAGGTGCAACTCCCAAGAGGAGGCACTGGAGAAGAACCAACCTGAGTCTATAAGGCGTCACACATCATGAGATGACACACTTAATTGGCACACGTATTTAATGAAGCTGCGTGAAGATCATGTGTTCTATCATTCTGTAAACATCCTTCCTACCTGGCCATAGACTTGTCTTATCATGGAAATGATTTTTCTCTATGACTATGCCTCTGCACCGATAGGTTGGTTCAGTAATAAATGTGAGACCTTGTGGCTCTAAAAAAAAAAAAAAATTAAGCATCTTGACAGGTGGTGATTATCCTGGATTTTCAGGGTGGGCTCTAAATGCAGTCACAAGTGTCCTTATAAGAGGGAGCTAGAGGACTACTGGGTATTTACCCCAAAGATACAAATGTAAGGATCCGAAGGGGTACATGCACCCCGATGTTTATAGCAGCAATGTCCACAATAGCCAAACTAGGGAAAGAGCCAAGATGTCCATTGACAGATGAATGGATAAAAAAGATGTGGTATATATACACAATGGAATATTATGCAGCCAGCAAAAGGAATGAAATATTGCCATTTGCAACGACATGGATGGAACTGGAGAGTATTATGCTGAGCGAAATAAGTCAATCAGAGAAAGACATGTATCATATGACCTCACTGATATGAGGAATTCTTAATCTCAGGAAACAAACAGGGTTCCCGGAGTGGTGGGAGGTGGGAGGGATGGGGCGGCTGGGTGATAGACACTGGGGAGGGTATGTACTATGGTGAGCGCTGTGAATTGTGCAAGACTGTTGAATCACAGATCTGTACCTCTGAAACAAATAATACATTATATGTTAAGAAAAAAAAAAAGAAGAAGATAGCAGGAGGGGAAGAATGAAGGTGGGGAAATCGGAGGGGGAGACGAACCATGAGAGACGATGGACTCTGAAAAACAAACAGGGTTCTAGAGGGGAGGGGGGTGGGAGGATGGGTTAGCCTGGTGATGGGTATTAAAGAGGGCACGTTCTACATGGAGCACTGGGTGTTATGCACAGACAATAAATCGCACCAGAAGAGGCAAGGAACAAACTCTCCCTTAGAGCCTCCAGAGGGAGCTTGGACCAACTGACATCTTCATTTAAGTCCTCATTTTGGACTTGTGCTTCCAGAATGGTGGGAAAATAAATTTCTGTTATTTTAAACCTCCTAGTTTATGGTAATTTGATACCATTTCTATAAGAAACTATAAGAAACAATAACACGATGCATTTATCCAATCCCTGCTCATTAGACATTTGGATTGCTATTATGAACAGTCTTGTACATGTTTCCTCGTGCAAAAATGCTAGACTTGCTTTAGCACAGAGACCTGGGAGTGGAATTGCTTGGTCATAGCATATGCAAATGTTCAATTCTACAAGGGAATGCCAAATTGTTTGCCAAAGTGGTTACCAATTTACACTTCCACCAACACTATAGTTCCTGTGGATACACATTTTGGTCATCACTTGGTATTATCAGATTTCCTAACTTTCGCCAATCCTAGGAAATGTAAGTTGGTGTCTCATTGTGATTTTATTTGAATTTCCCTGACAACCAATGTGATTAGGTTTGAGCATCTTTTCAAACTCTTATTGGCCATTTGTAATGTTTCTTCCGTGAAATGAATGTTCATGTCTTTTGCCCATTTTTCTAATTATTTTATATATTTTTATTGACTTGGAGGAGTTCCTTTTATATTCTAGATACTAAAACTTTGTTGGTTATGGCTCCTCTTTTGACTTGGTTTTATGGTGTCAGTTAATGAAAAGAAGTTCTCAATTTTAATGTAGTTGGATTTATCAGTCTTTTCTTTTATGGTTAGCACTTTTTTTATGTCTTTTTTTTTTTTTTTAAATCCTTCCTTTCATGGGGCATCTGTCTGGCTCAGTCAGGAGAGCATGCTACTCTTGATCTTGGGGTTGTGGGTTTGAGCGCACTACGTTGGGTGTAGAGATTACTTAAAAACCCTTCCTTTCTCTGAAGTAAAAAAGATATTCTACAATTTATTCCAAGAGTTTTGCCTTCTGTATTTAAATTGTTAATCTATCTGGAATTAATTTTTCTGCATAGTGTGAGATAGGGTTCCAATTATTTTATCCACATAGGCTTGATCAGTTTGTTCCTACACAATGTATTAATTGGTCTCTTTCTTTCCCCACTGATCAGCAAGACTGTACCTGAACATCAGAGCTCCAGATATGTGTGGGTCTTTTTCTCCTTTCTCTATTTGATTTCATCAGTCTATATATCTTCCTTCTTTAGCTAATATCATACTGTTCTTATTACTAGAGTTTTATAAGTCCTGATAGCTGGGGACTAAGCAACTGCCTCATTCTTCATCCTCAGGGATGTCTTAGATATTTTTACTCTTCTACATAAATTTTAAAATCAGCGTGTCATATTTAAGAAAATCCCTGTTAGAATTTTGATTGCAATTGCATTGAATCCATAGATCAAATGGGAGAAAATTGACATTTTTGTGAAATATCTAGTTTTATAATTTGTATCATTTTGATATTTTTATTATTAAAATAATTTAGATTCTATAATAATTCATACTATAATGATTATAATTTTTTAATTTGTATCCAAAATTAAAACTTTCTCTATAATAAAGCTTGTACATATTTTGTTAGCTTTATTATAGGTGCTTGTCATTATTGCTATAATAAATCATGTATTTTTATAAATTCTATTTTGCTAATTTTTACCAGTGTGCAGAGCTGCAAATAATTTTTATATTGATATTATAGCCAACCTTTTTTCCAAGCCTTCTTATGATAATAATTTCTCTATAGAATCCTTTGGATTTGAAATGTAGACAATCATCTGTGAAAAATGAGTTCTGGTTTTTCTTTTCCAATCTTTATGTCTTAAATTTCTTTTTTTTTTTCTAAGATTTTATTTATTTATTTGAGAGATACAGAGAGGGAGAGCACAAGCAGACAGAGGGACAGAGAGGGAGAAGCAGACTCCCTGCTGAGCAAGGAGCCCAATGTGGGAATCAATCCCAGGACCCTGAGATCATGACCTCAGCCCAAGGCAGATACTTGACCGACTGAGCCACGCAGGTGCCCCTATGTCTTAAATTTCTTTTTCTAGTCTTATTGCACTAGCTAAAATCACAATACAGTATAGAAGCAATGATAGCAGCAATGCCTATCTCATTCCTGATTTTAAAATAATGTTTCTAGCATTAAGAATGACATCTGCTGTGAGGTTTTGGCGGATACTCTTTTTTTTTTTTTTTTTAAGATTTTATTTATTTATTTGAGAGAGCGAGAATGAGAGAGAGCAAGCACATGAGAGGGGGGAGGGTCAGAGGGAGAAGCAGACCCCCTGCTGAGCAGGGAGCCCGATGCGGGACTCGATCCCAGGACTCCAGGATCACGACCTGAGCCGAAGGCTGTCGCTTAACCAAATGAGCCACCCAGGCGCCCTGGTGGATACTCTTTATCAGTTTAATGAAATTTAATGAAATTCCCTTTTATTCTCAGATTTCTAAGTGTTTTTTAAAATAAATTATGTCTTGTCCACAAATATCTTCTCAGCACCTGACACAGGTGCTCATTACATGTTGCTTGAATAAATGAATGAATGAAGGAACAACATGTTTATTGGGCTCCTGGGTTTTTTTCTTATTGATTTTTATGAATTCTTTACATATAAAAGAGGTCAACACTTTGCCATTTGCTGGGAATATTTTCCCTAGGCTATTTGCCTTTTAATTTTGGTTATTTTTTGGTGGAAGGAGGAAGATGGAGAAGTTTTAAATTTTAATGTAAACAGATCTATGGATTTTTTTTCTTCTGAGGTCTCTTCAAATGCATCTAAATTTAGAAAACCTTTACTTCTCTGGAAATTTGATAAGTGTTCATTTCTATTTTCTATGCACACTGCTGTCAGTTTAATCTTCCCATAGCAGGGCTCTGATCACGTCACTCTCCTGCTCAAAAATGTTTAACTGTCTCCTTGGAGCCTTCAGAATAAAGTCCAAACTCTTTAACTTGGCCTCTAATTCTCGTCATGATACATCCCAAGCCTGCCTGTCCAGTCTTTTCTCTAGTGTCCCCCAAATCAGCTTAAGTTCCAGCCAAAGTGAAGAGTTTGCTTCTCTCTCTGTGCTATTGCTCTGTCCCACCTCCAAGGCTTTGGTGCTGGTGTCCCTTGGCATAGAATGCCCATCCTCCATTCTATATATTTAAATCCTGCTTAGTCCTCAAGCCCTCTTTTCTCAAAAAAGCCTCACCTTACCCTTTGAGAGGGTGAGTGGTGAAGGGATAATATCACATGAACTTTTGGAGTCAGACAATGTGGATTAAAATCCTAATTCCTTCAACTTGTTCCCAGGTGCCAAATCCTTTCACCTTTTCCTAGTCTCCATTCTTTCATCATTAAAATGGGAACAGAAAGCAATGAAGGACCACACTGGGTGGTTTGAGGGTGACTGACCTAAATCAATCAAATGTAGAGATCCGAGCACGGGGCACCCGGCTGGCTCAGTGAGAGGAGCATGTGACTCTTGGTTTGTGAGTTTGAGGTTGTGAGTTTAAGCCCCATGATGGGTGTAGAGGTTACTAAAAATAAATACATAAAAATTAAAAAAAAAAAAAAGATCCTAGCACAGTCCCCATCTCACCCTGCCATTTTGGAAGGGAGTCACCAGCTGTGGGGCGAGGGCACACCCACCCCCCTCTAGTCATATTTGCCTCTGAAGGTTTCGCTGGTTCTCAAATTCCCTTAGGTTTCTGAACTTTCCTCCTCAGGAGCTGGGAGTGGCCAAACAGGTTCCACCTCAAGGAATCAGGCCCCCAGGCACCTTGATGGGACTCCTACACCCATCTGGGCTCAAAGGAATCCCACCCCCCCCTCCTTTCTTCATAAGTGAGCTCCAATGGTTTTATTGCTAGGAAATATTTAAGTCTCCAAAGGTGTCCACTGGAACCTTCCATTCCTTGCCTTCAGCACCCACAATATGGTGGTGAGTCAAGTAGAGCAAAGACAATCCTCTCAATTTTAAGGTGGGTAAACTGAGGCTCAAACTGTCTTCCATATAGTTGGGTGTAGAATGTGTGTGTCTACTCAGCCTTATTCAAGGGGCTCTGGGAGACCTGAGCAGCTGTGTGGGGGAATCTGGGTGAGCTCTGGCCTCAGAGTCAAAGATGGTGCAGAAATCCTGGCTACTGGGGCTTCCACCCCTTGTCCACAAGTGGGTTAGCGCTCTCAGAGGCTGGCAGCGAGCTTAATGTCTATGCATTCTCTTTGTGAAGCCGGAGTACCCCACCTACATAGGTTATTTTGTCTATGTCTTCTGAGGAAGAGCAAGGATGATGATTCACTGGCTGGGGTGCGTGATCAGCCTGAATAATGAGAAGAACAAGCTTAGGATCTGGAGCCCTGGGTTCTAGCCCAGCTCTACACCCAGCATGCAGTGTCACCTGGGGTGATCTCCCACTCCCTCTGGACCCCAGTTGTTTTATCTGTAAACTGGAGATGGTGGTAGATGGACCCATCTCTGTTGTGGAATCTTAGCTCGCAATCTTAATGTCAGAGTGCCGTCCTGGGCCCTGCCCCTCCCCGAGCCCAGACTGTCTCCAGGGCCTGACTTCACCAGGTTGGCCCCACCAAATCTCTGACGCCATCAGGCTGCCTCCACCCTCTGTCCTGTCCTCCCAGGGGCCTGAGCCGGGTTCCCGCTCCCCACCACACTGGGGCTGGGCGGCCAGTGGTCTTGCTCAGGCCCTGGGCAGGGAGTTGCGGGGGTTGGGGGGGTGTTGGGGGGGGGCACGTGGGCTCCAGACTCATATTTGACCTCTCGAGCCTCTTTCCCTCTCCCTGGAGCCAGCGTCCTTGCCCCGCCCCTCTTGAAATCCGAGCTCAGGGATCCAGGCAGGACTGCAGCGGGAAAACATTCCATCCAGTTGTCCAAACACTCGGCACAGCTGGCGGAGGGAGGGGCGGCCAGAGCCCGGCTCTCAGGGAGCCCTTGCGCTGTTGTTTTCACCGGGATGGGAGCGTCCTCACAAGGATGCCCTGAGGGGGTTCAGGGGGCTGAGGCTAAAGGAAGAGCGCACGACAGCCATACTCCTGGGCTTGCCCCAGGCCTCCCTTCCCAGGGCCCGCCCCACGGGGGAAGATCCAGGTCTGCCTGGCCAGGTGCTGCGGGCGGCCTTGTGAGCATCCTCGTGACTGACGGCGCCCAGGGCCCCGCGGCCGTGCTGTGGGGGATGGGCAGTGGGAATGCCGCTGGGACAGCAAGCCCCGGAAGTGACTTCGGGGAGCCGGGGTTACTGGCAAGCAGCCCCAGGCCTGGCTGCCTCTTGGCTCTGACTCACTGGTGACCCTGGACGAGCCTCAGTTTCTTCATCTGCAGCAGGAGGGACTTGGGCCTCTTCTGGCTCTGATTTTTCTAAGTCACAGCCAAGGACATAAGGCCCTTATAGCTCCCCATGAAGCCCCAGCTCTGCCTAAATGTCCAGAGAGCAGCAATTTTTTTCTCTACAGTCCCCAGAGCAACTCTGACTCCGTTTCCTCCCCAAGGGGCAGGCTGGTGCTTGGGGGGGGGGGGGTTCGCTCTCATACCCCCTGTCCTCAGCCAGGCTGAGCTCCTTCCCCTCCTGCTGTGTTGGGGTGATGGGGAGACCCTCCCCCCTTTTCATACTTCCTGTTTTCCATTAATTGTTTCCAGGTGGGCCCAGAGGTTGCCCACAGAGGAAGGTGGGGGCACAGGAGAATTGAGCAGGGTATCAGTGAGGAGCAAAAACAGGAAGGGGGTGGGAGCAGGCCATGGAAAATTCACTGCCAGGAAAGGCAAGGCCAGCATCTGGTTTGCATTAGGCTGAGAGCTTCGAAGCCCAAAGCCTGAGTGGGAGATATTGTTATCCGCAGGGCAGGGCTGGTGGGGTGTGACTGCTAGTCAGGAACTGGAAGCTTCTCCCCCCGCCCGGGCAGTCAGAGGCTGCCAGGAAAGAAGAGGGAAGACGAGGGAGAAAGGCGGAGGACATTCTCATTTCGAGTGTGGGCAGACCCTTCACAGATGTCGCCTACTGTGATGTTCACAACTGCACTGGGGACAACTGTTCCCATTTTACAGATGAGGGAAATGAGTCCCAGAGAGGTGAAGTGACTTGCCCGAGGTCACACAGCCAGGGACCAGCAGAACTAGGATTAGACTTCAAGCCAAATGAGATAGGGTGGAACCTTCAAACCATTCCAATGGGCTGAGGCTGACCATGTCCCAGACAAGGGGGTACTGAGGATTTGGGGGTGAGCACGGGCCAGCCTCTGCCCATGGGGTCACTCGGTTCTTGTGGGGGTGTCCGACGGTTTTACTTGTCATGACACAAGGTGGACACGTGCCTGAGGGCTTCACCCTCAGGAAAGCAATCCATGGGGGAAGGCTTCCTGGTGGAGGCGGGGGGAAGCAAAAGAGAAATTATCAGCAGGAGGTAGGATGTGCTGCCGAGGGCACTGTGTGAGGAAAGGGGTGGTGTAGGGCATGTCTGGGCAGTAGCAGCTGGCCTGGTGTGCCTTAGAGAGTGAGATTCTGTATGATGGTCGGGGAAACTGAGGCACAGAGAGACTAACATGCCCAAAGGCTCATAGTCTGGAATGGGGTTGAATCCAGCCTCTCGGACACTGGGCCTGGGTTCTTAACTGCTGCACTGAGTTGTGCTTTTTTGTTGGTGGTTACAAGTTTTAAAGGGGATATTGAGGCCAAGGGCGGGATGCAGGGCAGGCGGGGGTCCTTGCCCAAAGCCACACAACCAACTAGTGATAGAGCCTGGGCTGGACAGGTCTTTCCAACTTGCCAACCTGGGCAGGGAGGGGTTAGGTGGCTCCTCCTTCGGGCCCTCGTGGAAGCTGGGACTTGGGCATGCAGAGGACAACTCCCACGACCCTTCAGGGAGTCTCACCTTTCCTGGCCCGGAGCCCAGGAAGCAGGGCCCCCAGTGCCTTCTGCTGCCCGCTGAGCCACAGGAGTTAATAATTACGGGGTTTCAAGAGATAGAGGCCTGCTGGGAGGGGCCTTCGTCCCAGGCCCTGCTCCTCAGAGATAGCAAAGGTTAGCGTGAGGCTCAGCCTGGGGAGGCGGGGAGGAGGGAAGGGAGAAGGCTTCTGCCACCTGCCTGCCTGGCAGTCTTCCGAGCGACCCTCAGGCTGGCCCTGGCATGGATGACCCCAAGGAGCACACCAGGTGTCCTGCCCGAGGAACATGCCCCGTGTTCCTGGCACTGAGCTCAGGGGCTGTCCGCTACGCCCCATCAGTTCTGGGCCCTGCACTCGAGGGGAACTTGGGAGAGGATCCCTGGGACACAGACAGGTGAGCCAGTGACCTCGGTCACGGTCACGGTCACGAAGGGGAGGGAGGGAAATCTTGCTATTCTGTAGGGGCACTGGGGGAGGAGGGAGGCAGAAGCCAGGCTCCTGACAGGGGACTGGCATGGAACTCTGAGGCATTTCATGAGCCTCTTACAAGGTCAGTGCCAGCGGATGACCCTGATTGTCTAACTTGGTGGTTGGACAGACAGAATCTGAGGCTCAGAGAGGGCAAGACAAACATCCTGGGTCACGTGGTGAGCTGAGGACAGACCTAAGTCAGTCTACGGCCATACCACCCTGAACGCGCCCGATCTTGTCTGATCTCGGAAGCTAAGCAGGGTAGGGCCTGGTTAGTACTTGGATGGGAGAAGAGACCTAAGTCAGAATTGGGGCCTGGGTCAACCAGGCTGGCAGTTTCCTGTTCCTCATCTGCTTTCAGTCGAGGCTCTGTGGTCAAGGCTGCCAGGCGGGGATGGGGATGGTGGGGAGACGGGCAAAGGGCAGTCGTTTGAGGTCTTGACCTTTTACTTCTTCCTCCGCACCTGCTGGCCAGGCCCCTAGTATGCTCCCCTTTTTGCCTGACTGCACACAGTTGCAGCTTCTAGCGAGTTCTCGAGTTTCTGGGCTGTCTTTTCAGAAAATTGATATAAGGGGTCACAGCCCCACCACCCCTGGCTGTGTGACATCAGGTAGGTTCCTGAACTTCTCTGAGCCCAATCCTTTTCGGCTGAGGAGCAGAGCTCACTGGACTGTGGAAGAAGCTAGTGAGGCTTGGCAATCGAAGGTCACTGGATGCATAGATGATGTGGTATTTTTAGGTAGTAATTCGGGTATCAGTGCTCCCAGAGTGGCGACCCCACATTTGTCCTTGGAGGCCTCACTTAAGCCCACTGGTGCTACCCTGTCCTGCTAAGGGCTCTTCCTCTGGGGCCTTAGCCTGGGCTGACACTGCCTCCATGCCTTATCTCCCACCAGTCTGGGTTACCATGACTTGGACCAGTCTTATCTCCTGCCCAGGCTTGTGAAGTCTTGGAGGGTAAGGGCCCTGTCCTGAGCCCTTTTTGTGTCTTTTCCCCCTTCTCCTAAATAATGAACAGAGCAAGGGCCAGGAAGACAGCAGTTGCTCAAGACTTACTTGGTGTAGGATTCAAGTCAACAAAACAAACATGGTGACATCTGCTTTGGGCCAGACCCTGGACTAGACTGGGGTAGGCACAGAAACACTGCACCGAGGAGATGGTTTCTGCCCTTGGGAAACCACAGTCTTAGAAAGAGTTACCCTGCAGAGTGAAGGGCATTGGAGGTCTGGGCAGAATGATTCTGGTAAGTCAGAAGGGATGTCACAGTGGGCTGCCCAGGTTGTTCACTGCACAAGGTGCCAGCCAAGGGAGTGAGCAAGCAAGGCATGAAATCCAGCCTGCCCTCCACTCACCCAGTCCTGTACCTTGGCATGGGCTGTCGCCATCTAGGAAGGCAGTACCATTTTCTATTTGTGACAAAGACACCGTGCACTTAGTAGAGTGTGCCCTGGGCAGCAGCCCTGGAAGTGGAGGTCCTTGTGAGTATGTCTCCCTACCATATTGGAGCTCCGGGATGACAGAGCATGTGTCGATGCAGTTTGCCTTTGGATCTCAGCCCTTGTGTGGTCCACAGTTTGTGCTCAGAAGGGATGGATGGATGAATGAATGAATGAACGAACGAATGGATGAATGAAAGAAATGTGTGTCCCCAGTGAAGACCTGACAAATTCAAGCCTGGGGTCCCAGCTCTGTGGGCTCAGAAGAGTAGTGTCCTGAGTTCTGGTAGCATCTGGAAGGGAAGCACCTCCTTCCTCCTGGCTTCCTAGGCCTCTCTAGACCCAGAGGGTGGGAGCCAGGATCCCTGGCAGGAGAGAAGAACTATACTCTCACTGGGTCCAGCTGCAGGCTGAAGTTGAGGCCAGTAGTCAGGGCTCAGGACTGGTGACAAAGGGGCAGAAGGATGGAGGGACAGGAAGACCAGTGGTCTGGGATGCAGGAAAAGGTTTTGCAGAGGACCTAAATCCAGACAGGTGTGCAGGGTGGGGGTGCATTCCCCCAGACAGTAGATGCCGGGCAAAGGCAGGGAAGAGATGGTCAGGGAGTGTTCCGAACAAGAGGGGAAGGCCCCTTTGCGGGGTGGGGGTGGTGTGGGGCTGGGGGAGGGCTGGGGTTGAAGACTTGGGCCAAAGGGGGGTCTTCCCCTGGGATAAGCGCTCAGAGTAAACCCGAGAAAACTTGTTTTGGGGTCTAGCCCCTTTCCCACCCTGCAGGACGTTGCCCAAGGACGGGCACAGAGCAGGGAGCCCAGGGAAGGGGCGTGCTGGCCAGCGGGTGGGTGTCGGCGGGCTCCGAGAGACCGTCCGCCAAGGCTCTCGAGCAGCGGTGGCCGAGGGCCCGCGCCGCGCCGGCGGATCCGAGACGAGTCAGCCGCGGGCCGCGGAGCGCAGCGCTGACCGCAGGACGCGCCGGCCGCCGGCTCCTCCCCCGCGCCCGCCGGCGCACGGTCCCGGGGCGGGCGGGCGGCGGGGGGGCGGGGCCGGGCACGTGTCCTCGGGCCGCCCCCTCGGCCACGTGACCCGCCGGGGGCGGGGGTGGCCGGGGGGCGGCTGCGGAGGGACTGACAGGCGGCGGGCGGGGACGCGGCGCGGGTCGGCGCGGGGAGCTCGCGGCGGCGCCGGGATGTGGAGCGGGTAGGTCGGGGCGCGCTCGCCGCACCGCGCGGGCTCGGGCCGCGGCGGCCTCCGGGGCTGCGGATCCCTGCCGCGTGTGCACCCGGCCCGCGGCGGACGGGCGCCCCGTAGTCCCGGGACGCGCGAGCCACCGCGCGGCGGAGGTGGAAGGACGCCCCGCGGGGAGGGGTCGGGGGCTCTCTATGGGTGGGGACCTTCCCGGCATGACGGCGCCAACTCCTAGCTCGTCTGGAGCGCGAGTGAGAGGGGGGCGGGCAGGCGGGCGGGGGGGGGGGCGGCGCTTGCAAGCCAGAGTAAGTCTGGGGTACGCACCTGGAGGAGCGCTCCCCCCCTCCAGCCTGGATGAACCCTTGGAGAGCAGTGCAATTGGGAAAGGGGGCTGGGTCTCTGCCAAGGTCGCTAGTAAGTTGATGAACCTCCATCTGGGGCTCCTGGATCCAGCCCAGCTCAGAGGTGTGGGGTAGGACCTCCCTGCAGTCGGAAGGAGGGCAGCAGAGCCCTGGGTCCTGGCTTAGTGGCCCCAGTCCCTATGACTGTTTATTGGCTCTCAGGGGTGATCCCAGTCCCTTGGCCGACCTGGTGTGGGTCCCCTGCCATGTTCGTGCAGGAAGGCTGTGGTTTTCTCAGGGACTTGGGCAAACACTTCCTCCTCCCCATGGCCTGGGAAGGCCAGGTCCTGGAAGAGCTGTGGCCAGAGTGGGGTGGGTTGTATTCCTGTAAAGAACTGGACCACTTGGGGGGTCCCAGGACAGGACTCTTTCCTAGCCAGAGCTGGGGAGTGAGGGACGGCCTCTGGGGGCGCTGGCAGGCTGGAGGGGTTTCTGATGCAGTCTAGGTCCACTTGACTCCATGGCCCCTAGCAAAGCTTGGGCTGAGATGCTAGGGAATAGTGGGGCTTTGTCCCCAGCAGGGGGTGCTGAGAGAAAGGGCTCCTGGCAGGGGTGAGGTGTGGAGAGGCATGCCTCTTAAAGGGTGGAAAGGTGAAGCAGAGCACATGTTTTTTGGAAAAGTACCCTCCTCCACCCCCCCCCCCCACCCCTGAAGATGACTGAGTTCAGGGAGAAAGTGTTGTGTGGGACCTGGTGGGGTTAGCACAATCTTGCGTGGGGCTAACTGTGTTTAAGGGGCATCCCAGTCTGGAAGAAGCTTGTGACCCCATATGTTGGGGGCACCCAGGCAAAACAGTCATTGAGTTACTATGTGATCTTGAGAGTATGGCCTCACTTCTCTGGGTCTCTGGGCGAAATGAGCAGGTTGTGGGGTGGAGAGCTGCAGGCTGATCCATGACCAGAGTGCCCTTCCCTGGAGGCATGCAGGCCAGAGCCAGACAGACAGGGCTGGGAGCCATCAGTAGATAGATGCTCTCTTTTTTTTTTTTTTTTTAAGATTTTCTTTATTTTTTGAGAGAGAGCACATGAGAGGGGGGAGAGTCAGAGGGAGAAGCAGACTCCCTGCTCAGCAGGGAGCCCGATGCGGGACTCGATCCAGGGACTCCAGGATCATGACCTGAGCCGAAGGCTGTCGCTTAACCAACTGAGCCACCCAGGCGCCCGATAGATGCTCTCTTTAAGGACAGTGTCAAAAAGACTCAGGGTCCTGGAGAAGACCCCCTCCCCCCACCGCCAGTCCAGCCTCCCTGCCATATTCCCAAGAGGCTTCTGGATAAACCAGGCTGCCAAGCTGACCCCCACATGATCCTCAGTATAACTCATTTCTTTCTTTCTTTTTTTTTTAAGATTTTATTTATTTATTTATTTGAGAGAGAGAGAGAGAGAGAGAGATAGCATAAGCAGAGAGTAGAGGGAGAGAGAGAAGCAGACTCCCTGCTGGGCAGGGAGCTCGATCCCGGGGCTCGATCCTATGATCCTGGAACCATGACCTGAGCTGAAGGCAGACGCTTAACCAACTGAGCCACCTAGGCGCCCTATAACTCACTTCTTGCATGTACATTTAGACCCCCAGGGCCTAGCCAGGTACAGAGCACCTAGGAGGTGCTTTATAAATGCAGATGGAAAACATGAGGGACAGAAGGGGGAGCTGCACACCTGGGAGTGAGAGGCAGAGTTTGGGGGTTTCCTTGAGCACTGCATTTTTATGGATCCCCCCCTCCCAACTCGGGTATTAGAGGAAGGGATTGAAGGATCAGGGGCCAAGCTGCCAGAATCCACTGGGGGCCTGGTGTCCTAGGAGCTCACCCAGACCCCAGCAGGAGCCAGAAGGGACCCTGCCTGGGGTCACACTTGTCCATGTAAGTCTAACTGAGCTGCTTGGGCTTGCGGCCCCCAGGGGCTCAGGACAGTCTGGGTAGGTGTATATTTGGGCCCTTTATTCTAGAGTATGAAGACTCTGGGATCAGTGGCCCTGGCTAAGTTGTCAGTGTCTCTGGAGTTTCTTTCCTCATCTGTAGGTGAGGGATGGTTGCCGTTAATGGCTAGGCCCTGGTGCCAGTTCATCCCCTTGGCCCTGGCCCCAGGGCTGCTCCCCTGGGGTGGGTGGCAGTGACAGGACTCTGCAGGAGCTCAGGTGGGCCCTCTTCCTTGGGACTCCTTGAGCAGGAGCCCTGAACTCTGAACCCAGAGGCAGCTCCCCCAAAATTGGGATGCTCCTCTCCCCATCCCCCATAGTTTCTCATGTCCATAGTCTTGGGTGCCAAGCCTGTCCTGAGATGGGGTGATGGTGGCATCTCGAGTATCTGCAGCTGACACAGTGCTGGGCACTTGGGGCTTGGTCAGCAAAGGCCAGAAATTGAGTTCTGGGTTAGTTTTCTCCCCTGGTCTCAGTTTCCCTGTCTGATAGATGGGGCTAATATTACCTATTTCTAGGGAGGGCCGGGCTCTGATGGACTGCTCAGGAATGAAATGAGATTCCCCCACCCTCCCAGGGATGGAGGACTCTGTCTTTGGAACAAGCAAGATGCTGGGGAGCCCCAGGGCTGCAGACGGGCTGTGTGATCTTGAGCAGGTCACCTAACTGCTCTGGGTTTTGATTACCCGAAGGGGCTTGGATTTGCAAGCTCCTGCCTGTTGGGCCTAAGCTACAGAGGTCTGAAGGCTCAGACTTCATCTGAAGTGTGGAAGGAAGGTGGGCCTCCTGCCTGGGAAGCAGTTGTGCACCTTTCCCAGCTGCTGCTTTCTGGAAGCCTTCCTTGATCTGACTACCTAGTGGGGATATACCTCCTGCCGTTCCTTACTCTGCACATGTGTGAGGAGCTCAGACCCTCACTAGAATCCTGCTTGGTGTAGACTCTCCCCAGGTCTGCCCAAGATTTGTGCCCAATAGGGTGGTGGGGGACAGGGAGCAGAGTGAATTAGAATGCGGTCAGAAGGGAGCTCAGGGATGTTGCTGCCAAAATCTGTGCGGTCATGCAGATTGGGCAGATCGGGGCTGATGGGGTGCCTAGCACATGATAGGTGCTCACTCTGTATGTGTTGGATTTTCGAGGTGTCAGATCCTTCTAGGACTGAGCAGGCGGATGTGAGGCAGGTGCTGTGCGCCCCGCTCCGCCCCAGCACAGAGTGAGCCCCCACTGTCCCAGGCCTTGTGCTGGCTCCCAGGGGAGACGCAGGGCTGGATTCCCTGGCAGGGCTGGGCTGGACTGGCGGCCCTGGGGCTATGGTGAGGAGAGGCTTGCTTGGCCCAATCCACCTGATTCAGGTGTTCCAACCTCCCTGCCTTCTGTCCTGCATCCTACGGCTGTTCCTGACCTTCTCCGCCCCCTGCTCCGTGTTCTACAAGGCACACACCTGCGTCCCGCTTGCTGGAGTGGTCCAGAGTCACCTGCTTCCAACCCCCCTCCCCCAGGGTCCTGCTCGGCTCGCATGCCTGATACTCTGTTCCCATGTGTGACATATATGACACCATTGCCCCATTCTGGAACCTTCCCTTCCAACCCTGGTGATGGCTGCTCCTCAGACCTCCAGGCTGGCTCTGTGGCGCTCTACTCCTCTGTGACCCCTCCCCCAGAGCACGCTCAGCCTGCAGCCGCTCCCTCTGGCCCCGCACCTCCCTCAGCCACCTGTAGACCCATATAGGACATGCCGCTCCCCAGATGCCTCAGCGACCCTCTTTCTCTTCCCCGACAGACCCCCTCCCAGTTCCTTATTCCCGTCCTGGGCACCATTTCATTATATTAGTTAATTACTGTAGTTTTGTTGCTTTTTTTTTTTTTCTCTGTCACCCTCTCCAGCCCCCGGTTCCTGCCACAATTCCCCCCTCAGAGTCTTGTGTCTCTGTCCCCTCTGCACATCCCTTCCGAGGCCAGGACCTGCCTGGCTTATGCAACGGCCTTGGATGGAAGCCCCACCATCCCCACCGCCACCCCCTCAGGCACTTGGCTCCAACTTCCTCAAACCCCATCTGCATCCTGCCTCACTTCTCCAAAACCACCATTCATCCCCTTGCGTCCCGTCTGGATTTCTCTGGGTGACAGGTCACATGATGCGATAGAGCTGGGACTCTGAGTTCTGTTCCCACCCTGCCACCACTTTGCTGTGTGTTCCGGTCAGGTCGCCATCCATCTCTGAACACCAGGCACCTCCTTGTGCCACCCAGGCTGGGGAGAGCGTCTCCCTGCAGCGGCGTCCTGAGGGTTTGGAGCTGCGACCTCAACCCTTCTCTGTCAGCTTCACCTGGCCGGGCTTGCAGGCTGGGCGGGGAGCCGATGCGGGAAACCTCTCCTGGGGCCCCTGGGGCCCCTGGACAGGAGGAGTCACTTGGCCATCAGCCTCTGTGCTCTCCCAGCTTACCAGAAGGCCTGTGGGTGCAGGGCCCTGAGTCTGAACAGGGCCCCTGTGTGTGGCCCTGCCCCGCAGACCAGATCAGCTGCAGCCACCCTGTTGGCCCCGGGCAGAGGGTGAGCGCTCCCAGCGTGCCCTCCCTGCCTCTCCTTCCCCCCGTTTCAGAGCTTCCCTAACTAGTTCCTTCCGTCTTCTCTAAGGAATCCATCGTGCCCGTTAGCACCGGGATCTTTAGTTCAAAGAGGTGACCTGGGCGCTGGTCAGTGGACAGGGAGAGATCGAAGGGCAGAGAGACCTCATGGCAGGCGGGTTGGGCTGGAAATGGGAAGAGTATGCCGGATCCTGGTCGGGGCCCTTCTGGCCCAGTGGGGGCTGCTGGGTGACTGGGAACGATAGAATCCACGGGTCCTCATTCTCATTTTGCCACTTTTTGTGGATGGGGACAAAAGCCCTGCTGGCCCTCCTAGGACAGGACTGGGGGGTGAGCATTGCGGTTTCTGCTCCCCCCCCCACACCCCCCGTGTGTTTCCTGAGGAAGTAAGCCAGTGGGGCCTTTCCTGTCTAAACTGTCGTGGGCTCTAGACAGCGAAGCCAGCTTCAGGATGGGGGATGTTGGATGCTCCCACTTTCCTCTGACCTTGACTCTTACTGTCTCCTGCCTCTAATCTCTTCCCAGTGGCCCTGGGTCCTGCTACAGGCCTTCCCTGTACTCTGGACTCTGTTTCTGCAGGGAATGGGGGCTGAGAAGGTTCAGGCTGAGGGCCATGGACCTGGACTGAGGGGCAGGGAGGGGGTGTGGTGCAGAAGAACTTAAATGGTAGCCCATGCTTGTCCAAGGAGTGAGTTCCCCAGCCCCACGGGCATTCACCTCCAGGTTTTCCAGCTCCTGGTCTGGGATGCTGAAGTGTGTGAAGATAGAGGATTCTGGCTTGGGCTGGACCTATGGGGCCTGGGGTCCCTCGCATCCCTCCTTCCTCTGAAATTTCCGAGTTGCCTCACAGCCCTGAAGTGTGAGGGGAGGGCCTGCAGATTCAAGCTTCTCTCCCAGGACAGAACCCCTTTCCTCAACCCTTCTTTCCTGAACCCCTGGCCCAGGTGTTGGGCAGTTGGTAACTACTAGGCGGCCCTGCTCTTCCCACGCTTTCTGCCACAGGGTTTCGAGTTGGGCTTTTACACTGGGGAGGGGGGACATGGAGGGCCACCGTTTCCTCTGGCTGCAGAATTGGGTCCCATCCTTCCCAGCAGTGGGCTAAAGTGAGAATCTGTTGGAAAATGATGGGGGACAGTCCAGCTGTAACCCCAGCCCATGCCCTTGGGACCAACAGGAGAATTAGTGACCACACTGGTGGCCCTCGTGGGAGGGGCTGGAGGTCTTTTTCTCCTCGGCAGGGGCGTGGGTGATGTCTGGGGTGGTCCTTACAGAGGAAAAGACCCCCAGCGCCGGGTGTCTAAAACCTGGGATCCTGCCCTGTGCCCCATGCCGTCCCTGCTGGTCACCCCCCTCGTTGGCCCACAGTTCTTGCTCATCCTCTTGAGGCGTGCAGCCCCTGAGTTGGGGTCTGTTGCCCCTGTCAAGCCTGAGTGACAAGGACCATCCTCTCTCACCTGAGGAAATGGCCCTGGGCCCCAAGCCTCCAGACTGTCAGCCAGAAGACCTCCCTGAGGCCTGTGGTTTTGGCTGTGGGACCCAGAGCCTGGGCAGGCAGTGGGGGTGTTTGCCAACGTGGCCGCAGACGGCACGGTCTTTACCTGGTGCTGTATCCCGTGACTTCTTCACCTGGTTCTTAGTACGCCTCCTCCAGGTTTTTACCCCCATCCCAAAGGTGGGAAGCAGCTTCAGAGAATTGTAGTGATATTCCCAGGGGCTGGTGCGTACCCCAGCTCGGAGCCTGGCGTGGACCCTGGCCTGGCCTGACTCTGGCCTCTGCTCTCAGCCACAGCTCCCCCAGCCCTGGCCTGCCCTCCTGGGAGGCAGTTTCTGGGCCCGAGCAGAAGCTGAGAAGTCAGTCGGGCCAGAATGGGGTCCGATTTCCCTGCTGCAGCCAAGGAGGAGTCTCCCGAGTTGGCCTGGGCCTCACAGCCTTCGATCCTGAAGCAGATGCACTGATTTCCACAGTCACACCCCCACTTACCGGCTGGAAGGGGGGCGCTTCGGGCCTGGACCCAAGCCCTGGCTGCCTGTCCAGCACCGCCACCGAGCGAGCAGCCATGTGGGCCTGGGCAAGTTCTGCCCTCCTCTGAGACCCCCGTCCCTCATCTGTAGGATGGGGACAGTCCCACGAATGCTGTTGAGAGCTCTAAATGAGAGGACATGCACAGAGCAACCAGGTGGCACCTGGCCAGTGTGAGGCCCCTGGGTGCAGACCCCAGCCCAGGGCCACCATGGCACTGCCACAGCCCCTGCTCACGCCTCAGGGACCCCTTGCCAACGCCCCCCCCCCCCCCCAGAGGTATTAGGAAGGATCCCTGTCTGGCATAATCACTACTGATGGAGTGATAGATGTGTTTTCCCACTTCGTCTATCAGAGCCCTGGTCCCTGCCAGGCGGGACCCAGCCAAGGACCCATGAGGCCACACTATGGGCCGATTCCAAAGCAGAGGGCAGGCTGGGCTGGGCGCAGGGACAGGGCCATGTGAAGGGTTGGGAATGGGCTCATTGCTGGGCTTCCCCGGGCACCCAGTCCCTTTGTGTTACCTCGGGAGGGACCGAAGCTCAGAGGCTGCTTGGTGACCGTCTCAGGGTCCAGATGACAGGGAGGAGGGACTGATCCCCAGTCTTGCCTTTCACACATTCCCCTCAGTAAGCCTGAGGCCCACGACCCCTTGGCCTTGTCTTTCCTCCGTCCTGCCTCCCCTCCACTTCCCCGCCCTTATCAGCCGCCAGGCCCAGCCTGTCACTCTCAGCCCAGCCACCGCGGCTCCGAAGCTGCTGGCTCAGGAGCCACCAGCTTTTGCTGAGTGAGCGAGTCCAGAGGTGCTGTCTTGGCACAAACCACTGCTGGCTGCCGAGCCTTCTCCCTTCCTGCCTCCCTCCCTCCGCAGGGTCTCTTGCAAAGTGGGGGGTGTGGATGGACAGTGCTGGGCGGGACGAGGAGGGGACGGAGGCTGATGGCCGCAGCACTATCTCTAGGGTCTTCAACTTCAGGGAGAGAAGGGTCCTGAGGCCCAGAGAGCGGTGTTTGCCTGAGGTCACAGGGCAGACCAGCGGAGAGCCGAGCCGGGACTGCTCCCCACAAGGCTCAGGGAGCAGGAAGACGGTCTGCCCTGCCTGGGTTGTTTGGCAGAATCTTCCTGCCTCAGCTCTGTGGGGCCCTGGCTGGGTCCTCCCTCTCCCGCCCACACTAAGTGGGTTTTAATTTGCATAACATTTGCATTAACAGTAGCCTAGAAGGCAGTTCCCATTTAAGTTCCTCCTGTATGCAAAGGTTTTTGCTGGTTTTTTTTTTTTTTTAAGACCTTATTTATTTGAGAGAGAGAGGGCCCAAGAGCACAAGTGGGGGAAAGGACAGAGGGAGAGAAACAGACACCCCACCAAGCAGGGAGCCCCATGCGGGGCTTGATCCCAGAACCCTGGGATCATGATCTGAGTCGAAGGCAGATGCTCAACCATCTGAGCCACCCAGGTGCCCCCTGTGGGCCAAGGTTTTATGCACGTCAGATGCATTCGGTGACCCTAGAGGTAGGACCAAGGGGATGTCCCCGCTTTGTAGAAATGGAGATTCAGATTCTCAGCACTGACACGTTTACAGTCACCTGCTGGACAAACCCGAACTGAGCACCTACTGTGTGCCAAGCCCAGCCCTAGGCCCTGGGCTGGAGAGGGTGGTTGACAAAGATGAATGCGTCCTGTCCTGGCCCCTAGGAGACCACGTGTTTGGTCCCTCTGCCCTTGGGACAACCCAGTGATAGCCTCACAGGTAGTGTCCCTGTCTTGCAGACGGGGCCCAGACCAGGCCCAGAGTGGCAGGCATGTGGCCCAGGGTGGGTCCCTCAGCTCAGATCTGGGTCTCGGGACCCCACCCTGGATTTGCTGTTTGCCCGCAGCCAGCCCCACCCAGACGAGGGCCACCCGCCGCCCCTCGAAGCTGTCCCGGTCCCCTGGAAGAGCGTGGGCCCCTGCAAAAGCCACAGGGAGTCCCCAAGAGGCCTGGCGGAGACCCCTGGAGGGGAGGAGGGCCCTGCAGCCGCCCAGCTGGACGTGTTGCGCCTGCGAAGCTCTTCCATGGAGATCCGGGAGAAGGGCTCAGAGTTCCTGAAGGAGGAGCTGCACAAAGCCCAGAAGGTGGGGCTTGGAGGGCGGGGGGGGGGGGGTGGGGGGGGGAACGGCAGGGACAAGGGGCCCACCTGGAGGTGCTGTGGGCTCTCCCAGAGCACCCCGCATGGAGGCCGGGGCTGGGCGCGAGGGAAGCGCAGAGGAGAAACAAGTTCTTGTGACTTTGGAAGGATTTTTTGAAGTCTTGACTTCTCTGAATGCCCGTTCTGAGCTCTAATAGGCTGACGGTTGGTGTTTCGACATCATGCTACATGCTAAGTGGGAAACGCATCCTAAACCGTAGGGCGACAGAGGAAGGGAGGTGGGGGCTCAGAGGCCCGCTCAGAGGCCCCCCACAGTGGAGCCCCGTCAGTGGGCCCGATGCCCCCCCCCCCCCCCCCCCCCCCAGGCCGGGGTCCCCGTGGGGCTGACAGCCCCCCCCCACCCCGTGGAACCCCCCAGGAGCTGAAGCTGAAGGACGAAGAGTGTGAGCGGCTGTCCAAGGTGCGGGAGCAGCTAGAACGGGAGCTAGAGGAGCTGACGGCCAGCCTGTTCGAGGTACCAGGGCCGGCCAGCTGGGGGACCGGCTGGGCAGTGGGGCCGCTGGGGCCGCGCTGGCTCCTCACCGCTCATGCAGAGCCTGCCTTCTCCCCAGGAAGCCCACAAGATGGTGCGGGAAGCCAACATGAAGCAGGCAGCGTCGGAAAAGCAACTGAAGGAGGCGCGGGGCAAGGTGAGGCCTGGCCAGCTCCCAGACAGGTGCATCTAACAGAGCCTGGGCGTACAGTGTGACGCCAGGCAGGCCATGGGTCCGCTCTGAGCCTCAGTTTCCCCATCTGTAAAATGGGTGCCTCAGTCCCCACCTCAGAGGCTGTTCCAGGGGTAGCAGGGGGGTTAGGTACCGGTCACCGTCAGGACAGGCTGTCCTGAGCTGGGGTGGCCGGTGGTTGACGGCCACCTCATCCCGGCCAGATCGACATGCTGCAGGCAGAGGTGAGCGCCTTGAAGACACTGGTCCTCACATCCACACCAGCCTCCCCCAACCGTGAGCTCCACCCACAGCTGCTGAGCCCCACCAAGGCCGGACCCCGCAAGGGCCACTTGCGTCATAAGAGCACTGGCAGCACCCTCTGCCCCGCTGTGTGCCCCGCGGCTGGACATACCCTCACCCTGGACAAGGAGGGCAAAGAGGTGAGGGGTGGTGGGTGGGCAGTGGACACGGGAAAGGGAGACGGTGTCCAGCATCAGCCAGGCAGTGGGGCCCAGTGGGGAGGCCTGACGCCTCACACTGTGACCTGGAGCCTGGGCTGCCATCCCCGGGCCTCTGTGTCCTCTGGGAAGGCTGGGCAGCCTTTTTGTGATAATGAGGTTTGGCCCTCAGCCTCTGTGTGTACCCTGTGTACATCTCATGGGTCCCGTGAGGGCCTGGTCACCTCTCCATGCCCCTCCAAGCAGTAGGTGGTATTCTGGGCACCTGAGGCCGGCCTGGGGCCTGAGGGCCTGGCCTGGGTGGGGGGGGATGGGGGAGTTCTTCGGGAAAACACCTTCCCTGGGCCTAGGAGGCTACTGCTGGGCCTCTGGGGACAGGCTGCTTGGGCCCTGCATGCCCGCAGCCCTGAGGTCCAGGACCAGCTCGTGACATCCCTGGATTCGAGGGTCCTCAGCGCCTTCTGCCTTGGTACGTAGACAGGCAGAGCCTTTGGGGGCTGTCTCCCTCCCTCCTCACCTTGGGTACATAGGGTATTTGGTCCAGGCTGGGCAGTGGGCTGTGATGTCCTTGACCGTGGGTCCTTGGGCAAGTGAAGGCACCTGCCAGAGCCTCAGCTTCCTCACATAAGGGCTCCCCAATGCCCATGGTGACTGATAAGACCTGGGTGTCAGGAGCTCAGCTCAGGGCCGCACTCAGTGAGCCCTACAAGGGCTACATGGGACTCGGGGTCCTGTGGTCTCTGAGCCCCCAGCTCCATCCTGCCCTGTGTCTCTGGGGCTTCCAAGGAAGGGACGCAGGCCAGGCCTCGCCCCCTACTTCCGAGTTCTCAGCTTCTGACTGAACACTAACATCTCCTTCCTCCTGTCTGTCTCTGTGCACCTGTCATCTGTCTGTCTGCCCCGCCGCCCCCCCCCCCAGCCTGGGCTGCCCCCCCTCCTCTCCCTGCTCCTCTGCGTGGTCCCCAGCAAAGCTGTTCACCTCACCTACGAGCCGGCCTGGCAGCTCCTGTCTGGGGAGCCGCTCACGGCCCCCACCTCTGCTACCTCTTTCTCCTTTTCCCGACAGGTAATGGCTGGGGAGAGGGGCCGCCCCTCTGCCCCCGCCCAGCCTCACTCACACTGCATGCGCCCCAGGGCGGCCAGCCAGTCGTCTCTCCCGAGTAGGCGGCCCCGTGTGTGTTCCCTCTGTGTGCATGTGTCTGTGTGTGCGGGGGGCGGGTGGGGGGACCTGCAGGGCCCATCTTCAGCTTTTCCTCCTCCAGGAGGCAGAGAGGGGCTTCAGAACGAGGCCCTGGACCCAAGTCTGCAACCTTGTAGAGCTGGGAAGCTAAAAGCACACCTGGCTATGAAAGTTTGAGTTCTGAGGCCCTTGGTACAAAGGGAAGGAGGCGGTTCTTCCTTGGAGCTCTGTCCCCTGCTGGGCCACTGGGGACAGACCCGCTGGCAGGCTGGGGCCTGCCCCGCAACCTCCCTGGCTCCCCACCATCTTCAGCTGCCCCACCCCCGCCCCCTGTGCCTTAACCACTCTCTCCGGCTCACCCTCCCTTGCAGGTGGACACAACCCTGTTCGCAGAATTCCAGGCCTGGCGGGAATCGCCCACCCTGGACAAGACCTGCCCCTTCCTCGAAAGGGTGTACCGGGAGGACGTGGGCCCCTGTCTGGACTTCACCATGCGGGAGGTGAGGCGGGGCAGAGGGCGGCCGGCCCCGGGGCATGCCCCTCAGCCGGAGGCCAGCCCCTCACTGCCCCGGCCTGCCGCCCTGCTTTGTCGCAGCTCTCAGCGCTGGTCCGGGCCGCGGTGGAGGACAACACGCTCACCATCGAGCCCGTGGCTTCGCAGTCGCTGCCCACCGTGAAGGTGGCCACAGTTGAGTTTGGCAGCACCAAGTAAGCCTAGCGCCCTTCATCCTTTGCTGCCCGCTTGGGAAAGCCACACCTAGCCCCGCGCTCTGCCGAGGCAGTAGCCAGGGACCCGGGACCCAAGCGGGAGGCGGGAGTGGGGCACACAGGCCTGGCTGGGGGAGGGGTGCAGAGGCGCAGTGGCTGACATCAGGCAGGGCAAGGAGGCACCTTTGGCACAAATCCCGGCCTCTAGTCACAGATCCCCAGGCCCTACCGGGAGTCTGGGAGCCAGAGTCTCCCTCTTCCTGGCTGGTCTGCCGGCATCCCTCTCCCACCCCCATCCTCTCTCCCACAATGGGTTCTGGGCCCCGACTGACATGTAAGTGATGTCAGCTGTTGGCTCTCCTTGTGCTAATAAATAACCAAACAGCCCTGGTATCTTGTCCCTCCTGCGACTCAGCTGCCATCAAGCAGGGCTCGCAGCAGAACCAGACAGCCAGGGTGGAACAAGGGGCAGAGGTGGGGAGCACTTTCCCTCGGCAGCCCAGGATTTGACCTGCCAGGGAAGCCCCAGGGGGGAGCCTTGGCACAGAGGGGCACATTTGAGCCAGGTTTTGAAGGATGAATAGCAGTTTGCCAAGTAGGGAAGGGCCTTTCAGGCAGAGGGAACAAAATGAGTGAAGGTATGAGAAACCGGGGTATTAATGGAAACATCACTGGGTTTGTGGGCAGAGCAGTGGGGTGGGTAGGGAGATAGGGCTGAGGCCACAGAGGATGTTTGGGGCCAGAGTGTAAAAGGTCTTGAATGAGGTTTGGGCTTTGACCCACTAGGCCAAATCATCAATAGATGTTTCCTAAAAAGAGAGTTGCCAAGTCCAGTCAGAGTCACAGTGAACCTGGAGGCAGCAAAGGCACTGATAAGTCCTGCAACCCAGGAGCCTACTTAACCTTCCTCTGCTCCGGAGTCTCCATAATGGTTTCCTGGGCAGTAGGAAAGCAGCAGGGAACGATGATGGGCTAGATGTGGGCTTTTGGAGGAGCCCCTGGCTATAATGTGGAGAAGGGGAGAGACGAGGCAAAGGGCTGGTTGGAGGAGCTAAGGGGATTCAAGCAAGAGGTCCTGCTGGCATGACCTAGCCTGAGGACTCGGTGACCAAGTGGAGGAGAGAATGGACTCCTGTTTAGTTGGGGAAGGCGTGACTGAGCCTGAGAGTCCCCGTAAAGTAGGGGGTACGTTTTTAGGGGCTGCAGAGAGGGGAGCTTTGATAAGATACCTGGCATGAGGTGCACTGGGCTCTCCTGCCCACTAGGGGCAAGGTGAGGGGTTTAGGGGTGAGATCCAGCTTAGGTCAAAGGTCTATCCCAGGGACTAGGGTCTCTCCTTGGCCTGGCCCCCGGCTCCTGGGGAAGGTGGGGTCGAGGGAGAGGATGCCAGGCCCCAGCCCCAGGTCCGCTTGCCTCTCCCTCCCTTGGTGCATCCTTCTGCCTGCTGCATCCTCCCTGCATGAGCTGGGTGGGCGAGCCCCCGCCAGCCCCCACGACCCCCTCTGCTTTCCTCTAGTACCTGTGCCCTGAGCGGGCTGGCTCGTGCCTGTCGCCACCGAATCCGGCTTGGGGACTCTGAGAGCCATTACTACATCTCGCCGTCCTCCCGGGCCAGGGTGAGTCATCCAGTGGGAGGGTCACTGGGCTTCTTAGGGGCCCCCTGGGCTGGGACCCTAGGCCAGCCTAGGAGCTCAACTTTGATCTGCAGAACAGGGCACAGACTCAGGGAGGTACGGAGACCGACTCAGGCCACACAGCCAAGCCTGGTGAATTAGTTTGTCATTACTGCAGAACCAATTACCATAAACTTAGTGGCTTAAAACAACCCCCATTTATTATCATGCTCTCCCTGGGGCAGGAGTGAGCACAGCTTAGCTGGATCTTCTGCTCAGGGGCTCAGGAGCTGCAGTCAAGGGGTAGGCTGGCTGCCTGCTTTCTGGAGATAGTGGTCCTCTTCCGAGCTCACATGGCTGTTGGCAGGACTCAGTCCCTCGGGGCGGCGGGGGATGGCGGGGGATGGCGGGGGCGTGAAGGACTGAGGTACCTGTTTGCTTGCCGAAACCTAATCATGGGAGTGACATTAGAATTCAGGTTAAAATTCCAGGCTCCTGCCTCCCAGCTCAGGCTCTGGCCCCAGACTTTTGAGAAGGTTCTGAGGCCTGACAGTAGTGGTGGATTCAACGAGGCCTCCGGGAATCCCAGCTTCCCTCCTCACCTGCCGAGTGGCCCACGCTGGGTCAGTGGTCCCCAAGCTGGGGGATAAGGGCGGGTGGTCCCCGTTCCTCTGTCTCCTCACAGACCGTGAATAGGATTATAAGGAACCAAAGAGAATGCGTTAGAAGATTCTGAAGCTTGGTGCACAGGTAGCACAGAGTGGATGGGCCCTTTTGTAGGAACCATCTCCTGCCCTTGACCTACTAGAGGCTGCTCATAGGGATTAAGGTGGACAGATGGCCCCGCTGCTAGGCAGCTTGTCTGGTCCCGACAAGCTTCCGCAGGGTGTCCAGTGTATTGTCCCGAAACACCCCACAGCAACGAGCTGAGCTCCATTTGCAGATGGGGAGTCTGTGCCTTAGAAAGGGGGGGTGTGACCTGGCCCTGGGGCCTCCCCATTCTGAGCCCAGTCCGCCTTCCCTGCAGCCTCCGCCCCGCGCCTCTGTGCCCAGAGCCCTCTCCAGGGGCCTTTTTCTGATCCCCACCAGGGCTCAACAGAAGGAGCCTCACCAGACATTCTGTGCCCGGCAGAACTGTATCTGTAGATATAAAAACTAAAAAAACACTGTAGAACTCTGTTTCTTCCAAAGGCCTGCATGTCTCTGCGTCGGGCAGAGCTGGGATGGGAGACAAGAACCGTGTGAAGTTTTAGGAGGTGGTCCCCACCCTGAAGAGACCAAGGAATGTGGCATCCATAGAGAGAAGAGGTTTCTGTCCCCACAGCACAGCCCTGGGGAGAGAACCCCACTGCTCCCTGCCTCTCCTTGCTCGCCAGCCTCCCGTGGGGGCCCACTGGCCACCTCACCACAGCCCCTCCTGAGCCACACCGGCTTAGTCCCCTCTGGGGCACCCCTCTCTCACGCTTGCCTGGGCCACCAACCCCCTGCACCCACTTTGTCCTCCTGGCTGGCAAGGATTCCTATGTGTTTGAGGGCCCCCCCCCCCCGGAACTCTGGACCCCGTGGGCCCCCACACGCTTGGCGTCCCTCCCCCCGGGGCGCTGGACATTGAGTGGGTGCTTTTGGGGCACAGCTGCTGGCCACCTTCTGCCCTGTCTCTGGCTGGGCTCCCTAAAAGCCGAGCCTAAGATGAGGATTTTATGCCATTCTTAGGAGGACTGAGGAAAGCAGAATGGCGGGGTGTGGCTTCGGCTGGAGTCTGGCTGCAACCTGATCCACGGGGGCTCTGGAGCCCAGGGTGGGTTCCACCCGGAGGCAAGGGGGCTGGCCTTTTATACACCGCATGCCAGCCAGCCCCCAGCCATACCCCCCTGGCTGTGGTATGCAGGGCTAGGGGGGACAGAGGGGCACCCATGAGCCCTTGGTGGCCAACACTCTCAGCCATGGGGAGAGGGGCCCCAGCCTGGGGAAGGGGCCTGGGCAGGGTACCAGCAGCACCCTCTCTGCAGAGGAGAGTAGAAGGGCCCACGTCTGAGCCAACTTGGGGTCCGCGGTGCCCAGCATAGGGCATATGGAGCAGGCCTCAGGCCAGGCTGGGGGCTTCAGGCCTGGGGATCCAGGGCAGCCCCAGTGAGCAGCTTCTGATCCCCCTGCCTATCCTGGCATTACCAGGAGCACTGGGCCAAGGCCTGGTTGGCCAGGGCCTCCAGCACGCAGAGCAGGCAGGCCCCTCAGGATGAGCGTGGATTCAAGGGCAGGCCGCCTGGTTTCACCTTCCAGTTCAGCCACTTACTGTCTCTGTGGACTCTGTAATTGTTGTCTGGTGGCTTTGTTCTTGGAGTCTCTGTTTTCCCCATGTGTAAAATGGGAATAATAAGCATGTCTGCTTCACTGGATGCATGTGCTGGATTAAATGTTAGCTGCTGCTGTTGTTTTTATTGGGAGTAGTACTAATACCACTGTTGGTAATTAAATTTTATTTTATTTATATATATATTTTAAAGATTTTATTAGAGAGTGAGGGGGAGGGGGGGTAGGAGTAGGGGGAAGGGGCAGAGGCAGAGGAAGAAGCAGACTCTCCCATTGAGCGGGGAGCCCGACTCGGGGCTCGATCCCAGGACCCTGGGACCATGACCTGAGCCGAAGGCAGATGCTTAACGGACTGAGCCACCCAGGCGCCCAGGTAATTAAAGTTTAGAGCCCAGCCCTGTTCAATTGAGGGAGCATTACCTGGCTCTGATGGGACATGGGGTTTCCCACTCTGGTCTCTGATCTGCCCTGGCTTTTGGGGAGACCCCAAGTGTGAGGGCTGGCTGGTCACAGCCTCCCCGCTTCTGCCCCCAGATCACTGCAGTGTGCAACTTCTTCACTTACATCCGCTACATCCAGCAAGGCCTGGTGCGTCAGGAAGGTGAGCGCCCCCTGGTGGCCGGCGGGGCTGGCCTGTGGGAGGGAGCGGGCGGGCCAGCAGCGGTGGGGTCAACCTATGCGCGTTGTTGCCTGGACAGAGGGGAAGACTCTGCCAGGCTCTGCCAGGTCCCGCTGCCTTCTCCCCGCCAGAAACTTCTCCCAGGCCCCGGGGCTTGTGGGAATTGCTCCCTGTTACTGGCCTGGCATTGGAAGCCCTGCACGATGGGGTGTCCCTTGTGGATCTCCTCCTCACTGGGAGTGGCCTCCTCATGGTCATTTGACACCAGCTGCTGCCTCCCACTTTACCCTTGCCCACCCAGCAGGTCCTCCATCTACCTGTTGTCCCCTCTACCCCTGTTCTGCAAGGCCTAGCATCCCGCTCCTCCACCAAGCTTGTCAGTTTGAAGTCTGAGCCTCTCCTCCCCAGCTTGGGCATCAAGCTTTGGCCTTGGAGGGGAACTCGGACTGACCCCGTGGCTCTGCTGACGGCTCAGGGTCTCTGAGACCCCAGGGAGATGGGGTTGGAAAGCATTTGTGGCCTGCCAAATGTGTGGCAGTGTGCTCATGCATGTCGGTGCTGGGCTGGGGGGCGATGCATGGTGGTGCAGAGTTTGTTCAGCACTCAACAGTTTGCAGGGCCTCAGTGTGGAGCCTCAAAGAGGTCGGGCCACTCACTGAGATCATCTGTGCTGGGGGGCTGGGGGAGCCCTAGGTGCCTACCAGCTGCCCTGCCCAAAGCCAGGGGAGAGGGACCCGGCCATCTGCCTGAGGTGACCCTGTCCCTGAGCTGTCCACCTTCGTTCCGCCTGCAGCGGAGCCGATGTTTTGGGAGATCACGAGGCTGCGGAAGGAGATGTCGCTGGCCAAGCTCGGCTTCTTCCCCCAGGAGGCCTAGGGCATGGCCCAGGCCTAGAGGGGGGCTCTCAGCAGCAGCTGACCCCTGCCCCAGCACAGAGACAGGAAGACAGAGTCCTGGATCCGGCCCTGAGCCAGAAGCTGAGCAGATGGACAGATGGCCAGGCTGCGGACGCCTTGCTGAGCTGGTACCAAACCTTTGTCCTGGGACAGACAGGACCTCATGAGCCGACGCGTCTCCCTTCATCAGTGGCACACAGCCGCCAGGAGACTTCCAAGGAAGCACCAAAGACCGAGGAGCTCGGACCCACACTAAGGGGCTCAGCCCTTAGGAGGGGGTACCCGGGGCAGCACCCCCTTTGCGGGCCTGGGACCTGCTGCTTGCAGGTGCCTTGTTGCTGCCATGTCCTCAGAAAGGGGCCACGCTGGGTGGCCTGATCTCCAGGGTATCCCCCACCTCTGGTCCCAAGCCCTGGGCCACCA
This sequence comes from Mirounga leonina, assembly GCF_011800145.1. Taxonomy (NCBI): domain Eukaryota; kingdom Metazoa; phylum Chordata; class Mammalia; order Carnivora; family Phocidae; genus Mirounga; species Mirounga leonina. The sequence continues at coordinate 28,786,059 of NW_023270418.1, read as the reverse complement.
GCGCCCCCTGGTGGCCATCCCTCACCCATTCCCAGGTGGCCTCCCTGTCGGACTGCCCCCAGCGGGCCCCCTGTGTCCGGTGTCCGCGGGGCGGTGGGGCCACAAGGGGCTGTCAGGGACTTCCACACCAACCTGGATCTGCTTGAGAACTGCCCCCAAACTGTTCTTAAGGTGGATCAGGGCCCCTCCTCCTTGCCCTTGACCTTCCCCCTCCCCCGTCTGAGCCCTGTGCTCAGGGAGGCCTTGCCCCCACCACCGTTGGAAGGATTAGGATACTTTTCTCCCGAAGTAAAACACAGACAGGGCCTCAGGACACCAGTGTCTGTGTTCAGCTGTGGGTGGCCATTCAGACAATGGGGGCTGAGGCCGCCAAGCCCTGCACACAGGACTGGGGTAGGGTGGGGAGGACCCAGGCCCCTCCTCACTCCTCACAGCCCACTTGGGACTGGGGTCCAACCTGGACACATCCCTCACCACAGCTGATTTCCTCCTTTGGATGGAATGTAACACGATCTCTATTTAATAAAGGAAGGCTTTGTTGGTAGAGGCTGGGCGCCACGCGCCTTCACTCCTGCGCCCTGGGGTTCGGGCCAAGGCTTGGGCATCTAAAGGAATGAAACCAAATCCTTCCGTAGCCCGCCCTCGTGCTTGGGATTAGGCCCAAATCCTGAAGGGACTGCTGTGGGGAGTACCACTCGAGGCCTCTCCAGAGGTCCGTGGGGCTGTGGGTTTTCAGGGCCGAGCCTGGCTTTCTGCCGAGGGGCCTGCTGTGGGGAGAGCAGCGGTGCTGAGGCTGCCCCTCGCGCTGTCTCGTGGGGTAGATCACCCTCTGGTCTCCCTGTGTCTGTCTAACGGGAGCTTAGAGGTCGCGAGGCTGCCTGGCGAGAGCTGGACAGTGACGGGATCGATTGGTGATGTCTGCCAGCGGCGCAGACATCTTAGCAAGGTGTGGACCTGGGGAGCTATCTTGTGATTCCAGATCCCCTGCCCACCTGTAGGGGTGTGGGTCCAGGCCCGTGGGGGTCCCGGGGAGGGGGGAGCATAGCAGCTTCTGGTCAGTGTGTACTGGGGCTGGTGAGGGGGTCCCTACTGGCCTGAGGCCTGAGGCCGGCTGTGGGCTGGCCAGGACTCTGTCAAGGCCACGCAACCCTATCACCCTCTCCAGCCAGGAGCCTTTTCGCTCTTGGTCTCCTGCCTTGCAGATTCCCCCTTCCTTCCCCCACTTCCTCACGGGGTGATCCCAACATCCTCTCCTGCATACCCGCCTCTTTCTGCCCTCCTCTTGGTCAGTCCTGGGTCAGCTGGGGGAGAAAGAGAATGAAGGTCTGGGCTCTGAAGCTTCTGTGCCCCTGGATGAGCCACCCAGGCCGAGGAAACACCAGGCCACATTTCAGAGCCCTGGCAGAGGGTCCCACAGCCGACTCGCTTGGCCTGCCCCCAGGACAGGATTTCCTGTCAGGCCAAGGCAGGGCTGTGGTGGGCAAACAACAGCGGGTGGGGTGCTTGTGGGGGACCCAGGGGCACACAATCTGGCTCAGGACCTCCCAACAGTAGCTAATATCTGAGCACTAACATCAGCCCCAGGGCTGGCTCCACGCCCTTTAAGCAAACCAGTGCACTTAACCCTCAGAGAACTCCCGTGAGGTACTACTATTTCCCCATTTTGCAGATGAATCCCCTGAGGCACCGAGAGGTCACACAGTCAAGGGTGCCCCCAGGACAGGAATGCCTGAGCCCAGCTCCGGAGCCAGCACCCAGGACTCCTTGCACTAGACAGCTGCCTTGTGCCTGACGCTGGATGAGGCCTTTCCCTGTTTCTCAGAGACGTAGAAACTGAGTCTCAGGCAGAGGCGGAGCTGGATTTTCATTAGGCTTGTTTCCCACATTTTTACGGGGTTACAGCTGCTCCCCACCCCCACTCTTCAGGCTTCTGGGGGTGACTGGGGGCCCTCCGGAGGGAGAGGCTCAGGGCTTCGGCTCTTGGAGTTGGGAGAGGTTTAACTGACATCGGCCGGACAGGAGTTTTTCCTCTTAAGTGAATTTCTAGATAACTCTGTAAGTGCTCCCGGCATCTGTGGTCACCTCTTAAAAGCTAGCTCCAAGGGGCGCCTGGGTGGCTCAGTTGGTTAAGCGACTGCCTTCGGCTCAGGTCATGATCCTGGAGTCCCTGGATCGAGTCCCGCATCGGGCCCCCTGCTCAGCAGGGAGTCTGCTTCTCCCCCTGACCCTCCCCCCTCTCATGTGCTCTCTCATTCTCTCTCTCTCAAATAAATAAATAAAATCTTTAAAAAAAAAAAAAAAAGCTAGCTCCAACCGTGGCCATCGAGCCTGAGCCCATGCGCGCACCTTTCACGTTGCTCTGCTGTGTCACGTTTTACCATCCACCAAGCCCACCCGGATTGGATGCTGCCGGGACTGTGTACCTGGGCCACGGGGCTCCTGTCTGGGCCTCAGTTTGCTCCTCCATGAGTTGGGAAGATTGGACCACGTGACCTTTGCAGCCCCTCCCCCACCCCTTTTTCATTTATTTCATTGGGGTAAAAAGCGGTTTACCATCTTAACTTCCTGCCATCGTCTGTACGTGCCACACTTTCTTTACCCATCCATCCCTTGTTGGACATGTGGGTTGCTCCCACCTACTAGCTAATGTGAATGATGCTGATGTGGATGCGCGAGAGCAGTGATTTCTTCGAGGCCTTGCTTTCAGTTCCTTTGGATATTTACCGAGAGGCGGGTTCGCCCGGTGATATGCCACCGTTCTGTCTTCAGTTTTCCGAGGAACCTCCAGATCGTCTTCCGCAGAAGTGGTACCATTTTACGATCCTGCCAACAGTGCACAGGGGTTCCGGTTTCTCCACATCCTCGCCAACACGTGTCAACGTTGGTGTTTTTTGATAATTGCCTGTGAGGTGATAGCTCACTGTGGTTTTGACGTGCATTTCTCTGATGCTTAATGCCCTTGAGCTCATCTTTTCATATGCTTGTTGGCCTTGGACATCCTGAGGAGCCCTACCACGCACCAGAGTGATGCCTCCGGGGAGTGACTTTCGTGGCTGGTCGGACAGCTCTTCTGTCATTCTGTGGCCCCCGGCCCCCCTCACATGGCAACGAGTTGTGTCCAGGGCCTAATAACCAAGCCCACAGCGTGGCAAGCTTTAGCTCAAAGCCAAGTTGCAAAGCTCTGACTTGAGTCCGCTTTGTGCATCTGCTGAGAACACACACTGCCTGGGCTTTAGGACTGCTCTTTCTGGTAGGCCCAGAGCTTCCCCATGTCCCCCCAAAGGGGCCACCGCCGCACCTCTGCTGCTTGCCCGGGCCCCTGCTGGTCTGCACAAGTATCATTCAGCTCCCTGACCATGGCTAGTGGTTCCGTGGGGGCTAGAGACTTGAGTGTGTCCCACGAGAGGCGTGTCAGCTCACAGCCAGGAGACGCTCTGGGCCAGGGGCAAGCCACGGGTTGGAGGGGCTCAACCTCAAGCAGGCACCCTCCCCCCAAAATGCTCCAGCTGGCCAGACCCTCCTGGGCCTTTTGGCTAGTTCTCCCCTCCCCCTGCCTAAGCCCGATTCCTGGCGGTGGCCCAATGGCAGCTCAGGAATGTCAAGTGGAGCCTCTCCCTGACAGGGAGGGTGCGGGGAGGGGGATAATAGAGTCTCAAGTTCTCCTGGAGCCCCTGATTTTAGGAGAGTTGCAAGGTCCACTGGGTTGAAGCCTGGAGGGGTAAAGCCACCTATGGAAGGCCCCGAGGCCTACGGAGAAATCGTGTGGGCAGCTGTTGGTTCCGCTCTGAGAAAGAGACACACAGTTCAGGCCTTACAGGAACACAATGACAGGCGTCAGGAGATCTTGACCACCACTCTCTCCTTGCCAGGATCAAGTGGCCGGAGGGGCAGCACTGCCCCAAGCCCTGTCCTTGCTTTATGGCCTGGGGGACCCTGTGCAGGCCTTCATCTTCCTCATCTGCCTGGGAGCGGCTGGGGCAAGTGGAGGTTCTGATCCTCTCCAGTCCCCCAGGGGCCTTGCATGTGGCTGAGACCAGGTCGGGGCCCAGAGAAGGCGGCAGGAGTCAGCATCTGAACCCTGAGGGCTGCTGAAGCTGGGGTGGAGGCCCCGCCCCTTGTGGAGGGGCTGGAGATTGGGGCAGGAGGTTCAGTTCCTGTAAGAGCCTGCCTATCCTTGAGCTCACCTGCAAACATGGTGGCAGCAGGGGTATCTGCAGTCACCGCCCACCTCGGCCGCCAGCCACACACACCTCTGCTGCCCCCCACCCCCCCACACACATGCTCAGGGAGGGGGTTCAAGGACATCTCGGTGCTCAGGCAGCCCAGGGCCATGGGCAAGGCCTTCACGGTTGTCTTGGCAACCAAATAGAGGGGTCTCGGTACCAAGGAGAACCCAGAAGCCCCTTCAGCCTTTCCTGGCGCCCTGGCCCTCCTGCCCCACAAATACTAGCTTTAATGATTTACTACAAATTGTCAAACCAAGATAAAAGGTTAGCATATCGGCGAAATATACTTCGTGTTCTCCAAGTGCATTCCCTGAACGGGCGCAGCAGCATCACTCCCCTGCGAACCTGTTCCAAATGCAATTCTCCGCCCCCAAACCAGCCCTGCTGAATCCCACCCTGGCGGCGAGCGCAGCGGTCCTGCCTTAACAGGCTCTCCGGTGATCCCGCTGTGCTCGAGTTTCATACCCCCGCTGCCCTGCAGCACAGCCTTGGCCTGATTGCCTTCCATGTCGAGTGTGAACGCCTCGCTTCTAGGAACAGGTGTCTTTATCTCAAAAACACACAGAAAGTAGTTTGGGGAGCACCTTACACTCTCGAAAGGACTTGAATTTATTTAAGTAAAAATGGGGGAGGGGGCTGCAACAAGCAGAGCAGCCAGTGAATGACAGCGACCCGCTACCGATGCCGGGGCCCCTGCCCCCCTTCCACATGCCCACCCTGCAGCCCCAGCGGCAGGAAGACCACGCCCCCCGCCCCCCCACCCCGCAGACCGCCCCGCGCGGGGCCGGATGGCGCGGCCGGTCGCTCAGCCCCGACGGCGGCCTCGCTGCGCAGACGCTGGGGGCCGATTGTTTGAAAGCTATTTACAGTCACCCCGAGGCAGCGTTCCCACCTCCGTGCGCTCAGGACTGAACGTTCCAGGACGCGTGGCTGGAAGCCCCGTGTGCGCAGCGTGTGGTTCCAAACCCCGCTGGCGCAGACCTGGGCCCCGAGGGCAAGGCCGCACCGGTCAAGGGTGTAAAGTCCCCGCCCCTCCCCCGTGCCCCCCGCCCCGCCCGCCCGCCGGGCGCCGCGAGCCGCGAGCCGGGAGCCCGGCGCGGGGCAGCGCCCGGCGTGGTGGCCGCGGCCCCCGCAGGCGGGGTGGGCCCGCCGGGACACCGCCCGGACACCGCCCGGACACCGCCCTCGCCGGCCCGGAGCGCGGCGCAGCCAATGGAGGCCGAGGCGCCGCGCGGGGATTGGAGCGGGCGCGGGGCGGGCCGGCGGGGCCGGGCGGGGGGAGGAGGCGAGGCGGGCGCTGTCAGCGCGGTTATAAGGGAGGGAAAAGTTCCCTGCGCCGGGAGCCGGGCAGGCGCACGCTCGTACGGCGGCCGCAGCGGCAGGGCGGGGCCGCGGAGGAGCCGGTGGCGGCGGAGGACGCCCCCGGGGCCGCGACTCGCTCCCCTCGGGGTCTCTGGCGGACCTCGCCAAGGTACCGGCGGCCCGAGGGCTTTCGCACGCAGCCATGGGCGGCGTCGGGGAGCCCGGCGAGGGACCCGCGCAGCCGGGGGCGCCGCTGCCCGCCTTCCGCTGGGAGCAGATCCGCCAGCACAACCTGCCGGGCGACAAGTGGCTGGTCATCGAGCGTCGCGTCTACGACATCAGCCGCTGGGCACAGCGGCACCCGGGGGGCAGCCGCCTCATTGGCCACCACGGCGCGGAGGACGCCACGGTAAGCAAGCCCACCGCTGGCCGGGTGGAGCCTGGCGCTGGCTGGGGCCTGGTCGTGGGCACGGGGACTCTCTCTACTTGCGGGGTCTGGCATCCTTTCTACTCTTCGCTGACCTTTGAGCTCCTGGTCCGGGACCCAGGATTGGGATGGACAAGCCAGGGCCGGATGTGGAGTAAGGAGGCCAGGTCTCTGCATGGAGGACCTGCACACCTGGCCACAGGGCTGGGCTGGGCCAGAGCTGGTCTGTGCAGGAGTAAGGGGCTCTCAGGTGGGTGTGTCATGGTCAAGGAGCCCTCCTTGTGCCCTGAGCTCCTCCTCTCAGTTCTGGGTCCCCCAGGCCAGGTTCCTTTTGCTGAGTGCCAGGGGTAGGGTGGGGTCCCCCGGGAGACTGGCAGGGATGTGCCACCAGAGGCTGGGGGCTGGGCAGCAAAGCTTGGGCAGGGCCCAGAGGTCTGTGGCTTTTGCAAAAGCCACTGTAAACCGCTCTGAGGGGCAGTGACTCACCTCTCCTGGGCTGGCAGCTACACGTGGGAGAACTTTGCCAGCCAGGCTGGGTGGGCCTCCTCGGGAAGCATGGTCACCCCAGGAATAGGCTGGCCCTGGCGGACCCCAACTTCCCCTTCCCAGCCCATATCTAGACATGCCTTGCCAAGGAGGGATGTGGCCTGGTCCACTGGGACTGTCTGGCCGGAGTCCAGCAGTCCCCCCATCCAGAGACGACGAGTTGAGGCCACGATGCTCTGCCTTGAACGTCTAGAATTCTGGGTTGGCCACCCTGAGTACCAGGAGTCTTCAAGATATCAGGAGATGAATCCCTAACTGGCAGAACTTTAAGCAGCAGAAGAAATTGTGCTCTGTCCCAGGAGGTCAGTGTCCCTGTTTACCAGGGTTGCCGGGTTGGGCGATCTCCATGGACTCTTTAAGGGAAAAGGTCTTTCTTCCCCACTTCTACCCTAAGAAACTGAGGGTTTAGAGTCAGAAGCCTCCTGAAAGTCTAGAACCTGACAGAAAGCCTTGTCCATGGGCCAGGTGGTGGCCATGGAGTTGAAGATGACTGGGGGCCAACAGTGTGTGACCACGCACAGGCCTGTATGCGTGTGCACTGAACACATTTGTGTGCATGGTCGTACGTGTGTGCATTTCTGCTGGGGGGTTGGGGGGGGTGAGGTGCCACGACTCTGACCACCCCTCAAGGCCACCCCAACCTTGGAGCTGAGGGGCAGGATGGAGGCAGGAGAGGGGAAGGATGACATAGAGCATTTCTCAATTACTTGCTCCTGCTTGGTGCCCAGGCCGGTGCTGGGGGCCTCCCGCATGGGAACCCCATCATACAGTTAGGGCTCGACCCCGAGACCTCCATCTGACAGATTTCGCATTGGTTCATCGCCAGTAAGGTCTGTTTCCCATTTCCAAAAAGCAATCTGTCTGCTCCTTGGGGCTGGGTCCTGGCTCTGCCACTGGAGACTTTGAGTGACCTTGAACCAGGTGTTACTCCTCTGAGCCTCAGTTTCTTCATCTGTAAAGTGGGGAGAGCTGAGCCAGACAGTGAGCCGCCTGCGGGCAAGACCGTGCCTTCTCAACTTTGTGGTCCTGGGGCTGCCACGTAGTGGCTCCTGGTTGGTACGTGTGGCTGGCTGGTAAGCGTGAGTGTGCCCTGCAAACCACACAGGGCAGTGGACTAGCCGGGGCATGGCCGCCCCTGGGCTGAGTGGCCTTGTCTCATTCTATCCAGGTCTGGAACGGGAAGGAGTTGCACTGGGGCCATCTTAGCTTCCTCAGGGTCCAAACACTGGGCCGGAGTTGCCAGAAATACCTGGTCTGTTCGGGCCAAAGGGGTTCTGAGGTGGCTGGGGGGCCACAACGTTTGTCTCTGATGGGCCCACAGCACAGATGACAGATGCTGTGTGTGGTCGAGTCCAGGCCCAGGCACCCCATTCCAGGCTGTGTTCCCTCCCCACCCTTCATTAGCCCCAGCCGCCCATCAGCTGTTCTCATGTCCAGGCAACAGAAGCCTTCCTGCCAGGAAATTCCCAGAGTTCCTGTGCCATGAAGTCAGCCTGTGGCCATCCTGGGATACAAAGCTGGGTACCCTGGGGAGAGTGCTCTGGGCCCTGAGCCAGGTTTGCCTAAGAAGTCAGAGGCGGCTTGAGACTAGCTGAGCCAGCCAGGGAAGGGCGAGGCCTGGCTGCTGCTGGTCAGAAGTGTACCAGGGCTGGGCACTGAGTACCTACTATGTGCTGGGCTCCAAATTCAGCATTTGATTGATAGGTACTCTTCTAATCCTCAGGATACCCCTATGAGGCCGGTACTTTTAGTGATTTTCCCACTTTACAGATGGGAAAACTGAGGCTCAAAAAAGGAAAGTGACTTGAAATTAAGTGGCAGGGTCTGAGATGTGAATCCATAGCCCATCCTCTTCAACATGCTGCCCTGTGGCTTAACTGGGTTTTTCCCATTCATTCATTCTTCACTTACTGAATCATTAAACCCACCAGCAGGTAGATATTCAGTGAGCATACTGTATCCACCAAACTCTGTTCTAACCTCTGAAGATACAGCCGCGAACAAAACATCGCAAGGACCAAGGACGAAGTTCCTTGGCAGGGGATTGAGCTAGAGCAGAGACTCAGAGGTGGGAAGGTACTCAAGGAACAGCAAGGATATTGGCGGGGCTGGAGTGCAGTAGTGGGGAGAGGGGCACGCAGTGAGGTCCAGAGGTAACGGGGAGCTGGCTCCTGCTGGGCTTCCGTGTCCCCGAAAGCAGAACTTCGGTTTTATTCTAAGGGGATCTTGGAGGGCAGAGCAGGGAAGCCAGGGCAATCTGAGATACATTTAAAAGGATCCCTAATGTGGAGGGGAAGGCAGAGCCCTCCAGGAGAAGGGCAGGAGGCTAAGGGAAGAGACGGTGGGGACCTACCTTCTCCCAGGTGAGGTCACTCAGAAGAGGTGGCCATTCACCTGGGCTCTGAAGGGCAGGCATGGCCAGGGCAGAAGGCAGGAGCTGCTCGGGGCCCAGGTGCACCAGGGGGGCGGTATTAGGAGTTAGCTTCAGGGGGTGTTCAGACAACAACGCACTGAAGGCAGGTATGAGTGTTGGCCCATTTTGCAGATGAGGAGACAGGCTGAATGTGGGTGACATGAAGGGACTTTCTTGGGGCCCTCAAAGGGCAGGGCCTTGTCCTTGGGCTTGGAGGGTGGGGTTTGTGTCTGGGTCGGAGCTGGGGGGAGGTGGGGCAGATGGGGGGCTCTAGAGGGAGGGGGGGCTCAGAGGGGGCTGGCCGGGAATGCAGAGGACCTGGCTCCAGAGCCCATGCTCTTCCCACCCACCACGCCGGCTGCCTGCGTAGCCCGGCTGCCTGACAGCACTCCCCATGGAGTGTGACCTCCCTGGGCTCCGTGGGTGGTTTCTGCAGGGTCCCCACCCACTCAGGCTCCTTCCCAGGGTAGTTGCAGTGCCAGGCTCCTGCCCTGGGGGAGTGCTGGGCAGGAACACCGTGCAGATGTAGGGACGCTGGTGGCCCCAGCACGCTGGTGGCCCTCTGCTTTTCTTGCCGAGGGCACCCAAGCATGGTTTCCCACGAAACAGCTAGGAAGAGCCAGAGCGGGAGAGTGGTGGTAGAGAAAGGACCACGTGTCAGACGGCCTGGCCCCTTTGGGGTGCCTGACACTTGTGAAGCCAAGGTGCTGGGTGGAACCCTAATGTGGGTACCGGCCCATCACCAGGGGCACCGGGAGCGGCTCTCTGGGAGGGTCTGTCCTTGCGCTGGGCTGGCCTGCACGGGTGGGAGTTGGGTGGGCCGTGTTCAGAGTTCAGAGCCTCTGTGTCTTCATGTCCCCGTCTATAAAACGGGGACCCTGATACTACCTTCCCACTGGCTCCGCTAAGGAGTGCTGGGGTCGGGGGATGGGAAGGAGCATGCGTGCTGGGCATGAGGGCCTCCTTCATCTTCCCACCTGGGAGAGGGACGGAGGGAGGGATTCCTGGGGTATTCCCTGAGGCTTACCCCCCCCCCCCATTGTCACAACTCAACAGAGGCTTAAGGAGGCCGCAAGCACAGACCCAGACCACCTGAGCCCCCAGCAGCCCTGCTGCATTCCCTTCCTGATCTGGAACATTCCCGATCCTTCGGGGAGTGACCAGGAATGCTTGCCCGTCCCCACTGTGTCCCTGTTCCCCCGCTTCCGGCTGGCAGGGTGCACTCCACTCTCCTACCTCAACGCCCACAGGCCCGCCCTTGGAGACCGCTAAACCCCAGTGGACTTGGGAGAGGGGCATGTTGGGCCAGCGGTGGGGCGGGTGGGGGGGGGCTCGGCCAGAGCTGGACGCCAGGCCCTTCTAAGGGCCTGCACTGACTCCGTCCTCCCGGCAGCCCCGCGAGATGGGCGTCGGTGGTTTCTGCTGTCCTAATGAGGAAATACGAAATGGAGGGGCATGCGATCTTGTCTGTGCTCCCCAGCTCGGCTCGTAACGCTGCTCAGATGCCGGCCCCAGCAGGCTGGTGCAGAGCCTTAGCTGGCTGCTACTCGGGGCTCACGAGGGGCTGTGGGGCAGGGCAGGAGCCCCTGCAGGGGCCGAGGCAGGGCTGGGAGGGCGTGGGCATCCCCGCCCTGCCGTGACGATCTCTGGCCTGGGCGGATGCCCCTACCACGCTGAGCCTCCGTTCCAGTAAAATGGTTCTTACCCCTGCCTTGTGGGCTGTGGAGGGTTGGCTCTTGTCCCCGCCCTGCCGTGACGATCTCTGGTCTGGGCGGATTCAAATCCCCGCCCTGCCGTGACAATCTCTGGCCTGGGCGGATGCCCCTACCACACTGAGCCTCCGTTCCAGTAAAATGGTTCTTACCCCTGCCTTGTGGGCTGTGGAGGGTTGGCTCTTGTCCCCTTATTCACACCTGCTATCCAGCCCCAGCTCTGCCAGGCCCTGGGGACAGCCCTGTGGACGGAGCCTCTCACTGCTACTAGCAGCTTATGTTAGGGCCACTGGCAGCCTCACCCAGCTCTGTTCTAGGCCCGCGGGAGAGACCTGGAGTGCCACCCTTGGCACATTAGGTGGGGGAGGACCGTAGGATGTTTCCAGGTGCACCAGGGGTAGGTGAGGGTGGGGTCTCCTCAGGCAGTGCAGCCCAAGAAACGCCAGGACCCCCCCTCCTGTGCCCCACAGTCCAGCCTCCAAGCAGCTGGGTCCTTGGCTCTGTGGGATGGTGGCCAGCTTCGTGGTGAGGGCCACGCTCCACCCCCCCCCCCCCCCTCCCCGGCCCCGGAGACCCACCGCCCCCCCTCTGGCCCAGGAGTGGTCACCCTGGGGCTACTGCTGAGTGGCCCCCAAGCACAGTTTTACAGTCAGACTGGGTTCTGATCTAATCTCCATCAGATGGAGCTGTGTGACCTTTGTCCGTGGCTTAACCTCTCTAGGTCTTCTGCCCAGCCCCTGGGTCCTTAAGCAGTGGCCCAGAGAGGATCTGGTCACATGGCCCTGGCAAGTGTTCCAGCAAAAGCTGTTTGCTGGTGCATCAGGTTTTGGTCTGAGGCCAGCGATGCACCTTGTTGGGACTGAGAGCATGAGAAGAACAGGCTCGGGGCGCCTGGGCGGCTCAGTCTGTTAGGCGTCCGACTCTTGGTTTCGGCTTAGGTCATGATATCATGGTTGTGGGATTGAGCCCAGCATTGGGCTCCATACTCAGTCTGGAGTTGGCTTCAGATTCTTTCTCCTCTCCCTCTCGCAAATAAATAAATAAAATCTTAAAAAAAAAGAACAGGCTCAGCGGTGCCCACCTGCTTTCCAAGGACCTGCCACAGCCCTGCCCATCCCCTCTCATTAGCCAGAGCTTTGTCTGTGAGCTGTGGGATTTTCTCACCGGCCCTTTGGGGGCTCACACTTCCCCTTGTCACGCCAGGGGATAGACCTGGCTGGAAGTCCCTCAGGTGGCCCTCGGCCTTGGTGCATACCCAGGCGTGGCCTGGGTGAGTCGGGACCCAGGGAGAGAGTCCAGGAGGCTGGCCTGTTCCTGCAGCAACTCAGCTCCAGAGCATGGCCCTGGAGCATCTGGGGGTCTGCTGGGCGCCAGGGTGGCCCCAGAACACAGAGGATGGGGGAGAAGAAGGGCTGGAAGAGGAGGGAAGGAATCCTGTGGTGTAGCTCTCTGCTGCCAGGGGAGTTTTAGAGGAAGCAAGCAGGAATCAGAGTCAGTGCTCATCAGCCTTCGAAAGGAAGGAAATTCTACCACCTGCTACAACATGGATGAAGCTTGAGGACAGGATGCTGAGTGACAAGTTAGTCACAAAAGGACAAATATGTTTGATTCCTCTTATCAGAGGTCCCTAGAGCAGTCACATTCCTAGAGACAGCAGAGTGGTGGTTGCCGGGGGCTGGGGAGGGGGGGCCGTCAGTGTTTCGTGGGGGCAGAGGTGAAAAAGTTGCGGAGGTGGATTGTGGTCGTGGTCACCAGCAGTGTGAATGCACTTGATGCCACTGAACAAAATGGTTAAAAGAGTAAAGTAAGAAAACAAAAAAAGTTATGCTCTGCATCCAGAGCCAGAAAGGTGCTGAAGTCTTGCCCTCTTCTGCCTGGTCCCAGCAGGAGGACAGACTTGCTCAAGGTCACAGCGAGTGGGTCAGCTGGAGCCCCAGAGCCGTCTTCCCTCCCGGCTTCCCAGGAGGCCCCGGGCCAGGCAGCTTCCTGTGGGGCCAGTCTCCCCTCCACCTCCTCTCCCCCAAGTCAAGGTCGCCCTGGAGAGGGGGAGGTCTGCACTACACAGCCGTCTCCCCTCTTAGGAGCTCAGGAAAGGGCCCCCAAGTCACCTTCCCCAGGGCCTCGGTTATTCCAGAAGCTTCACCCTCCCAGCAACCCCCCCAACCCGTCTCTAGGCTGCTCCTGGCCAGCAAGAGAGCAGACAAAAGGAAAAGGGACCCCTCGGGTGGATTCCGCAGGTGTGGCCTCTAAGTGGGGGCTGGAGGGGCCTGAAGTGCTTCCTCCCCACAGGACCGCGTGGGATGTCCAGTAGCAAGTATAGGGGCCCAGCTGTCCATTTGAACATCCCCCAGAAGCTGGAAGGCTTGTTAGCAAGGGAACAATAGGAGGCCCCATGCGTTCTCAGCCTTCTTCAAAGCTGTTTCCTTTGGCAGCCAGCAGGCCCCTTCCCCAGGCCCGCCGGGACAGCCTCTCACCCCAGTCCCTGGTCAGGGCAGCTGGGTGGCGAGGGCTAGTTCGTTCAGAGAGAGCCTCTGAAAGTCCAGGGATAAAGATCCAGTGAAGAACTGGGAACAAGAACAAGCCTGTGGCACCAGGACTCGATCAGCAAGACTAAGGGAGCCCAGTTGGCTCACATTTCAGAGCTGCCTGGGCCGGCTTCCTCACTGGTCCCGGGCCCTAGCGCTTTGGCTTTGGCCCTCTAACCCCTGTCGCATTGCACCCCACCCCCAGCTGTTACAGAATCACGGGAATGTGTGATATTTATTTCATTTGCTTTTTTAAAAAAAGTGGTATTTTTCCCCTCTGTTTTTAAAATCAAATGTGTTTAACTGTTTCAGTGTCTCCCTTGCAAACCTAAGAACTCAGTCTGTGTGGCCCTTGCCTGATTTTTGGACCCCCCCCCACCCCCCTTCTGGGGAAAGCAGCTGGGGCCAGGCAGGTGAGGAGCTTCCAGCAGGACACCTAGGGCCTGGGGAGGACCCAGCCGGGCCAGTGGGCAAGGCCGACCCGTTTGGCCCTATTTATCTGACCACAAAACATTCAGCTGCGTCTCCATCCATCGGAGCCCCGCACTTCCATCTGCGGTCCTCCTCCTGCCTTGTCTGCCTGCTGCCTCTGGGGGCCGCCGGAGCTGTCTGTCTGTCCCCCTGACTGTTGGCCTTCCTTCAGGATGCCTTCCACGCCTTCCACCAGGACCTCAATTTCGTGCGCAAGTTCCTGCAGCCCCTGCTGATTGGAGAGCTGGCCCCGGAGGAGTCCAGTCAGGATGGACCCCAGGACGTGAGCTGGGGGGAGGGGGTTGCTGGGGGGGGCATCGCCAGGAGCAACTCCGTCCACATTCCCCCCAGGGGCCCCCCGGGGCCAAGGCTGGGTTTACCATCCCTCCCTGGGCAGGTAGCCGAAGGTGGAGCTAGAGGGACGCCTGCAGGAACCCGGGGCTGCGGGGCTGGCTGGGCCAGCATTTGCTGGTGTTTCCTGCTCTGGGCCCAGTATCCCCATCTACACTGAGAGTTTGGACGCACTGGGTTCTTAGGGTTTGCCCCGCTCTGGCTTTCTCTGCTTCTCACGTGCCCCATACCTTTTGTGGGGCGAGGCTTTGCCACCAGCCGACTCCCCGGCTCAGACCCCAGGCTGGTGCTCTCGCCCCTCCGTCCCTCCAGCTGCACCCCCAGGATCTCACACTGGGACCGGCTGAGGCATGGGTCGCTGTTGGAGGCTCCCTGGGACCACTGGGAGCTCGCTTCTATAGCCAACCAGCCCTTCCACTGTGGCAGGCCCAGCTGGTCGAGGACTTCCGCGCCCTGCGCCAGGCGGCTGAGGACATGAAGCTGTTTGAGGCCAAGCCCGCCTTCTTCGCTCTCCTGCTGGGCCACATCCTGGCCATGGAGGTGCTCGCTTGGCTCCTCATCTACCTCTTCGGCCCGGGCTGGGTGCCCAGCACCCTTGCCGCCCTTGTCTTGGCCACCTCCCAGGTGACTCCAGCACCGTTTTGCCACCACCTGAACTATCTAGTAGATACGGGGCCTGGCACACCAGGACACTCTGGACATATTTGCTGAGTGAATGAATGAATGAATGAATGAGCAGCAGAGGTTCCCAAAAGGCGTGTATCTGTAGGTCAAGCTGCATTTTAAACAAGCTCCCTGACAGACTTGCAAGCCCCTAGGCCTCCCGAATCTCAGTTGTCCTCATCTGTTAAAAAGAGGAAGATGGCTCACAGGGTCTTAAAACCCAACATTAGCTGTGGGGGTGCCCTGGACCTGGGAGGGCTCCCTGGGGCTCCAGAGCTGGGCCCCCCATGGTTCCCTCCCACTGGCTCCTAACCCTGCTCCTGCCCCCAGGCTCAGTGCTGGTGTCTGCAGCATGACCTGGGCCATACCTCGGTCTTCAGGAAGTCCCAGTGGAACCACGTGGCCCAGCAGTTTGTGATGGGGCAGCTGAAGGTGAGGGTGGGGGCGGGTGGTCGGGAGCCAGGGGCTGAGCTGGGGCTGTCTCGCCGGGTCTGTGCGAGATTGCAGGCACGGGGTGGAGGACCTGGCCCCTGCCCTGAGAGCCCCTCTCACCCCTATAGGGCTTCTCAGCCCACTGGTGGAACTTCCGCCATTTCCAGCACCACGCCAAGCCCAACATCTTCCACAAAGACCCAGACGTGACCGTGGCACCCATCTTCCTCCTGGGGGAGCCGTCCATTGAGGTGTGTGGGGAGAATATGGACTCACTCGGCTGGGCCTGCAGCTCATTGGGGGGGAGGGGCGGGGAGGACTGTGGCCACCGAGTCCCTTGCTGTAGCCCAGACCTGGCCCTTGACCCAGCTCCCCCCGCCCCCGACTCCAGGCCTCGCCCCTGCCCGAGGGCCTCCTCTTCCCTGCTTGCCAGCCGGGTGGGGGCTGGGGATGGGCCCAGTGGCCAGAACCTGGGGTTGCCTTGCCCCCAGCCAGCCCCCTGCCCCGACCTGGGAGGAGGAAGAGGGCCTGGCAGGCCGCTCTCCCCAGCCCCGGCTGTCTCCACAGTACGGCAAGAAGAAGCGCCGCTACTTACCCTACAACCACCAGCATCTGTACTTCTTCCTGAGTGAGTGTCTGTGTGTCCTGCCAGAGGTGGGGGCACAGTGGGGCCTGGGACCGTGCCTGCCAGCCCTGGACAGAGGTCGCCACCGCCTCCCGGGACAGGGGCCCACTTGTTAAACCTCCCTCCATACGGCACCTGCAGGCCTCTCCCAGCCCCGGTCGCCCCGGTCACCCCAGCCTGCGGCCAGGCCTGACTGTCCCCTCGCCAGAGGCCGCCACGGCCCTGCCCTGCCCGAAGCGTTCAGAGTTCCCTCCTGCACTCACACCAGAGGGGTCCGGAGCCCTAGAGCATTAGGACAGTCGTTGGGGCGGCCAGGGTGAGGGTTTAAGGGTCGGGACGTGGGAAGCTGGCCCCAGCCTGCGGAAGGCTCAGATGCCAAGGGAAGATCGTGGACTAGGCCTTGTGGGTGATGCGAGGTCACCCAGCTGGAGGGGACCGGCACCAGGTCCCACAGGTGTTCCCGGGATAACAGCTCCTCGCTCCCCAACTCCCCAAGCCCCGTGGATGTCCACCCTCGGCCTGCTCTGCTTGGCTGCCAGCCCTGCTCCTCCTGAGCCCCCTTGTGCTCCCTTGCAGTCGGCCCACCGCTGCTCACGCTGGTGAACTTTGAAGTGGAAAATCTGGCCTACATGCTGGTGTGCATGCAGTGGGCGGTGAGTGGGGGTTCTGCTCGGGTCCCCTAGGGAAGCCAGCTGTGGCAGCAGGAGGTAGGGCACGAGGGGGCAGCCCTGCCCACGAATGCAAACAGGTGTGCACGGGACTCTGATACACGTGTGTGTGTGTGCGCGTGCGCACGTGAGTGTGCACGGGGTGTGCTGGGGGTCTCTCCCAATCAGGGTGTCCTTCCAGGGGGTGGGGATCCCCTGGGCCGACTCTGCCAGGCATTTGTCTCCCACAGAGGGGTCCCCCCATGGCACCTTCCCCTCCAGAGTCAGTCCCATGAGGCTGGCAAGGCAAAAGGACCCTGTCCCTTTACCTTGCTGAGAAAAACCGAGGCCCAGAGGCAGACGGGGACCCGTGCAGGGCTCCGAGGCGCAGCCAGCAGGAGGGGTGGATGACCCCAGCTCCCCTCCCGGCTGCCTCGGGGCCTCTGTGCTCCTCTCCCCTCCTCCGCAGGACTTGCTCTGGGCCGCCAGCTTCTACTCGCGCTTCTTCCTGTGCTACAGTCCCTTCTATGGCCTCCCTGGGGCCCTGCTCCTCTTCGTCGCTGTCAGGTACGGCCAGGTTTGGAATGGCAGCGAGTTGGAGAGGCCACACACAGGCAGCAGGGGACCCCGACCACAGCCCTCCGCTCTCAGAGCCTCCACGTCCCCATCTGCAGTATGGGGACAGCAGGGTTGCCTCCCTGGGTGGCTGAGGAACATGAGTGGCAGGATCCCAGGGACAGTGGGTCTGGGCGACGTGGCCTGGCTTACAGGGGGCCCCGTGGATGGCCACCCTCACGAGCAGGACTGCTCTGGGCTCCGCTGAGCAATGGCCCCTGCTTTGCCCAGTGGGGGAGGGGCTACTGCAATCCCGTGGCGCAGATGAGGAAGCCGAGGCCCAGGTCTGATCCAGGTGGTGAGCTGGACACGGGCAGTGCCTGAGCCTCCCCTCACAGGGTCCTGGAGAGCCACTGGTTCGTGTGGATCACGCAGATGAACCACATCCCCAAGGAGATCGGCCACGAGAAGCACCGGGACTGGGCCAGCTCTCAGGTGGGCCGCTGGGGCGCCGCCGGGCCGAGTCCCCGCTAGGGGGAATGGGGGCCCTGGCAGGGCTGCCAGGTCCGGGCCCCTTGCCCACCTGTCTCACCGGTGCCCCACCCGTTCCTGGCAGCTGGCAGCCACCTGCAACGTGGAGCCCTCGCTCTTCACTGACTGGTTCAGCGGGCACCTCAACTTCCAGATTGAGCACCAGTGAGCGTGGTCCCTGGAGGCCCCACGGGGGTGGGAGTGGGTCCCGAGCCCAGGGGCTGACGAGGGGCCCCTGTGTCCACTCTTTCCCTGGGGAGGCCAAGACATAAGCCCGGGACTCCCTGGAGGCCTGGGAGGTGATGGGTGGGTAGGGGCTCCCTCCAGCACCCCCTCGCCTCAGGTGCCAGCCCACACTCTCCCCGCCAGCCTCTTCCCCACGATGCCAAGGCACAACTACCGCAGGGTGGCCCCGCTGGTCAAGGCCCTGTGTGCCAAGCATGGCCTCAACTACGAAGTGAAGCCCTTCCTCACCGCCCTGGTGGACATCGTTGGGTAAGGGCCCTCCATGCGCGGCGGCTCCCCTGGGGCCCCTTCCTGGGCACACAGGTCCCTCTCCAAGAGCTGGCACTCGAGGCCTTTTTTTTTTTTTTTTTTTTTAAGATTTTATTTTTATTTATCACAGAGACACAGCGAGAGAGGTGGGAGAGGGAGAAGCAGGCTTCCCGCTGAGCGGGGAGCCCGATGTGGGGCTCGATCCCAGGACCCTGGGACCATGACCTGAGCCGAAGGCAGATGCTTAACGACTGAGCCACCCAGGCGCCCCACTCGAGGCCTTGCTGATCAAACTTTCTGTCCTCAGCCTGTGCCCTCCCTCCTTTCCCAGGGCTCTCTCATACCGCCGGGTTTAGGGAGCACCTTTTGGGGACCCAGGCCCTGTCCTGAGGGCTGTCGATGCATCAGTATCTATGAGCAGAACAGGCCGAGATCCCTGCCTTCCTGGAGCTGACATCCTAGTAGGGGAAACAGAAAGCAGTTAAAATAAGTACAGAAAATGTGGGAAGAGAAGATATACTTTGGCAAAACAAAACCATGAAACCTAAGAACGGGAGCGGGCGAGGGGATGGGAGGGCTAGGCAGGACTTGCGGTTTTTAATAGGGTGGCAGGGTAGGTGGTATTGAGAAAGCGCCACGTAAGCAGAGATGGGGACAAGGGGGGAGGGCTGGGATGGGAACGTGTGTGGCGGTGGGTGGGGGGAGAGACTACCTGGGGCAAGGGAAGAGTGCAAAGGCCTCTCCCAGTGACCCTTCTGCACCACCCCCACCCCCATGCCAGCCTCCTGCCCCAGAGGAATGGGGACAAGTCCACTCACCCTCACTGTCTTGGGGGGAAGGGGCTAGTATCTTGCAGTTAACACATCCACCCCATCTCTGCCTCCTAGATCCCTGAAGAAGTCTGGCGACGTCTGGCTGGAAGCCTACCTCCACCAGTGAGGGCAGCATGCAGGGCCCCGGCTGCCACCAAGCTGGCCCAGGCAGGCTTGACCCCTCCGCCCCCCTGCCCCCCTCCCCACCTGGCGTAGGGGGCCCTGCCCACCCTTCTGGATCTGCTGTCTTCACCTCGGCCCCCTCACCTGTCTGCTTGGCAGCCCTAAGGCCATGGTTCTTGGCCAAACAGGACCAGGGCTAGGGGGATGGTACATAAAGCCACACAGCATGGCATGTTTTCCTAGAGCAAAAATTTAGGGAAAACTGTTATTTTTATATAAAAACAAACCCAGATCTGTGATGGAGTAGAGTATTGAATCTGCAAGAATCTTGGGGCTGGAGTCTGCCCCAGACTTCCTGAGAGGAGTTCGGGCCCTTGGGTGCTGGGAGATGGGGGCAGGGGGATAAATGGTGACTTTCAGAGGTCCCCTCTGCCCTGGGTCGGGGAGCCAGCAGCTGCCCCAGGCTCAGATCTCTCTGTGGGCCTGGGCCGTCCCTTCCTATTCTTTACCCACTCACCAGCAACCTTGGGCAGTCACGTTGGGGTCCCCTCACCTGAGTCCTCTACACAGCGGGACGGGGGCTGGTCCAGCAGACCAGGGCTCAGGGCAGAAGGCCATGTCCACAGGCGCCCCGTGAGCACAGGAAGCGAAGCCAGTATGGCCCGGACCTGCACTGGCCTCCCGCAGCCTCCGTGATGAGGGGCCTCCTCGGGCCACCCGCCGGTCCTGCACTTGGCATCAGGCTGGTGGGGGTGCAGGTTGACTGTGCTCAGTGGCCCCCAAGAGCGGGGGACACCGGCCTTCTCGAACGCCTGCCTGGGACCAGGTTCCTGTGTGGTGTCAGCAGCTTAAAGAAAATGAAGCGCTGAGCTAGGATTTCTCTGAGGGCCTTTCTGGAGCGGGAGCCGGAGTCCCCCCATCCGCCGCAGGATGCCCCTCACTTTGTCAGGCCTGCCATTGCCGCGGGCTGGGTTCTCTTCAGGAGGTGGAAGGGGCACACATCCTGGAGATCTTCTCCAGTCCTTTCCCAGGACCACCCCCCCCCAACCTGAGCCCCTCCATGCGGCTCCCACCCACTCTTCTCTGGTCAGGAAAACCCGGGTGGGGGGATGGGGGTCCTGCCTGCACTGGGACTCACGGCTGTATCACCTTGTGGGGAGTTATTTAACCTCTCTGAGCGGTACTATGACCTCCTAGGGTGGTGGAAGGTTCTTTGCATAGGGCTTAACAACAGGGCTCAGAATTTTTTTAAAACTTCGTGCACGCACTCCAACACCCTGGGGCCCCACCTGCCCTGACCTGGGACAAGCCCGTGGCTGTCTCTGACCCCATGTCCAGAGCAGATCCCACATTCAGGGCCCCTGCCCAGGCTGTTCCCTCTGCTGGGAGACCCCCTTTCCTGTGGCCGCCTATGGAAGCCCTGCTGCCTCCGGGTGCCATGTGGGCCCTGACGGCAGCCCCTCCATCTCCTGGGCCGTCAGTGCATTTCCTGCCGTGGCCCGGACGCACAGCCACCTACCGGAAATGTTAACACCCTGTCCTTGGGGGCGGCATGTCCCCGCGGTGGGGAATGCTGAGCCTGCGACGCCACCTAGGGGCGTCCAGAGTATCTGCACCGCGGTGGGGCGTGCCGCGCTCCGTGCTGCCCCTGGTGGTGGCCTCGGGGAGTGCGCTCTTCCTCTGCAAATCGGTGGTTGCCTAGTGACTTGCTCAGAGGACACTTGGGGAAGTGTCCTTCACTGGCGGGTCATCTTTGCCCTTGTCCCACTCTGTCCCCCATGCGGACAGGTCATCACCCCTCTCCTGAGCTGAGCTCCACTTCTCTATCAGGAGGTCTCTTCCGGAGTCCTGGAACAAAAACCTAGGCAGTGTGGGCCAGGGGTGTAAAAGGAGAGAAGGATGGGCCTTGGCGGAGCCTCCAAGAAACCCCCGATCCCTGCTTGATGGTCTGCACATAGTCTTGGGCGCAGAGGAAAAGCAGAAAGGCTGTGGGCAGCCAGGACTTGCTGATTTGTTCCTTCAGTCAACCAGCATTTACGGAGTCTCCCGTGGTCAGCCCGGGCAGATGGTGGGAAAGGAGATTCACAAGAACCAGACCTGCCGGTAATGTTGGGAGTGGCTGGTCTGGGTTATACATGAACTTCTATGTGACAAGACAGGTCATAGATCTTTCACAGGGTCCCCCCACCCCCACCCGCGGCAGGTCTGGGAGCACCTGGCTGCGTATTCTGCTTGGCCCTTTCCAAGCTCTCGGGACCTGTCCCTAATTCTCCTGGATTCTTGAACCAGGTGATTTGGAAGAAAGAACTAAATGCCTTCAACATCCAAAGAAACATTTATGAGGGCAGAGGGCAGTGGAGACTTGGTCTTCAAATGCTAGCATGCTAGGTGGCCGCTGGTTGTGTATGCTTGGCCAGTCTGATTCGAAATGTCCAATGCAGCCCAGAGAACCCCGAGTTCCTGGACCCGGGCCACGCCTTCCCCTCGGGCCTCAGTCTTTTCCCAAAAGTGCTTGTAGGCACTCCTGGGATCCACAGTTTCTCATTTCCATGTCAGGTGTCAGACCAGGGGCTTTGTGAGAAGCTGCATCCTGTCCAGAGTGACGCACCTCTCCAGGGACGTTGCAGCTAGGACAGCTGAGGAGTCCTGATTGGCCCAAGGCACTATCTCCTGAGCAGTGATCGGTGACTCCCAAAGGCAATTGGAGCCCAGGGCTGCCACCTCCACCCTGCCCCTTGTCACCAAAGGCCTCCTCTCTCCTCCCAACGGACCAAGAGGGTTTCTGAGTGGCCCACCGGACGCCTAAGGAACTTGCCAGGGTACTGACCACCGCTGCAGCTCCAGGTCCACGCACAGTCCAGGCTGCTGGGCCAGCCCCTCCTCGGGGCCCAGCGCCCTGCACGTGCCCAGGCCACCCACCAAGCTGAGCAGGCTCTCAGCCCCCCAGGGACTCCTTCCACCATCTCTGCCCCCTCTGGCCAGCTGCTGGGCCTCTTGGGAGTGGTCTGACATTTGACATGATGGTGTTGGGGGACGTCTTGTTCTGAGAAACAGCCCTTGCCTTGAGGGAGTGGAGGAGATGGCCAGGCAGAGTGCGGGGTGAGGAGCAGGGATCCAGCTGCTGCCACCATGTGGCCTCTGGCCAGTTCTTGCCCTTCTGGTCCCAGGCTCCACCGAGAATGGAAGCTTCGGGTCTTGTGATCACTGAGGACCACCCATGTCAGGGACTCATGACTTTGGGATGGGGTGCGAGGGTGGGGAAACCCATGACTCTGTGTTGGGCAAGAGCCTCCACAGAGTTTGGGGACAGGAGAAACAATTAAGCAGAGAGCAGGTATGGGTGTCCCCAACTTCGTGCCGCCAGGGTAAGAATATTTGAGCACAAAGACGGTGTGGGGGGAAAAAGCCACAGCGAGGGGCGCCTGGGTGGCTCAGTCGTTAAGCGTCTGCCTTTGGCTCAGGTCGTGATCTCAGGGTCCTGGGATCGAGCCCGACATCAGGCTCCCTGCTTGGCAGGGAGCCTGCTTCTCCCTCTCCCTCTACTGTCTGTTCCCCCTGCTTGTGCTCTCTCTCGTTCTGTCAGATAAATAAAATTTTTTAAAAAAGGAAAAAGCCACAGCGAAGATCCACGTGCCCGCTGACCTGATCCAAGATTTAGCTGGTGCCCTCAGAGCCACAACGTCCTCCAAGCCCGTCAGTCCTCCCCACCACTCTCCCTGTCCCCAGGAGCCTGCTTGGCGCAGGGGATGAACTTAGAGCTGGTGGGGTGGCGGGGCCTGTAATGTCCCATCCTGGGGGACCAGGAGC
Organism: Mirounga leonina; assembly: GCF_011800145.1. Lineage (NCBI taxonomy): Eukaryota > Metazoa > Chordata > Mammalia > Carnivora > Phocidae > Mirounga > Mirounga leonina. Next base: position 28,763,396 of record NW_023270418.1, on the reverse strand, counting down.
CACGCCCTGCCCAGGTAGGAGGCAGAACACAGGCACAGGTAAGAAGGATGGAAGGTGTGTCCCTCGTGGTCTTCCAGCCTCGAAGACCTCTCTCCTGGAAGGGCCAGGCCAAGGCTCACAGGTGCGGAGAGTGACAGCATCACGGCAGCCCAGTGCCTTCCCTATACAAATGGCGGAACTGGCCCAGAGGACCAGGGCACGGGGCTCACCCAAGGCCACTCAGTGGGTCTCTGCCTCCTGGCTCAGGGCTCCTTCCTGCAAACCCGGGTCCTGCTGCCGAGTCCCTGCACCCACCGGGGAACCACTCCCACCCTACCTGGGACAGCTGGCTGTCCCTGCCCGTGATCCTGGAGTCACGGGGAAAGCAAGAGGGGCACGAGAGTCTACCCCGCAGCCCTGCTGGGAGGAGACACAAGGCCAGGTGCTGGCTATGCCGAAACCCTTGGCCCTTCGCTGGCACACCTAGCTTCACCTGCTGGCCGAGCCAGCCCGCGGGCAGGGGAGCAGGGCAGCACGCGGGCTTCTGGTACAGCCCTGTGGACTTTGCCCAGGCTTGGCAGTAGGACAGACCCAGGATTCATTGTTTGCCACTGCCTGTGAACCTGGCAGCCCTGGGCTGAGACGGCCTGGGTGTCTCCCCAGGGTGTGGGGACCAAATGAGCCGCTGAGCTGGACCCAGGGGCCATAGGATGGAAGCATAGGTCTCCAGGACTTTCCAAAGCCCCTTCTGAGAGTCTCTTTGCCCCCCAGCGCTCTGTGCACTGACCAGAAAATTGTGAGCAGATAGCTGGTCCCAGGAGGAACTGGGAACAGAGATGGGGAATGGGGAGGTCAGGAATGTGCTTCTCCTTGTTGCCCTCCAGAGACCTTCCAGAAAGCCTCCTTGGGCTCCAGCGGCCATGTGTGGGGTTGGGTTTGTGTGAATGTACTTCAGGGAAGGGGAGAGAAGTTCTCTCCTGAGCAGAGGCAGCAGGGGATGGGGGTAGGGTGACTGCAGCTGGGGAGGGGACAGCAAAAAGCCTGCCTCCACCACCATGGGCCTCCTCCCTGGTGCCCCGGTTACAAAGCCCCTTCCTCGGTCCCGACAGCCCGCCCAGCATTAACGGGCAAGAAATGAGAATAAAATTACTTTTATTTCCAAAAAATGTAGGGGTGGGGAAGTGACATGGTAAAAATTAACATCAGTTCCCTATGGATCCATTCTGTCTCTGGGGAAGGACAGCTCTTAGGGCCTGTGTTCTTGGCGGGAGGGCCTGGGGGGCCCACGTTGCCATGGCAACCCACAGGTCTGTCACACAGGATGCGTCCCCCGTGGCTGGCCAGAGCTGGGGGACGACAGCCCTCCCCCACAGGCCCCCACTTTGAGCTCCCCTCCCCCGAAGCTAAATATTGGTTAGTGGGTTAGATTTCCGAATCTAGCAGCCCCGGGTCCCTCCCTCCCGCTCACTCCCCAACCCCTCCGCCGCCTGGCCTCCAGCCCTCAAACTTCTTGTTGCAGTTTTCACTGGGCCCTCATCATATCTCCCTCCCAAACCCCCAGATCCTCAGGGTCATCTTCTCTGGCACTGCCTCCCCCTGGGCCCCTGCTGCCCTCTCGACAGCAGCGGCTCCTGCAGCCCCCACAGTTGGGGTCCCTGTGGCCTCCGTGAGTGAGCCGGGCGGGCTCAGCCCACGGCGGGGCACGGAGAGGCAGGTGGGAAAAGGTTCTGACAAGGCCCAGCCCTGTTGTCGCTCCCCCTGTCAGAATGTATCTATAACAAAAGGTTAAAAAAAACAGGACAGGAGAGAGCAGTCCTGCATGGGGAGGGGCTGTGTGAGGCGCCCTCCTGCAGCTTGAAGGGCTCAAGGCCACTCGGCCAAGCAGCTAGAGACTGACTAGCACTGCCTGGCAGGTAACGGAGCGCTTCGGAGAAGGGTCCGATCGCTCCAGAATCTTAGGTCTCCCAGCCCCGTCAAACATCTGAAGGGGGTGTGGGGGGTGGGGCAGGGCTGAGCCAACAGGCCGGCTGATCCTCTGACCGGGCCATGGCCTTGGCCAAGCCCACCTTCAGGATGGCCGCCTTGGCCCCCAGGTCCCAGGCTGTGGAGCTGGGGAGACATGGCAGATGGTGGGATGGAACAGCACAAGCCTCGGGTCAGGGGGCTCCCACGGGGCGAGGACACTTGCCTGGGCCCCGAGGTCTGAGCTGGCTGCACTGCAGGCAAAGGGAGCCAGGGTCAGGGCCAGGACCCTGGACATCTGAAGAGAAGGGGTGCCAGCAGGGAGGCCCCGAGCCCCGGTCCAGTGGGGCCATGTCGGGGGGGGGCCGGGCCTGCAGACCAGGGAGCCGTGGTGCCCAGCTAGGACCCCAGGACTATCGGAGGAAGACAAGGTAGTGTGAGGCCTAGAGGCCAGGCAGCAAGATGGGGCGGTATCTGTGGACCTCTGGTCTGGCAGAAGCTGGGGGCTGGGACAGAGCACCTCTCTCTGCTCCTGGGGGTGGGAGCTGGGAGAAGGTGAGGGGCCACCTGATAGAGGGCGGCCCCATGAGGGAGGGTGTCAGAGAGAGAAGCGAAGCGAAAGCAGAGAGAAAAACAGCAGAAAGACCAAAAATGGGATCCCCAAGCCAGCATGTACCCCAACCTCGTGGACACCCCTCAGAACAAAAGCCCACCCCTCCCTGTGGCCAGCACTCCCACCTGCTCCCCCTTCCCCGTGGGTGCCCCCAGGGCTGTTGCTTCATTTGTGGAGGTAGGCGTCCAGCCACAGCTCCCCGGACTTCTTCAGACACCTGGGAAGAGGAGGGGACCGTCAGGGGAGCCCTAGGGAGAGGGAGGCTGCAGAGGCCGCGCTGGGGGTGCGGTGCTTCTCAGCTCTCAGCGGGGCTGCAGGGTTGCCTGCTCAGGGCTCCCCGGGGAACCCCCGGAGGAAGGATAAAGGGAGGGTCCCCATCCAGCCCAGAGCGAAGCCAGGTCATTCCTAGTAAGGGAGGTGGCCCGACGGGGACACTTGAGCCAGGAGGGCTCCTCCCCTCCGGTGGCTGTCAGTCCCCAACGTGGGCAGTCCCAGCTGCGCGCCTCTTGGTCTCTCCCTCGGGCCCCAGGAACCCCCCCCCCACTCCCGCTTACCTGATGATGTCCAGCATGGCCCTCAGCAGCGGCTTCTCCTGGTACTTGACGCCGTGCTTGGCGCACAGAGACTTCACCAGCGGTGCGACCTTGTGGAGGTTGTGCCGAGGCATCGTGGGGAAGAGGCTGGGGAGAGCGGGGGCAGGGTGAGGGCGCCCCCGCCTCCGCTCACAGCCCGCACAGACATGGGCGGTCAGGGCCAGGGAGACCCTGTCCACAGCTCTCCCTGTGCGGCCCCCCCGCCCCTCCCCAGGAGACCGGCGCACGGGGGCGGGGGGAGCTGGGCCTCTGTTTCCCTGTAAATAAAGGGATCAATCCCCCTGCCCTGCTAGGCTTGCAGGATCAAGGGAGACCTCTGTAATGAGAAAGCTTGGGCCACTCAGGAGGGGTGGCTGTCATAGGGCCGTGCGAGCCCCTCCCCCTCACCTTAGTGGGCTGGCTGCAGAGCCACGCTCGGGGCCTGGCCAGGGTGGAGAGGGAGGTAGCCCCCATGCGCTGCCCGTGCCCAGATGGGGCTGGTGACCTCCTCCCTCCCCCGGTGCCCCCCACCTTCCCAGCCTGCCCGCCCGCCCGCGCTCACTGGTGCTCGATCTGGAAGTTGAGGTGCCCGCTGAACCAGTCGTTGAAAAAGGACTGCTCCACGTTGCAGGTGGCTACCAGCTGCGGAGGGGAGGGGTGAGAGGCCAGGACAAGGGAGAAGGAAAGGCTTCGTCTCCTTCCCAGGAGGCCCACCCCTCCCTAACATCCCGCCCGGCCTAGAGACCTCGGCCCGCCCAGCGGAAGGCCACAGGCAGCCCCAGGGAAGCCCAGTACAGCACCAGGCCCACTGAGCAGCCGAGTGCTGGAGGCCAGGGAGGTGGACCCACAGGCTCCACTGGGCCCCGGTGACCAGCTCTGGCTGCCCTCACCTGGCTGCTGAACCAGTCGCGGTAGGGCTCATGGTCAATCTCCATGACGAGGTGGTTCATCTGTGTGACCCACACAAACCAGTGGCTTTCCAGGAACCTGGAAGAGAGCACAGCTCAGTGCGGGAGCCACGGGAGTTGCCACGGGGCCCGGCCACGGTGGGAACAGACCCTCTCCCCCAGCCCCAGACAGCCTGGGCAGGAAGTGGGGAGCTCAGAGCCCTTCCGCACGGCCCCTCCTGTCAAAGTCCTGTCAAGGCCAAGCGCAGGTACCTGATGAAGTTGAGGAAAAGGACGGCTCCCAGAATGCCATAGAAAGGGACGTAGGTGATGAAGAACCGGGCATAGTAGCTCATAGCCCAGGCCAAGTCCTGCAGAGAGAACGAGATTGGATACGGGACCACCACCCACCCCAGCACCACGTCCTGATCACCGATGTGCACACAGCCCTCCCACGCCCCGAGAGGCAAAAGTGTCCAAGAACCCCCAACAGGCCTCGAGGAAGTTGGGCACCAGGCCCACGGAGAATGTGATGCTTGCTTGCACAAGGTTGGTGACCGTCTTTGTTTCCAGGGAAATGCTGAGTGAGCCGCAGGAGGGGGCTGGGGGCTTTGCTTCAGGGAAACAGGGCAGGGACCAGGAGATGTCAGCCAGGAGCAGCCCTTTCACGGCCCCAGGGATTCTGAATGTACATGGACCTCCCCCCCACCAACAACTGCCCTTCGGCCATGTCCTTCTTACCCATCAGCACCTGGGATCTCTTTCCTGGCAGGGCAAAGGCCGACGATACTGTCCATCCTCTCCATATGGGCCCCCCCACGAGCTACCTCTCACATGCTAGTCGCCCCCCCCCCCCCCCCCCCCCCCCCTGGCCCCCCCCCCCGGCCTCCCCCCCCCTCCCTGGCCCCCCCCCCCCCCCCGCTCCGTGCCCAGTTCTCCTGTCCCCTCTCCCTTCCTGCCCCTCGCTGGGGTGGCCATGGAATCCTGAGCTTGCAGGTCTTCCCTCACCTGGACAAGCGCTTCCCTCAGCTGCCCTGACTGCCCCACCCTCCATGGCAAACCTCCCAGCCAGGTGCTCTGTGGCGGGTGTCCCTCTCTCCCCACCACCTCTTTGACCCGAGGCTGCGTGCCTCCACTGGGCCATAGCGGGAGCCTCCCGTTGGTCTCCTGCTCTCCCTCGGGTACCATGGCAACCAGAGCCACCTTCTTAGCCCCAATTGAAGAAGCTGCCTTTCCCACAGAGCTCAGTGGGATCAGGACGAACCCTCTCTTGGGCCACCCTGACCCAGGTTATTCCTGCCTCGGGGCCTTTGCACGGTTTCCTCCCCCCCCGCCCCCCCCATCACTTTTCCTCTCCAGAGCCTTGGCAGGGTAGTGATCCGAGAACAGGCACTGGGTCGGGCTGCCCGTGTGAGTCCCGGCTCCCCGCTGGCTCTGTGTGGTGATGTATTCAGCTGGGCCTCCGTGCCCCCATCTGCAGGCTGGGGAGAGACCTCCCACTGAAGTTGGCCATGGGTTGGCCATGTATTGCAACAGTGAGTGTAGCCCGCAAGGAAAAGCTCTGAACGACTCTAACCCAGTCCCTTTGCGCTTTGTCGCCATGGAGATCTTCCCCACATGGGTGGTGACGCTGCCATCCTCAAAGCCCCCACTCGCCTCCTTCCCCACTAGGGGATACAGGATGAGATCCAGCCCCTGGGTAGGGCGCATGGGCCCTCCGCACGCCAGCCCGCCAACCTGGCCTCGTGCAGCCAGTCTCCCGACCCACGTGCACCCAGCCAGGCCAGGCTCTGTCACACTGCAGGGTCACTTCCATCTGGGCCTCCTGCCCACCCTCGTCTGCTTGGCAAACTCATCCTCAAGTCTGCGTGCAGTTAAGCTCCTCAAACTCCGTGAATGCCTCCTCTCTATTCGTGGGCGGAGTTGGGTGCTGGGAGCCAAAGGAGGGCCTTCGGGAGCACTGCGCCTGGAAGGACAGGCTTATAAAGATATCCCTTCAATACCGTTTGGAAGGTGACAGAAGCAAGGGGAGCATGGGGGTGGTCCTGACCTGACGCTCGAATTTAGGAAAGGCCTCCATCAGGAGATGGACACGAAATGATGGGAGACCCAGAGCAAGGCCCACAGCCCCAAGGAGGAGATACAGATTCCAGAATGATCTAGGAGGCCTGGGCAGTTGCGTTTGGGGACTGCTTAGTCGTGAGGAATCCAGGCTGGTCCCCGCATGGGTGTCGTCAGCTGAGGAGGCGAGCAGAGAGGAGCAGCTGGGAGGTCTGCGGGAAGGGAGAGTCTGGACGGGCGGCAGTGGGCCCCGGGCATGACCTGGGATCCAGCGAGGGGTCTTTAAGGGGGTGGGAGAAGCAAGCATTACAAGCTCTGCTCCTACACTTCATCACATTCGCCTTTGTTTCTTTCGTGTGTGTACGTAGTACAGTAGAAAATACATGTATATCCATGGGGCCAATCTTATTTCTTTTTGTGCAGAGCGACCCATGACCCCGGAACCACTGGTCTCAGGGATAGGGTGTAAAGCATGTGCGGGGGTAATAGAGAGGTGGAGGAGAACCAGCAGAGGTGGGACTTGGAAGCTGACAGGGAGAATTTCAGGAGAGAGCGGTTTGTGGTGTCGGACGCAGAACCTCCAGGGAGGGCGGCTGAGAAGCATCTCCAGGATACGGTCGCCACCAACACTGCCAGGGGGGCAAAAACCTCCCTCCTTGAGGCTCTCCGAGCGCATCAAGCCCTCTCCTCCACATGACTGGCGTCTGGGCCTGGATAAGCCCTCACTGTGGGGGACTGTGCCGTACCCGACATGATGCTCGGCAGCATCCCCGGCTGGATGCCCACCAGATGCCTGATGCCAGGAGCACCCAATCTCCCCTGCGGTGTGACAATCAAAACGTCTCCGGATATTGCCAACTGGCCCAAGAGAATTGCTCCTGTTGAGGACCACAGCCCCAAGCCAGGGCTGCACTTGGCACCTAAGCTCGCTGTTACCGTAAATCAGAAAAGCGCAGCGCAGGACCCACCTCTGCCCCACGCAGTCACGGACCCCTGGGGGTGGGGGACACCGGATCTTATCTTCCCTGAATCCTGAGCACGAGCACTGACTGCAGTCAACTGCTTCAAAGAAGGAGCCTAAGGCTGGAGGCCTATCCCTCCCACCCAGCTGGAGCCCTACTCCCCAGTAGGGTCAAGGGCAGGGCTGCCCAGACTCCCCACCACCGAGCGGGGGGCCCCGAAAGACCTAGGGGCCCTATCAGATTTCCCTGGGTCTGCCATCTGATCCCATCCAGGCACAGTCTTATTTCCTTTCCTGTTGTCCTTATTGAGCGCTTTGTCCCTTGGGGAACAAGCACAGTAAAAAGAAAAGTATATATTTAGGCAGGAGTCGTTTGCCATAAAAGTTCATTAAAATACGCCCAGCAGCACCACGAAACCCCACACAGCAGGGCTCAAACTCCTCTTCAGCTTGAGTGACTCCTTCCAGGCCCCAGGGAGCCCAGTGGAAACAGTAGTTACCATAGGCGAGAGATCTGGGCTCAAATTCCCAACATGCCCGTGTCCCTTCACTCACAAGCCAGGGTCAAATGACATAATGAGGGTGGCCGTGCTGGGACATAGTAAGTACGGATGAAAGGCTCACTTCTGGGAAAACATCGTGCCCTAGAAGTGGGTGGTACAGTTTCTACCAACACAGGACTGGCAGAGACTTCCAGAGTCCCGCTGCCTCGCTCACCCCCACACCCCCCACCCGGGGCTCCTGAGTCCCAGTCCTGGACATCAGCAGAATCAACAGGCGTGGCCCCTTCGCCCACAGTTTCAGTGAGAGAGGACAAGGCGAAGTACTTTGAAACCCTGCAAACGCTATAGAAATATGAGGGACTGTTACTTGGGAGATTGGTAGCTGAAGTGGGGGGGACAGTACAGGACACGGCCTAGGTTCTAAGGGCCTGACCCACCCCTTGGTGTCACCCTGGGCAAGTCCCCAAACCCTCAGAGTCCCAATATGTTCATTTATAAAACTGGACTAAGAAAACAAACAAACCCGTGATCCTAAGTGACCCTCCACTTGGTCTCCAGGGCAGGGGGCACTGTCCCTGTCCCCACGAACCCCACTTTGCCGCAGACTCTGCCTGTTGGTGACTACTCCATCCAGGTCATTCTGATCACCTTTCATGCCGAATCCCGCCTGCACATGCACATAAAGCCAACGACAAGGGCGTGCACCACACGCACTCTCTCTCTCTGGACACAGAATCTGGAGCTTCCGCCAAGCCTGGTGTTACAGGCTGGATCGTGTCCCCTAAAATGCACATGTTGAAGCGCTCATCCCAGGGCCTCGCATGACTTTATTTGGAGATAGGGTCGTGGCCGATGGGGTCAATAGGGTGGGCTCTAGCTCACTGCAACCGGCGTTCTTAAGAAAGGGGACTCTGGACGCAGACACAGATGAATGCAGGGACAACGATCCCAAGACCCAGGCAGAAGACCCGGCCGCCCAGCAGCCAGGGACACTGGCCCGGACCAGGTCCTGCCTAACTGCCCACAGAAGGACCTACGCGGACAACACCTCGTCTTGGACTTCTGGCCTCCAGAACTCTGATGCCGCATCTCTGCGGAACAGAGCGGCCTTGTTGTGCAGGCCGAGCAAACGAATCCACCTCTCAGCTCAGCCACTGCCCGGCTGCTCTCCCTTTACCACGGGGAGCGCGATGTGCCCCGGCCACGGGGTCTCGGGGGATGCGGGGACGCGGGGGGCAACGGCCGGGGTGGCGGACAGGCGGGCCCAATTTGTCTCTCATCACGTTGCCTGCAGGAGCTTTCTGAGGGAGCTCTGCAAAGGCCGTGGCCCCCCACTGACCCCACGGGTGGCAGAGGGATGTGGCAGAGATCCTGGCAGCCCCAGAGCAGGTCCCTTCCTGAGAGTGATCAGGCCGCCCACCCCCCCCACCCCGGGGGCAGGGACCGGGGGCAACGTGCAGGCCCCCGGGGCCCACCTGTACCCCTTGACTCACCACCCAGTCTCGGCGTGAGATCATGGTCGTGATGATCTGGTACTGGAAGTACATGGGGATGAGCATTGGCGGCCCGACTGCGGGGAGAGCAGGGGTACTTAGAGGCATCCCGTCCCAGCGCACCGGGCTGGTCAGTCAGGGGGAGCCCGGCGAGCACTGAACTGGGGGCCCAGCTCCGCAGCTCCCAGGCAGAGGCAGCGACCTGTGCCTGAGGAGGGGCTGGGAGCACACGTCCCCCTCCCCCCTGCCGCCCCCTTTCCCTACCCAGGGGCCCCCGAGTGTGGGACCCTGGGCCTCTGGGTCCTGTCTGCACCATGTGCCAGGAGCAGTTTACTCGGGATGGATGGCCCTTCCTGCTCAAACAGGCTCAGGGGCGATTCCTGGGTCTAAAGAGGTGGCAGGTGGTTGCAGGGGGAGGACAGATGGCCATTCTGGGGTGTGGTTGGAGGGCAGCCCCCAACACTCACTCAGGAGGAAGTACTTGTGCTGGTAGTTGTAAGGCAGGTATTTGAGCTTCTTCTTGCCGTACTGAGGAGAGAGAAGAGAGGGTGAGCACCCGCCCAGGCCCCCCCTGCCCGCTCGGCAGTCACCGTTCCTGTCCTGTCAGTCCACAGCCTGGGCCCTCAAGGCTGGGCCCCTCCGGCCCTCTGGCTCCTAGCTGCTCCGGCCGACACTGGCCACCATTTCCTCGGCCCCAGCTTTGTCCCATCCAGGCCTCAGCTCACGCCCTCCTCCGCCAGCCCACGAGGCTGGGGCTTCTGAAGCTGAGGCTCAGGGTCAAATCACTGCTCAAGGCCACATGAGAAATGGGCCCAGCTGGGATCTGAACCCAAGAAAGCTGACTCAGAGCCCACATGGCAGGCACCAAATAAATGTTTGTGGAGTGAATGCACAACTGAACAACTCATACGGGGTCCCACCGAGGGAGCTCCTTGGCCAGTCTCCACCCCTTTGAGAGTGAGAAAAGCTCCCGGGGCACGCTGGGGAGCTCCCCAGAGCCCGCAGGAGCCGGGAGAACACAGATTAGGGCCTGGGGAATTGTTAACAGTCACCGGGCTGGGAGCATCTACCTTCCCAGAGCTCCCTGCAACTTTCCAAAGCTAATCACTTCTCCCAGGGAGATAGTTTTTAGTTGAGGGTGCCGGCAGGCCGGGGACCCACCCAGGGTACCCTGATGCCCAGACAGTCACAGCGAGGAAGGCCGTGCTGGGGCCTGGGCATCCTCACTGCACCAAGTCGCTCAGGCCATGCTGAGCACGAGCCTGCAGGGAAGTCACTGCCCCACGGGTCCCTGGAGCCCTTCAGTGCTAGGGTCCAGCTCTCTGCAGACCAGCCCACCTTGCTCCTTGGAGACGGAGACCATAAGATGTTGCTCAGAGAGTGACCCCCGCTCTTGCTTTCGGTGCCAAGATCTGCCAGGATCACCGGTACAGATCTTTTAGCCCCCGTGCCCCCACCCCATTTGGCACCCAAATCACTGGTGGTTAAGAGGAGCCGATGAGAACACAGGCATAAACGCTGGGGGGCTGGCCCCTGGGACACTGCCCCTCACTCGCCCTTCCCCGGGTCCAGCCCTTTGCAGGTGCTCATTCCTATTTATTGTACTCAGGAGATGGAGACACGTTACGGATGGAGAGACCCCGGATGTTGGCTAAGCCAACGCCGCTGTCTGCGGGTGGGAGCGGAGAGGGTAACGACCATCAAAATCGCAGGGCGGGCCCACGACGCCTGTAAGTTGGAGCCCTGGATGGGAAAGAAGCCCAGCTTGCCCCCAGGACCGGCGTCTTGGCACCATGGCTGTGGTCATGGCCCATCTGGCCGAAGCACCACCAGAACCGACCCCTTTGTCCCGTGCGGCCTCTTGTGCCTTGGCAGGGGTCTCACTCATCCCCGGAAAGTGTGGCCATGGGCACAAGGACGGTCACTAGGCCGGGGCAGAGGCTGGCCTTGGAGAGGTCCTAGCCAAGGACGCTTCAAAGCAGCCTTGGAAGATTTCTCAGAGGAGGGAGTGGAGGGCACCCACTCAGTGGCCTGTCGGGGTTCCAGGGAGCATATGGCCCCGGGATCCCGCTCTAACCTCCTCCCAGGAGCCAGGAAACAGACCCACAGGCCCAGCCTCTGTGTGCAGGCTTCTCGGCCCTGAACAGGAGCCCTCCCTGCCACAGCTCTGCCCATGGGTCATCCCAGGAGGTGGCCCCAGGCCCCATGGACCCTCTCAGGCTAATTAGACTCCTGGGAAGTGAACACTAAGGGCAGCCCAGACAGGTGGGCGGACCAGAGAGTTCCCATAGAAGGACCCAGGGGCGGCTAAGCTGCTGGGGTGGGGGGAAGGGCACCAGGGGATTCATTTGAAGTTGCGTTTCCTTAGTAAGCATGCTTTCCCATTGATTTATGGTGACCTCTGGGGAGCGACAGGTCCCACGCGCTGACGCTCCCCCAGCTGCCCCTGGCCCGTGGGCACTCCTGGCCCCCACGTGGGCCCCTTCAATGCCACAGACTATCCTGCAGCAGCTGCCGGGTCCCCGGCCTCTCTGTCAGGCCCTGGGGGCTCCCAGGCTCAGGGAGGCAGGCCCTCAGGATTCAGACACAATTCAGCATTTGAGCAAATTGCTCCACACACACCCTCCTCTGCCCCGCCATGAGCTGTGGGTCCCCGCCTCATCCAGTGGGGGTCCGATGGGCACTTCCCGGGGCTGCTGAGGGACCGGCCGATGAGGTGGGCGTCCCAGTCCTTCGGGAACAGAACGGGGAGCTGCGGTCCCAGCAACACGCACAGCTGTGTGTGGTGACACAGCGAACGGTCACTGCACGTCTGTTCCCAGCTCGGTGACCTCAGGCGGGGCAACTAACTGCAAGGCCACCTGTCGGGCTATGGCTGGCCCACAGCACCCACTTTCCTCGGAAAACCAGAGAGCACACGCTCGCTCTGACGATGCATGGCTACCTTGCTGGCTTGGCTCTCGGCCAGCGTCTAGCCCCGTAAGTCATGGGCGCAGCGAGGGCTGGAAGAGGGCTTTAGAACGTACCGAGCTGGGGGGGGGTGGCTCCTGGCATCTCAATTCATCAGAAAGCTGGAGGGACCCAACAAGCCAGTTCCCTGGGGTCCAGCAGGTAGTGGCCCTGGGCAGGTTCCTGCGGGACCCAGAAGCCCCAGCTGGGAGCAAGACAGCCTGGGTTTGGGTGGTGGCACTGCCTTTTCCCGTTAGAACCTCAAGCAAGTTACTTCACGTCTCTCGGCCTTAGCCCTTCCATCCTGAAATGGGCGTGATGAGAGCCCCTGCCTCATGGTTAAGCAAAGGTGAAGTGACGTCCTGCATGCCGGGCCTGGCACGGTGCTGGATGCGCGGACTCGGTGAGAGTCTGCCCTCCTCCCCACACGTCCTCCCCTCCGGGAGAGTCCTCATCACACACAGGGAGAAAGCTCGGGTGGCTGTCATAGGTGAGGCTCGGGGAAGACAGAGGGTGCTTTCACTCGGGCAAGGCGGCTTGTTGTGGTCGAGAGATGAAAATGGTAGCAGACCAAGGGCTCCCTTTGACGCATTCCCAAGCTGTGGCTCACAGGGGATGCAAATCAGGGCGGAGGGAGGGGGGGCCCTGCCAACCCTGGTGGCCTGGTTTCCCGGAGGTCCCTGCCCCTTTGCCCAGGCTGGGCTGGCCCTCCTGTGCTCACCCTCTCCACAAACCCCGGACCAGGCTTGGATTGCAGGCTGAGTGCATGCCAGGGGCATGTGTGGGGGACTTTTCAGCTTTGGAACAAAATGTCTGAGGAATGACAAGGGCCTTCCTTGTCCCTTCAGGGTTGGGGGAAGGGAGCTGTCGCAAAGCCCAGTCCCCGCCTCTGGGAACCTGCAAACTCCCAGAGAGAAATGAGCTACATAGCCAGGCCGGGCATGCGTAGAATGGCAAGGCCCCGGTCCACGGGCCCTGACAGGAGGGCCCTGGTTGTTCCAAGGGAGGACTGGTCCCTTGGCTGGTTCACAAAGAAGCCTGGAGGGTTGGCTGCAGACAGGCAGTGGGGCAGGGAGAGCGTCCCAGATAGGTGGAAAGGCAGGATCTCCGGTGAGGAGGCGCAAATACTCCTGGCTTCCGAAAGCCCGCCTCAGTACCACAGGGATAATGGCCTCCCTGTCGCCCTCTGGGATGTGGCAGACAGATAAAGGGAGGGGCGAAGCCTGCCGCTGACTTCACCTCTATTTAATGCTGTTCTGGAAGCTCCAGAAGTAAGAGTGTGGAGCTATGAGAAAGAGTACCTTTCATTATTTTCAAGGATATAACTGTCTACCCAGGAAACTCAAAAAAGAACCAACTGAAAGACAACTAGGATCGCAGAGAGGCCTGAGCAGATGCCAGATGGACCTAAGTTACCCACCAAGTAGCAACAGCTTCCCGGAACATTGGAGAAACACCGATCCCAATAGCCAAAGTAGGAAAGATCCAGGATTGAACTGGAAAAGAAACACCCACGAGACATATAAAGAAAAGTATAAAACTTTTCTAAGAGGGAAAAAAAAGAGGCTTGAGGAACTGGAGAAACAGGCCTTACTGCAAGATGGAAAGACAGAGTGTGAAGATGGTGACTTGTGCTAAGAGGGCTGCCGGCCAGTGATGAAGGGCCAGGGGCGGATGGAGGGCCGCCCAAGTCTCGCAGACGACGCCCCCGTGAGGCTGACCACCCAGCCCGGGCGCGGGGCTCGGGGGGGGACACTTTCCCGCACAGATGGGGCCATGCATCCTGATGGGGGTGCTGGGGAACCTGGCTGACTCCAGACAAATGAGAAGGACGGACACCAGCCTACCCACAGCACATGTGGCCAAAGTTAAATAATTCAAACGCGAAGCCACAAAACACTGAAAATAGTACGAGTGGAGAACTTTCTTGGGGTGCTTGGCTGGCTCACTTGGTAGAGCAGGCGACTCTCGATCTCGGGGTTGGAGCCCCACGTTGGGTGTAGAGACTACTTAAAAATAAAATCTTAAAAAAAAAAAAGAACTTTCTAAGCATGAAAGAAATTAAAGGAATCTGCAGGAGGGGGGAAAAAAGTGAATACCTCTTTCTACATAAAACAAACAAAATCCTCCCAGAAGTCATAAATAAGACCAGAAGGCAGAGAACTTACGAGGAAAGGGATTTCGCCGCTGAGATCCCTCTCCTTAATTTCTGCCTAGCTCTTTGGAGCTGGTTTGTTTATCTGAGCCTGGAGATAAGAGGCCTGGCCTCCTTGCTCTGGAGGCCAGAGGCTGGCTCAACACCCCCAAGGCCTGGCCACATGGGGCCAGGTGGGTGGCCCTGGTGTGGTGTGTGGTATGTGGGGCTGGCAGGAGACAAGGCCATTGGACCCACTCCCAGGGTGGCAGCATGCTCTCGTGGACACCGGGGCACAGCTCGACCAGGAGCCCAGCGAATATCTGGCCTTTCCCCCTACACGTGTGTTAAGAGTTGAGGATTTCCACAGGGTGGTCTTTCAAATGCTACTAGCAATGGGGTAACCAGATCTCCAAAACCTCCCACCCGGCCCCAAAGCCGGCACTGAAGAGGTGTCTAGGGAGAGGAAGTGTTGGAAGAGGCTTCGCTGGCCAAGGCACAGAGCGGAGCTGGTGAGACTAGATTTCTGGTGTTAGGGACGCAGAGAACAACTGGCAGGACAGCCACCAGCTCTCCAATAGGAAGCCTCATGCAGAAAGGGAAGCCTTTGATTTCACTCAGCAGAAGGCCCCAAGTGAATCAGCTGCATTATCTGGACACCTCTAATCAAAGCTAGCAAACTGCTTCCTAGAAGAAAGAGGCAAGCAGCACGTACTTTGGAAGGGAATATAATCCCTGCCTGGCTTCCCAAGTACTGAATGTTGGCTAATTTCCTCTGCTATGGACCATGTTGCAGAAAATCCGTGTTTCTGCTCAGATATTCTCTTGGGTGGAACTGAGATGGGAAAGACAGGGTACAAACTAGAATTGGAGGGACACGCTCTCTCCTCTCCTTGTTCCAAGTCTCGGATGCCAACATTGTCAGGAATACACCACTGGTGGGAATCCGGGACCCTTCTCCTTCCTCAATGGGCCTCGCTTGAAAGATGCTTACTGAGCCCCTCCTCTGTGCCCGGCACTGGGATGCTTACGAGCTGTACAAAAGCAACAGGATCTTCTAAACTTGGGCTTACCTCATCACCGTACTTCCAAAAGGCAAAGCATAGGTAGATTTTTTTGTAAATTAAACCCTAACATAGAGGCTGTCCCATAGGGGCTCTACTTTCTAAAAAAAAAAAAGCGTTTAAATGAGGGCATTCTTTAAAGGCATTGGGGGTGATTTTATTAAAAAGAAATAGAGAAGTAGCAACAAGTTTCCTATCTTACAAAACAACATGGGTTACATGATGCTACAGAAATACAATGGAGCACCAGACAGACCCAGGCAAAGGCCAAATCACTTGGACTACCAGAAAGAGGTCTGTGTTTGGTAAGGCGGCAAGTTGCAGGACAGAATGTCTAAGTTTTAATTTTGGTTTTTAAAATGAGTATGTGCTGGGGTACCTGGGTGGCTCAGTCGGTTAAGTGTCTGCCTTCGGCCAGGTCGTGATCTCAGGGTCCTGGGATGGAGCCCCGCGTTGGGCTCCCTGCTCAGCCGGGGGTCTGCTTCTCCCTCTCACTCGGCCCCTCCCCCCTGCTCATTCTCCCTCTCTCTCTCAAATAAATAAATAAAATCTTTAAAAATAAATAAATAAATACAAAATGAATGTGCATATGAATATGCACATACAAGAAATCTGGAAGGAGGGTGCCTTGGGTGGCTCAGTTGGTTAAGCGACTGCCTTCGGCTCAGGTCATGATCCTGGAGTCCCGGGATCGAGTCCCACATCGGGCTCTCTGCTCAGCGGGGGGTCTGCTTCTCCCTCTGACCCTCTTCCCTCTCGTGCTCTGTCTCTCATTCTCTCTCTCAAATAAATAAATAAAATCTTTAAAAAAAAAAAAAGAAATCTGGAAGGATTTATGTACCATGTTTTCATCAGTGGCTATCCTCAGGGGTAAGATCTTTGGGGCAAAGGGGGATGATGGAGGTAATAGGAGATTCACTTTGTGATTTTGTGTATTTCTAGTAATATTTAACTGCTTGTCACAGGTAAATTCTATATTTCTACTAAAAATTGAACTAACAGAAAAATAAGGCAATGTGCTAGAGCAGAAGGAAATGACCTCACTCTCAGATCCAGGGCCTCATCCTAGACTAGCCACTAAATTATAGGATCCTGAACACATCCCCTCCCTCCCCGGAGCCTCCCTTTGTCACATCTGGTGAGGCAGGTTGGACCAGACTACGCTGAGGTCCCTCTCAGCATCGAGGACTGCGACTCTCCCAATAAAGTTTCCTTGAGCTGGTGTTTGGGGACCACGCTCGAGCCCCGGACCTGTGCCTGCCTGCTGAACTGGGACCAGAGTTCCCTGGCCCCCAGGAAGAAACAAGCCTGGAAATGTTCTTCCCCAACCCATGGGAGGGAGAGAGGCCTCTAACGCTGATAAGGAGCTGGTTCATTATTCATACATGAGGCCATTCCATCGAAATTCCAGCTTGAATAATTCAGGGCGTCCAGGAAGGGTTTCCAAGTAAACATCAGGGGCAGATGTGTTTGGACGGCTATCCAACCTCCAGGACTCCTTCTCTGGTTTCAGCTCAGGTCAAACACTTCCCACATCAACACTGACCCTTCATCATACCTCAACGGGCTGCGATTCGCCCAGGACGAGCACGTGCAGCATGTTCACATCGGGATCCTTGCCGAAGATGTTGGGCTTGGCGTGATGTTGGAAGTGGCGATGGTTCCACCAGTTGGCGGAGGCACCCTGGGGGGGGAAATGGGGTGAGCAGCACCGAGACTCAGAACCAACTTCGCCATCACACCCGGGGCCTCGGGCCCCCGAGCCTCCGAAAACAGCCCTGCCGGTACTGAGTCCAGAGTGCCGGCCAGCCCTGAGGCCAGGACTTGTGAATGGAGCCAAGCCAGGCCGTCCCTCCATGTTTCCCCATCCCCCAGAGCAACGGCAGCGAGGCCAGCTGTTGCCAGGGTGCATGGCGAGCACCTGGGCTGGTGTGGGGCAGCCTCTTGCCCTCTGCCAGCACCAGGTGTGAGCCCCCACACCCCTCAGCCTCCGCACGTCCCCCGAGTGCCGTGTTATACAAGGAGAAACACTTCTGTTTCAGGAACGGTAAGAGGGGGTCTCTACTACATGGCCCAGGATTCTACTCCTAGGTGTGTACCCAAGAGAAATGAAAACATGGCCACGCAAAATCGTACAGCAACATTCCCATTACTCAAAATGACCAACAGGTGGAAACTGTGTGGCCATACCACAGAAAGGTGGGAAGCACCTGCTATAACGTGGACGAAACTTGAAAACATCCTGCTGAGTGAACGAAGCCAGACACAAAGGACCACATACGTGATTCCATTTATAGGAAATGTCCAGACTAGAGAATCTAGAGATAGAAAGGTTAGTGGCTGCCCAGGGTTAGGGTTGGGGACGCGTGGGAGGGATGAGGGGCTTAGGAGGCGGCAGCTAAGAGGTGTGAGGTTTCTTTTGGGGATGATGAAGATGTTCCCAAGTCGATTGTGATGATGGTTGCATAAATCTGTGAATATTCTATAAGCAGTTGGCAAGAGACAGCCCAACAGCCCGATCAGTTGCTGCCCTGAGCGGTGAGGACTCAGTGAGGTCCCGCCCGGAAGGCCAAAGGAAGGCTTAATAAGCCATCGCTAACAGGAACAGGGAAGAGCTCCCAGGTTCTAACATGAAAATATAAAACCACAATTCTAGGAGACAGGAAGCATTGCCTAAGTATTTATTTCAAAGTCACAAAGCTCTGTCTCACCAACTCAAGCTCTCGACACAGTTTGGAGGCATGCCTCTCCCCACAGTTGCCCTGTGGCCCATAGAAGGAAATGGGACCCTTCCAACTCCTCACTCTTTACTGGTGAACTACTGCTGGATCAATCAACCCTTGGGCCCAGGGTCTGGCCATCCACAAGAAGGACTAACTGCTAAAACAAATATTTTACTTGGAAGATCCTTTTGGCACAAACAAGGTCTCTGGACACGGAGAGGCCTGCGCGGGCACAAGTTTGGCCTTTGCCTGTAAGCACGTGGGTCTCAAAACCCATCAAAGCGGGAAAAAAAATGTCAGTGAGTGAGGGCTCAGAGGACTGAGGACTCAGATGACACGTTCACCTTTCCAGCCGGAAGGAACCCCACTCCTGGGAAAGGTCACATGGAAAGTCCCCAGCACAAAGACATTGAGGAGCAAGTCATGTTAAGAGTGGGCAGATGTTTAGAATACACCGACCCAGGGATGTTTGTGGAATAAATGAAGGAAGGAAAGAGAGATGAGCTGTGAACACCCCGGCGACGAGTCAGCGAAGGGAGTTCTCTTCCATTTCCATTCTTCACTAGGCAGAGCCCTACTTAGTCTTCCCACCCAGAAGCCCTGCCTGCCCTGGGATGAGGAGCAGCCCTGCGGATGAAGCGGCGATCCAGAGGCAAGCCCTTGGCCTGGCAAGGGAGAGTAGGGCACCCCAACACACTGAGATGGGGCGGGGAAAGACAAGCAAAACTGGGGGAGGGGAGGGGGCCAGGCAGAGTGAGAGTGAGGGGTGCCTTCCTGACAGAGGGAAGAGGTTGGGCGAGGTCCCCTTGGTTGAGCTGAAAACCCAGGATCGCAGCCAAAAGTCCTGGGCTAAACCCTATCAGAGCCTGAGGGAAATCGAAAAATGTGTACTCCTGGCTTGAATGGTCACAAAGACATCAACAACAGTTTCCGAATCGACTTTTTAGTTTGTCTCATTTTCAAATGAGAGAATTGCCAAGTTGGAGGACTTTTCTCCACCAAGTGACAATCTTAATTCAAAAATTAAAAAAAAAAAATTTTTTTTAGGGCGGGAGGGGCAGGGGGAAAGGGAGAGAGAGACTCTCAAGCAGACTCCCCACCCAGCACGGAGCCCAACATGGGACTCAATCTCCTGATCCTGAGATCATGACCTGAGCTGAAACCAAGAGTCAGACGCTTAACCGACTAAGCCATCCAGGCGCCCCTTAAATAATTTTTAACTAACTTAAACCAAAGCAAAATAATAATAAGTTCTGTTTTGGTACAAATAATATACTTTCCCTTAATGTTGGGACCTTTAAAACGTCCAGCTTCCCAACTCTTAAATATTTCTCAACTACTTTAATGTTCTGAGGAAAAAGACCAACTAACCATTAAAAAAAGAATACATACAAACACGTATATAGGGTCACAGATTTTTTCCTTTTGCCTCAGGTTCCAATATGGCCCAGCACAGTCCTGATCTTTATTTAAAATGTTGCTATTTTGTTCACTGTAGATTTTCCTTGGCCTTAATGTTGTTTTTTAAAACCTATGTTAAAATGTTCTTCATCTTGATTACTGAGCCCTTTAGTGTCCCCTTAAATTTTGTGCCCGAGGCAAGTACCTCACTTGCCTCGCCCTAGTCCTGGCCCTGGTGGCCCGAGATGATGTAGTGGAAAAGTTGGCAGTCTCCTGGTCTCCGTCTCCAGATGCGGAGTCTGGAGGGTGCTGGCCTTGCCGTGTGCATTTTATCCTAAGTGCAATGCCGAACACTTAAAGGGTTTTTAACAGAGGTGTGATGACTCAGAACTCTTTGTACAAGACCATCCTCTGAAAGACCTGTCCGCCGGAATAGCCCGCAAGTCGGGATGGGGAGAGCCCACTCTGGAATCCCGCAGCTGCTCAGGCTGCTGGTAGGAAGCAGGTCCCAGCCCCTCGAGGCGCCTGGCACCCCGTTCTCTGCTCCACACCAACTTGTGGTATAGGATGCTCGAGGTGGCAGGGCACCTGGGGACCTCCCTGCAGCCAGCCCCCTTTTTTCTCAGCAAAGGGAAACCAAGAGAGCAGATGGATCTACAAGACTCGTCTGCAGCCATGTGACTATGGGGTGCCAGACTGGTTTCAGCCAAGCTGTGAGGCCCCAGGCTCTGGGGCACCCTGGGGTGAGCTGCATAACTGTGCCCCCCCGTCCTACACATGGCAAGAAGGACACAGCAAAGCAGAGAACTGGCCAGCCATGAGTGCAGCCCCCGTCTCTGACCTCTAACCTCCGGGCCCAAGTACCCCATCTTCCCCCTATCCCAGAGTTCTGATGTCATTAACCCACGTTCTCCATGGAGGCCAGTCCTCTGTCCTGGCCTCGTCCTCCGTCTGACACGAGAGCTGCGCTCCAAGGCCTTGCAAAAACTGAGGGACGGGAGGCAGGAAAGGTCCTCCCGGCTCCCACCCAGAATCTGGATACAGGACACAGCCCATCTTTGTTAAGTGGGTGGGGATAACGTGGGTTGGGAGTGAGATGTTACTTTCCAATACTGAGGAGGGTTTTATCCAGCAGACAAGAGTATGAAATGAAACAAAGCGCTCTACTATGCACACCCGCTCCCTTCAGCCCTGAATTTCTGGACAGAAACCAGGTTCTCAGGCCGCCTCAGGCTCAGGGCCAGGCAAGCTGCGAGGGAACTGGTTCCTAGTTCAGCGCTGGTTCACCCCCAACCAGATCCGGGGCCCGAAAGCCATGGGCTCTCCGCGGTCTGGGTCGCGGGGGGATATGCTTAACCCAGACAGGTAGCTCTTCCCAAGCCAGAGTGAGGCGGGGTGGGATTCTGTAGGACCCAGCCTTTCTTAGGAAGCAGCTGGGTGCTTCTGGGAAAGGGCTGAGTGGGGGATGATCCGTTTCAGAACGAGCCAGCAAGGACTTATTTCCAAAACCAAGGAGATAAGCCAATCGGACGAGTCCAAGGTCGCTGGCAAGTCCAGCCTGTCTTCTGACGAACTTGCCTCGCTGTAACGCTTTGCGGGGCGACCTCCTCAGTGGCAGGAGGGAGAGACAGGAACTATTTCCCCACGAGCCTTAAATACAACTCTGGTCCTCTGGCTCAGCTGATCACTGTGCTCTTTCATGTCCCTTATTGTCACTTCCGTGACAATATCTCTCTTTCAGACTAAGAGGGACATATTAGAAAAGTTTTTAGATAACTAGTAAGCAATATCATCAATATCATGAACTGAGTCAATGTACAAAGGCAGCGCGTGCCTGTCCTCATAACCAGCACGCTGCTTTTGCTGGTTGATTTGATACGGAGACAGGCCTGGGAAGGTCAGAGGAGGGGAGGATTCGAGAAACCCAGCAGGGAGGCCTGGCTCCCCGGCGCACCCGCGGTGTTACCCTGCGGCCACAGACACTGACCCGAGAGGAGACTTGGCCCCAGGCAAAGTAAGCCAGGGCCGAGCCAGCCGCTAATTGATGGGCAGATGCCCAGGGCTGCCAGTATTTACCTTTAAATGGCCAATGATGAACTTGTGGACAACGTGGTTCCACGCGGACTTCTTGAAGACAGACAGGTGGCCATAATCGTGTTGCAGCCATCCAGCTTGGGCCTGGGGAAAGAGATGCTTTCACAGAGCCAGCTTCCAAGCGTCCCCGGCCTCTGTGAGCTAAGGGGGTGGGGGGGTTAGGGTGGGGGCTTTAGGCGTCTGGTGAGGGCGCCCCACCTCACCTGAGAGGTAGCAAGGACAAAGGCCGTGATGATGGTTGGAATCCAGCCATTGCCAAAGTAAAAGATGATGAACCAAGCAATGCTCTCCATGACGATGATGTGGGCCAGGAGAAGGAGGAAGAACAGGTGGTTACTCTTGAACAGGTTCATGTCCTCGGCGGCCTTCCTCAGGGCCCGGAAGTCCTCGGTGATCTGGGGCTGTTGAGCAAGGGCACAGGGCAAGTGTCGGCCACCTAGCTGCACCGGAGGGGACCAACATCTTCTTGCCAGAAGCGGTGGCAAGAGGGGCCACTCCACAGGCCCGTGACCCGAGGGAGCCCGGCCACCGCGCATCATGCCCGCCACACCTGCCTGGGCCTCCATAGTCCTGAGGACTGCAAATTTGGCCCCAGCCAGGTAGGTGGCAGAGAAAGGATTCGACTCAAAAGCCGGTGTTTTTTCGTTCACAGTGGCATTACTCCCAAGGCACGAGGCAGAAACAACCCAACTGGCCATCAATGGATGCATGGCTAAAGAGAATGTGGTCTATCCGCACAATGGAATACTATTCAGCCTCGAAGAGGAAGGAGAGTCCGACTCCCGTTACTGCAGGGATGAACCTTGCACACCCCGTGCTCCGTGAAATTAAGCCAGACACCACAGGACAAATACTGTATGATCCCATGTACCCGAGCTACCCAGAGCAGGCAAATCACAGACAGGAAGTGGAGTAGTGTTTACCGGGGCTGCAGGGAGGGGGGATGTTTAATGGGGAGTTAATGTTTAATGGGGACAGTTATAATTTGGGGTGATGAATAAGTTCTGGAAGTGGATGGTGGTAAAGGTTGCATAACAATGTGAATGTGCTCCCAAGCCACTGAACTATGCATCTAAAACTGGCTAAAATGGTAAAATTTGTGCTCTGTATACCACACACACACACAGCTCGCACTTTTCCACTACCCACCCCTGCCCCCACTTGCTCTGGGCACTCTGTCGAGGGGGTTGTGGTGGGGGACACAAGACTGCCAGACGACATCCCTGCCCCTAGAGAGCTCAGGGAGGCGGGACCACTGGGTGGGCCTTGGGGATGTGGGGCTGGGGAGGCCAAGGTGGAGTCGGGGGCAGCTCTGGAGACATGAGCACGGCTGGGAGAAAGAAAGCAGCTGGGAGGCAGGGGTCAGGCAGGTGGGGGGAAGAGGGTGCTTTGAAAGGGTAGACAGGGTGCCATGTGGGTGGAGGAAGCCAGGTTTGGGAGCCCGGGTGATAAGTGGCAAAGGATCTTGAAGAGTGGTGAACACCCGTTTAAGTAGGAAAAGTGGGGAAACCAGGTAGGGGCCAAAGAAGGCAGGGTCAGGAAGGAGGAAGCCCACAGGACACCGAAGAGAGGAGAGAAGCTGCCTGCCTACAGGGGGGCTGGGGAGGGCGGAGGATGGAGCCATGGGTGAAGGAAACAGGATGGAAACCCAGGTCAGCTCTAGGGAGGGATGAAGACAATTTCCCCCTTCAGCCCTGGGGAGAAAGGGAGGGGCAGAGATGGGGAGAGCCAGGGGGAGGGGCACATGGAATGGGCTGGATTTCCCAGGGAAGGAGAAAGAGAAAACGGTGGGAGAACTGGACCAGAAGAGAAGACCCTGGGCCCAGCCTAACTCTATTGACACCACGGACATGAAGAGGCTGGGAAAGAATCACTCCAAGGTAAGGGGCCAGCCTAGGCCGGCAGCAAGAGGAAGAGGCTCACTGCAGAATCTCAAGAGTCCTGCCTAACCCCAGGCATTGGGCGGTGGCTCCCCTGGACTGGCATTAAGGTCCCTTGGCCCACACCTGGCACTCTGTCTTTAGGCGGGCACCCCTTCTCCCTGCAAACCCTCCCCTCCTTCCTTGGTCTGGGCACACTCACGTTCTTGCCACGGTCCTGGCTGGGCTCCTCTGGAGCCAGCTCTCCAATCAGCAGAGGCTTCATGAACTTGCGCACGAAATCAAGGTCACGGTGGAAGGCGAGGAAGGCATCCTAGGGAGCAGGGAAGCAGGTGGTAAGTGGGAGACCTCAACCCAGGGAGGGCAGGGCTCACCAGCAGCCGCTCTCCATGTCCCCACTTGGGACACCGATCGAGGCCTCCCGGGACCTGGCGCCAAATGCTCTCTCCTGCCTCATCTCGGCGGATCCCGGTGCCCGGCCAAACCGGCGCTACCCCTGGATCTCCACCCTCAGCTCACCAAGGGTGTGTGCAGACATTCAGGATGCCTCCGGGCGAGTCAGAAAAATGTACCCCTGCAGGGAGATGCACGGACTGGGCAGGGCAGGGCACCCAGGAAACCACACGACCTGCCACCCCATGCACATGGTTTACAACGAAAAGCACAGGGCTGGAGCCCACTACAGCACAGAAAATGTGCTTGGGAGATCATGTCAAGCCAAAACCAAATACAAAACTAGGTAAAAAACATGTCTGAAAAAAGCTTTTTCATAATTAGAAAAAGCATGAAAATAATTACGAAAAAGATAAAGCCCTAAACAGTAATGTGTTAAAATAGCGGCATTATGCCTTGCTTTATTTTATTACTTCTCAAACTTTCTCTGACACTGCTATATTACTGCTTTTAAAATTTTAAAAATAGGGGCGCCTGAGTGGCTCAGTCGGTTAAGCATCTGCCTTCAGTTCAGGTCATGATCCCAGGGTCCTGAGATCGAACCCCATGTCGGGGCTCCCTGCTGGGCAGGGAGTCTGCTTCTCCCTCTGCCCCTCCCCCCTGCTCATGCTTGCTCTCTCTCTCGAATAAATAAAATCTTTAAAAAATATTTATTTAAAATATTATATAATAATATTATTATTGTAGGGGGGCCTGGGTGGCTCAGTTGGTTGGGCATCGGCCTTTGGCTCAGGTCATGATCTCGGGGTTCTGGGATTGAGCCCCACATCGGGCTCCCTGCTCTGTGGGGCGTCTGCTTCTCCTTTTCCCTCTGCCTGCTGCTCCCCATGTTTGTACTCTCTCTCTGTCAAATAAATAAATAAATAATCTTAAAAAAATTATTATTGTAATTCCAATTACAAAGTTATAATGTGCTCGATTTGGGCAAATTTAGAGAATGTACAGAAGAATGAAGAGGAAAATAAATACCACCCAGAGAGCGACCACCGTTGCTAATATTTTAGCTTGTTTCTCTCCAGATTCTTTTCTTTTCTTTTTCTTTTTTTAAAAGGTTTTATTTATTTATTTGAGACAGAGAGAATGAGACAGAGAGCACATGAGAGGGGCGAGGGTCAGAGGGAGAAGCAGACTCCCTGCCGAGCAGGGAGCCCAATGCGGGACTCGATCCAGGGACTCGATCCAGGGACTTGATCCCGGGACTCCAAGATCATGACCTGAGCCGAAGGCAGTCGCTTAACCAACTGAGCCACCCAGGCGCCCTCTCCAGATTCTTTTCTATATGCGTTATGTAAATTATTACATAAATCGTCTCATAACCAACATGGCATTTCCATTAGGCATCATGGGCTACGATATGATGACTCAGTGGCAAACATTTTCCCAGCAGTAAGCCGAACTTTCACACATTGCAGGGCAGAGGACTAAGTCAAATGACACCACGAGAAACCATGAGAAACATCAACGTAGTTGGGGGTGGGAAGTGTGTGTGTGTGTGTTGGGAGGGGGTGTTTAGCTTTTAAAAAACTGAAAAAGATAAAACAAAAAAGATTATAAAAAAGGCAATGCTTGGGGCACCTGGGTGGCTCAGTTGGTTAAGCAACTGCCTTCGGCTCAGGCCATGATCCTGGAGTCCCGGGATCGAGTCCCACATCCGGGTCCTTGCTCAGCGGGGGGTCTGCTTCTCCCTCTGCCCTCTTCCCTCTCGTGCTCTCTGTCTCTCATTCTCTCTCTCTCAAATAAAAATAAATAAAAAAATCTTAAAAAAAAAAAAGGCAATGCTTGATTTGAAAGGCTCCTATTTGGAGGGGGAAAATAAATAAAGACCCAGCCGTTCCACAGGACATTTTTGGGGTTGAATGAGAAAATTTGAATATGGACCACATATCTGGTCATAGGAAGGACTTACTATTCATTTACTTAATCGCAAAGAAGGTTTTGTGATGATGTTAGACCATGTCCCCATTCTTAGGAGCAGGTGGTGAAGAACTGAGGGACGAGGTGGCTCATTTCTCAGCCAGCACCCGCTGCCCTCCCCCACCCCACCCCCCAGGTCCAGGTCATGCCCTCAAGCCCCCACCTGGGCTGGGGAACTTGGTGGAGCAGACAGACAGACAGACAGACTCCTGTCCTGACCCAGGCCATTCCTTGGCCATTTCCAGAGGGCTCTCGGGTGGCCTCTCACCCCCCCCCAAGTGACAGGGAGGGAGCCAGGAGCCTTGTTTACGCTCCTCCCCGAAGGCTGAGCGCCCTGTTGTATAGATGAAGACATCGGAGCACAAGAAGGGGACATCCTCTGCTCCAAGCACAGAGCCAGGATCAAACCCAGGTTCACCTGACTCAGGGACCGCTGCACCACATCCCTCCTGCCCGTCGAGGAAGCCAAGTGCCGTTAGATTGTCTGGCCGTCCCTGGTGGATCTGACGGCTTTCTGAGCAGACCAGATGAAGACCACCTGTGAACCCACCAAACTCATGCTAATGCCAGGGCCTTCGCACGGCACTTCCTCCTGCCTGGGACCCCTGCTCCCGTGGTGCCCCGTGGCCTGCTTTTCCCAACCAGCCCTCAGCCCCACACTCTCTCTTGGACATTGCCCTGTTTTGCCTTCTTCATAACAGTTACAAATTCACAAGCTGTATTACTTCCATATATGTCATTCTCCCCCCGCGAGACTATGGTGAGCTCCACAAGGGAAGGGCCACAGCCGTCTTGTTCACTGCAACCCCAAGGCTTATGACCACGCTTAAGAGGGGCTCACAAGTGAGTGTGAGGGCCCAGGATCCCACAGCTCTGCCACCTCGAACCCCAGGAAACTTTCCCACTCTGCAGTCATGTTCAGACCCTTCTCGCGCTGTTCTGTGCAACTGGCTCATGCTTCTAAGACACCAGAACTCTTCACCCTCTCCCGCCCCAGTCTGGTGGTTGCAGAGTCGCCACATGCTGAGACATGTAGGCTAGCCACTGAGCTACACTTAGGTGCATGTAAGCGCTAACCTTTACCAAACTCTAAGGCAGGTCCTATTTTATTTTATTTTATTTATTTATTTTTAAAGATTTTATTTATTTATTTGAGACAGAGAGAATGGGAGAGAGCACATGAGAGGGAGGAGGGTCAGAGGGAGAAGCAGACTCCCTGCCGAGCAGGGAGCCCGATGCGGGACTCGATCCCGGGACTCCAGGATCATGACCTGAGCCGAAGGCAGTCGCTTAACCAACTGAGCCACCCAGGCGCCCAAGCAGGTCCTATTTTAGAGACAAGAAAAGAGACTGAGGGAGGCGAAGCTGGAGCCTGCAGTCACATTGCAGGCGTGCCTACTTCTAGAGTTTTCCAAAGCTCATACACACGCCTCAATCAAAACACGCTTCCTCCCCGCTGAGAGTTGAGCACTTTTTGTGTCTTCCCCTTCAAAGTGTCACGGAGGGACCTCACACTCCTACAGAAGGTTCCCAGTAACTGTTGGGTTATAGAAGGGTCTGGCTGGTGCTAGGGACGTCACCGGGCAAGGCAAGAAGGGGCCACTCCAAACGTTGACTTTGGGAACAAGAATTGGAACCAGAATCTGTCCTCACTTGTCAGGAAGAGAAGCCAACGGCTTTCCAGGAGGGCCTGAGACAAGGGTGAAGAGAAAAGAGCAGCAACAGCTTGAGAGCAGACCAGACCTGTCCTCAGGCGGGCAGGTGTGTGGGCTGCAGGGTGGGGAGGGCAGGCTGCGGGAGGAAGGGCCAGAGATTCCAAAATGGAAGACACCGTATGCCGCGCACTTCTGCGTCCGCCACCCCCCAGCGCCAACGCCAGCCAACTTCTGCATGAAGACACCTTCCCTGGCCCAACTCCACTCAGGGTAGAGCTGGTGGCTCCTACCACACCGAGGGTTGGGGGCCATGATCTGTTTCCGGCTGTGCCCACCTTCTCTGCAGAGCAGAGCTAGTCTCCAGGCCAGCCTCATACACCTGGGCACTGAGCCTGGACCCAGGAAACACGGGAGGAGCAAACTCAGGGCATTCCATGTCGCAGGTAGCAGCCCTGGGGACCGGGACTCCGCAGGACAAGGGGTTAAAGAGGGAGAAGCTGAGGAAGTACCCTGGGTTCTCAGCTAGAGACAGAGTCACTGACGCCCTTCCCACGGTGGAGCCCCTGGACCGTGGCGCATCCCAGGGAAAGGAAGAGGCTGTTGCCCGAGCTCTGTGACCAGAGCACCCTCAGTGAGAGCATCTCAGCTGATGTCTGGCACACGCAAGGCCCCGGGGTGGGAAGGGCACATCTACACAGAAGGTAGGCGCAAGTGACAGCAGAGGAAACCCACGGGGCCTGAGAGGATTCTCACAAAGGGTAAGCAATGGGAGGATGCTTCGCTGGGTGCTTGCCTGAGGCTGCGGTCGGCGGGGGCCAGCCTGCCCTGCCCAGATTCAGCTCAGGAGGTACAGCTGCCTTCTGGGCAAAAACAGAGGAGCGATTTCATGCGCTGTCAACACACCTTTGCCTCTGGTGAAAATGGGGACACTCAACATTTCTTCACACTCTGTTGGTGGTCTACTTAACTGCCTACTCTGGGTGCTGGGGACATGCACATACATGCACAGGAGGCTAAGGGACACCCAGTAAGGATCCCTCACACCTGTAGGGCGTCCTGAGGGTGAAAGAGTGAAGTTATGCCCAGCCCATTGGAAGGCAACAACCTCCCATTTCACAGACGTGTGAAAGCAAAGTTCACAGGAAATGCCTCGCTTAGGAATTCCTAAAGCAGGGATGCAAGCCTAGGTCCTCTGACTCCGAATACCACCACCCTCCTGCCCTGTCTAAAGGAGGTCAGAGATCGTGCCATTTTCAATCCGTTGCCTTTTCATAAGAACAACATAGGAGCAGGTTCACCAATGGAAAGAACCCTGACCACTTCTTGCCTTCCCTGGGTTCTAAGAGGCGACTGATGCAGATGGGGCAGGAAAAGCTGGAGACAAGGCAGGAGGTGGGGAGCTGGTGCCTAGAAGGAGAGGGTCCAGCGTCAAGTCCCAGCTTGAGAGGAAGGGAGAGAAACAAACCCACCAGATGTGGTCATTGTCTGAATTGTTCATCTTAATGCCCGGGGCCCAGCTCAGAGCCGAGGAGACACCGAATAAATGTGTGATGAATTGCAGCTGAAGATTAAAAGCCCCAAGTGGGGAAAGTTCTGCAGTGGTGGGTGGTGGGCCTCTGCCTTGAAGAGCAGACATCCTTGGGACTCGGGGGGTTCCTTTTCCCACAGCAAGGTGGAGAGCAAAGGAGTGCCAGAGGGCAGGGGAGGTGGAATAGGAAGGGAGAGACGGAGAGAGGTGGGCCTGGAGGACTCCGTAATGACAGATCTTGAGCTTAGGGGCTGAGTGCTACCACTGGAGCAAGGTTTTCAAACTTGAGCAAGGTTTTCAAACCTAAGAGCAATGAGAGATACCTACAGGTCTGATCCGAGGGCCAGCTGCACTAACATGCATGAATGTGCTCTGTGAGTTGCAAAGATTAAGCACCTGTATTCTTACAGGCAAGGCCAAATTCTTCCTTCTGCAGAAGCACCAAATGACAACTGCCCTTGGCTAGGTCACCCTTTGGGGAAGAGGTGATCTTGACTTCTGAGGCCCTTTCTTCAGAAACAGGAAAATCCCTTATAGAGGCCCTGAATTGTCCCAAGAATGGCTTCTTGGACTTTCGGCCTCTTCGGAGGATGTTACTGCACCACGATCGGCTCAAAACAGTGCGCTGAGTGCTCCAGGGGATCCGAAATGTTATCTGCTGACCCGTCCCTCCCCAACTTGCATGGCCCTAATACTCTGTCTGTCGCAAGCTCTAAGGAAGAAGTCTGTGCTCTGAGGGGCAAAGCCACCGCTCAACAGCCCAAGACCAAGGGTCTCTTGATTCCTAGCCTATTCCTACCTCCCAGAATCCTCTTCCTATACACCCCGTGCTGCCCTTTCCCCACCCTGGTCGCAGGCAACGAAGAGAGGAGAACCCAGGTGCCCACTCCACGTTACACCACTATATCCCCACTTAGAACATGCCAGGCCCTAAAAGCCTCATCTTAGAAGGCGGTATGCTTCGAGGATAAGGATTTCGCAATGCGTTAACACAACACATAAAACTGGAGTAGATTTCAACATTTTTTTAACCTAATTCCTTGTTGCTTACTTTACATAATCCTCATCTTCTCTCACTTGCCTGACCAGTGACAAGAAGCAAGGTTTCTAGTGCTTACTCACAGCTTACGAAGCGCTTCGCCGCACAGTATATATTTTTCCACATAAGAGAATATAGTTAATGGTGGGACGACCTCGACCAGGAGGCAGGTCTTTTATTTGAGAATCGCCCTTACCCAGCTCCCGCACACAGGGGCGGGAAGGGCCACGTGACATAACACAGATGGTCTGAAAACCTTATGCCCACTAAGTTATGATTAGCGGCACGGCCCCCAGGGCTGAAGCAGTGTTGACAAGCAGGTAAAACCGGACGGGCCCAAAAGCTGTAGGCACCATCTCTTGTTGACCATCTTCTTGAGCTCACATGTATGCCCGGACCCTGCTCCCCAAAGCCATAAGCCATTCACAGCCTAGATTATAACTGCCTGGGTAGGCCTATCCCAAGGAGACTTGGAAAAGGTAGGGAGATCAAAAGTTCCACGGACTGACAGGGGCCCAGACAGCTAGGACAGCAAAAGCCCCCAACTGGTCAGCATGCTAGGCGTCCAGGTGCCACGATCTAGCTATCTCTCCCGATCTAGCTATCTCTCCTGTGGCCTCTCCCCTATTCACCCTTCCCAAGTAGCCTCTGACTCGCTGCCGCCGAGAGGCCCCTTTCTTCCCTCCTTGACTCTCTTGGGTTCCCTCTCTGCCACTGGAGTTCCTCTGGGCTCCAGCAGCATTCTAAAGAAATGCAAGGATTGCAGACTCGGGGATCAGGAGGTGCCAAAGGGACAGCCACACCTCTGGTGTGGGTAAGATGGGCCGCTCTGGCTCTGGGCCCAATAGCTTGGGCTCCCAATACCTTTGGGAGTGCAGATGAGGGAAGGGCATTCCTGGCAGGATTTAGAGACAGAGGACCATTGAGTAGTTGAGAAGTCTGAGAGTAACCCTGGCCCAGCTGGACCTGTTGCCAAACCAGCGTAGGGCTGCTAAATCCACACTGCTCCCAGCCCCTCTCGACCTGGGCTCGGCCAACTCTCCTTCCAATTCCCGACCCCGGTGCCCAAGAACCGACCCTTTAGGGGGTGGGTCCTGGTAGTCCTTGCAAGCCTGAGAACAGGAGCTCCCGGGGCAGTCTCTCCGTGGCAGCCATTGCGGACCTTCTCAGAGCAGGAGCAAGCCCGGCGGGGACAGGCCTTTTCCTTCCTCACCCCCTACTCTGGCTGGAGAGTGAGGGACGTGCGCTGAATCCCACACCTGGCTCCTCTCCCGCTCCGATCCTCGGCGCCCAGAAGCGGCCATCTTCCGAGCTGGGGATGCCAAACTCCTAGGGCCCGAGGGCCCCCTTTGGGGAGTACCTGGCTCCTTGTGAACCCGGCGGAAGGACGGGGGAGGCGTGTGTCCTTAGCGCGCTCGGTAGACCCGGTTCCCCACCGCTTGGATCTCCACCGCGCCGCTGCCTCCCGGGTTCCAAAATCCGACCCCCATAGCCAGGTGGCCCCGCTGTCCTAAAGGATGAGGATTTGGGGCGGAGAACGAGCGCAGTAGGCACACTTTCCTTGCCTCCTGGACGCTGCATTCAGCGCTGAAGGTCTGGTTTGGAGCCCCGGGATCCCTGGCTCCTGACTCCCGCCTGCAGAAGAGAAAGGCGGCAGGAGAGCCCCCACACCCTTACCGTAGCATCCTCCCCCGCGTAGTGCCCGATGACCCGCTGGCCCCCTGGGTGCCGGCTGGACCATTTGGTGATGTTGTAGACCTTGCGGTCGATGACGAGCCACTTGTCCGTGAGCAGGTTGTGCTTCTGAATCTCCTCCCAGCTGAAGGTGGCCATGGGCGCCTCGCGCTCGGTGGCCTCCTCGCCCTGGTTCCCCCCTTTCCCCATGCTGCCTGCTGACCGGGATGCCCCGTGCACTGTGGCCTCCACGCCCGCAGCTCGAGTGTGCGGCCCGGGCCCTCCTCCCTTTCGGCTTTTGTCTTCTCCTACTCCTCCTCCCGCCGCGCCCTTCCCCCAGCCTCCTTGCCCGCGCTCGGGAGTCACCCCTGCCTTCCCTCTGACTATCCCCGGCTACCCAGTGCCCCCAAGCGGTGTCTTTGCTCCGCCCCGCCCTCCGCCCGCCAGCCCGCAGTGGACTTCTGCCTCCAGGAGAAACTCCGGGGTCGTTCAGGACCCGGACGCCTCTTGCGCCCGCCCCTCCGGCTCCCCCCGCCCGCGGCTCCGCATCCTCCCGCGTTCCCCGCCGCCCTGGTTTCCACAGTGATCAGCAGAGCGCCTGCACCAATCCGGGCGCGTCGCCCCGCCTGCCATTGGCCCAGGAGGATCTTTCGAAGGCCAGCGGGCTGGAGCGGTGGTCCCCGGCTCCCCCGCCCGCGCGCCGGCCGCTACGTGTCCGACCGCCCCCGCCCCCCGGCCCCCCGCCCCTGGCGCTCCAGCCCCGGGCGCCGGAGGAGATCCCAGAGGAGCCGGGCGGGCGGGGGCGGCGGGCGGGGGCGGTTGCTGGGCGCGTCCGCGCTCGGCCCGCGCTCCCGGGCTCTGCACCTGACGCGGGCGCCCTCCCGGCCTGGCCCGGCCGGGGCTGGGTGACGCCCTTCCCGGCCCGCTGGGCTCGGGAGTCCATTATCTCCGCCCTGCCCGCGCTCTCCACGTTAGCGCCGTCCCGCAGCCTCCCTGGAGGAACGAGCCGGCCCCGGACTCGTGCAGGGCTCTGAACCCTGTAATCAGACGCTCTCAGGAAAGAACTGGGGCACCTCTGCTCTGCTTCTTTGTGCGAGGCGCCATGGGGGTGGGGGGAGCGGGGGGGGGGCGCGGCGACCAACCGGACACGGTCCTTGCCCTGTGCTCGGGAAGCGCACAGGCGAGTTGGGCGACGGGACAGGGAGCACACACGAGGCACTGGACAGTAGTGCCCGACTGACTCCAGGAAATAAAGATGGAGACATCAAAAGGATAGGTGGAGAGGCAGGCCCCCAGACTCCAGCTGCACGGAGCTTGCTTGGGATCGGTGGCCCGAGCCCTGGATCGTGAAGGTGGGCTGAGGATAAGTGGGACGGAAGGATGAACAGAGGGAGGTGGGGGGTGAGGACAGCCTTGGGAATCAGGAGCTCATAAGCGGCCCTCATGTTTCGGTGGGGTGATTTCTCGGTCCCTGAGTGCTGGCACACTCCCCTCATTAGCTTCTCACCCCAACCCTATGAGGTGAACGTGTAGCAGGACTAACTCGATCTTGAATTCATTTCGCCTTGAACACTTCTCCCTCCCTTGTTAGTGCTACACTTTAGATTTTTGAGTGCTCTAAGCCCGTTGGACGGACTAGCTGAAATCGGAACACTGAATTAAGACAACACATTGCACAAAATAAACTAATCGGCATGTTCTTGCATGTTACCCCCTAAGCAAGTGATAAGCTTATAGTAATCAATTCTGTTTAGAGTTTCTTGAGGAATTTGAAGAACCTGGCCAGTGTTTATAGAAGACATCGGATTGATTGCTCAAACCCTGGTGGCACCTTAGCCAGTTTCTTTTCCTGTTTCCCTCCCCCTTTAAAAACCCCTCAACGCACCGGGATGGGAAGATGGTTTTTCAGGACAGTAGTCCACCCTCTTCTTGGTTAACTGGTTTCTCAAATAAAGTTGCTTTTGTTGCTCTAGTTCCTTGTCTCTTACTGGCCTCTCGTGGGGCAAGCAGAGCAGGCCTGTGTTTGATGACAAACAGGACCCATGTTGTTATATTGAACTACAACCTGGAGAGACTGAGGTTTAAGAGAGATGAACTAGGCAGGTACTTGGGGCTCTAGCCACTAGCTCAGCTGGGCACCTTCCAGACATCACCCCGCCTCTCTCCTAATGAGGTCAATGGAAAGGACCCATTGTAGAACTTTGGTGTGGAGCAACCTGATGCAGGGTGGGTAGGAAAATCACTCTAGCCAACTGCGGGGGTGGGGGGTGGGACAGTGGAGGCGACACAGGGTCCCCTTTGTGCCATTGTCACAGTGGTCAGCCTCCTCGGTGTCAGGCTGGTAGCAGTCCTGAGTGTGCTTCGTTCATGTCATAAACCCCCAAAGGGAGAGAATGAGGCCGCTCTGACTTTAAAGAGTAGCAATAGACATCCGAACCAAAAAGCCTGGCTCACGGGATAAGAGAGGATGAAGCAAGCTCCCCACACCCCCACCCCCACCCCCACCAGGAGAGTATACTGACATTTATGTCTGTTAAAGATGTACTGAAACAGTAAGGAAGACTGTAATTTTTTTCAAAAGGGGGATTATCACAAATACATAGATAACTTTAATGAAAAGATTTAAAAGGTCGGGGAGCTCAGAATGAGTGACAATCTGAACAGAAGAACCGGGGACTCTCTCATGGAGGAGCCTCGCAGGCTAAGAACGGGCCGCGAGAAGGCATCAAGGTCTAAAAGGCAGTGAGTGCAGCTGAGGATGGGTGCGAAGTGGGGACCAGCCAGGTGTGGGGTGCCCAGCAGATCCCAGCATAATGCCACCCAGAGTAGGCTCGGAAAGACATTTGCTGAAGACGTGAATGAGTGCATGAATTAAAAAATGAATAAAGAACAGAGGGGAATGGCTCCAGCCACAGTTCTCTCAGACCTGCAACAGGCAGAGTTCAAAATGGGAAAAGCCTCGCATGCTTTGCCAAGTATGGAGGACTTTATCCTGGGGGAGGTGGGGAGATTCATAAAGCAGAAGTGTTGGCTATGCCCAGATCCAGGAGAGACCTCAGGAGGCAAGCTTGGGCTGGACGGGATGTGGGAGACCAAGGGGACCCTGTGGCAATCCAGAAGAGAGTAGAGGAGGGGCTGAAGCCAGAGGGAGTCCAAGGCAGGCAGACGCCCTTCTCCTGCTCTATTATTTATTGCTGTCACTACTCGGAGGGGCCTGATAAGACTGTTCCCTTAGAGAAAACCCCACAGTACCCAGCTGACCCCAGAGCCACTTAGGAAAAGAGGTGATC
Source organism: Mirounga leonina (assembly GCF_011800145.1). Classification (NCBI taxonomy): domain Eukaryota; kingdom Metazoa; phylum Chordata; class Mammalia; order Carnivora; family Phocidae; genus Mirounga; species Mirounga leonina. Next base: position 28,728,567 of record NW_023270418.1, on the reverse strand, counting down.
TCAGAGAGGGTTGAGGTTCCCATGGTTTACTCCTGCCCCACAGAATCCCTCCTCCCGAGGACTGCAGCTTCCTGGGGATTCTGCCAGGACCTCATTGTGATCACTGTACTTTATTGGGAACAAAAGAGAAAAGCATGGGTGGCTTGGAGCCCAGGTCCTCCCTGCCAGCCAAGTGGGTGAAAGCCTGGGGGAGGTGCCTTAGGAGGCAGGGCCTGAGGGCAGACTAACTGGTATCCACAAAACAGCTGGGTGGCCTTTCGGTCTGTGCTCACAGGGGCTCTCTGAGGTCTGCAGGTGGACGGGTGGGGTCACGGGAGTGAAGAGACTGGTTAATCGGCAGGAAAGTGAATGTGGAAAATGCCTGCAGGAGGCAGCCACAGCGGAGGTGGAGGGGTGGGGGCGTAGGGGGGTGAGGAGAGGGAACAGGGTTCTAACATGGAGACCCTCAGAGGCAGAGGGCCGGTGGCCGAAGGAGTATGCTCCTCCTGGCCCCTTCTGGCTCTTCCTCTCCCTGGTTGATAAAGATGGTCAAGGCAACACTAATCTTTTTCTTTCTAAGATTTTATTTATTTATTTGACAGATTGAGAGAGCCATCCCAAGTAGGCAGAGTGGCAGGCAGAGGGAGAGGGAGAAGCAGGCTCCCTGCTGAGCAAGAAGCCCTATGTGGGGCTCTATCCCAGGACCCTGAGTTCATGACCTGAGCCGAAGCCAGACGCTTAACCGACTGAGTCACCCCCGTGCCCTTCATTTTCACAGGTGACTTTCTGTCAAGCCATGGCTCTTATCTTTCACAGTCCATGCATTGTCAGGTTTTGTGAATGAACAGTCAACCCTCTCTGGGTCTCCTTCCTGTCTCCCATTCATTTCTCTGATCATTATAATCTTCTCCGATTTTAATAGTGGTGGTAACCATCTCTCAATTTGGCCTATCATGTTAGGGTGTCCAAAGGACTCTCATATGGTGGACAAAAGCCCTTGGCACAATGCCCAGGACAAAGGAGGCACTCAAAGGGGCTCTTACCCTTCCTCCTCTGGATCTCATTCTTCACAGCAAGGCCGAAAGTGCGTATTCTTACTCCATCTTTTCTGCTGTGGACGTAGACACTGGCGCCCTCAACCAGCAGATAGCAGACTGAGTCCTAGAACACAAACCCCAGATCCTGCTCCCATCAAACCTTCTAGAACCTTCTCTGAGAGGTCTCCAGTAAGTCCAATCACATTTTCTCAGACCTCTCAGAGAATTCTGGCAGGCTGACATCCTTTCCTCTTGCCATACCACCCTCTCTTGGTTCTTTGGCAATACACAATCCCAATCCTACCGTTGGACCACAGCCTTTCTTGTCTCCATTTGCTTGTCTTCCTTCTCCTCCCCTCTAAATGTTCTTGGCCCTTGGCTCACCCAATATTTTCTCCTTCAGGGCCCACGTTTAGGACGTGACCACATCAGGGATGACTCTGGATCTCAAATCTATATCCACTTACTTCCTACACAGGCAACTCTGAATGTCCTGCTAGCATGGCAGACTCGACATAACCTCCCCGAGTCAAGAATTAGGTCTCAGCGGATGTGTCCTTTGGATCTAGGCAGGTCTCACCTTCACTGTTTTTGATGCAAAAGTGAATTTGGCATCTTCCTTTCCAAATGGCAGCCCTGCCTTTTAACTTGCTCATTTCTATTAATGATACCACTTTGCTTCTTGTCACTCGGGCTCAGAATTTCAGAATGTCTTTTACTTCTCTTTCTCTTGCCTCCCACCTTTGCAAAGAAAAGTCGTTGTGTTCAACAGATTCTACTCCGACAGTGTTTCCCATCTGTCCCTTTTATTCCGTTGCCACGGCCGCTGTCCGGGTGGAGGGTGTCCGACACTCGATCACCGCACACGCCACCACAATGTCATTTTGCTGAGTGAGACTCCTGTCCAAAGGTTCTCATTGCCTAGTGAATTAAGCAGGGGTGGGGTGAGGAAGGAACGCATGTAAATATTAATAATCTTCCAGGAAGGTACTGGCCTTTTCTGCAGCTCCAACCCAAATGGCTAAAAAAGTATAGGAGAGGACGCTAGGGGGTTATCACCTTATTTTTTGCAAAATCCTTGTGGGAATGTCCCGCGTAGTTCTGATCATGAAACCAACTAATGACTAAGGAGAGGATGTTGTTCATGCAGAAGGACGCTCCTCATTAGTCTGCAGATTGAAAGAAGAAATAAGGAAGGTTAAACTGCGGGGAGTCAGGCTTGTTCACTAAGTCCTAGAATACCAAAATAAGAGTGCCTCCTTGAGACCGGAGAAGCAATGAACACGATACATATAAAAAGAAGGCTTACTTTATGTAGCGGGAAAGCAGGGTAAGAATGAACAGGTGATGCCCGCTCCGGAATACTTACTTGGGGAACCCAGGCTGGGTGGGGTGTGTCTAATCTCTGATTCTCACAGCAGAGAAGATCATCATGCGCACTTTTACAACGTGTCCCTCTGTGTCCCTATCAAGGAAGGACAGTAGCCTGATGGACCACAAGCCACACCCTGGAGAATACGGGCATTAGAAGGCCTGGATTCGGGGCACGGAGCTGGCTCAGTCGGTGGAGCATGAGACTCTTGATCTCGAGATCATGAGTTCAAGCCCCACGTTGGGCATAGAGATGACTTCATTAAAAAAATTAAAAAAAAAAAAAAAAAAGGAGGCCTGAATTCTAGTCCAAGCTCTGGCACCTATTGGCTGTGTGACCTTCCTTGACCAAGTCACTAATTCTCTGAGCCTCAGTCTCCTCATCTGTCAAACGGAGGTAGTACTTACCTCACAGGATTATAAAAATAAAAATCAGGTAAACACAATAAAAACTAAAAACACTTGACAGTTTATGAAGTAATATACCTGATATAAGGGATTTATTCTTTAAAAAAATAAGATTGTATTTATTTATTTGAGAGAGAGAGAACACACAGAGGGAGAGGGAGAAGCAGACTCCCCACTGAGCAGGGAGCCCCAGGCAGGACTGGATCCCAGGACCCTGGGATCATGACCTGAGCCGAAGGCAGATGCTTAACTGACTGAGCCACCAGGAGCCCCAGGGATTTATTCTTATTGCTGTTGTTATTCTATCAGAAGTCGCAGGTTTTTAGTACCACTGTCAATATCTGTTTCTCTGGCTATCAGCGCTGATAATTAATGTTTCTTGAGCATTTACTATGCGCTAAGCCCTGTGTTAAATCCCTTAAATCCATTATCTATTTTAATCCTCTAACAATCCTGCAAACACCCCAAAGACACGAAGGCTCAGAGAGCTTAAGTAACTTGCCCAAGGTCCCACAGCTTCTAAACAGAGATGGAATTTGTCTGATTCTGTGGCTCTTGCTCTTTGCACCAAATTGATGAGAGCAGTGTCCAAATGGTAAATAGTAAAACCTAAAACCATTGATTCATTCATGCAACAGCTATTTATTGAGGGCCCTCTCCTGCCAGGCTCAGAGTGAGCAAGCAAGCTGTGTCCGAGGGCTGAATAGTCCTCTATCAGGAGGAAAAGCAGCACTTGAGACCTTAGGTTCTGCTTTCAAGTTCGTAAGTTCAAGTGCATTTGCTCATTTCATCACGTCATAGTCTTTAGAGCTGGAAGGACCTCATTACACCAACAAAATGGCTAAGGCCCAGAAACGACGAGGGTCTTGACCAAGGCCATGTAGCAGATTAGTGGCTGAACAAGGACTAGAAATTCAGGTTTTCTGACTCAACAGTCAGTGCCTTTCATGTATGATCTATTTATCGGCAACAACCAAGACAGGTGTCCTCAGGGTTCAGCCTGTGCGGGACCAACTTTGAGAGGCTCAGGAGCAGCAGAGGAGGGGGGGAGTCCCCCAGGAGCAGAGCTGAGACACAGGGAGAGTGCAGCCATGGGTGCTCAGGCAGAACCCCGGTGGGGTACACAGCTCAAGGTGTAGGCCGGGAGGGGACAGGGTCACGGGAATGCCGTAACTTGGGCTGGAGGGGAGTCTGGCAGTGATCCATTCTCACTTTGAGACAGAGAAACCGAGGCCCGGAGATTGGCTTGTCCAAAATCACCCTGCAATGAGGAAATCTGAGAGGTCCCTGGTTCTAATACGAGTTGTCTCGGCACCTGGCTCCACCCTCAATGAAATCTACTAAAAATCTGACGGCTCCTGCCACACAAGGGCTGGTCAGTCCTTGGATGACCTGTCCCTGTGCTGACAGAGCAGTGTGCCTCACGCGGGGTCACGACCCCAGGGAAATGACACCCTGCCCTGGCATCACCTTTTAATGTCCTCGGCATCTCTATCTGGAGGCCAAGCAAGGCCGGGGGCAACCAGATGATAGGGGTGCTATAGTTAGAACCCCAAATGGGGGCAGAATAGAGCCAGGTTCATTGCCCTCACTTGGCACCTCTTGGCCCTCTCCTTTCTTATCAAGAACATGGTTTTGAGTAGATAATCCCTAAATTCTACTTTCTCCAAGAGCAATCGGTTGCTTCAAGTTCAAGGCCCCAGAGTCCCTCGTTTCAAGGTAGCTGGGTTGAGGAGGAAGCTGGGCAGTACGAGCAGGGGCCAGCCACCTGCCAGGTTTCTGAGTCATTTGGGAGCCCTGTCTAGACTGGCTCTGATAGGCTAGCAAACACTCTGGGCCTACCCGAGCAAACCCAGGAGAGGCTGACCCTGAAGCAAAAGCCAGTCTCTGCTCACCTCCTGCCCTAGGCTGTGACTGCACGTGGCTCAGGGAGAGGCTTCCTCACCCTGGTCAGCTACTGCCCTAAGCCTCTAATTCAAGCCTACACACTCCCCTGCCCTCCACGAGATCCCACGTCTGTCAGCGGAGCCCCACCTCTGACGGTCTCTGCCGCCTATTTCCTCTCCCTCCAGAAGGTTCCATCCGAGTTCAGCCCTCCGAGTCTCTCTGCCAGGGTTCCACAGACGGCACGTCGGGCCCCCCGTGATCTGGCCGCCCGCATCACTCTCCTGGGCTCCTTGCTCTCCTCCGATCGTCCTGCCCTGCAGCCTCGACCTCTCTCAGTCCTCCTGGCTTTCGCTCTTCGCCTGGCCCGAGTGCCCTTCCTCCCCCACCTTGTCTGCCTGCAGCTCCCGCTGGACCTCAGGATTCGGTTTCTGAGTCGCTTTCACTCTGGCCAAGTGAGAAGTTCCCTTCCTGTAGATCCTCTGTACGTGTGTACATCCTAGACCTGTAGGCTCCCAGGGGCAGACGCTGGCTCAGAGCTGAGCCCCGGACGGGGCGCACATACCGGGCAGGCTCATGGCACATTCGTGCAAGCTCCAAGGGGGAGCTTTGGGGGAAGAAGTCCAAGCCGCAGAGCGGGGCTGTCGTGCCTCACGGAGCTAAGCAGCCGGGTCCTCTGCGCAAGTCAGCGTGGCACCCTGCCTTTGGGCCAGAAGACCACCACTCCCTTTCCAGCTTCGCGTCTCAAGGGCTCATTTCTATCATATTTTAACAAAAGTGTCGATCTGTGATGGATGGAACTCTTTTTTCTTTTGAAGCTGATCTTTCACCACCAATAGTTTGAGAAACACAGGGTAGAGGCTGCTTGTCCCTGCCTCCCACACACGGCAAGGTCTTGACCTCAGGATGAAAGAAAGAAGACTAACATGGAGCTGTTTGTCTGGACTAACTGGTGGACTGAGCCCAAAGGTCTCTCTTTTTAGCTCTGAGCAGACACACCTCAAGGTCACCGAAACCTAGCTCCTGGGGGCTCCTGGTCTCCCTGAGCCCATCCCATGGGAATGGATCCCTAAAGCAATGGGTGGAGGCTCCATGTGCCCTTCACTGGGGGCTTGTCCACTCAGACATTTGACAGAGCAGTTGGGAGTCTTTTTTAAAAAATTCATATATATATATATATATATATATATATATATATATATATATGTATTTAAAGATTTTATTTATTTGGGGCGCCTGGGTGGCTCAGTTGGTTAAGCGACTGCCTTCAGCTCAGGTCATGATCCTGGAGTCCCGGGATCGAGTCCCGCATTGGGCTATCTGCTTCTCCCTCTTACTCTCTTCCCTCTCGTGCTCTCTGTCTCTCATTCTCTCTTTCTCAAATAAATAAATAAAATCTAAAAAGATTTTATTTATTTATTTGACAGAGAGAGACACAGCGAGAGAGGGAACACAAGCAGGGGGAGCGGGAGAGGGAGAAGCAGGCCTCCCGCTGAGCAGGGAGCCCGATGCGGGGCTCAATCCCAGGACCCTGGGATCATGACCTGAGCCGAAGGCAGATGCCCAACGACTGAGCCACCCAGATGCCCTCTTATCTCATTGAATTACCCCTCCTTCCCCATCCTGCTGACGGGGAATCCAAGAGCTGGAAGGAGGAGAATTTGTTTATTTTCCAGTCTCCAGTGCCTAGGGGGTTGCCTGTCCCAGAGTATCCGGCAGGATTGGATCAGAGAGCTCCTGTGCTGGCCGGCCTGCCCTGCACCTCCTTCAGGGGGTAACAAACCTGCGCCTCCCAGATCTCACACACATTTCTCCCGTGGCCGATGCCAACGTGGCCAGGACCTTAGAGAGGCGGGAATCCTGAGGAATGTAGTTCAGCTCCGCTAAGGCGACACACGATAAAGTCACCACCACGCCTCTAAATGCTGAATGAAAGAATGAAAGACTTGTCCACAGGCACACGGCGTCATTAGAAAAAATCATTAGGAAAAGAAGCACTACACTAAAACAATCATACACCATCCAAGGCCGGCCTTCTTTATGATCAGAGTTAGTAGGTATAAAACTTCTCCACGGGATTCCTGTGAACATTTCCAAAAGCTTGCTCTCAGTTTCTGTACTGACTTCAGCACTGCCGGGTAAGGATTTGCCGACAGGTGCTGACATGGGGATGGCAATTTGAGGAGGCCTGTGGCACCCGAGGGATCAAGGGCGAGAACGAAGTAAAGAGGCCTTGGAACCATTCGCTCTGTGACCTTGCTTCTAGCCCAACCCTCTCCGGCTCCTGGTTTCTCATCTCCAAAACAGGGTGCTGTCAGGGCCATATGGTGACACTTGTGAGTAAGGGCATGTTGTAAACTCTCCACTGTGTGGGGAAGAGCAGTGGAGCCTAAGCTGGATTCAGCCGCGTCTGCCGATCTGCAGTTGGGGAAAGGGTTTGTGACGATGGTGAGGTCCGCAGGGAACCCCATGGGCTTAGCTGTCAAGGCTTCTGCTACTCTGAGAGTCTGGGAAGGTGACCTTGGCAAGCACAGGGTTTCTCCTGCAGCCCTTGCTGAGCAGGGGCGGCGGCAGCAAAGCCCGTTCTTCCAGGAAGCAACAGTGGACATGTTGATGGGATGCCGGGTGGCTCAGTTGGTTAAGCGTCTGCCTTCAGCTCAGGCCATGGTCCTGAGGTCCTGGGATCAAGCCCCCGTCAGGCTTCCTGCTCATCGGAGAATCTACTTCTCCTTCTCCCTCTGCCCCTGCTCATGTGTTCTCTCCCTCTTGCTCGCTCGCTCACTCTCTCTCTCAAATAAGTAAATAAAATCTTAAAAAAAAAGGGGGGGGACATGTTGGTAAGTCACATGAGACACTCTCTGTGGGTCCTGTAAGAACTGGGGGAGACTCTGATTTCCAGCATGCATTCTCAGTGGGGCAGGATCACACCCAAGGGGGCAAAAATTACTTCTTGGGGGAGGGCCGAATCTTGCTCTTTCTATATATAAACACAAATATACAAACAGTAGGTAATCAGCTATCTGTGGCATTCAGCTTTTAAAAGGGGTTATGACTGGGGGGAGGGTGATGTCTAAACTGGTTCCTAAGGGGTACAATAATGAAGAAAGGGTTTGAGATTGCAAAGATGCAATAAGACGGTGAAATCCACTCGTACCCCAGGTTGTGTTATTCGGAAGAACAAACCCCAAACTCCTGAGCACCCTGCAGACAGGAACCTACCATTCTTCAGCATCAGGCTGCTCTCTTCCAAAGCCCTGATCTGTCCACATGGCTCTCCTCAGCAGTCTCAAGAAGCCGCCAGCTTCGGAGGCATGGTACTGACTGGTTAGCTCTAACCAGCCAAGTGTCTGCTCCTATACCCATTCCCGGAATGGTCCGCAGGCCTGGGGCCGTTCTGGACGTGTCGGCTAAATGGGGGGACTTTTCCTTCCTCACCCCGTGTCCTGCCCCACAGTCTGCACAGCACCCTTTCCAAACTTCCTCTCCTTCCAGGCACGGAGCCTCCTGACTCTCCCGACCCATTCAGCCAGAGCGATCTTAAAATACTCATTGGAACCTGGCACTCCCCTGCTTAAAACCTTTCCCATGGTACTTAAAATAGCCTGAAAGCCTCATTCCACAACTGCCTTCTGGTTTGGAAAAGTCAAGTTCTTTCTTATATCATGGCCTTGGCCCAAACTTCTGGCTTTTCCTAAAAAATGTTCCTCCTCTTCCCCTGCCTTCATCTGGTTCAAAGGTCATACATAGCTCAGAGAAGTTTTCCGTTACCACTCCCTCCGACACTGTTCTCTAGCACTCAGTTTTCTTTCCTTCAGAGCCAGTTGTCACTTTGTTGACTGGTTTGTTGTCTTTCTTCCCGATAGACTGGAAACTTCCTGAGGGTAAGGCCCGGGGTCCATTTGCCCACTGCTGTATACTCAACTCCTAGCAGAGTGTCGGGCACAAGGAGGCTCTGCCCACTTCCTATCTGAGCTCCATCCTTCCCTAAGGAGCACCGAAGTCCTAGTTGCTGGGGTTCCTTCCCCTGGTGTGTGTGGGGGTGCTCTGAAAATCAGTGACTCTCTGCTTAGCTCACTTCCAGTGGGCCCAGTGGAGGGAAAAGTGAGCCATGGTCTCAGAATCTACTAGAATGGATGTCTAGGTTGCTGGTTCCTGTGGCTACCTTGATGGGAGATTCTGTTCCTCGGGTGGAGAAGACTCAAGACGCAGCAGAACTGGGAAGAAAGCCTGAGCTCAGGCTTGACGTATTAGAGTTGAGAGCCCTGTACCCCTTTCTTATTTTCACAACGTTGTCCGGTGCTCCACGTGGAGAGTCAACAGGAATTAAGGCCCAGGAAGCCTGGCAGAGGTGCCAGGGCAGGGGTGGGTAGACCATGACTGGCAACAAGCCAGAGATGAGGGCAGAGGGTATCCCTGCCATGAGGAGAGCGCTTCTCCTTGTAATACATTGCCACTGACTTCACAAGCATCTGTGGGTTAGCCAAGCTGGCGGCCTTCCTTCTCGTTTTACAAGATGAGCCCGAGACTGACTTGTTTCAAGGTCATCTGGTAAGGGTTGGGTCCCAGGTGTCTGGACTCCCTGGTTCCAAGATCTTTCTCCTGTTGCCTGTTCTCTGATGCTTCCTGGTGACCCCCTATAGGGAAAACCCCCTCTCTTTCAAAGAGTGTTTTCCATTAATGCTAGGGTGGTGGTGCCCAGGCAGGAGGGGTGACCATCTTCAGTTCTGGCAGTTTCCTAGATGACCAAAGCTGTCCTTGGAAAGAAGATGTCAAAGTGTCTGCGCACAGATGCTTCCGGAACTACTCTTTCTGAGTCATCAGCCAGGCAGTGGCCAGGGGTGTCTCTAGCCCCCAACTGAAATGCTCCTGCCACCAACATGCCCACCAAGGGTCTTGACAAGGCCAGTGGTGCCTGGTTCTGCTGAAAGGCCCCGGGGGCTGCTGCAGGCACCTGAACCATTCCCTGCAGCTCCTACTGAAAAGCTGCAAGCAAGGGGTTCCCCCAAGGTCACTGGGGTCCCAGAAGGCAGTGCAGAGGGCACCCAAATGGTGCCATTAAAGCAAACACAGTCTTTGACTTGAGATATCCCAGGCTTAGCTCAGATCCCTCGGAGCGAACTCTACAGCTGGGCCTTCCTCCCCATCCTACCTGGCATAGAGAATGACAGGGAAGAGTGCCACCCACCTCCACCTTTTGCCTGTCTGAATGTTCCCTAAATTTACCTTATGGTGTGAAACGGTTTCATTGGGTGAGAGGGTATAGACTCTCCGTATATTGGGCGCATATCCCCCCTGCTGTGGGGCCTCCAGGGAAGAATGTTCACCTCTCCCCATGCACTAACTTGTGCTGATCCTCAGCCAGTCTTTTTTTTTTTAGAGAGAGAGAATGAGAGACAGAGAGCATGAGAGGCAGGAGGGTCAGAGGGAGAAGCAGACTCCCCGCTGAGCAGGGAGCCCGATGCGGGACTCGATCCCGGGACTCCAGGATCATGACCTGAGCCGAAGGCAGTCGCTTAACCAACTGAGCCACCCAGGCGCCCCATCCTCAGCCAGTCTTGAGTTCAGTGTGGGGGTGGTTTCTTGCAACCAGGTTCTGACATTAATTTCCCATGTGACCTTAAGCAAGCTTTTCCTTCTGAGAACCTCTGGGTCCTATCTGAGCAATGAAGTCCCCAAGACCCTCATTGCCTCGAGAATTCCGCAGCTCAGTGCTTCAGGAAAAGTCAGCATTGGGCCATCTGCTAGGCTCATAGACCTGGGAAATATGTCAACAACCTACACCCTGAAGGAACGATGTGCCCACGCCTGGGCATTCATACTTCTGCCTTTTTCTAGGCAGAACCACCATGGTCGGGGAGTAGACATGTTCCTGGCCAGGGCTCTGGTCCCAGATGCCCACACCCTCTGAGATGACATTGGCAAAGCCCACCTGGTTTGGGCCACCAGCCCACTCCCACCCCACCATGCCCCCTACGAATCATAACCACACACAGATCTCCTCCTGAGGCTTCATGATCAGCACTGGCAAGGGGTCTCTAGCCCCTGGGTTCAGCTGCCAGGCGAAGTGGGGCCAACAAATACCTCCACCTACATGATCGCATTTCATCCCTCTATCAGAGCAGTTGGGGAGGTGTTACAGTCTCTTATTTTGATCGTATGAAGAACTGGAGATGAAGAGGAGCAGGAACCCGGCAGCCTGAGATCACACAGGTATTACTTGGTAGCTCTGGGTCTATGGCTTAGCGCTTTACTCCTGTCAGTGCTCTTTGTCCATCCTGATGGCTGATCAATTCTTGGACCCATGCCAGGCTGGCCACCCTGGGAAGAAAGGACCTTGCTCCTGGAGACACTGATTCGAGAGCATAGGAGTCTATGGTTCAAGCTAACAAACAAAAGGCTTCTCTTCTGTCTTCTTCTTGTGCAATGACTTGGAACCTGGCTCCCGATATTTTCCTCAGCCCCCACCTTTGGCCATCACCAGTGGGGACTTCATGTCTGTGTTGACTTCCATCCCATGTGGTCGAGTCTTACGTCCTTTGCTGCCCACCCCTGTGAATCACACACACGGTGGTCTCTTGAGTTGCCAGAGTCTGGGTCCTCCTCCCTGAACACATCTTCACCCATTGCTCCTGCCCATACTGCCCACGCTCAGCCTGCTCCACGCTCAGGAGGACCTCAGGTGGACTGATTAACCCTGTCAATCGGGTTGGTGCTTTTTTTTTTTAGATGTTACTATCCATCTCTTATTTAGGACTCTACAGAAAGAAAATTTACTCTCATAACAGGACAAGTAAAAGCCTCCAGGTGGTTCCGAGGCCCAGGCAGGTTTGGGGGACTGCTGAAGTCTGCCATTCTCCCCCAGCCTCCCTCTTGTGGCACAGCTCTGACCGCCACTTACCCGGTCCCTCCAATGTGACTTCATTGGAGATAGATTGCCCCAGCCCCTTCTGCGCCCCCGTTCCTAAAACCTGGGACCCTTCTGGAGCAGACTGCTTCGTTTGGTCTGTTTTCCTGTATGGCGGGTGGCACAACATGGTCATCCAAGCTGTGAGTCCTGGCCTCCCCTGCCCCCAAGGGAAGGAGGAAGCCGTGCTGGGTCCAAAAGCCTCTTGAGTGGGGGGACTAATCCCGGTATGAGCTCACTCCCTGGAGCTCCACTGGTAGGTCTCTTCCCCTCACCTCCCAGATCTGCTTAGTGGCCCCTTTCCAAGGGCCGAGTGTCCACAGGAGCCGCGGGATGCAGCCACCACAGTCGCCTAGAGACTCTAGGGGTGTGGCTGAGAAGGAGCTTCTGGAGGGCCAAGGCCTCGTCCAAGAGAACAAGGAGAGGAGACACAGGGAGAGCGGAGTAAAAGTCATCCCGTTGCTATGGGCACTAGGCCTGGGCTCTGTGAGGCTACGTCCCGGGACACTGTGCAGCCAGAGGGGAAGCAGGGCGTCCTGAACGTCCCTTGGACACAATACTTCCTTTGTGTTCATCTCCCCGACTTCGCCTCCTCCTGTCTGCAGACAACTAGCAGGAGCAACGGGGCTGTCAGCAAGGATGAGGAAGAGGGGACTGTGCTCCTCAGGACCCACAGGCTGGTAGAGAAGGTAAAATGCTGCTGATTCTGGTGCAGCGAGATTCTGGTGCCTGGAGCCGCAGGGGCTCAGGGGAAGGAGGGTGAGAGCGGGTCGGAGGAGACGCCGTGGGGGTCGGCTTTCTGAGGAGGAATTTACTTCCTCCTGTAGAGTGCCAACTCCAGGACCCCAGGGATCATTCCAGACGACAAGTGTGCTGGTCTCTGGAGGGGATACAGAAATGATTGTCTCTGCCCAGAGGATGTGGCCTCCTCGCCCTGAGGACACAAGTGACCCACGAGGCAGAGGGTCAGGGGTAGGGGCAGCGGGGAGTAGGCGCAAACGCCTAGGAGGTTAGGATGACTACTACCATCAGAAAACCAAAAAACAAAAACAAAGCCAGAAAATCACAAGTGCTGGAGAAACTGAAACACTTGGTGGTGGGAATGCAAAATGGTGTCATTCCTGTGGAAGATCATAGAGCAGTTTCTCAAAAAGCTAAAAACAGAATACCTTATGACCCAGCAATTCCACTTCTGGGTTAATATCCAAAAGAACCGAAAGCAGGGTCTCAGAGATATACTTCATAGCCATGTTCATAGCAGCCTTATTCACGATGGCTAAAACATGGAAGCAACATGCAGGCCCACTGCCAGATGAGATAAACACAATGTAGTCTGTTCACGCAATGGAATATTACTCAGCCTTACAAAGGGAGGAAAACCTAACCCACACTATATTGTGGATGAACCTTGAGGACATTATGCTAAGTGAAAGAAGCTCGTCGCACCTGGGTGACTCAATCGGTTAGGCTTCTGTATTCGGGTCAGGTCATGATCTCAGGGTTCTGGGATCAAGTCCTGCATCGGGCTCCCTGCTCAGCGGGGAGCCTGCTTCTCCCTCTCCCTCTGTCCCTCCCTCTCCCTCCGTCCCTCCCTCCGCTCATTCTCTCTCTCTCTCTCTCAAATAAATAAATAGAAATCTTTAAAAAAAAAAAAAGCATTAGTCACAGAAAGATAAATACTGTGTGGTTGCACTTATATGAGGCTACTAGAATAGTCAAGTTCATAGAGACAGAAAGTAGGAAGGGGGCTGCCAGGGGCTGGGGAGGAGGAGACTGGGGGGGTGGTGGCACTGTTTCATGGGGACAGAGTTTCAGTTTGGGAAGATGAAAATGTTCTGGTGACAGATGGTGCTGATGGTCGCACACAACAATTTGTATTTAATACCACGGAACTGTACAATTAAAAATGGTTACGACGATAAATGTTATGTCATGTGCATTTTACCATAATAAAAAAAATTGGAAAAGAAAAAAAAAATCCAATGAGAGATTGGGGGTCAGTAAACTTTTCCTGTAAAGGGCCAGACGGTAAATATTTTCAGCTTTGCAGATCACCCAATCTCTGTCACGGCTACAAAGCGCTCAACTCTGCCAATTTGGTGCAGAAGAAGCCACCATAGGTAATGAATACACAAAGGATCGTGGCTGGGTTCTGCTAAAACTTGACTTATAAAAAGAAGTGGAGAGCAGGTGTGGCCCGCAGACTGTCATTTGCTGACTCCTGATCTAGAAGTCCTCACCTGCATCTGACTTTCTGTTGAGGACTGATTGAAGGCTCTGGGTCCCTGAAGTTCCATATTTTTTTTTTAAAAAGATTTTATTTATTTATTTGACAGAGAGAGACACAGCGAGAGAGGGAACACAAGCAGGGGGAGTGGGAGAGGGAGAAGCAGGCTCCCCGCAGAGCAGGGAGCCCGATGTGGGACTCGATCCCAGGACCCTGGGATCATGACCTGAGCTGAAGGCAGTCGCTTAACCAACTGAGCCACCCAGGCGCCCCTGAAGTTCCGTATTAACTTGTCACCTCTTATCAGGCAAAGTGCAAATGATTTCCCTTAGGCAGAAAAATCATTCCAGAGATCAAGGATTTTTGCCCTGGAGGGCAATACCAATACCCCACCAAAGATATTCTAACAATGCCTATGAAAATCTTGTTCTTCCAATTCTCCTGGGAGTCATCTTGACTGTCCTGCTGGTTCCCTCATGAATGAGTTAAATAAATCTCTGATGCATGTTTTTTCCTTAAACACAACACAAAACAAAAACTATAAGAGATCAGAAGAGGGGTGATTAATATTGCCGAGGCAATCAGGGAAGGCTTCTCGGCAGTGGCAGCATTTGAAAAGGGCCTGGAAGGCAGAGAAGGCTGGCTGGCTTGGGGGACTGGTATGGGCCAGCAGAAGCCTGGGGAGGTGGCACGGGCCGGACCGGGGAGCCGGCTGAGAAGCTTTTCCAGCGGGCATCGGCTCAGGAATCTCAGACCAGCTCCCAGGGCCTCACGTGGCCCCCTGCCCAAGTCAGCCCGTATCGGGATCAGGATCCATGCTGCTCAGGAGAGGCTGTGGAAAGAGGTGGAACTTGGAGTAGGAGCCTGGTTCTGTGCTGCTAAAGACTGTGCAGTCCTGATTTCATTGCTTGACCTCTAACCGTCAGTTTCTTCATCTACAAAGGTAATAATAACTGTGGATTTGGCAACCCCTCTGACTCAAGGTCCTGAAGCTTTCCTGTCTGGTTCCTCACAACTCTGATCACACGCATGCTCAGGGCCATCCCCTCCTCCCGTAGGCTGAGGCAGGTGCCACAGCCACGAGCTCTCCACCTGGGAAGGATTGGGGGAGGAGGGCAGTGAGACCCGGGCAGACGCCACGTCAGTGAGCATTCCCTCACTCTGACCGCAAACGATCGCTATCATATTTTATATTTATAGAGCCATATCTACTCTTTCTGGCGAACAACAATGATCAGGTGATTCTCAAAACTAACTCCGGGCGTACACAGGCCCATCAGAGCCCTGAACAAACTGTGGTTCCGGAGGGCAGTCGCTGGTAGGGCTGGGGCTTAGGCTGCATGGTCTGGCTGACAGCGGCGCTGTCTCCCCCTTCCTCCTGCTGCCATTGTATGAACCCCAGGGGCTGGGCTGCAGGCCCGGAGGCTGCCCCGGGCGCTCTCAGACCGATGACAGTAAGTAGAATGGTCTCTGAGATCCGTTTCCAGGCAGGATCCCAAGACACTACCGTGTGTCTGGATGTACAGAGTGCTCACAAGAGCTGACCGGCACCTGGGGGCCCTGAGCGGCCCTGACCAAGCCCGGCTGGCTGGGAGGTGCGGGGCGTGGAAGGCTAATTCCACCTGCTTCCTCGGGAGATTACTGCCTCCTTCGCTTCCAGACTCTGATTTGCTGGCCCTGGTGGTCCCACAAGGTGAACGCCTCAGGAGCTCTGGTCCCGCTCGGACTGGGGCTGCTGATTTGTCCCCGGGCTTCCTGCCGATCGGGGCTAATTCCTGAAAACTCAAAGTCCTTCTGGAGGCAGGAACGGACGCTGGCCTGAGCCGAGTGACTGAGCAAGCCTGCCTGCAGCCCCCAGGATGTGAACTCGCTCCCCCAAATCACCCACCGAGCCGCGGGGCCGAGTCACAAGGAACAACAGATAAACAGCCTGGGAAGCCAGAGAAGCGCTGGCCTTGGAATGGGCCACCCAGCCTCGCTCCTGGCGGCGGGGATTGGGCAAGATAACCCCCCCTGCTGTCTTGGGGCTCTTTAGGTCAGCCTCTGGCCGCTGCCCCTTCCAGAGGGAGATGACCTTGTTGGGCACATGTCTCACCATTCCACGGTCTTCCTACAGCTCCTTCTGAGGCCTCAGCATCCACGGCCAGGGCAGGTCCCCACAAATCCTTCTGAACATTTCCTTAAGGAACAAACCCTGAGGGAGCAATTCCATGGCTAGGGAGATCCACCAGAGAAACGAGCACGTGTACCCACCAAAAAAACACCTACAAGGGGCGCCTGGCTGGCTCAGTCTGTTAAGCGTCTGCCTTTGGCCCAGCGTCCTGGGATCGAGTCCTGCATCGGGCTCCCTGCTCAGCGGGGAGTCTGCTTCACCCCCTGCACCCCCCACTCGTGTGCGCGTGCGCGCGCTCTCTCTCTCTCGGGTGTGTGTGCACCTGCGTGAGCGCAAACAAAAAAATCTAAACAAACAAACAAACAACACATACAAGAGCAAGCAGGACAGCTTTATTCATAATAGCCCCAAACAGGAAACAGCAAATGTCAGTCCATTGTAGAAAGCGTCAACAAATTGTGACACAGTCCCCCAGTGGAATACTACTCAACAGTCAGATTAGCCACTGCCATGTGCAGCCACTTGGAGGAATTTAAGAGACACAATGATGATCAAAAGAAGGCAGGCATGTGAGAGTCCATTTAGATGGAATCCAAGAACAGCCAACATGAACAGACAGTCAGAGTAGTGGTTACCTCGGGGTGGGGGACTGCCCGCCAAGGGACCTAGGGAAATTCCAGGGTCTTAGAAATGTTCCTTGTCTGGGTGGTACTTGCATAGGAGTGTGTGTGTGTGTGTAAAAATCTTCAAATTGTATGCTTAAAATATGCACGTTTTACTGAATGTATGGTGTACCTCAATTAAAACAATTAAATGATAAAATGCATTCAAAATTTGTCCTTGAAAGTGTTCATTCTGGCTCTTTCCCCACCAATGAAAGCATCCCAGCCATACTTGCTTTCTTTGTCAGCTGGGGTGCTGGGTTGGGCTGTTCCAGAAATGGCTCTTCAGGGGTTTTCTGCTCTGAAGCTCGTGATGCTCTCAGCGGCTGCCTCCATGACCAGCCCTCGGAAGCAACTGCTTCCATTTGCCTCCCGTCTGTCCCTTTAGCTTCTGTCTTCCTATATAAAGCGCCAAGGGGGAAACTAGCAGGACAATATGGGACCTGGGACGTGGGAAGGCTGCACGAAGGGGTGCAACTTTGAGCAGGGCCGTGGCAGAAAAAAACTCTGGGAGGATGTATGCTACCCGGGTAACTGGTTAACTCTGCAGAGAGAATGACACAGGGAACATTCACATTCTGCTCCACATATTTCTGTGATGGTTGAAGTTTTTAAATGCGCATGAATTACTTCTATATTTTAAAATAATGGTAGCACATATTCACCAAACTCGTATAGTTCAACCTTCTCGGTTTGAGCAGGAGTGAAGGTAGGAGCCAAGGTGACAGTGTTTTGCCCAAGATTACAGGACTACCCCGCGGCAGGCCAGGGCTGGTCATCAGGCCCTTTGATCACCAGTTGTCTTGCTCTTTGGAACTTGTTTTGTACAGGACCTGGCCTGGAATTACAGTTGAATGTTCTTGGTTGCTGATAATTTTGTTTGTTTTTCCTACTGAGATTTTCTTTCAGAATACATAATATATTAGCTCAGGGTGCCATAACAAAACACCAGAGACTGCGTGACTTAAACAGCAGAAATTCGTTTTCTCACAGTTCCGAAGACTGGAAGTCTGAGCTCAGGGTGCCAGCATGGTGGGATTCTGGTGAGGACTTTCTTCCTGGCTTGCACATGGGGCCGCCTTCTTGCTGTGTCTTCCATGGTAATTCCTGGGTGCAGAGAGAGGGGGTAGTTCAAGCTCTCTGACATCTCTTCTGATAAGGGCACTAATCCCGGGACACCTGGCTGGCTCAGTTGGTTAAGCATCTGCCTTCCGTTCAGGGCATGATCCCAGGGTCCTGGGATGGAGACCCACATCGGGCTCCCTGCTCAGTGGGGAGCCTGCTTCTCCCTCTGCCTGCTGCCTTCCCTGCTTGTACTCTCACTCTCTCTCTGGCAAATAAATCAAAAAAATCTTAAAAAAAAAAAAGAAAGAGGAGGGGCACCTGCGTGGCTCAATTGTTAAAGCACCTGCCTTTGGCTCAGTCGTGATCCCAGGCTCCTGGGATCGAGCCCCACATTGGGCTCCCTGCTCAGCGGGGAGCCTGCTTCTCCCTCTCCCACTCCACCTGCTTGTGTTCCCTCTCGCTGTGTCTCTCTCTGTCAAATAAATAAATAAAATCTTAAAAAAATTAAAAAATAAAAAATAAATAAAAATTAAAATTAAAAAATAGAAGGGTACTAATCCCATCAGATCAGGTCCCCACCCTCATGACTTGATTACCTCCCAAAGACCTCATTACAAATACTGTAACATTGGGGTTAGGGTTTCAATATATGACTTGGGGGGGTAAACACTAAACACATTTGATAACCCTTTTTGCCAATTTCCTGTGTCAGCTTCATTGAGGGAAAATTGACGTGCAATAAAGTTCACTATTTTTAAGTGAACAGTTTTATGTTTTGACAAATATATAGTAATGTAACCACTGCCATAATCATATTATGAAACATTTCCACATCTTCCCAAAAAGTTTCCCTACCCGTTTTGCCGTCAAACCTCTCCTCCTACCTTCTGGCCTCTGGCAACAACTATGTGCTTTCTATCACTGTTTTTTTGTCTTTTGTAGAATTTCCTATCAACACAAACATACAGGATGTAGTTTTTTGTGTCTGCCTTCTCTCGTTTAGCGTAGACACACACACACACACACACACACACACTCCTATGCAAGTACCACCCAGACAAGGAACATTTCTTTCTTTCTTTTTTTTTTTATTTGAGAGAGAGAGAATGAGAGACAGAGAGCATGAGAGGGAGGAGGGTCAGAGGGAGAAGCAGACTCCCTGCTTTTTAATTTTAAGATTCACCCATATTGTTGCCCAGTAGCAGAGTTGGGTTCATTTTCATTGCTGAGTAGTATTCCATTGTATGGCTACCACGCATTTAGTTCCTCCACTCACCAGGGGTGCTAGACATTTGGATTGTTTCCAGTTTGGGGCTCTTGTCAATAACACTGCTATAAACATTCTACACAAGTCTTTATATAGACAAATGCTTTCTTCTCCCTTGGGCAAATGCGCAGGAATGCAATTCCTGGGTCGTATAGTAAATCTCTGCTCAATTTGATAGGAACCTCCAAACTGTTTTCTGAAGTGGCTGGGCCATTTTGCATTCCCACCAGCCGTGCATGAGAGTTCCAGTTCCTTTGCATCCTGCCAACGCTTGATATTTTTAGTCTTCAATTTTAGTCATCTCTTTGTGGTTTTAATTTGCATTTTCCCAATGACTAATGATGCTATTTGTCACATATCTATAACCTTTGGTGAAGTGTCTTATGTGCCACCCACCGATATTATTTGGCGAAGTGTCTGTTGGAATATTTTGCCAACTTTTTGTTGGGTTTTTATCTTCCTGTAAGTGAGTTGTAAGAGCTCTTTACATATGATGTGTATGGATAGATGTCGCACAAACGTGTTCCCTCAGTCTGTGACTCCACATCTCATTTGATGATCCGTGTCATTTGAAGAGAAAGATTTTTTAAAGATTTATTTTTAAAGGTTTTTTTTTAAAGATTTATTTATTGGGATGCCTGGGTGGGTTAGTCGGTTAAGCCTCTGCCTTCAGCTAGAGTCATGATCCCAGAGTCCTGGGATCGAGCCCTGCGTCAGTTCCCTGCTCAGTGGGGAGTCTGCTTCTCCCTCCCCCTCTGCCCCTCCTCCCTCCTTGTGTTCTTTCTCTCAAATAAATAAAAAATATATATATATATATTTTAAAGATTTTTATTTATTTATTCATGAGAGACAGAGAGAGAGAGAGGCAGAGGGAGAAGCAGGCTCCCAAGGAGCAGAGAGCCCGATGCGGGACTCGATCCCAGGACCCTGGGATATGACCTGAGCCGAAGGCAGACGCTTAACCATCTGAGCCACCCAGGCGCCCCAATAAAATATATATTTTTAAAGATTTTATTTATTTATTTGACAGAGAGAGACACAGCGAGAGAGAGAACACAAGCAAGGGGAGTGGGAGAGGGAGAAGCAGGCTTCCCGCCGAGCAGGGAGCCCGATGCGGGGCTTAATCCCAGGACCCCGGGATTATGACCTGAGCCAAAGGCAGACACTTAATGACTGAGCCACCCAGGCGCACCAATAAAATATTTTTTAAAAATAAGGACTTGGGGGCGCCTCACTAATAGAAGGTCTAGGGCCATTTTTTTCACACAGGTGGGCAAACCAAGGACTGTTGGTCATCAAGGCTGCTGGCTCCCCTTTCTTTCTTTCCTTCCAGAGGTGCTCTCCAGGGATTAGCCCAAGGCTTGGGAAGGGTTTTCACAGTCACCGATGACATCCATGTACTGCTTTCACTCTGAAATGCAAAAAGCCTTTCAGGAAGACTCATGACAGTGCCTTACTGAGATTTCTGGCTAATCAGCCATCTGTGGGCCATGGCTTCCTTGCCAGAAAATAGCAAGGAGGTTAATACTGAATTTTTACCAGATTTGAAGGAACTCTAATGAGAGGAGAACTCCCAAACTCACCATGAAAATGCTTTGTCCCTGGATCCAGCCAAGCCTGCCACCCCTTCGGCCCCACTCCCCTGCCCCTAAGAAACCCATGCCTCTTCTCCCAGAGCCTCTGAAGTCCAGCAAATCATGTCTTCTGAATAAGTCACAGCTTCCTGACCCCTGGGACTTCCCCACACCCCAGAAATCCACTCTTCATCAGCATTACAGAAACAGGCTCCAGCTGAGCCCAACTCCTGCAACCTCTCTTCTTGATAAAGCTTGTTTCAGCAGGTCGGGTTCTGTCTAACCACTGGTTGGACACACAAGGCCAGACCTAGTCACTGCCAGGAGTTCCAGAGGCCCACAGCCATGCCCAGAAGGGTCTTGAAGAGTTCTGCAATCATTCTGGGATTCTGGAGCTGGTTAAGACTGAGTTGCTAGGCCTTCTCCAAAGTTGTTCACTTGCTAAGGGCCCCAGAGCTATTATCAGTTTCTCCAGCCAGGAATCCCAGAACGAGATTGTCCTCAAGCTTCAGAATCTGCTTCACAGACTACACCCCAGGGAAACGTGGAACCCACTGTGACCGGTAATATGAACGCCCACTGTCAGTGCCCTAAAGACATGAGAGGGAGTTTTCCCACACAGCAGGGGAGGGTGGGGAGCCCAGTGACTATTCCATAGCTGTGCCTCTTGGACAGGTTGTTGGGGGGGCACTACCTCTGAGGCTCTGCAGGCCACAGGAGAAGCTTGGCCCCCGTGCACTCTTTCCACTCATTCCCAGCCAGCCCGATGCTCCCGTGGAAGTGTCTAAGAGGCAGAGAACTCCAAAAGGGTAGTGGCGCTTGCTTATCCTAAAAGGGGGAGTGGGAGGGAGAGAAAGACTCTCAAGCAGGCTCCATGCTCAGAACAGAGCCTAATGCGGGGCTTGATCTCATGACCCTGAGATCATGACCTGAACCGAAATCTACAGTCAGATGCTTACCTGACTGAACCACCCAAGCTTCCCAGAGAAAAATATTCTTAATGCCAACCCTGGCACTTAGAAATCCTGTGCAAGATAGGGTTTCTCTCAGGGGCTTTGGGGTAAGGTGGGGGATGGGGAGTGGCTGCTCACTGGGTATGCAGTTTCCTTTTGGGGTGATGAAAACAGTTTGGAACTAGAGGTGATAGTTGCACAACCTTGGGAATGTACTAAGTGCCACTGCATTGAACACTTTAAAGTGGTTAATTTTAAATTATGTGAATTTTACCTCAATTTAAAAAAGAAATAAAGAAAATAAAAGGGCTTCACCTTGAATAGGCTGGGCATGGTGGGTCCTCCTTCCCTTCTTATCAAATCACTGATGCCCTCGCTAAAACAGCAGAAGATTTAGTCTTGTAGGACAGATAAATCCTCTGCTAATTTTCCTTAAAAATCTATCTCTAGAAGTTTCTGGCACATCAATCTGAAACGTTGGGCCCTAAGTCTTGGTGCTCCAGAGTATGTGGGGTGGCCCGGCCTCATATCACTGGCTCTACCATTGCTACAGAAAAAAGGAGGAAAAAAAAAAAAAACCATAAGACTCCTCTGGAGAGGTTTGTTTTAAAATAGGATGTTTGGGGGCGCCTGGGTGGCTCAGTTGTTAAGTGTCTGCCTTCAGCTCAGGTCATGGTCCCAGGGTACTGGGATCGAGCCCCGCATCGGTCTCCCCGCTCCGCGGGAAGCCTGCTTCTCCCTCTCCCACTCCTCCTGCTTGCGTTCCTGCTCTCGCTGTCTCTCTCTGTCAAATAAATAAATAAATAAATAAATAAATAAATAAATAAATAAATAAATAAAATAGGATGTTTGGGTAGGCTCAGGTGATGGAATTCCTTGGATTTTTGTCAGGGCAAATCAGAAAACCAGATTCCCTTGTGTCATTACAGAGGCAAAGGACCCCAAGTCAAAAGTCAGGTTATGGGTTTTGGTTCAGGGAATAATTCCAGGACAGAGCTGCAGAGGAGACCCCCTCAGAGAGGGATTACCTAAAATGCCATTTTCCTTTGTTTTACTTAAGCAATATAATTCCAGGTTAAAAAAACTTTCATGTGCCATGGTATCTCATTCCTGGAAACCTACACCCTCTTGCTGAAATAGGAAAGTGAGCAGAGGATAATGGACAGCAAGAGCTATGTGCCGGGGGCCAGGCCAAGATCTCTGAATAGGAGAGAGGAAGCAATACCATGGTTTCTATCTTAAACTCATCTGGACTAAGTAAAAAGAAAGTCCATGTTAGGTAGGAGGACTGCACAGGGAACTGCAGGAGAATCTCCTCCAGTCTCTGGCTGAGTGTTGACCAGAACACACATGAGAGGAAACTACTTGTCCAGGGAAGGAACCACCATAAAGCTGTAAGCCAAATAATTCCTGAAGCACATACAGCACTGGGAATGGTTCCAGCAGGTGAAAGAGGAAACCTCACAATGCCCAAGGTGGCACCTTAGTGGTGGAAATTAATTAGCCCTAGATTAAAGGCTGCTATGGATCGGCCTCAACAGAGCTTAAAAGCAAGCCTCAAAAGGATCAAACTGATTCCAAGTAACTAACTGCACGGCAGAACAAAGCTCAGCACTATATAAGTACAACAAAATCCATCATCTGTCAGTGTAAATTTGACAATGTCTGGTAGCCAATCAGATATTACGAGGCATGCAAAAAAGCAGCAAATGTGGCCCATATCCTGGAGGAAAACAGATCCAGTATTGACAGAGATAATGGGATTAGCAGACAAGGATATGACAGAGCTCTCATAAATTCCATATGTTTAAGAAGCTAGAGGGGGACAGGAACAAAATGAGGACAGAAAAGAAAGATAAAAAAAAGACCCCTCTAGAGATGACAACTACAATATCTAAGTCAAAAACCACACTGGATGAGATAAACAGTCGATTGGACACTGCAGAAGAAAAGATCAGTGAACTTGAAGACATAGCCATAGAAATTGTCCAAAATGAGGAACAGAGAGAAAAAAGACTGACAAAACAGAGCAGAGCCCCTGTGACTTGTGGAAATAACCATTCTCAAATACATGTTATTGGAGTTGTGGAAAGAGAGACAGAAAAAGTAGCTGAAGGCATAATCAGGCCACTCTCCCAGTGAACACTGTGTGATAATTTTCCATGTATCTTAAAATAGTGCCCGCATTCCTTCTCTTGCCTTACAAGATTCTACCCACCTCCTCTGCTCACCTCTCCAATATTAGCTCCACCAACCTCTTTCACCCACTTCCCTCCAACCATGTAGGACTTAGCTCTACAAACTTCCTCCCAGCCTGGGCTTTTCCACATGCTGTGCCCTCTGCCTGGAGGGCTCTCCCCACTCCAACTGACTCCTACCCTTCCTTTTGAATCTTAGCTAAATATCACATCCTCAGAGAAACCCTCCCTGACCTCCCAACCGGCCACAGTCCCCTCAGCACCCTGAGCACCCACACCACTCCTTGGCAGCATTTTGCACACTTAAGATGAATCAGTTATGACTTTAATCTTTAATGTCTTCTTCATTAGAGTTTTGTTCATCACGACATCCCCAATGCTCAGGCTAGTGTCTGAGGCCCTCAGCTGGAAAGTGGCAGAGATGACACTTCAGTGCTTACATTCATCTTGCTCTCAAACTATCTCTTTTGTGACAAACAATTCTCTGGCTTGATTGCTGCCTCCTTGGCATAGAATAACGATCTCAACTTAGTCCATAGTTGCCCTCTAGTATCTACCAGCAACTACCCATTCTTTCCATGAGGAAAATAGGCCAGGAGAGCCTTTGGAGAGGGCCAGAGATACCCACTGGATGAGTCAGAACTCTCCAAAGAAACAGAACAGAATGGGTGTTTATATACATATATAGAAAGAGATTATTTAAAAGAATTGTCTCATGTGATAATGGAGGCTGGCACCTCCAAAATCTGCAGAGTGGGCAGGCTAGAGACCCACAGAAGAGCTAACGTTGCAGTTCAAGTCTGAAGGCCCTCTGTGGGCAGAATTCCCTTTTGCTTAAGGGAAGTCTGTCTTTTGTTTTATAAGACCTTCAACTGATTGGATGAGACCCACCCACATTATGGAGAGCAATGTGCCTCACTTCAAGTCCACTGATTTAAATGTTAATCTCACCCAAACACACCCTCACAGAAACATCCAGAATAGTGTTTAACCAAATATCTGGGCACCATGTCAAGCCAAATTGATACATAAAATTAACCATCTAAGAACCTCTCAAACACACCCTCTGTGAAGCACCCCCCCCATACCTACAAGTATGAATGAGTGTTGATCTTACTCATTTCTGTGTCCCCTGAGAGCAGATGTATGTGCTTAATAAGTGTTTCATTCCTTTATTTCCTCTTTCCCTGTTGTCCTTCTTCTTTCCCCTCTCTAAGAAGTCTGTCCCAGGACTGAGTGAATGACCAACTTCAGCTCTCTGTACAGGAATGGTTTATTTTTCTTTTCCATGCTCCTGGTCTTCTTCCTTGATTAACATTTTACATTTATTAATGAAGGCAGGGTTGATTATCCTAGTAGCCAACGGGCATTTCCTCTTCTCCCACAAAGCCTCTCTCCTGACTGGTCCATCTGTGTACCTTGGTAGGGCTTGTTTGCTTGGTTGCTTTGGGATGAATGGTTATGCTTTGGGTCATGGGAAACCTTAAATGGCAGAATGGAGGGGGCTCTCCTCTGGGGCTCCAGCACTCCACTTTGGCTGCAGTTCATTCAGTTTCTTAAACATCCTCTGGGATTTTTGGCTAAGGCTAAATGGCTGACCATCTACTGGCATCTACTGGCACAGGAGTAGGGGTGAAGGGAGAGGGTTTGGGAGGGTGAGCAGCTGGCTGATGGGCTTTCATTAATCTTTGATGTGGCCTTCCCATCTTGCTCCCACCCTCTTTCTGGAGGTTCCCCACTCTGGGGGATTTTGCTCAGCAGGTTGGCTGTATCCTCCAGTGCTTATTCTTGGCTCCATTTCATCCATCAAGACATTTCTAGCTACTTTATATCTTCCAGAAATTCACTGAAATCCCATCTGCTGAAAGCCCATCCTATTCTCCTCTTTTCTGAGTTTTCTGAGTTTAGCTTTCTGTTTATTTTTCTAATTTTAATGGAGTATCAGGATGGGGGTGAGGAGTGTGTGGAGACAGACATGTTTTCAGTTCACTATGCTGCAAGGGAAGTCCAGAGTAACCTCTCAAAAGGCAAACCTTCTTCTTTTTACAAGGTTTTAATCCATATAAAAGTTCAAATGTCCCAGGAGAGGTACTACTCACTGTTAGGAACATTTATGCCCTTGTGTATGTGAAGGCCCTGAGCACATCTTCTGACTGACAGAGCAATGGAGGTCTGTCTGGATGTCAACATTCACGAAGTATTGTCCATATAGAACTTGTTTACTCCACATGGAAATCTAATGACTGAGGTACTAAAAACCTCCATCTTAAATACAAGGCAATTGGGACTTGGAAAGGTAACCAACATTTGGAAATAGTCACTGTTTTCACTTTTTCAATAAATATTTATCAAGGGCTTTCTATGTGTCACTGCGCTGAGGACCAGGGATACAGGAATAAACAAGAGAAAGTCCCTGCCCTCCTAGACTAGGTGTAGGTAGAGGACAAAGACATGAAAATATAGTATATTGGGTTGGGAGTGTGTTACCTAGAAGAATAAAGGTGGAAAGGGGGAGGAGCTAGGAGTTGAAGTAGAGTACTCCTTTATAGCAGGTGGGAAGGCCTTCTGAAAAAGGTGACATTTGAGACCCGAAGAACAATGCAAGCCCCTTCTTAGATAAAGGATAACTTTAAAAAATGAGTTTTCTTCCAAGAGGGAATCAGCTTGGGGCACCTGGGTGGCTCAGTTGGTCAAGCGACTGTCTTGGGCTCAGGTCATGATCCTGGAGTTCTGGGATCAAGTCCCGCATGGAGCTCCCTGCTCAGCAGGGAGTCTGCTTCTCCCTCTGACCCTCCCCTCTCTCATGCTCTCTCTCTCTCTCTCATTCTCTCTCAAATAAATAAATAAAATCTCTCTTAAAAAAAAAGAGGGAATCAGCTCTAGTGAACTGGACGCTATGAAGGAAATCCTTGGACTAAAAAGTACTTTGATTATTCGGACACTGTGGGTATTCTGTGAGAAGATGAATTTCCAATCTTAGAGAACTATAACAGGATCCTTGATTAGCTCACGAATCAGCTCAGGCAAAAGTGGCATATAAAACTACAGTTCCATCTGTTCTGTCCTCTGCTGTAGGTTACAGATCCCTCCATTTGAGCTTCCTACTATTTGACATAGAGAACAACTCTCCTGTCAAACTGGTTTTTTTTAAAATTAATTAATTAATTAATTAAAGTGATCTCTACACCCAACGTGGGGCTGAAACTCTTGACCCCGAGATCAAGAGTCGTGTGCTCTTCTGACTGAGCCAACCCGGTGCCCCTCTTGTCAGATTGTTTAACTACAATCTGGCTTTACCACCTAAAATATAAAGTTTTGTTCTGATAGACAACAAGGTTTGTAAAACAGGTTTTAAATATTTGTAAAAAGCCATAGATTAGTGTACTACCATTTATGTAAAAAATAGTAAAAAGTATACACACGCACACACACACACACACACACAACACACATCCATTCACTTATATTTACAAACTTACTATGGTACACTGCAAAAAATACCACTAACCCTTCTCATACCTGAACGTACCTGTTGCAATGTGACTTTACAGCTCTTTCCTCCAAGATGTGGAGTCTACTTTTTCAGACCCCTTAAACCCAGTCTTGGACATTTTCTTTGATTTAATCTGCTTTGGTCAAAATTTCATCAGCCTTTAGCAAATAAGATGGAAGCAGAGGCGGCCTTGGAACACACCCTCTTTCACTGCTGGGAGCTCTTCTGTCATCACATTAGTGCCTGCTTGATGGGAAGTATGTGGCTGTCATGCCAGCTAACAATGAGCCAGCTTCCAGATACGTGAAGATGCCCTCATCCGAACAGCCTGCCAACTGCCAGGCATGTGACCAGGGCCATTCTAGACCATCCACCCCACTGAGCAAGCCTGGATGAGAGCTCCCCTGTTGGCCCATAGAATCTTTTCTTTCTTTTTTTTTTTTTAATTTTATTTAAATTCAAGTTAGTTAACATATAGTGCATTATTAAATTCAGGGGTAGAATTTAGTGATTCATCAGTTGCATATAACATCCAGTGTTCCTTATATCAAGTGGCCTCCTTAATAATGCCCATCACCCAGTTACCCCAACTCCCCACCCACCTCCCCTCCAGCAACCCTCAGTCTGTTCCTTAGAGTTAAGAGTATCTTATGCTTTGCCTCCCTTTCTGTTTTTATCTTATTTTATTTTTCCTTCCCTTCCCCTATGTTCATCTGTTTTGTTTCTTAAATTCCACATATGAGTAAAATAATATGGTATTTGTCTTTCTCTAACTGACTTAAAATTTCACTTATCATAATATACTCTAATTCCATCCACATCATTGCAAATGGCAAGATTTCATTCTTTTTGATGGCTGAGTAATATTTCATTATATATATACATATATCTCACATCTTTTTTATGGATATCTGGGCTCTTTCCATAGTTTGGCTATTATGGACATTGCTGCTATAAACATTGGGGTGCATGTGCTCCTTCAAATCACTATTTTTATATCCTTTGGATAAATACCTCGTAGTGCAATTGCTGGGTGGTAGGGTAGCTCTATTTTCAAGATTTTATTTATTTATTGGAGAGAGAGCACAAGTCAGGGGAGGGGCAGAGGGAGAGGGAGAAACAGGCTCCCCTCTGAACAGGGAGCCCGATGCGGGCCTCGATCCCAGGACCCTAGGATCATGACCTGAGCTGAAGGCACTGAGGCACCCAGGCACCTATATTTTTAGATTTTTCAGGACCCTCCCTGTTTTCCAGGGTGGCAGCAACAGTTTGTATTCCCACCAACAGTGTAAGAGCGTTCCCCTTTCTCCACACCCTCTCCAACATCTGTCATTTCCTGACTTGTTAATTTTAGCCATTCTGACTAGTGTGAGGTGGTATCTCATTGTGGTTTTGATTTGTATTTCCCTGATGCCGAGTGATGTTGAGCATTTTCTCATGTGTCTGTTGGCCATTTGTATGTCTTCTTTGGAGAAATGTCTGTTCATGTCTTCTGCCCATTTCTTGATTGGATTATTTGTTCTTTGGGTGTTGAGTTTGATAAGTTCTTTATAGATTTAGGATACTAGCCCTTTATCTGATATGTCATTTGCAAATATCTTCTCCCATTCTGTAGGTTGCCTTTTAGTTTTGTTGACTATTTACTTTGCTGTGCAGAAGCTTTTTATCTTGATGAAGTCCCAATAGTTTATTTTTATTTTCATTTCCCTTGCTTCTGGAGACATGTCTAGTAAGAAGATGCTGTGGCCAAGGTCAAAGAGGTTGCTGCCTGTGTTCTCCTCCAGGATTTTGATGGACTCTTGTCTCACATTTAGGTCTTTTATCCATTTTGAGTTTATCTTTGTGTGTGGTGTAAGAAGATAGTCTAGTTTCATTCTTCTGCAGGTGGCTGTCCAATATTCCCAGCACCGTTTATTAAAGAGACTGTCTTTTTTTCCATTGGATATTCTTTCCTGCTTTGTTGAAGATTAATTGACCATAGAGTTGAGGGTCCATTTCTGGGTTCTCTATTCTATTCCATTGATCTATGTGTCTGTTTTTGTGCCAGTTTTGTGCCAGTGTCTTGATGATTACAGCTTTGTAATTGAGCTTAATGTCCAGAATTGTGAAGCCACCAGCTTTGGTTTTCTTTTTCAACATTACTTTGGCTATTCGGATTCTTCTCTGGTTCCATACAAATTTTAGAATTGTTTGTTCCAGCTCTGTGAAAAATGCTGGTGTTATTTTGATAGGGATTGCATTGAATGTGTAGATTACTTTGGATAGTATAGACATTTTAACAGTATTTGTCCTTCCAAAGAGCATGGAATGTTTTTCCATTTCTTTGTGTCTTTCTCAATTTCTTTCATAAGTGTTCTATAGTTTTCTAAGTACAGATCTCTTACCTCTTTGGTTATATTTATTCCTAGATATCTTATGGTTTTTGGTGCAATTGTAAATGGGATCAATTCCTTGATTTCTCTTTCAGCTGTTTCATTATTGATGCATAGAAATGCAACAGACTTCTGTGCATTAATTTTATATCCTGTGACTTTATTGAATTCCTGTAATAGTTCTAGCAATTTTTTGGTGGAGTCTTTTGGGTTTTCTATATAGAATATCATGTTGTCTGAGAAGAATGAAAGTTTGACTTCTTCCTTGCCAATTTGGATGCATTTTACTTCTTTTTGTTGTCTGGTTGCTGAAGCTAGGACTTCCAGTACTATGTTGAACAACAGTGGTGAGAGTAGAGAATCCTGTTGTGTTCCTGACCTTAGGGGAAAAGCTCTCGGTTTTTCCCCAATGAGGATGATATTTGCTGTGGGTCTTTCATATATGGCCGTTATGATGTTGAGGTATGTTCCTTCTAGCCCTACTTCTTGAGGGTTTTTATAAAGAAAGGATACTGTATTTGCCTTATCTGCATCTGTTGACAGGATCATGATTCTTATCCTTTCTTTTATTAATGTGGTGTTTGATAATGATAGATTTGTGGATTTTGAACCACCCCTACATTCCAGGAATGAATCTCACCTGATTGTGGTGAATAATCCTTTTAATGTACTGTTGGATCCAATTAGCTAGTATCTTGGTGAGAATTTTTGCAACCATGTTCATCAGGAATATTGGTCTGTAATTCTCCCTTTTGGTGGGGTCTTTATCTGGTTTGGGGATCAAAGTAATCCTGGCCTCATAAAACGAGTTTGGAAGTTTTCCTTCCATTTCTATTTTTTTGAACAGTTTCAGAAGAATAGGTATTAATTCTTTTTTAAATGTTTGGTAGAATTCCCCTGGGAACCCGTCAGGCCCTGGACTCCTGTTTGTTGGGAGATTTTTGATTACTGATTCAATTTCTTTGCTGGTCATGGGACTGTTCAGATTTTCTATTTTTTCCTGTTTCAGTTTTGGTCATTTATATTAGTTTCTAGGAATGCATCCATTTCTTCCAGATTGCCTAATTTGTTGGCATGTAATTGTTCATAATATTCTCTTATAATTGTTTGTATTTCTGCAGTGTTGGTTTTGATCTCTCCTCTTTCATTCATGATTTTATTTATTTGGGTCCTTTCTCTTTTCTTTTTATAAGGCTGGCAAGGCATTTATCAATTTTGTTAATTCTTTCAAAGAACCAGCTCCTGGTTTCACTGATCTGTTCTGGTTTTTTGAAATTTCCGTATCATTGATTTCTGCTCTAATATTCATTATTTCCCTTCTCCTGCTTTATTCCTTTAGGCTTTATTCTTTTCCCAGCTCCTTTAGGTGTAAGGTTAGGTTGTGTATTTAAGACTTTTCTTGTTTCTTGAGAAAGGCTTATATTGCTATATACTTCCTTCTTAGGACAGCCTTTGCTGCATCTCAAAGGTTTTGGACTGTCATGTTTTCATTTTCATTTGCCTCCATGTCTTTTTTAGTTCTTTAATTTCCTGGTTGATCCATTCATTCTTTACTAGGATATTCTTTAATCTCTATGTATTTGTGGTCTTTCCAAAATTTTTCCTGTAGTTGACTTCTAGTTTCATAACATTATGGTCTGAAAACATGCATGGTATGATCTCAATCTTTCTGTACCAGTTGAGGCCTGATTTGTGACCCAGGATGTGATCTATTCTGGAGAATGTTCCATGTGCACTCCAAAAGAATGTGTATTCTACTGCTTTAGGATAAAGTGCTCTGAATAGGGCGCCTGGGTGGCTCAAGTTGGTTAAGCGACTGCCTTTGGCTTAGGTCATGATCCCAGGGTCCTGGGATTGAGCCCCGCATGAGGCTCCCTGCTCCTCGGGAAGCCTGCTTCTCCCCCTCCCTGCTGCTCCCCCTGCTTGTGCTCTCTCTCTCTCTGTCAAATAAAAAAAATAAAATCTTTAAAAGAAAAATGCTCTGAATATATCTGTTAAGTCTATCTGGTCCAGTGAGTCATTTAAAACCCTTGTTTCCTTGTTGATCTTCTGCTTAGATGATCTGTCCATTGCTGTGAATGGGGTGTTAAAGTCCCCTACAATCATTGTATTATTATCAATGAGTTTCTTTAAGTTCATTATTGACTGATTTATATATTTGGTTGCTCCCAAGTTAGGGTCATAAATATTTACATTTGTAAGATCTTCTTGCTCGATAGACCGCTTTATTATGATATAATATCTTTCTTCATCTCTTATTCCAGTCTTTGGTTTAAAATCTAGTTTGTCTGATATAAGTATGGCTACTTCAGCTTTCTTTTGATGTCCATTAGTGTGATAAATGGTTCTCCATCCCATTACTTTCAATCTGGAAGTGTCTTTGGGTAAAAAATGAGTATCTTGTAAGCAGCATACCAATGAGTCTTGTTTTTTATCCATTCTGATACCATATGTCTTTTGATTGGAGCATTTAGTCCATTTACATTCAGAGTAATTATTGACAGATATGAGTTTAGTGCCATTGTGCTACCTATAAAGTCACTGTGCCTGTAGATTGTCTCTGTTTCTTTCTAGTCTCTGTTACTTTTGGTTTCTCTTTCCTATTCAAAGGGTCTCCTTTAATATTTCTTACAGAGCTGGTTTAGTGTTTATGAACTCCTTTAGTTTTTGTTTATCTTGGAAATTCTATCTCTCCTTCTATTCTGAATGATACCCTTGCTGGATAAAGTATTCTTGGCTGCATATTTTTCCCAATTAGCACATTGGATATATCATGCCAGTCCTTTTTGGCCTGCCAGGTCTCTGTGGACAGGTATGCTGCCAGCCTTATATGTCTACCCTTGTAAAGGACTTTTTTTCCAGAGCTGCTTTCAGGATTCTCTCTTTATCACTGTATTTTGCAAATTTCACTATATGTCCTGGTGTCGACCTGTTTTTGTTGATTTTGAGGGAGTTCTCTGTGCCTCTTAAACTGGAATGCCTGTTTCCTTCCCCAGGTTAGGAAAGTTCTCAGCTATAATTTGTTCAAGTAAACCTTCTGCCCCATTTCCCCCACTCTTCTTCTTTTTTAAAGATTTTATTTATTTATTTGACAGAGAGAGAAACAGCAAGAGAGGGAACACAAGAAGGGGGAGTGGGAGAAGGAGAAGGAGGCTTCCCACAGAGCAGGGAGTCCAATGCGGGGCTCGATCCCAGGACCCTGGGATCAGGACCTGAGCTGAAGGCAGACGATTAACGACTGAGCCACCCAGATGCACGCCCCCCCACTCTTCTTCTTCTCGGACACCCATGATATAGATATTATTTCGCTTTATGGAATCACTGAGTTCCCTAAGTCTACCTTTGTGATCTAATAGTTTTCCTTCCCTCTTCTTTTCAGCTTCATTATTTTCCATAATTTTATCTTCTAACTGCCTATTCTCTCCTCTGCTTCTTCAATCCTTGTTGTGATTATATCCAGTTGGTGTTGCATCTCAATTATAGCATTTTTAAATTTCAGCCTGACTAATTTTTAGGTATTTTATCTCTGCAGCAAGGGTTTCTCTGGTGTCTTCTATGCTTTTTTCAAGTCCAGCTAGTCATCTTATGACTGTTCATCTAAATTCTTGTTCAGGTATATTGTTTATATCTGTTTTGAGTAAGTCCCTGGCTGTGATATCTTCCTGATTTTTTTTGAGAGAATTCCTCCGTCTTGTCATTTTGGCTAAATTTCTATCTTTTGTATGTTATGAAAGCTTGTAATATTTCCTACACCTCAGAGTAATGTTATATTAAAAAGAGGTCATACACTGTCCAGTGGCCCATAGAATCTTGAGTGAATATAAATGCTTGTTGTTTTAAGTGGTTAAGTTTTGGAGTGACTCTTTAGCTATATATGCAGCAAAAGCCAACATATGCATGCAGAGGGTATCTCTGGAAAGACTTCTTTACAGGTTACATTGGTTGCCTGGGGGTAGGGAGGACTGGGTCAGGCGCAGTCTTTTGTGACTTTTTGAATTTTGACCCATATGAATGTACATAGCATGTTCTTTAAAAATAAATGGAATTGTAGGGGGCTCCTGGGTGGCTCAGTTGGTTAAGCGACTGCCTTTGGCTCAGGTCATGATCCTGGAGTCCCAGGATTGAGTCCCGCATCGGGCTCCCTGCTCAGCAGGGAGTCTGCTTCTCCTTCTGACCCTCTTCCCTCTCAAGCTCTCTCTCTATCATTCTCTCTCTCTCTCAAAAAAATAAAAATAAAAATCTTTAAATAAAATAAAAATAATAAAAATAAATGGAATTGTAAAATGTTAGAATTATAAAAAAATGACTGCTAAAAGTACATTTCATAAAATGTACTTTTTGTTATTACTTCAAAAGTAACTGAACTGGGGGTGCCTGGGTGGCTCAGGCAGTTAAGCATCTGCCTTCAGCTCAGGTCATGACTCTGGGGTCCTGGGATAGAGCCCTGCATCAGGCTCCCTTCTCAGCAGGAAGCCTGCTTTCCCTCTCCCTCAGCCTGCCATTCCCCCTGTTTGTGCTCTCTCTCTCTCTCTCAAATAAATAAATAAAATGTTTTTAAAGAAAGGAAACTGAACTGAAAATGAACATACGGGGTTTGTTTTGTTTTCCTTTCTCAAATAGATCTAAGACCTTTGTCCTCCAGCACAACAGCCTAAATGTACTATCTGGTGTTTGAGACAACAGCCCAGTCTCTTGTTCTTTCTGTGGTGGCTTTAATATAAGTGCATCCAATAGTTTCCAAAGCTCTCACACCATGAGGCATTGTTTTGTCATCATCTTGCCAAGGATGTTTCTCTGAAGTTCACATTCTTTCCATTATAATAGAGTGCTGTCTCCTTCCTAGGGCAGAAGGATGAGAGCTCTGGGATCTATGCTATATTGTGTGGGACAAAACTTGAATTGGTTCAGGAAAAAGGGAGGAATGTGTTGCCTCACTAAATTCAAGGAAAGGTGCAACAATCTAACTGTGGAATCTAACTGTGGAAAGGTGAGGCCTCAGGAACAAATGGATCTGGGACTTGAAGGTTCCAGGTTTCCCCCTCCTGTTTCTTGTTGGTGTCATGTCATTCTCTCTCCTTGCAGAGCAGTTTCTGGTGGATAGAGTGCTAAAAACCACCAGGTCTTAGATCTTATGGTTTGTTGCATTGAACTGTAACACCTTCTAATCTCTTGAAGTGTAAACAAACACATGAGGAAGGGCTCTGGCTGGCACTCCCTCTTTGGATCAAGTTCCAAGGAATCATGCATGATTGATGCATGAATCTTGCATGAATTTACTATGGCCTGGAGATTGATCTCAAGTAATCCACATGTCAGAATGATGAAAGGAACCATTTTTAAAAGTGGTGTTGCCACCACTACCGTATGACTGAGCAGGTTACTTACTTTTTCTGAGTCTCAGTTTTGGCACCTATAATATCTACCCTATAGGGTTGTTTTAAGTATTAGCAATAATATGCCTAGCATATATGGTGGGGGCAGGCTTCCATGCTGGTAATTATTTTTCACTGTCTTGCTTAGGACCCACACTGAAGATATCTACTGTGGACCTTTCTGCAACACAAAATCTACTTGTGCATAAAGTCTCAGAAAATTAGGGTTGGAATATATTTAGTCAGACAAAGTGCTGGTCCAGAAACTGGTACCAGATATGATAGAGTTTGCAGCACTTAATGGAAAACTCAGAAAAATAAAGGAAAATGTAGAGTTCTCCATAAAACTAAAGATATTCAATTTAAATAATTGCCTTTTATTTAAAAGTTATGTCATAAAAAATAAAAAACGAATAAAAATTAAGCCCTAATTTTTTATACTAAAGTGTTTTTTTTTAATGAAATGGTAACAGTAGGTGGAGTTCTAAAAAATGTATTTATTTGACAAAATGAAAAGTTGACAACTCCACACTTATTTCTATTTTTAATTTACTTCTTCATGAAAAATTTAAAAGCAAAAGAACAGATCTTGGTCAATTCTTCATTTTCAAATAGAACCAAAATCAAGCCCTCAAGAGGTCCCATGACTTGCTCAAAGCCCTAGAGTTAGAAAGTGGGCACTATAGGGGTGCCTGGGTGGCTCTGTCAGTTAAGCATCCAACACTTGATTTCAGCTCACGTCATGATCTCGGGGTTGTGGGATTGGGCCACCTGTCAGGCTCCAAGCTGGGTGTGGAGTCTGCTTGGGACTCTCTCCCTCTTCCTCCCACTCTGCCCCTCCCCCACTCACATTGGGTTTCTCTCTCTAAAATAAATAAATAAATCTAAAAAAAAAAGGTGTGTACTACAGGGGGCAAAAAGAGACAGAGAGGGAAACAAATCATAAGAGACTCTTAACTATAGAGAACAAACTGTGGGTTGATGGAGGAAGGCAGGCGGGGAATGGGCTAAATGGGTGATGGGGATTACGGAGGGCACTTGTTGTGATGAGCACTGGGTGTTGTATGCAAGTGATGGATTACTGAATTCTACTCCTGAAACCAATATTGCACTGTACGTTAACTAACTAGAAATTAAATAAAAATTTGAAAAGAAAAAAAAGAAAGTGGGTACTACAGATATGGTCCAAGTTGGACACTGCAGGTGTTACCTCTGCTACGAAATAGATGGTTTTTGATTTTTAAGTTCTCTCTTTTTTTAAAATAGACTTTATTCTTCAGAGCAGTTTTAGGCTCACAGCAAAATTGAGCAGAAAGTACAGAGAGTTCCCACATAACCCCTGTCCCTACACGCACACAGCCTCCCCCATTATCAACATCCCCGACCAGCGGTATATTTGTTAGAACTGATTAACCTGTATTGACACATCATTATCATCCGAAGTCCATAGGTTAGGGTTCACTCTTAGGGTTGTACATTCTATGATTTGGACAAATGTGTAATGACATGTATTTATGATCATGGTATCATATAGAATAGTTTCACTCCCTAAAAATCCTCTGTGCTCCACTTATTCATCCCTCCCTGTCTCACTAAGCCCTGGAAACCACTGATCTTTTTACTGTCTCCCTTTCCAGAATGTCATATAATTGGAATCATACACTAAGCAATGGAATGACTCTTTGTGTCTCCCGCAAAATTCATTATGTTGGACCTAATCCCCAGTGTGATGGTATTTGGAGATGAGGTCTTTGGGAGGTGACTAGGTCATAAGGGTGCAGCCTTCATACATGGGATAGACAAATGAATGGGCCCCTATAAAAGAAACACTCCACTCTACTGCCATGGAGGTGAAAGCAAGCAGGATGGCTTAGGAAGTGGACTCCCTCACTAGACACCCATTCTGTCAGCACTTTGATCTTGGACTTCCCAGCATCCAGAACTATGAGAAATAAATTTCTGTCTCTGGGCACCTGTGGGGCTCAGTTGGTTAAGTGACTGCCTTCAGCTCAGGTCATGATCCTGGAATCCCGGGATCGAGTCCCGCATCGGGCTCCTTGCTCAGCAGGGAGTCTGCTTCTCCCTCTGACCCTCCTCTCTCTCATGCTCTCTGTCTCTCATTCTCTCTCTTGCAAATAAATAAAATCTTAAAAATAAATAAATAAATAATACCTAGTCTGTGGTATTTCTATTATATTAGGCTGAAGAGACCAAGACTGGTTTCTCTCACTTAACAATACACATTTAACTTTCCTCCATGTCTTTTTATGGCTTGATACCTCATTTATTTTTAGCACTAAAAAAAAAAATAATAATAATCCATTGTCTGGATGAACCAAAGTTTGTTTGTCCATTCACTTACTGAAGGACATCTTGGTCACTTCCAAGTTTTGGTAATTATGAATAAAGCCAAACATTGGTTTTAGCAAACATTGGTTTAGTAAACATTGGTTGTAGATTTTTATGTGGACATAAGTTTTAAACTCAGTTGAGTAAATACCTACAAGTGCACTGTCTGGATCATGTGGTAAGACTATGCTTAGTTTTGTAAGAAACTGCCAAACTGTCTTTCAAAGTGGCTGTACCATTTTGCATTTCCACCAAGCAATGAATAAGAATTCCTGTGGCTCTACATCATTGCCAGCATTTTGGTATCATCAGTGTTTTGGATTTTTGCCATGTTAATAGGTGTGTAATGATAAGTCATTGTTTTTTTAATGTACAATTCTCTAACTACATACAATGTTGAGCATCTTTTCATATGTTAACTTGCCATCTGTGTATCTTCTCTGGTGTCTGGTAAAGTCTTTGCCCATTTTTAAAAATTAACATATAATGTATTATTTGTTTCAGGGGTACAGGTCTGTAATTCATCAGTCTTACACAATTCACAGTGCTCATCATAGCACATACCCTCCCCAGTGTCCATCACCCAGCTATCCCATCTCTCCTACCCCCCTCCACTCCATCAACCCTCAGTTTGTTTCCTGAGATTAAGAGTCTTTTATGGTGTGTCTCCCCCCTCTGGTTTCATCATGTTTCATTTTTCCCTCTCTTCCCATATGATCCTCTGCCTTGTTTCTCAAATTCCACATATCAGTGAGATCATATGATAATTTTCTTTCTTTGATTGACTTATTTCGCTTAGCATAATACGTTCTAGTTCCACCCATGTCATTTCAAATGGCAAGATTTCATTTTTTGGTGGCTGCATAATATTCCATTGTGTATATATATACACCATTTCTTCTTTATCCATTCATCTGTCGATGGACACCTCTGCTCTTTCCATAGTTTGGTTATTTTTGACATTGCTGCTATAAACATTGGGATGCACATGCCCCTTCAGATCACTACATTTGTATCTTTGAGGTAAATATGCAGTAGTGCAATTGCTGGGTCATAGGGTAGCTCTATTTTCAACTTTTTGAGGAACCTCCATACTGTTTTCCAGAGTGGCTGCACCAGCTTGCATTCCCACCAACATCCTTGCCAACATCTGTCTTTACCTGACTTGTTAATTTTAGCCATTCTGACTGGTGTGAGGAGGTATCTCATTGTGGTTTTGATTTGTATTTCCCTGATGCCGAGTGATGTTGAGCACTTTTTCATGTGTCTGTT
The DNA here is from genome assembly GCF_011800145.1 of Mirounga leonina. Lineage (NCBI taxonomy): Eukaryota > Metazoa > Chordata > Mammalia > Carnivora > Phocidae > Mirounga > Mirounga leonina. The sequence goes on along the minus strand of NW_023270418.1, from coordinate 28,690,067 downwards.
GGCCATTTGGATGTCTTCTTTGGAGAAATGTCTGTTCATGTCTTCTGCCCATTTCTTTTCTTTTTTTTTTTTTTTAATTTTTTTATTGTTATGTTAATCCCCATACATTACATCATTAGTTTTAGATGTAGTGTTCCATGATTCATTGTTTGTGCATAACACCCAGTGCTCCATGCAGAATGTGCCCTCCTCAATACCCATCACCAGGCTAAACCATCCTCGCACCCCCCTCCCCTCTAGAACCCTCAGTTTGTTTTTCAGAGTCCATCATCTCTCATGGTTCATCTCCCCCTCCGATTTCCCCGCCTTCGTTCTTCCCCTCCTGCTACCTTCTTCTTCTTTTTTTTTTTCTTAACATATATTGCATTATTTGTTTCAGAGGTACAGATCTGACATTCAACAGTCTTGCACAATTCACAGCGCTTACCAGAGCACATACCCTCCCCAGTGTCTATCACCCAGTCACCCCATCCCTCCCACCCCACCCCCAACTCCAGCAACCCTCAGTTTGTTTCCTGAGATTAAGAATTCCTCATATCAGTGAGGTCATATGATACATGTCTTTCTCTGTTTGACTTATTTCGCTCAGCATAATACCCTCCAGTTCCATCCACATCATTGCAAATGGCAAGATCTCATTCCTTTTGATGGCTGCATAATATTCCATTGTATATATATACCACATCTTTATCCATTCATCTGTCGATGGACATCTTGGCTCTTTCCACAGTTTGGCTATTGTGGACATTGCTGTTATAAACATCGGGGTGCACATACCCTTTCGGATCCCTACATTTGTATCTTTGGGGTAAATACCCAGTAGTGCAATTGCTGGATCATAGGGTAGCTCTATTTTCAACTTTTTGAGGAACCTCCATACTGTTTTCCAGAGTGGTTGCACCAGCTTGCATTCCCACCAACAGTGTAGGAGGGTTCCCCTTTCTCTGCATCCCCGCCAACATCTGTCATTTCCTGACTTGTTAATTTTAGCCATTCTGACTGGTGTGAGGTGGTATCTCATTGAGGTTTTGATTTGGATTTCCCTGATGCCGAGTGATATTGAGCACTTTTTCATGTGTCTGTTGGCCATTTGGATGTCTTCTTTGGAGAAATGTCTGTTCATGTCTTCTGCCCATTTCTTGATTGGATTCTTTGTTCTTTGGGTGTTGAGTTTGATGAGTTCTTTATAGATTTTGGATACTAGCCCTTTATCTGATATGTCATTTGCAAATATCTTCTCCATTCTGTCAGTTGTCTTTTGGTTTTGTTGACTGTTTCCTTTGCTTTGCAAAAGCTTCTTATCTTGATGAAGTCCCAATAGTTCATTTTTGCCCTTGCTTCCCTTGCCTTTGGCGATGTTTCTAGGAAGAAGTTGCTGTGGCTGAAGTCAAAGAGGTTGCTGCCTGTGTTCTCCTTTAGGATTTTGATGGACTCCTGTCTCACATTGAGGTCTTTCAACCATTTGGAGTCTATTTTTGTGTGTGGTGTAAGGAAATGGTCCAGCTTCATTCTTCTGCATGTGGCTATCCAATTTTCCCAACACCAGTTGTTGAAGAGACTGTCTTTTTTCCATTGGACATTCATTCCTGCTTTGTCAAAGATTAGTTGACCATAGAGTTGAGGGTCCATTTCTGGGCTCTCTATTCTGTTCCATTGATCTATGTGTCTGTTTTTGTGCCAGTACCATACTGTCTTGATGATGACAGCTTTGTAAGAGCTGGAAGTCCAGAATTGTGATGCCGCCAGCTTTGCTTTTCTTTTTCAACATTCCTCTGGCTATGTGGGGTCTTTTCTGGTTCCATACAAATTTTAAGATTATTTGTTCCATTTCTTTGAAAAAAGGGGATGCTATTTTGATGGGGATTGCATTGAATGTGTAGATTGCTCTAGGTAGCATTGACATCTTCACAATATTTGTTCTTCCAATCCATGAGCATGGAACGTTTTTCCATTTCTTTTTGTCTTCCTCAATGTCTTTCATGAGCATTTTATAGTTTTCTGAGTACAGATCCTTTGTCTCTTTGGTTAGATTTATTCCTAGGTATCTTATGGTTTTGGGTGCAATTGTAAATGGGATCGACTCCTTAATTTCTCTTTCTTATGTCTTGTTGTTGGTGTACAGGAATGCCACTGACTTCTGTGCATTGATTTTATATCCTGCCTTATGAGTTCTAGCAGTTTTGGGGTGGAGTCTTTGGGGTTTTCCACATAAAGTATCATATCATCTGTCTTCTGCCCATTTCTTGATTGGATTATTTGTTCTTTGGGTGTTGAGTTGGATAAGTTCTTTATAGATTTTGGATACTAGCCCTTTATCTGATATGTCATTTGCAAATATCTTCTCCCATTCTGTCAGTTGTCTTTTGGTTTTGTTGACTGTTTCCTTTGCTTTGCAAAAGCTTCTTATCTTGATGAAGTCCCAATAGTTCATTTTTGCCCTTGCTTCCCTTGCCTTTGGTGATGTGTTTAGGAAGTCGCTGTGGCTGGGTTTAAGAGGTTGCTGCCTGTGTTGTCCTCCAGAATTTTGATGGATTCCTGTCTCACATTTAGGTTTTTCATCCATTTTGAGTCTATTTTTGTGTATGATGTAAGAGAATGGTCTACTTTCATTCTTCTGGAAGTGGCTGTCCAATTTTCCCAACACCATTTGTAGAAGAGACTGTCTTTTTTCCATTGGACATTCTTTCCAACTTTGTTGAAGATTAGCTGACCACAGTGTTGAGGGTCCATTTCTGGGTTCTCTATTCTGTTCCATTGATCTATGTGTCTGTTTTTGTGCCAGTACCATACCATCTTGATGATTATAGCTTGTAATAGAGCTTAAAGTCTGGGATTGTGATACCACCAGCTTTGGCTTTCTTTTTCAAAATTCTTCTGGCTATTCAGGGTCTTCTTGGTTCCATACAAATTTTAGGGTTATTTGTTCCATTTCTTTGAAAAAAGTTGATGGTATTTTGATGGGGATTGCATTAAATGTGTAGATTGCTCTAGGTAGCATAGACATTTTCACAATATTTGTTCTTCCAATCAATGAGCATGGAACGTTTTTCCATTTCTCTGTGTCTTCCTCAATTTCTTTCATGAGTTTTCTGTAATTTTCTGAGTACAGATTCTTTGCCTCTTTGTTTAGATTTATTCCTAGGTATCTTATGGGTTTTGGTGCAATTGTAAATGGGATTCAATCTTTAATTTCTTTTTCTTCTGTCTTGTTGTTGTTGTGTAGAAATGCAACTGATTTCTGTGCATTGATTTTATATCCAGCCACTTTACTGAATTCCTGTATGGGTTCTAGCAGTTTTGGGGTGGAGTCTTCTGGGTTTTCCACATAAAGTGTCATATCATCTGCAAAGAGTGAGGGTTTGACTCTTCTTTGCCGATTTGGATGCCTTTTATTTTATTTTGTTGTTGTTGTTGTCTGACTGCTGAGCCTAGGACTTCTAGTACCATGTTGAATAGCAGTGGTGATAGTGGACATCCCTGCCATGTTCCTGACCTTAGGGGGAAAGCTCAGTTTTTTCCCCATTGAGAATGATATTAGCTGCGGGTTTTTCATAGATGGCTTTTATGACATTAAGGTATGTACCCTCTATCCCTACACTATGAAGAGTTTTAATCAAGAAAGGATGCTGTACTTTGTCAAATGCTTTTTCTGCATCTATTGAGAGTACCATATGGTTCTTGTTCTTTCTTTTATTAATATAGTGTATTACACTGATTGATTTGTGGATGTTGAACTAACCTTGCAGGCCAGGAATAAATCCCTCTTGGTTGTGGTGAATAATCCTTTTAATGTACTGTTGGATCCTATTGGCTGGTATTTTGGTGAGAATTTTTACATCCATGTTCATCAGGGATATTCATCTGTAATTCTTTTTTTTTTTAAGATTTTAAAAATTTATTTATTTGACAGAGAGAGACAGCGAAAGAGGGAACACAGCAGGGGGAGTGGGAGAGGGAGAAGCAGGCTTCCCGCCGAGCAGGGAGCCTGACGCAGGGCTTGATCCCAGGACCCTGGGTTCATGACCTGAGCCAAAGGCAAACGCTTAAAGACTGAGCCACTCAGGTGCCCCTGTAATTCTCCTTTTTGATGGGGTCTTTGTCTGGTTTGGGGATCAAGGTAATCCTGGCCTCATAAAACGAGTTTGGAAGTTTTCCTTCCATTTCTATTTTTTTGAACAGTTTCAGAAGAATAGGTATTAATTCTTTTTTAAATGTTTGGTAGAATTCTCCTGGGAACCCATCCAGCCCTGGACTCCTGTTTGTTGGGAGATTTTTGATTACTGATTCAATTTCTTTGCTGGTTATGGGACGGTTCAGATTTTCTATTTCTTCCTGTTTCAGTTTTGGTCATTTATATTAGTTTCTAGGAATGCATCCATTTCTTCCAGATTGCCTAATTTGTTGGCATGTAATTGTTCATAATATCCTCTTATAATTGTATTTCTGCAGTGTTGGTTTTGATCTCTCCTCTTTCATTCATGATTTTATTTGGATCCTTTTCTTTTCTTTTTATAAGACTGGTGAGGTATTTATCATTTTGTTAATTCTTTCATAGAACCAGCTCCTGGTTTCATTGATCTGTACTACTGGGTTTTTTAAAAAATTTCTGTATCATTGATTTCTGCTCTAATATTCATTATTTCCCTTCTCCTGCTGGATTTAGGCTTTATTCTTTTCCCCGCTCCTTTAGGTATAAGGTTAGGTTGTGTATTTAAGACTTTTCTTGTTTCTTGAGAAAGGCTTGTATTGCTATATAATTCCCTCTTAAGACAGCCTTTGCTGCATCTCAAAGGTTTTGGACAGTCACGTTTTCATTTTCATTTGCTTCCACGTATTTTTTAATTCTTTAATTTCCTGGTTGACCCATTCATTCTTTACTAGGCTGTTCTTTAATCTCCATGTATTTGAGTTCTTTCCAAATTTCTTCTTGTGACTGAGTTCAAGTTTCAAAACATTGTGGTCTGAAAATATGCAAGAAATGATCCCAATCTTTTGGTACCTGTTGAGACCTGATTTGTGACCAAGGATGTGATCTATTCTGGAGAATGTTCCATTTGCACTAGAGGAGAATGTGTATTTTGTTGCTTTGGGATGGACTGTTCTGAATATATCTGTGAAGTCCATCTGGTGTAGTGTGTCATTTAAAGCCTTTATTTCCTTGTTGATCTTTTGCTTAGATGATCTGTCTATTTCGGAGAGGGGGGTGTTAAAGTCCCCTACTATTATTGTCGATGCGTTTCTTTGTTTTTGTTATTTTTTGGCTTATATATTTGGCTGCTCCCGTGTTAGGGACATAAATATTTACAATTGTTAGATCTTCTTGTTGGATACACCCTTTAATTATGATATAGTGTCCTTCCTCATCTCTTATTATAGTCTTTGGTTTAAAATCTAATTTGTCTGATTTAAGGATTGCCACCCCAGCTTTCTTTTGATGTCCGTTAGAATGGTAAATGGTTTTCCACCCCTTCACTTTCAATCTGGGGTTGTCTTTAGGTTAAAATGAGTCTCTTGCAGACAGCATATTGATGGGTCTTGCTTTTTTTTATCCAATCTGATACCCTGTGTCTTTTGATTGGGGCATTTAGCCCATTTACATTCAGAGTAACTATTGAAAGATATGAATTTAGTTCCATTGTATTGCCTGTAAGGTGATTGTTACTGTATATTTTCTCTGTTCCTTTCTGGTCTATGTTACTTTTAGGCTCTCTCTTTTCTTAGAGGACCCCCTTTCAATATTTCTTGTAGGGCTGGTTTGGTGATCACAAATTCTTTTAGTTTCTGTTTGTCCTGGAAGCTTTTTATCTCTCCTTCTATTTTCAGTGACAGCTTAGCTGGATATAGTATTCTTGGCTGCATATTTTTCTAGTTTAGTACCCTGTATATATCACACCAATCCTTTCTGTCCTGCCAGGTCTCTGTGGATAGGTCTGCTACCAATCTAATGCTTCTACCCTTGTAGGTGACAGACCTCTTATCCCGAGCTGCTTTCAGGATTTTCTCTTTGTCTCTGAGGTTGGTAAGTTTTACTATTAGATGTCAGGGTGTTGACCTATTTTTACTGATTTTGAGGGGTGTTCTCTGTGCCTCCTGGATTTTGATGCCTGTTTCCTTCCCCAAATTAGGGAAGTTCTCTGCTATAATTTGCTCCAATATACCTTCTGCCCCTCTCTCTCTTTCTTCTTCTTCTGGGATCCTGATTCTAATATTGTTTCACTTTATGGTATCATTTATTTCTTGAATTCTCCCTTCATGATCCAGTACTTGTTTATCTCTCTTTTTTTCAGCTTCTTTATTCTCCATCATTTGGTCTTCTATGTCACAAATTCTCTCTTCTGCCTCATTTATCCTAGAAGTTAGAGCCTCCATTTTTTTTTAAAGATTTTATTTATTTATTTGAGAGAGAGAGAATGAGAGAGAGCACATGAGAGGGGGGAGGGTCAGAGGGAGAAGGAGACTCCCTGCCAAGCAGGGAGCCTGATGCGGGACTTGATCCCAGGACTCCAGGATCATGACCTGAGCCGAAGGCCGTCGCTTAACCAACTGAGCCACCCAGGCGCCCCTAGAGCCTCCATTTTTTATTGCACCTCATTAATAGCCTTTTTGATTTTGACTTGATTGGATTTTATTTCCCCAGAAAGGGATTCTCTAGTATCTTCTATGCTTTTTTTTTTTTAGCCCAGCTAGTATCTTTATAATCATCATTCTGAACTCTAGTTCTGACATCTTCCTAATGTCCATGTTGATTAGGTCCCTAGCAGTCAGTACTGCCTCTTGTTCTTTTTTTTTTTTTTTTTTTTTTTGAGGTGAGTTTTTCCGTTTTGTCATTTTGTCCGGAGAAGAATAGATGAACGAGAGAACAAAATACTAAAAGGGTAACAACGACCCCAGAGAAGTATACACTAAACAAATCAGAAGAGACCCAAAACCAGGGGGAAAAAAAGAATATGATTAAGCTGGTGAATAGAACAGAACCACACACTACATTCTGGGTGTATTTTGGTCTGTGAAAAGAAACTGAATCCCAAAATTTTAAAGAAAGAAAAACTTATATATGTACAAAAATAAGGGTAAATACAATGAAGGGATGGAATATGACTGTAAAAATGAAAATTAAAAAAGATTTCAGAAAAGGAATTGATAAAAAATTGGTTGAAAAAAGAAAGACGAAAATTTTAAAAATAAAGGAGAGAATGTGATCAGGTGGGTGAACAGAACAAAGCTGTACACTAGATTTAGGGTATATTTTGGTCTGTTAGAAGAAACTGCATCCCCAAATTTTAAACAAAGAAAAATTTATATATATCTATACGAAAAATAAGGTTAAATACAATGAAGGGGTAGAATATGACTGTAAAAATGATAATTAAAAAAGATTTTTAAAAAGGAATTGGTAAGAAGTTGGTTGAAAAGGGAAAGAAGAAAAATTTTAAAAATAGGAAAAAAATGAATATTAAAAAAATTAACTTCAAAAGACTAAAGAATCATGGGGAAAAAAGCCATGAATTCTATGTGCATTATTTCCCTAGCGCTGGAGTTTTGCAGTTCTCATTGATCAGTAAACTTGGCCTTGGCTGGATGTTCTTGCTGATCTTCTGGGAGAGGGGCCTGTTGGATTGATTCTCAAAAGTCTTTGACTCAGGCGGAACTGCTCCGCTCTTGCCAGGGGCCAGATTAAGTAATCTGCTCCAATTTGCTCTATGTGGCTTTTGTTCCCTGAAGGCTTTCCATGCAGCTTTGGAGGATGAGAATGAAAATGGTGGCCTTCCAGTCTCTGGCCCCGGAGGTGAGGAGCCCTGGGGCCCCACTCCTCAGTGTGCCCTCAGAGAAAAGCAGTCAATCACTCCTTTCTCCCTGGTCTCCGCCCGCACTCAGTGGTCCCCCAGCTTGTGACCCAGCATTTCTATCTCAGGCACACGATCCTGTTTGGAGTCTCCAAACCCAACGGATTCCTGCAGCACACTCTCCTACTGCTCCCCCCCCAGGGGAGGAAGGGGAGTTTCCCCAGATCTTCCGCTTGTTGGGTCCCTGCTCAAAGAGTAGTGGCCCCAATGTGCCGGGGATCACAGTTTATGGCAACCCCGAGCTGAGAACCCGCTCTTCGGCTCCGTCTCTGCAGCTGGCTTCCCTGCTCCGATACCTGGGAGCTCTGCCACACTCAGGTATCCCCGGTCTTTCTGTGACCCCGAGGGTCCTGAGACTATACTGTCCCACAAGGGTTCCACCCCCCGCTTAGCCACTGGAGCGGCATCCCTCAGCGGAGCCGACTTCTAAAAGTTCTGATTTTGTGCTTCACTGCTCTATCACTTGCCAATAGCCCGCTGATGGAGGCTCCCCACCCCCCATGGTCTATCTTCCCAAATATTCCCTTGGATTCACTTCTCCGCACGCCCTACCTTCCAGAATGTGGTCACTTTTCTGTTCATAGAATTGCTGCTCTTCTTTTCTTCTATCTCCTGTTGAGTTTGTAGGTGTTCAGAATGGTTTCATACCTATCTAGCTGAATTCCTGGGACCAGATGAAATTTACGTCTCCTCCTCCGCCATCTTGCTAGCCCTTCCTTCAAGTCTTTTACCCAAGTCGTTTTCTTATTTTTTCCCAGCTTCATGGGATATGTTTGACATATGATATACAAGTTCAAGATGTACAGCATGATGATTTGATATACATATATACCGCAAAATGATTACCACAATAAGGTTGGTTAACACATCCAACACCTCACATAGTTACCTTTGTGTGTGTGTGTGTGTGTGTGTGTGTGTGTGTGTGTGTATGGTTGAGAACATTTAAGATCTACTTTCTCAGCAACTCTCAGGTATACAATACAGTATTGTTGACTATAGTTACTATGGTGTACATTAGATCCCCAAAACTTTTTCACTTTACAACTGGATGAATTTCCTACCCTTGACTACCATTACCCATCTTCTCCATCCTCCCACCAATCTACTTTCTGTTTCTATGAGTTTGTTTTTTTTAGATTCCACATATAAGTGAGATCATACAGCATTTGTCTTTCTCTGTCTGACTTATTTCACTTAGAATAATGCCCTCAAGGTCCATCCATATTGGTGCAAATGGCAGGATTTCCTTCTTTTTTGTGACTAAATAATATTATATTTTGTATACCACATTTTTTATCCTTTCATCCATCAATATACACTTAGTTTATTTCCATATCTTGGCTATTGTGAATAATTCTGCAATGAACATTGGTGTGCAGATTATCTCTTCAAGATAGTGATTTCATTTCCTCTGGACATATACCCGAAGTGGGCTTGCTGGATCACATGGTAGTTTTATTTTTAATTTTTTGAGAAACCTCTATATTAGTTCCCATAGTGGCTGTACCAACTTACATTCCCACAACATAGCACAAGGGTTCCTCTTTCCCCACATCCTCACCAATGCTGGTTATGTCTTGTCTTTTTGATAACAGACATCCCAACAAGTGAAGTAGTATCTCACTGTTGTTTTGATTTGCATTTCCCTGATGACTAGTAATGTTGAGCACCTGTTCACATACCTGTTGGCCATTTGTATATCTTCTTTGGAAAAATGTCTATTCAGGTCTTTTGCCCATTTTTAAATTGGATTATGTGGTTTTTTTGCTCTCGAGTTGTATGAGTTCCTTACATATTTTGGATAATAACCCCTTATCATATATATGGTTTACAAATATTTTCTCCCATTCTTTTTTTTTTTATTTTTGAGTTTTAAGAGTTCTCTGTATTTTTATTTTTTTAAAGACTGATTTTAGAGATAGCGCTCACACATGTGTGATTAGGGGCAGAAACAGAGAGACAAGCAGTCTCTGCACTGTGTGGGGGGCCTGATATGGGGCTCCATCTCATGACTGTGAGATCATGACCTGAGCCAAAATCAAGAGTCAGACGCTTAACTGACTGAGCCACCCAGGGGCCCCTGTGTAGATTTTAGATAATAGTCCTCTGTCAGATGTGTCTTTTGTAAACACTTTTTCCCAGTCTGTGGCTTGTCTTCTCATTTTCTCGACAGTGTCTTCTACAGAGCATAAGTTTTTAATTTTAATAAAGTCCAGTTTATCAGTTATTTCTTTCATGGATCATGCCTTTGGTGATATAAATGCCATCACAAAACCTAAAATCATCTAGATTTTCTCCTATGTTATTTTCTAGGATTTTATAGTTTTGTATTTCACATTTAAGTCTATAATCCATTTTAAGTTAATTTTTGTGAAGGGTCTAAGATCTGTGTCTAGATTCTTTTTTTTTTTTTTTTTTTTTGTATTTTGATGTCCAGTTGTACCAACACCATTGGTTGAGAACTATCTTTTCTTTGTTGTATGTCTTTGCTCCTCTGTCAAAAGCCAGTAACTATATTTGTGTGGGTCTATTTCTAGGTTCTATTGTGTTCCATTGATCTAATTTGTCTATTATTTTGCCAATACTACACTGTTATAATTACTGTAGCTTTATAGTTAAGTCTTGAAATTGTGTTATTTATTAGTAGTATAACAAGAAATGTTCATCTTAAAAATCAGAAAATACAGATAAGCACTTTAAAACATTAAAAAAATGCTTATCCTGTCCACCTAGAAGCAACCTCCTTTACTAGCACTGTGAGCTTTCTTCAAGATTCATGCGTGTGTGTATAAACATATGTATAATTAAATGGAATAGCCCTAGTCTCATGGAGAATCACAGTATGGAGGAGACACAGCCACTACACAATAGTCACAAGATACTTAGTTAAAGCTTGAGTGTTAGGAAGAGATACAGGTTCTAGAGTGACCTGAGAGCCATGAAGGTTGTGTGGAGTTAGGTGAAAAGGGACTGAGGAGTGATAGCAAAATGTTTCTGGAAGTGAGAAGAGACTGCTAAAGGCACAGAAGTGAGAGCGAACTTGGCAGTTATGAGGATCTGAAAGAAGTTCTGTAGGTCTGGAGCACAGAGACTAGTCAAAGGCTGGAGGAGTGGAAGGGAGAATTTCAGGCAAGAAGAGTGAAGGATGGGGCTGGAGGGGCAAGAAGGAATAGCTCACAAAGGGCCTTGCAAGTTATATTAAGGAGTTAGGCTTTATCTGAAGGCAGTGAACAACCAGGAGGTTGACTGGCCATGGGAGAAAGGGAATTGGAGAGTGGCAAGACTGGATGTAGGAGGTAACCACTCGTTCATTCCACAAATATTTATTGAATACCTACTATATGGCAGGCAGTGTTCTACATGTCGGAAGTATAGCTGTGTACAAGAAAGAAAAAAGTGTCACTCTCGTGGTCTTTATATTTTAGTCAGGGAGACAGATAACAAACACATAACTAACTTCAGAGAGAGAAATAGGTGCTGTGAAGAAACAAAAATCGGGTAATAGAGAGCAACTGACAAAGGGTAGTAAGAGATAGGGTGCCAGAGGGAGACAGGTTATGTGCAGTGTTAGAGAGCTGGAAGCAAAGATGTGGTTCATTCCCTAGATGAGGATGCAGTCTTGCTGGTAAGGAATATGGTTAAGAACTAGCAGACCCAGTGTATATAAAGATGCCCTTAAATGGAAGCATCTTGCTAGGAAGTCTTCTCACTTGGTGACGTAAGTCTGAGTTTTAAAAAGCAGTGATGTGGCAAGAACCTGGTTTCCTTCTCAATTCTGGCAGGACCCTTCTTGTGCAGAGGGATCAGGGGGCAAGTGAAAAGTTGAGACAGATGGGATCTCCACTCTATAGCTATATCACTTCCTACAAATCCTGTATCATAGACTAAATAAATTAGGAATTTAAAGTAGGAGTGTCCATCTCTGTGCATGTGTGTGCATGTTTGTTCTCTTCTTGCCAATCTGTTATCTAATCTGGAACATTGCAGGAAGGCAAGGAAGACCTTTTTAACATAAGCACATTTATTTAAGCTAAGAACTGAATAAGAAGGAGCCACACTTATAAAATGTTGATAGGAGAGCATTCCAAGAAGAGAGAACAAAAGGGTGGTGAATTTGGAATGTTTGAGCTAAAGAAGAACCGGGATATATAGTGACTGGAATTCCAGCTGCAATATATAGTGACTGCATGGGAACCAGCTGTAAATGAGGTTTGAGAGGGAAGCAGTGCCCAGAACACTCAAGATCTTAAAAGTCTTGGCAAGTGTTTATATTTCAAGTACAGTGAGAAATGATTGGAGGGTTTCAAGCCGGGGAGAGGAATGATCTGAATTTTTTTTAAAAGATTACTTTGGCCTATGTGTAAAGAATGGATTGTAAAGGGGAAAGATTGGAAACATGGAGCCCAATGAGGAGACTATTGGAGAACTCCAAGCAGAAGGTAGAAGTGGCTTTAATAAGGGCAGAAGTGATGAAGATGTAGGGAAGTGGATAAATTCAAAATCTTCTGGAGGTATAATTAAGACCTATGAATGAATTGGATGTACCAGGGAAGGGGTGGTAGTGGTGGTGATGAAGGAATAAGAGAAATTGAGGAAGACTCCTGGCCTTTGGCTTGAGAACTAGGTAGATGATACCATTTACCAAGATGGGGGGAATGGAGCAGATGTAGGTTTGAAAAATCAAAAATTCCATTTTTTAAAAGATTTATTTATTTTAGGGGGGAGGGGCAGAGGAGAGGGAGAGAGAGAATCTCGAGCAGACTCCCCGCTGAGTGCAGAGCCCAAAGCGGCTCTTGACCTGGGGCTCGAAATCATGACCTTGAGATCATGACCTGAGCTGAAATCAAGAGTTGGATGCTCAACAGACTGAGCTACCCAGTGCCCCCAAAATTCCATTTCTAACATTCAGTTTGAAATACCTATTAGACATTCACATGGAGCTGTCAAATAGCTTTCATTATAAAGACTTTGTCTATCTCTTGTTAAAATATATCCCTAAATATTTCACATATTTGCTGTTACTGTAAATAGTAGTTTTAAATTTCATTTTCCATTTTTCCATTGCTAGTATATAGAAATACAATTGATTTTTTTAAAAAGATTATTTATTTATTTATTTGAGAGAGAGAGAATGAGCAGGGGGAGGGCAGAGGGACAAGTGGACTCCCTGCTGAGCAGGAACTCGACATGGGGCTAAATCTCAGGACCCTGAGATCATGACCTGAGCCGAAGTCAGATGCTTAACTGACAGCCACCCAGGTGCCCCAAAATACAATTGATTTTTATATATTGACCATGTATCCTGTGATCTTATTGAATTACTAGTTCTAGTGGCAGGTGTTTTTTTTTTTTGGCTTTGCTTCTGCAGATTCCATAGAGTTTCCTACATACACATCACCTTGTCTGTGAATAATAACTTTCACTTTTTCCTTTTCAATCTGTGTATCTTTCATTTCTTTTTCTTGCCTATGCAACTGGCTTAGCTGTCCAGTACAATGATGAACAGAAGTAGTGAAAACAGACATTCTTGCTTTCTTTTCTATCTTAGAGAGAGAGCATTTAGTCTTTCACCTTTAAGTATAATGTTAGCTTTAGGTTTTTTTTATAGACGTCCTTTATCAGATTGAGGGAGTTCCCTTCTACTCCTAGGTTTTTGGGTGCTTCTATGATGGAGGGTGCTGAATTTTGTCAAATGCTTTTACTAGTATCTATTGTATAATTATCGTTTGTTTTTTCTCCTTTATTCTGATAATGTGTTGCATTGCATTGATTTTTAAATTTTAAGCCAGCTTTTCATTCTTGAGATAAACTCCACTTCTTTATATTCTTTTTAATATATTACTGATTTGATTTCCTAATATTTTAATAGAAAATTTTATGCCTATGTTTGTAAGAGATATTGGTCTGTAATTTCACCTTCTTATAATGTCTTTGTCAGATCTTGGTCAGGATTACACTGGCTTCATAAAATGAAATTCCCTTCTGTATTATTTGAGAACATTCATGTAATATTGCTATTACTTTTTCCTTAAACATTTGATAAAATTAACCAATGAAGAATCTGGGCTTAGAGTTTTATGAGAGGATTACAAATTTGATTTCTTTGATATGGGGATATTTAGATTTTAAAATCTCTGATGTCAATTTTATTAAGTTGTGTATTTGATGCAATTTGTCCATTTTATTTAAGTTGTTCATTTATTTTTTTATTTTTTTTAAAGATTTTATTTATTTATTTGACAGAGAGAGACAGCGAGAGCAGGAACACAAGCAGGGGGAGTGGGAGAGGGAGAAGCAGGCTTCCTGCCGATCAGGGAGCCTGATGTGGGACTCGATCCCAGGACCCTGGGATCATGACCTGAGCCGAAGGCAGACGCTTAACGACTGAGCCACCCAGGCGCCCTAAGTTGTTCATTTATTAACAAAGTTATTCATAGTATTCATTTTTTAAAGTATGTAAGATCTGTAGTAATGTCTCTTTTTTCATTTTAATTTTGGTAATTTGTGTTTTCTTTTTTCCTTCATCATTCTTGGTAAAGATTTATCAATTTTGTTTTTTTTTTTTTTTTTTCAAAGAAACAATTTTTGCTTTGGCTTTCTCTACTTGTATTTTATATTTCATTGATTTTATACATTCTTTTTCAAAATAAGCATTTAAAGCTATTAATTTTCCTCTAAGCACTGCCTTAGATGTATCCCACAAATTTTGATATGTTGTGCTTTCACTATCATTCAGATCAAAATATTTTCTAATTCCTTGGGATCTCTTTGACTTATGGGTTATCTGGTAATATGTTAGTTCCACATATTTGGGGATTTTCTGGACATTTTATTGTAATCAACTCCTAATTTAACACTGTTGTGGTCAAAAAATATACTCTGTAAGATTTCAGTCTTTTGACAATTAGTGATATATTTATTTTGTGGCACAGCATATAGTCTATCTTGAAGAATGTTCAATGTGCTCTTGAAAAGAATGTGTATGTAGTAGTTCCATGCAGTGTTTGATAAATGTCAATAGGTCAAGGTGGTTGATGGTATTGGTCAAATATTCTATGTCTTTACTAATTTTTTTGTGTTCTATAAATTACTAGGGAAGTATTAAAACCTCAATCTACTATTATGGGTTTGTGTACTCCCTTGAGATCTGTCAATTTTTGCTTCATGTCTTTTAAAGCTCTGTTATTAAGTGCATATAAATTTTGGATTTTTATTTCTTCTTTATGAATTGTTTATTAAGAAAATTCCTCTAGCAATACTCTTAATTTCACAGTCTATTTTATCTGATATCAATTAATATAGCCACTCCAGCTTCCTTATGATTAGAATTTGCATGGTATATCTTTTTCCACTCTTTTACTTATCTGTGTCAGTATATTCAAAATGCAACTCTTGTACATAACTGAGTGTTGCTCTTTTATTCAGTTTGATGATCTGGAATATATGGTCCATTTACATTAGTGTAATTATTGATATGATTGATTTTTTTTTAAGATTTAAAAAATTTTTTATTTATTTGAGAGAGAGAGTGAGAGAGAGAGCACAAGAGCGGGTAGGGTCAGAAGGAGCAGCAGACTCCCCGCTGAGCAGGGAGCCTGATGCGGGACTCGATCCCGGGACTCCAGGATCATGAAGTAAGTTGAAGGCAGTCACCCAACTGACTGAGCCACCCGGGAGCCCCTGATATGACTGATTTAAGTCTATCATTTTGCTATTTGTTTTCTCTTTGTCTCTTCTATATTTTGTTCCTTTACCTCTTTTTTCTTGCCTTTTTTTTTCTTTTGTATTTCATTTTATCTCCTCCACTAGCTTTTTAGATATACTTTTTTCTTTTAAAGGTTGCTTCAAGAAACACAATATACATCCATAACTTAGCAGTCTATCATGAATTAATATTCTATCACTTCACATGTAATGCAAGAATCTTACATTATGTTTTAAACCTCACAATATAGTATTATATATATTTTTTCTTTAAACAGTTATCTTTTGAAAGAAACTTAATAAATGAGAAAAAATTTTTTTTTACCCACACATGCACCATTTCTGGTGCTTTACATTTCCTGGAATAAATCCCAATTTCCATCTTGCATCCTTTTTTTCAACTTGAAGAACCTGCTTTACCATTTCATTTCTTGGAATGCAGTCCTACTGGTGAATTCTCTCAGCCTTTTTTCTGCAAATATTTTTATTTTTCTTCATTTTTTAAAAAGATTTTATTTATTTGACAGAGAGAGAGAGCAAGAGAGGGAACACAAGCAGGGGGAGTAGGAGAGGGAGAAGCAGGCTACCCACTGAGCAGGGAGCCCAATGAGGGGCTTGATCCCAGGACCCTGGGATCATGACCTGAGCTGAAAGCAGACGCTTAATGACTGAGCTACCCAGGTGCCCCTACTTTCAGTTTTTAATAGACTATTTGTAGAGTAGTTTTAGGTTCACAGCAAAATTGAGGGAAAAGTAGAGAGTTCCCTTATATCCTTTAAACAACCCCTCAACCACCACCACTATTGGTCTTCATTTTTCAAAAATATTTTCACTGGATATAGATTCCTAGATTAACAGTATTTTTGCCAATGTCCTCTGGGTAGCATTATTTCTGGTGAAAAATCAGTGATAATTCTTATTGTTGTTCTCCTATCTGTAATGTATATTTTCTCCTCTAGGTACCTTCAGAATTTTATTTTTTACTTTTAGAAATTTGACTATGTTGTTGCCTGGGCATGGTTTCCTTTGTACTTTTTCCTGCTTGGTGTTCATTGAGCTTGTAGGACCTGTGAATTGTTATTTTTCTTCAAATTTGGGAACATTTTAGCCATTATTTCTTTAACTATTTTCTTCTACCCTAATCTTTTTCTCCTCTTATTCTAGGACTGCAATTATATATGTTAGACCATTGATACTGTCCAATGGTTATTGTCCTTTTTTTTTTCCTGTCTATTTTTCCCCTCTGTGAGCATCACTCTGGATAATTCCTATGTTCCTATCTTTAATTTCACTGATCTTTCCTTCTGTAGTTTCTATCTGCTATTAATTCTACCCATTGAATTTATATTTCAGATGCTATATTTTTCAGTTCCCAAATTTCTATTTCTTTTTTTTTTATTGTTTCTATTTCTTTAGTAAGAGTTTCCATCTGCTTACCCAGTATGAAAATCTTTTCCTTTAAGTCTTTAAGTATATTTATAGTAGCTGTTTAAAAGTTCTTGTCTTCTGTTTACAACATTTGTCATCTATGGGTCAATTTCTATTGTCCTTTTTTTTTTTTTCTGATTTTTTTCATGTCCAGAAATTTTCCATTTTATGCTGGACATGGTTAATGCTAATTTTTTTTAGTGTCAGGATTTAGTTGCCTTCCTTTAAAATATGTTGTGTCTTGCTCTTTTTTTCCTTAATTTTTTTAAAGTAGGATCCATGCCCAACGTGGGGCTTGAACTCACAAAGAGTCACATGTTCTACTGACAGAGCCAGCCAGGCACCCCTGTTGTGTCTTCTCTTAATCAACAGTTAATTTACTTGTGGGTAAGCTTGATTCTTTTGAGGCTTATTTTTAAACTTTACTGGAGGGGCACCTAGGTGGCTCAGTCAGGTAAACATCTGCCTTTAGCTCTGGTCATGGCCTTGTGGTCCTGGGATCGAGCCCCGCATCAGGCTCTCTGCTCAGCAGCAAGGCTGCCTCTCCCTCTGCCTCTCCTTCTGTGATCTCTCTCACTCTCACTCTCTCTCAAATAAGTAAATAAAATCCTTTTTTTTTTAAGATTATTTATTTGACAGAGAGAGACACAGTGCGAGAGGGAATACAAGCCGGGGAGTAGGAGAGGGAGAAGCAGGCCTCCTGCGGAGCAGGGAGCCGGATGTGGGGCTCGATCCCAGGACCCTGAGATCATGACCTGAGCCAAAGGCAGGAGCTTAATGACTGAGCCACCCAGGCGCCCCAGTAAATAAAATCTTAAAAAAAAAACTTTACTGGGGTGCCTGGGTGGCTCAGTTGTTGGGTGTCATGAGTTGTCAGGTCATGAGTTCAAGCCCCACATTGGGCTCTGCACGGGGAATGGAACCTACTTAAAAATTCAATAAATAGGGGCACCTGGGTGGCTCAGGCAGTTCAGTGTCTGACTCTTGTTTCACCTTGGGTCCTGATCTCAGTCATGGGATCTAGCCCCAAGTTGGGCTACAAGCTCGGCATGGAGTCTGCTTAAAGATTCTCTCCCTCTGCCCTCCCTGCCTCACCTCCCCAGTTCTCTCTCTCTCTCAAATAGATAAATAAATCTTTTTTAAAAAATTAAATAAATTAGGGGCACCTGGGTGGCTAGTCAGTTAAGCAAGCATCTGCCTTTGGCTCGTGTAGTGATCCTGGGGTCCTGGGATCGAGCCCTGGGTAGGGCTTCCTGCTCAGTGTGGACTCTGCTTGAGATTCTCTCTCCCTCTTCCTCTGCCCCTCCCCCTGCTCTCTCACTCTCCCTCCCCCAGATAAATAAATAAAATTTTAAATAAGTTAATTAAAATTTTTTTAATAAAAAAATTACAAGTCTTATGAGAAAAAAACAGATGACATTAAAATCATGAGAAAGCAACAATAGGCAGAATGGGGAGCACCACCCTTCGAAAGAGTGGTAGTCATGGAAGGAGCATTTGGAGAAATGAAATTTATGTTGGGAACAGATGGTTGAGGAGACAATCATGTGAGGAACAGGGGGTCACATTTCAGGCAGAAGGAACAGCCATATGCAAAAGCTCTAAAACAGGAATGAGCTTAGCATGTTTCAGAAAGAGAAAGGCCACTGTGGCTGTAGAGTACTTGGTGAAGGAAGAAAGACATCGGATGAAACTGGAGAGGTAAGCAGGGGGCCACAGGAATAGGAATTTTATTTCAAGTGCTATGGGAAACCAATGGCAGGTTTTAAGCAGGAAACTGACATGATCTTAAATTCTTTTTTTTTTTTTTTTAAGATTTTATTTATTTATTTGAGAGAGAGAGAATGAGAGAGAGCACATGAGAGGGGGGAGGGTCAGAGGGAGAAGCAGACTCCCTGCCGAGCAGGGAGCCCGACATGGGACTCAATCCAGGGACTCCAGGATCACGACCCGAGCCAAAAGCAGTCGCTTAACCAACTGAGCCACCCAGGTGCCCTGATCTTAAATTCTTAAAGATCACTCAAGCTCTTCTGTGAATGGACACGAGGGAGTCAAATGTGGATAAAACAGGAAGGCTAGATAGGAAACTATTGTAGGAATCCAAGCAAGTGACGATAGCTTGGATAAAGTGGAGACCCTGGAGACTGAGGAAAGGGAGGAGATTTATGATATTTCTGGAGGTATGGCTGGCAGGACTTGGGATGGACCAACCATGGGGGCTCACTGGGAATGAAGTTTCAAAAGTGAGTCCCAGGTCTTTAGCTTGTTCACTGAGTGAACAGAGCATTTACAATGATTGGGAAGACAGGTTTGGGAGGTGAAGTGGGACATGGAAAGTTTGGGCTTAGATATCTTAATTTGGATATGATGGTATGACACCCCAGCGGAAGTGGAAAGAAGGCATTGGATATGTGAGTTAGAAGCTTCAAAGAATAGTCTGGACTACACATATAAATTTATTTTATTTTTTTAAGATTTTATTTATTTGCCAGAGAGAGAGAGGGAGATAGGTAGAGGGAGAAGCAGGCTCCCCACTAAGCAAGGAGCCCGATGTGGGATTTGATCCCAGGGCCTGAGATCATGACCTGAGCCAAAGGCAGACTCTTAACTGACTGAGCCACCCAGGGCCCAACACATATAAATTTAATGAGAAATGCTCTTTGTGGGGTGCTTGGGTGGCTCCGTTGATTGAGCGTCTGCCTTTGGCTCAGGTCATGATCCCAGGGTCCTGGGATCAAGCCCTGCATCGGGCCCCCCATTCAGCAGGGAGCCTGCTTCTCCAGCTCCCTTTGCTGTTCCCCCTGCTTGTGCTTTCTGGCTCTTTCTTTCTCTGTCAAATAAATAAATAAAATCTTAAGAAGAAAGAAAGAAAGAGAGAGAGAGAAAGAGAAAGAAAGAAAGAAAAAAAGAAAGAAATGCTCTTTTTGTGTTTTCAGCATAAAGCCTGAAAGTAATTACATCTAATGACATGAACATTTAGAGTTTTGCAATCTTTTTTTTTTAAGATTGTATTTATTTATTTGACAAAGAGAGAGCACAAGCAGGGGGAGCGGCAGGCAGAGGGAGAGGGAGAAGCAGGCTCCCTGCGGGGGCTGGATCCCAGAACCTGGGATCATGAGCCCAGGGGAAAGCAGATGCTTAACCAACTGAGCCACCCAAGTGCCCCTAGAGTTTTCAACCTAAAATGATATAGCTGTTAACTAGACTTACTGTGGTCATTTTGCAATACATACAACTGTCAAATCATTATACTGTATATCTGTCACTAATAATAATGTTATATGTCAGTTATACCTCAATAAAAAGAAGAGCAATGGGTTAGAAATTTTTACAAAATGATTTAGCAATGGGAAGATCTTGCACTTACATGGGGACTTTCCCTCAAAAAATGCAATGCAAGTTGAATCAGAATGGCTGATAAGAATGAGGAAGCCTGAGGCACCTGGGTGGCTCAATCCTTAAGCTTCTGCCTTCAGCTCAGGTCGTGATCCCAGAGTCCTGGGATCGAGCTCCTAGGATCAATCCCCGCATCGGGCTCCCTGCTCCGTGGGAAGCCTGCTTCTCCCTCTCCCGCCCCCCTTGCTTGTGTTCCCTCTCTCGCTGTCTCTCTGTCAAATAAATATATAAATAAAATCTTAAAAAAAAAAAATGAGAAAGCCTTACACCTGGGAGGAAGCAGTGGAAAGACTGGCCCCATCCCTACAGAAGGGCCTGGAGCCCTCCCCCGCAGTGAGGTATCCAATTCTGCCAGGGCTGAATTGCTCGGCCACATTTTTATAAAAACTCTAACTCAGTTCTTTAAAAACAAAAAAAAGAGTTTAGATTCCATTGTGCTTGGTAAAGGGGTCTCTTTTCTGGGTTGCCATATTTAGCCTTTCTGGATGAAAATTTTTGTTTTGGTTCAGTAAGTAA
Source organism: Mirounga leonina (assembly GCF_011800145.1). NCBI lineage: Eukaryota > Metazoa > Chordata > Mammalia > Carnivora > Phocidae > Mirounga > Mirounga leonina. The sequence goes on along the minus strand of NW_023270418.1, from coordinate 28,669,176 downwards.
AATGAAGTGTTGAGCACATTGTAAGTGTCAACTCAATGACTCGCTGCTATTATTAACATTAGAAAAAAAGGACCCTGACCTGAGAGCCAGAGGTTTGGGGTTCATTTCTTTATTTCCTTATACTAGTATGTAAGGAAAAAAAGAAATGCATTGGCTCACCTAGCCTGGAAGACTAGCCAGATGGGTTACAGAACTAAACAGCTCTGGAAACCACGGCCTCTGGAAGTAGCAGTTTGACACTTTCTAACGTCCCTGCTTTTCTTTCCCTGTTGGCCGGATTCTCTCTTACTGCAGAAAGATCTTCTGCATGTGACAGACAACTTGGCTATGCCTGCCGAGCAACCCTAGCAGAAAGAATGCTCCCCCACCCCCTGCTTCCATGAATTAATCCCAGGGAGTGACTCTCATGGGCTGGAGGTCACATGTCCAACCCTCGGGCCAATTACTGCTGTCAGAGAAATGAGTCGGTTGGCCAGGCCCAGGTCACAAATCCAGCTGTGGATCCGGGCTGCGGGGAACAGGATCTGTTCCTTCTTGTGGGAGGTCACAAATCAAAAGCGATCATAGCACCTTAGTATTGCTATTCTGTCACTTCCCTGCAGGCTGCTGGGTCTCATGGCCATTCTGACCCATGGTTTCCTCATGTGATAAAATGGAAATTTCTGACTGATCTGCCTCACTTGCTTCCTTTCTTTTTTTTTTTAAATAATGAGGGTCAGGGCAACCCTCTCAGGTCCCCTCCCTCCTCGGGAGCTTTGTACTATCACTTTGCTATCACTCAATAAACCTTGCTTTGCTGCCCACCAAAAATACATACATACATACATACATACATACATACATACATAAAAAATGAGGGTCGGGCGCCTGGGTGGCTCAGTTGGTTGAGCGACTGCCTTCGGCTCAGGTCATGATCCTGGAGTCCCTGGATCGAGTCCCGCATCGGGCTCCCTGCTCGGCAGGGAGTCTGCTGCTCCCTCTGACCCTCCTCCCTCTCATGCTCTCTGTCTCTCATTCTCTCTGTCCCAAATAAATAAAAAAAAAAAAATGAGGGTCAGAGGACACATGGCATGTAGAAATGCCATACACCTATTATCTTAGTGAACAATATCAGTCAGGCCAAACTACTTTAACCAAGCTCATTGGATAACAATTTGTTAACTTGTGGTGAAAGCCGTAACTGTTTTTTAAAACATTCAATACTTTCAACAACAAAAACTGGTAGAATGATGAGGCTACCCAATTTAGTTGCCTTACAGGACCGGCTGGGGACTCCATCTAAGAAACTGAGTTTTTATCAAAGGCATTGTCTTTATTTATTTATTTTTTGAAGATTTTTATTTATTTGACAGAGAGAGACACAGCGAGAGAGGGAACACAAGCAGGGGGAGTGGGAGAGGGAGAAGCAGGCCTCCCGTGGAGCAGGGAACCCGACGCGGGGCTCAATCCCAGGACCTGGGATCATGACCTGAGCCGAAGGCAGATGCTTAACAACTGAGCCACCCAGGCGCCCCATTTTTTTTTTTTTTAAGATTTTATTTATTTGAGAGACAGAGTACAAACAGGGAGGGGCAGAAGGACAAGCAAACTCCGCGCTGAGCTCGGAGCCGGACTTGGGGCTCGATCCCAGGACCTGGGATCATGACCTGAGCTGAAGGCAGACGCTTAATGACTGAGCCACCCAGGCGCCCCAAAGGCATTGTCTTTAGGTGAATACCAGAGATATGGTGTCTTGAGTAAAACTTTCATCAAAAAAGCATAGATTTCTAGAGCCAGAAGGCATGTGGCTTCTTCACTTTAGACGAGGAATCTTGAGGCCAGAGAGGTTGACATGACGTCCAAATTACACAGCAGTAGGTGGAGTGGAGGACGGGGTCCGAGGTCTTTCAAACACCAAACTTTATCTTTTCTGTTCTACCATTGCCTCCCTTCCTGGCTACCTCCTACTGGAACTTGATGGATTCTTGTCTAACTCAGAAATGCATTTAGAATAGAATTTGATTGCAGTGTGATATTACAATTATTCAGATAGATGGTGAGGGGATTGGGAAACTCCCAGGAGAGACGGGGCTGGTCCTGCTTCATTCCTGTACATCTGGGGCTCACAGGATTGGTGGGGAGGCAGCTGGTCAGAGGGCAGTTCCTTTCTTGTTCTGCAGACAACAGCTGCAGCGAAACTAAAGAACACATAGTAAGTTCTCGATAAATAGACTTTGCTGATAAACCCACCTGACAATAAGAAGAGCCTTAAAATGTTCTTTATCATTTTGATCTCCTAATTGCACATCTAGAACTATCCTAATGCTCATGATATACACGAATATCTTAGGTTTTTAAACAAAAGTTCATCACTGGAATATTTATACAAGCTACAGCTTCTACACTAATGTCTAATGATAGGGAAAAGACTAAATATATTAGGGTGTATGTATATGATGGCTTGCTACAGTGACATGGACGATCTTGTCATCATTATAATGAACCTAAGCTTAGCCTTTCTCTTTAATTTTTCCTTAAAGATCTTATTTATTTGACAGAGAGAGAGCACACACAAGCAGGGGGAGCGGCAGGCAGAGGGAGAGGGAGAAGCAGGCTCCCAGGGAGCTAGATGACAATGGGGGCTGGATCCCAGGACCCTGGGATCATGACCTGAGCTGAAGGCAGATGCCCACCCGACTGAGCCACCCTGGTGTCCCTCCCTTTTATTTTAAAAAGAGATCCTTTGTACTGTAAAGTGTGGCATTAAAAGACTAGCAGAAAGCTGACCTGGGTGCCTCAGGGGCAGTGTAGACCAATTCCCTGGGGAATATCTGCAGCTCTGGGGCCTGTGGGTTTAGACCTGCCTTCTCCCATTTCACAAAGGCAAGCCTGAGGGTCTGTGGGGAAGAAGGCACCCCAGACAAGTAAGGACAACCACACTGACTCTGCTACGTCTTCTCTGAACCAGGGTGGCCTTATATCAAACACATTCATTGAACCTACTGTTTAGGAACTATAGTTATCATTAGGTCTGGGGGTAAATTCCAGCTCCAGGTCTCCTATTTTTTTTATATGTGGCTGCAGCGCCTTGGACCTCAGTCACCTTACCTATAAAAGAGTGGGTTTAACATACCTGTCTGTAAGGTGCTTCTACTCTAGACAGTCATGAGATCCCACTAAGAAAATTCCACGAGTTCATCCTCCATGGGCCCCTTGCCCCACCTCCTCCCATGTTCTAGAATGTGGTAAACTGAAGGAATACTCTTTCTAGTCATCCCTGTGCCTCTAATAAAAGTGTGATCTCGAGACTCTTTCTCTTTAAGCACTAGACATCATGATTTTCTTTCATCTTAACTTACAGAGCTATTACAAATGATTTTTCGTAATGCAAGGACTGATTCAGTTCACTTTATTAGAACACACTGTAAGGTACTGTGTTCACTGTGTCCCCACAAATTAGCTAATTTCATAGCAACCCAGCCACCAAAAGATGGCTTTGATCTTTAATGGTCTGAGGCGTTGTCAACTGACAAAACGCTGCAACAGGAGCCAAGCACAGCCAACACTCTTCCTCCTCTACTTGTTGACTTTGTGAAGGACTCAGTCCTTGTCTATGACGTCTGTGATTCTTGACAAGACACATCAAAATCTGAACTCACATCTCAGGTTGTTCCAATGGCCTTTTGTACTCATGTTACTGAAACATGGTCTGATGAGAATTGGCAGGAGGGCCTTCAGCTGATTTCTCCATTCCCTTAGCCTGAATAGCTGGAGGAGTATTCACAAGTCCCAATTTGGAAATATGCATATGATTCATTTCCTGGATAAGGCAAGTTAATGGGATCAGCAGAGCCCACGAGGCAAAGGATTTGTCCAGTTGGCCCCTGGGTCAGGCCTGGGAATAGATTTTTTACAATCTCCATGATCATGTATGTAGGAGCACAGGGAAACGAGAAGACATTAGGGTATCTGTCTGGTGGCCTATAGTCCTGCTAACCTGTATTTTTTTCAGGCTGAAACGATCAGTTATTTCAACAAATTTATTGATTCCACGTAGAACCCCAAACTAGGGTACTTTGAATATACCAGGTAGAAAGAAACAGAATTTACAGTCCCTGCCCCGGAGCCAAAATACAGGACACTGTGTCCCCACAAATTAGCTAATTTCATAGCAACAAATTTACTGATTCCACTTCTGAAATAAGAGCACTTGCAAAGGAAAGAAACATGAAGGCAACTCCATGTCACACACACTTCTTAAATGTTGAGAAGTAGAAAAAGGAGTAATTGGCATCTATCCTCTTGACCTCTAATCACTAATTTGTCTTTCTTTTCCAGTGGTCTTAAACTAGGCATGATCCATATGATATTGGACTTTGTATTCCCAGCGCCTATTAAAATAACTGACAAAGAGCAGACACTCCACAAATGTTAATGAAACACTTGGTGAATGGTTTTAGGAAGGTGGGGTTAATCAAAGAATCATCCTACAAGTGGCATTTTAAAACTATAAACGTTTTTTTCTGAAGGTAAAAGTAATACATGCTCATAATAAAAAATTCAGAAAGTATTAAAGAAAATATAAATGGGGGCTTCTGGGTGGCTCAGTTGGTTAAGCGACTGCCTTCGGCTCGGGTCATGATCCTGGAGTCCTGGGATCGGGTCCCGCATCAGGCTCCCTGCTCAGCGGGGAGTCTGCTTCTCCCTCTGACCCTCCCCCTTCTCATGTTCTCTCTCTCTCATTCTCTCTCTCTGTCAAATAAATAAAATAAAATCTTTTTTTTTTAAAGATTTATTTATTTATTTGACAGAGAGAGACACAGCGAGAGAGGGAACACAAGCAGGGGGAGTGGGAGAGGGAGAAGCAGGCTCCCCGCGGAGCAGGGAGCCAGATGCGGGATTCGATCCAAGGACCCTGGGATCATGACCTGAGCTGAAGGCAGTCGCTTAACCAACTGAGCCACCCAGGCGCCCTAAAATAAAATCTTTAAAAAAAGAAAATATAAATGACCTTGTTCCACTCATCCAGAAATAGTTAACTATTATCATTTCCTTTTAGAGTGACGATTATCTCCTCAGCCAGTAAAATTTCATCACATTATTTTTTTTTTTTTAAGATTTTATTTATTTATTTGACAGAGAGAGAATGAGAGAGCACATGAGAGGGGGTAGGGTCAGAGGGAGAAGCAGACTCCCTGCTGAGCAGGGAGCCCGATGCGGGACTCGATCCCGGAACTCCAGGATCATGACCTGAGCCGAAGGCAGTCGCTTAACCAACTGAGCCACCCAGGCGCCCCTCATCACATTATTTTTAATGTCTGCTTAATATTCCACTGATAGGCATCTAGGTGGCTGCCATTTTTTGCTGTCATAAATATTTCTTCAATGACTATTTTTTTGGTTATAAATATTTTTCCCCAAAAGATTTCCTTAAAGCAGAGCCAGACCTATAAATACAGAGAACAAACTGGTGTTGCCAGAGGGGAGGAGGTGGGGGGGGGCGGGGAGTAAAATGGGTGAGGGCAAGTGGGGAGATAGGCTTCTAGTTGAATTAAGTCATGGGAATAAAAAATACAGCATAAGGGGGAAAAAAATTTCCTTGGGCTATATCCTGAAACATGAAATTATTGGAAACATTTTTAAGGTTCTAAATAAAGTTACCAAACTAGTTTTCCAGAAAGTTTCATCAATTTACATTCCCACTAAAAGAATACGCTACAGGAATAATGGTTGTAGCAAGGTCTTTCTTTCTTTTTCTTCAGGGAGATTAAGCAACTTTACAGAAAAATAAAGAATGTCAAACTATGAAATGTTTTCACCATGGCAGAGTCTCCTCTGTTATTTAATACCCATGATATTTTTACAAAACTTTAATCGAGTACTCTGGGTTCTGCTCTTTTCACCACAAAGTACTTTCTACTTATAAATATAGTTCACATCGTGGTCATTTTTAATCACTCTGTAATTCCTCATTGTGCTAATATATCCCAGTGAGCCTGAAGGTTTTCTTATTGTCAGGATTTGTAGCTGTCTCCAGTCTTTACTATTAAATTAGCAATAAACACCTTTGTAGTTTCCCACTCCTCGCTTTTCCAAGAGTGAAATTACTTGACTGAAGAGTACAAACCATTTTATAGCTCTGGTTACAAACCGCCAAGTTGCTGGGCAACGTTTTTTTATTTTTTATTTTTATTTATTTATTTTTTTTAAAGATTTTATTTATTTGAAAGAGAGAGACACAGCGAAAGAGGGAACACAAGCAGGGGGAGTGGGAGAGGGAGAAGCAGGCTTCCTGCGGAGCAGGGAGCCCGAGGCAGGGCTCGATCCCAGGACCCTGGGACCATGACCTGAGCTGAAGCCAGACGCTTAATCGACTGAGCACCCAGGCTCCCCGCAACGTTTTTTTTTAAAAAGGGAAATTGGCATACGGGGCAGGGGGTGGGGGGGTTGTCTCTCATTCTGGAACAAGGTCCAGGGCCCCGGAATCTTAACCAGAAGCCAGGACACCTGAGCTTCCTCACAGGCACTTGGGAAGTCCCTTTCCCCATTCTGAAACTCAATTCTCTTATTTATAAAATGAGGTATTTGGATCGAAGGGATTAAGGTCCTTTTCCACCAGAAATCCAGCCACACTCTTCCCAGTCTGCTCTGCATGCCCCTCTCCTGACTCCTAGGAGCTCAGACTCTAGCTCAGTGCTTGGGACAAGGATCTGCTTCCTTTCTCTTGGCTGCAGAGTCCCATCAAAGTACCCAAATACTAGTGTCCTCGGAGGAGAGACAGCAGAGCCTAGGGGTTCACAGCAGCACCAGCTGGTTTGAATCTCGGCCCTGCCACTTTCTAGCTATGTGACAAAACACGTAATGTCTCCTCTGTCTGGAAGGTTAATACTAGTTTCTACCTCAGTGGATTGTTGTGAGAATTACATGAATTCCTGTTTATAAGACACTAAGAACAGTGCCTGGCACAGAGTAAGTGCTTTATAGTGGGCTTGTTGAATAAATAAGAGAAAATTTAGCAGTAAACTCTGGGTCTCTTCCTACTGCAACAGCTCCTTGACTGGCACCCCCAGCCTCTGGGATGAGGGAACAAAAGGCAAGCTGAGGACAAAGCAGAAGATGACACCCCCCCCCCATGGGATCTATGTGACATTCCTCAGGCACTCCTAAAGGAAAAACAAATAGTTAACTTATAGAGATCACAATCCTACAAGACGGGAGTCTCCCTCAGTTTACAAACGTCTTAGCAATCTACAAAAACAACGCATTCCTATCATCAATAACCTAGCTTCCAGAAGGAAATGTAGATAAAATTAAATGCCCTTATAACCTGCAGCCCATTGATAGATAATTGAAGCAGGCAGAGTGTAACGTTCCTCCCGGAAGCTACCAACTATCTTAATGTTAATGCCTTACTAGAGGGGTAAACAACCTTAACTTGACAATGGCAAGGCCTCCGGTATCTTGTAGGTCCTCTTTAGCATATGAAAGTTCTTTTGAAACCTCCCTTTTTCCTTACCTCCCCCAACCCCATAGTATATAATCAACCACCCCTCACAATCCCCGGGCAGGGCAGCAGCTCTTTCTGCCCATGGGTCCTGTCCCCGTGCTTTAATAAACCACCATTTTGCACCAAAGGGGTCTCAAGACTTCTTTCTTAGTCGTGGGCTCCGGACTCCACCCCCATTGAACCTCACCTATATCCCCAAACCCCATCATCTGGGTGCTTCCTCACTCCCTCCCAAAGCCCAGAGGTCTGAGCCCCAAATCCCTCTACTTAAAGGCCTCCTATGGCTCCCGGGTGCCTTCAGGACGTAGTAGGGATGCCTCAGCTTGAAGACCCAGGCTCTCCACACAGAACCTCCCTGAGGTCAGGAGATGCTGAAAACCACTTCCTTTTATTTATTCCAGTTAATTCAGAATAGACCAAAAATTAAAACAAAAAGGGTAAACAGGCCTACAAAAATTGTGGGGCATTTTTAACGTTATTTTGGGCAAAAGAAAGCATGAGCATGCCCCAAACCCAATTAACCGTTAATTACGCTGTTCACAGGTAACCGCCAAGGGTTCGCACCCTGTTATTTCAGGCCCCACAACCGTGGGGGCCCTGGCGAGGAGGCCGGGGGTTTATCAGACGGATCTGCGCTGGGTCGGGGCCCGGAGACTGGCAAGGGCGCCCGGGGCCTAAGGACCAGTCCCCTGGGGCAGCCTCGACCCCAGGACGGCCCCTCCCCACCCACCGGCGCGCCGAACCCCGCACCCAGGAGCGTCCGCAGAGAGTGCGTTCCAGCTCGCAGGACCCCCGGGAGCCGTACCCGCGAGTCGGGAAACTGAACGCCGCGAACCCTCCACGGAACCCGCGAGGGGGCGCGCCCGCCCTAATCCTCCCAGCCGAGCCGGGTGGGAAGGCGGGGGCTCGCTCCCCGCGCCACGCGGCTCGACCAATGGGAGCGCGTGCAGCGGGGCTCCGCGGTCCGCGCCGCGGGTGCTGAAAACCCGGCGCGCGCAGGCGGGTCCGTTCTCCGCGCTCGCGAGGGCGGCGCGTTCTACCCCACGGGCCCGGAGCGCGTGCCTGACCGCCTCTGCCCGGATGGACTCCGAGACCGCTACCCAGGCGCCGACCCAGCGCTACTTCACGTGGGACGAGGTGGCGCAGCGCTCCGGGCACACGGCGGAGCGGTGGCTCGTGATCGATCGGAAGGTATACAACATCAGCGAGTTCTGCCGGCGGCACCCCGGGGGCTCCCGGGTCATCAGCCACTACGCGGGGCAGGATGCTACGGTGAGCGGTGCCCAACCGCGGCACGGGAGTGGGCGGGGCCGGGCGGCTGCCGCGGGAGGTTGAATGCTCCAGGCAGGAAGTTTGGCACCCACGGACGGCGAACTCCCAACTGATTCGGGGGAGAAGCCAGCAGGCGTCGAGCATACCCGTTGCCCACGACTTAGCACGGGATGCAAGGGCAGGAGAATGGCTGTGAAAACTGGAATCAGGAGAGTGGGGATGGAGGCCGGCAGCGTGCCCACACAAACAAAGGACTGCGAGCCCGTGTGCGTGCGTTCCGTCTGTGGCCCCGTCTTTGGTAGCCAGACGTACGCAGACGTACCCCAGAGCAGGACAAGCAGGGAGGAAAGCCAGGATGCAGGCTGCCGGGGACGGCGGAGCGGCTGAGGCCGAGGGAGGAGGGGCCAGCGGCAGGAAGAGGGAGTCTCGACCTGTCTCGGTGGGTGCGAAGGGAGCGCAGCGGGCGTCTAGACTGCGCGTGCCGGCTTGCGAGTGGGAGCAGGAGAGGGAAGCGTTTTCGGGGATAGGGCCGAGGCGGGAAGCCAGCCAGTGCCCGCTGCCGTGGGAACCCCCGTACAGGGTGAAGGGGCGGCTGGGCGGGCAAGGCCAGAGCTTGCAGCGGCCACCACGACTGACCACTGGGAAGCCGGGACTGCGGGGGAGAGCGAAGAGGTGGGCGCTCGCGCATGCGCAGACGAAGCAGGCACCGACGCAGGGTCTTCACGCAGTGTGATTTGGGGCCGGGGCTGGGGCCGGCCGCAACGGGGATAGCGATTGGTCCAGATGTGTGGTGCCACCGGCCGCCGGCTCCGCCCCGGCTCCCGCCTCTAGTGCCGCCTCCCCCTAAGGCCTGGGACCGCCTGACCTGCCAAAACCGAAAGTAGCCACTGCGGCAGGGGGTGGTCAGAGTCTTAGGGGAAATAATGGAACCCTACCAGGAACGGCGGCAGAGAGAAGGGGGAGAAATGGGAAAGTTACCAGTTCGGAGGTAGGGAGTCTTCCAACTCACATTTAATGACGAACGCTGGCTCAGAGGGGATCTGTTAAAAGTCCCATAGATAAAAACAGAAGTCTCAACAGCCCCACCCATCCCTTCTAGTTGTTTCTCACCTAGATCTTAAATTCTTGTGCAAGAGCTGTCCCTAGACACGCCTAGAGGACAGGCCAGCTTAGCGGACAGGCCAGCCCAGAGAAGTCTTTCCGTGGTCACCCCTACCCACACTTCTTACTCCTTGCTGTGGTGCCGTTTTCACTAGAACACATGCTGGGTGTTCCTGAGATGTGCACACCTGGGAAAGGTCTAAGCACCCTCAAAGGTCAGCTGACTGGAGGGAAGTGGTATCTCTTTGAAGTTGGATACAGCCTCCTTGCTGGATCAGGAGGATGGCCTCCGGTGTGAGCCCTCCAGGAGCCCCGGGGGCCCGGGCTGGCTTCCTAACTGCTCTGTCTTCTCCCTATCCTTGCAGGATCCCTTTGTGGCGTTCCACATCGACAAGGGCCTTGTGAGGAAGTATATGAACTCTCTCCTGATTGGAGAACTGTCTCCAGAGCAGCCCAGCTTTGAGCCCACTAAAAATGTGAGACTCTGCTGTTTGGAGACACTTTGATTGTTGAAGGGCAAGGGGGGGAGAAGGAAGGCCTAGATAAGATCAGAGTTGATCACAGTCAATAGTTCTTTTTTTTTTTAAGATTTATTTTATTTGAGAGAGAGACAGCATGAATGGGATGAGGGGCAGAGAGAGAAATAGATTCCCCATTGAGCAGGGGCCCGATCCCGGGACTCTGGGACCATGATCTGAGCTGAAGGCAGACGCCTAACCAACTGAACCACCCAAGCGCCCACAGTCAGTAGTTCTTGTGAAACCTTGAGGTCCCTGTTTCTCCCAGTCACTGGGACACAGGCATAATGAGCAGGGCTTTGAAACCTATGGCTCTCACAAGGCCAACACCACCACTACCCTCATCAAGACCTATTTAAGCATGTACTCTGTGTCCGCCATAACCACATAGAACCCGTACACATTTACAGATGAGAAAGCTGAGGCTCAGGGAGGGTGAGCAATGTGGCCAAGAATCACACTGTTAGTAGATGGCGGAGCAGGGCCTTGAGTCAAGTCTGTTTAACTCCAAAGACCACATGCTCTCAGGCATGGTCCTTCAGCACGTCTTTCCTCAGTGTTGTGGTAGACTTACCTAGGATTATGGACTTCCCACAGCTATCTGGGGATGGGGGTTTCTGGAGCCTAAGAGGGCCCCTGTGTCCAGCAGTGTTGGGTTACAGCTGGGAAGAATAACAGCCCCTCCCTCTCACTCTTCCACAGAAGGAGCTGATTGATGAGTTCCGAGAGCTGCGGGCCACAGTGGAGCGGATGGGGCTCATGAAGGCCAACCATGTCTTCTTCCTATTGTACCTCCTGCACATCCTGCTGCTGGACGTAGCTGCCTGGCTCACTCTTTGGGTCTTTGGGACATCCCTTGTGCCCTTCCTCCTCTGTGCAGTGCTGCTTGGCACGGTTCAAGTGAGAGCTCTTGGCTAGTCAAGAGCACAGCCGTGCTCAGCATCCTTGCATCCTTGGGGAAAGCTCTCTGTATGCCTCAGAAGGCCAAGAAGCCCGGCCCTGTGACCGGGGCGGCACTGAGGATATGGGGGAGAGTTAGCGCACAGAGACATTTTATCATCTGTGCCTTTTACCTGCTCCTTAAGCACATGCGCACCTTCACTTTGGTCACCCAAGTGTAGCCCAAGTTTGTCAAGAACCAAGATTCTGATTTCTCAGAAAAGCTTGGCTTTCTCCTCACCATCACATTGCCCAACATGCTAATAAGGCTTAGAACCTGATATCAGAACCCATTTGCCAAGCCTGCTACTCGCCTCTGAGTTTGTCACTCTGTCCTTTTTTGTAGTCTGGATATTCACTCCATCATAAGTCCTAGAACTCCAGAGAGTTCTATGGGAACTCTTCGAGGGAACTGAAGAACAGGGAAAGGATAGTGATTTGCCCCAACTCTTGCATGAGTTAGTGGCAGAGGTCCAGAGTTGGGACCCTGACTCCTTTCCTGACGTGCTCGAGGTACTGTGGCAATCACAGGGCTAGGCAGACGAAGGAAGGGGGTGAGGCAGGGACCCCCTGAGGTCACTGAGATGGAGCCTGGGCTGGTGGGCTGCTCTCAGCACTAACTTTTCTCACTCAGGCCCAGGCCGGCTGGCTGCAGCATGACTTTGGGCACCTGTCTGTCTTCAGCACCTCCACCTGGAACCACCTGCTACATCATTTCGTGATTGGCCACCTGAAGGTCAATGAGCTGGGGAGGGGCTCGTGAAACTCCAGTCAATGAAGGGTTTCCTTGGGGGGGATGGGGGAATGCTAGGCTTTCATACTCATGTCCCTGCTTTTCTGTAGGGGGCCCCTGCCAGTTGGTGGAACCACATGCACTTCCAGCACCATGCCAAGCCCAACTGTTTAGGCAAAGACCCAGACATCAACATGCACCCCCTCTTCTTTGCCTTGGGGAAGATCCTCTCTGTGGAGGTGAGTAGAAATATCAGTGGAAAGGTCTTGGGAGAATGGCAGCCAACCAGAAGAGAGGGCTCTGGGGAAAATGTTCACAATGCTGTCAGTGTGGGTTAGAGAGTGAGGCCAGGCTGGCTTGCTGGCAGTCGCCGGAGGCAACAGGCAATAAATAAGCTGCCCAGGATAGAATCACCTGTTATCCCTGGTGAGTGTAAGCCAACAGTTATTGCATAAACATACCTCATGCTGCAAGGGATCCAAACAGTGACCAGATTACTGTGCAGATCTCTGCAAATCGAATGGATGGTCCTCCTTGGGGATACTTTTTAGATATTCCTACCCCAGGCAGTCACCCCCACTGACACCTCCCACAACTCTGATATCCTACTGTGTGCAGTCTTCCCCATCAAGGGCTGGACCAACTGTCTTACTCTTCTTTGATGCCCAGGGCCTGGAACATTCATTCGTTGAGTAATTCTTCCCACCCATCTGACCCCAGCCTGACTTCCAGGGTGGTCAGTGTTGGGTTTGAGTTATCACCTGAGGTTATGAGCAAAAATTGTAATGCAGCTGCTGAAGGATGAATGCCTGAGGGTGGAGATCTGGAGAGCTTTTGGTGAACATAAGGCAATAGGAGACTTTGAATGGCCAATAGAGTTCTTTGTAAAGTTACTTTAAAACCTTCTGTGCCGGGGCACCTGGGTGGCTCAGTCGTTAAGCATCGCCTTCGGCACAGGTCATGATCCCAGGGTCCTGGGATCGAACCCTGCATCAGGCTCCCCGCTCCGCGGGAAGCCTGCTTCTCCCTCTCCCACTCCCCCTGCTTATGTTCCCTCTCTTGCTGTGTCTCTCTGTCAAATAAATAAAAATCTTTAAAATAAAAAAAAATAATAAAAACACCCTCTGTGCCGAGGCTCTAGGCTGCAGTTAAAGAGTCCCACCAGACCCCCCTCCCCGCACTGTATGATACTTCAGCATGCCAAGAATTCAGACTGTTCCATTGTAGGCATGAGTGAGTGCAAGGTAGCCTGGCTGTCCTCCCCCTCTGGCCAGGAGGACTCTGTGGAAAGGCTTTTACAGTGTTGGCTGTCCTGGCACCAGGAGCCCCTTGTTGAGGCTTATGCCCCACCTTTGCATAATGTCCTAATTTTCCTACCTCCTAAGCAAGGCCTTGGCTTGCTACACGTCCAACACTGTATAATGGTCAACGGTGTGCGGATGATGAATCAGCCTTGGCCCCACCTGTGTGGGTGATTTGTTAGGCAGAGCATCTAGTCCTTGGTAGCACTTCTGTCACTACAGAGGGTTAAAAAAAAAAAAAAGGGTGGGAGTTTAAGTGGAAGAGAACCTTCTCACACCACTGCCTTTATTGTTTCTTGGTACTAGAGTTTTCAAGAAACTCCCGTTTGCAGACACTAAAAACAGAAAGTGATCTAGGATCGATAGATATTTTTCTGTCTAGTTATGAGCCTGAGGATGGACTGCCTATTAGTAAATGCCTTGGCTGCAGGCTGCTTGGCCTTTGCTTCAGCCCCTCTGGGAGCTGATCCCCATGCTGACCCCGGGGCATCCACCTCAGTGCCTCCCGAGTCTCCTGGAGAACAAGAAAACGCAGGAGACACCTCACCCTAAATACAAACTTTCTGGCTCTGTCCGAGAGTTGAAACACAATAGGGCCGTTATTAGGATCATAATAGCATCTGATTGCCATTCAAGGAGGCAGCAGTGGACAGGGCTCCCTTCCATAACAGTTCCAAAATAGGCCAGTGTCTTCCCACTCACCCCCATCAAACCTGACAGGTGCTCCTCGTCTGCTTTTCCCTGTAGAGGATGGGGTGAACTTCACCCCAACATCCAGTTTATCAGCAAGCCTTGTTAATACTGTCTCTAAAACATCCCAAATCCATTGACTTCTCCATCTCCGTTGCTTCCCATCCCCCCCCCCAATCCATCTTGGAGCCTGATTCCTGCTCCAGCCTCTTCCCTGGTCTCCCTGCAACTATACCTCCCCCCACTACAGTTCATTCCCTCCTGCAGGCTGAGTGGGCCTGTCCCAAGTGCAAAGCCGATAATGCTACACCTGTTGAAAGCCCTCCAGTGGCTTCCCATCACCACTGGAATAAAACCCAGGCTCGTTGCCAAGGTCTTCCTGGGGCTCTCTAAGGTCCACTGTGAATTGGCCTTCCCTAGTTGTCCAGCCTTATCAGTCCTTCTCCCCTGTTGCTTACTGTTCCCGGCCACACTGCCCGTTCTGTCCCTCAAACATCCTGCGCCTTTGTACTAGCTCTTCTCTCTGCATTAAATGCTCTTCCCCTGAATTCCTGCTTTGCTGGCTCCTTTTCATTCAGGTCTCAGTCCAGATGTCAGCAGCTCAGAGTGACCATTTCTGACCACCAGAGCCAAAACGCTGCCTCCCTCACTTTGTCCTATTTTCCTGTTTTTAATCTGTAATTACCATTAGTTCTGTTCACACGTTTGTCATCAGCTTCCTCTCTTCAAATTATAAGCTCCATGAGAGTAGGAACTTTTGTGTTGCTCACCTCTGTATCTTCAGCACTTAGAACAGTGCCTGGAACATAATAGGTGCTCAGTAAATACTTGTTGAATTTAATCAGTTAATACAGAAAGGATGCTTCATTTAGCAGAAATGCCTTGCACAGAATCAGTCAATCAGTCAATAAGAATAAATGTTATTGTCATTCCGATGCACAGAAGAAAGAGGGACTGGCGTTCCACTCGGGAGTGGAGTAGCTCCTGTGCTCTGGGCTCATCCGGTTGCCAGAACTAACTCAGGCAAGAGGGGCAGAAGGAGCCACCAAGTGAGACAGCAGAGCTTTGCTGTCATGATTTTGGGTGCCTATGCGGGCATTCAGGCTGACTGATCTGACAGCACCGGCCCGTCTCTTCAGCAGCTAGGCTTATAAAATAATCACTACCCACTGGGAAAAGCCTTGCCAGAACCTTCAGATTGCCAAGTTCTGTCCCTTTCCGCCAGTATTTGCTAACTTCGCTTAGCATTCGGGATTTTATAAAGTTCATGTTGTAATCAAGAGACCAAAAGAGGGTCTGGATGGATGGATGGATGGATGGATGGATGGATGGATGGAGAGGGAATACTGGCCTGTGTAGGGGTATAAATGGTTGTCTATGGTGAAAAAAGTACCAGATGGTTGGGGCGCCTCAGTGGCTCAGTTGGTTGAGCGTCTGACTCTTGATTTCGACTCAGGTCATGATCTCGGGGTCCTGGGATCGAGCCCCCAGTCAGGCTCTGGGCTTGGTGGGGAGTCTGCTTGGGATTCTCTCCCTCTCCCCCCTCACTCTAAAGTAAGTAAACAAATCTTAAAAAAAAAAAAAAAAGTACTAGTTGGGGAAAAGGGGAGAGGATGTGGAGGGGCCTGGAAACCTTAAGACAAAGGTGTCTTTGGATGACATGAGGAGTCCTGAGGACCTGCAGACTCTGCTGTGCTCATGCCTCGTGTGGGCACGGGCCACGGAGCTGTACGCCAGGGTGTGTGCACCTGGCCGATCACAGCCTGGGTCTTCCTGCGCCAGTTGCTACAGGTAAAGCCAGGCCTGCTGGAGCATTCTAACAGCACCAACAAGCTCAGCCGACAGCCCCTGGAGTAGGCCTAAACTCCTGAGCAGGGAAAAGCCAAGGTCACAGGGGGAAGGGAATGGGATGACTGGTCTGTGGGTACTGATTTGTGTTTGCTTTTCTTCACAGCTTGGGAAACAGAAGAAAAAGTACATGCCATACAACCACCAGCACAAATACTTCTTCCTGAGTGAGTGTCCTTATCCAGCACAGGGGGACTCTCTTGGGATGGGGGTGCTGAAGGGATGTCAGGAAGAAATGACTTTCTGAAGGATTATGGTATTTTAAGTAAAGGCTGCAGGAAGTACCCTGTCCCCGACTGGTTACTCCCTGCATGGGAGCAGACTACCATCTCAGTTGAGCAAAGTTACAGGCTAATATTTGGTCAAGGGTCATGTGTATTGGGGCAGAGGAGTTCCTCCGGTTTCACCCTGGCTTCCACAAGAGCACTGAGCGGTCAGGTCCAGCCATCTTGATTAAACCTTAAACCTTGGGAAACAGACTTGGGCCAAGATGACTCTGTGGGTAGTCCAACACCCAGTGGCTGTGGGAGGACTGGACTCAAAAAGGAAGTGGAAAGGCTGTTAGAGCTGAAAAGGAGGATATTTCTGTGGTTGTCTTAAGCTCTCTCTGAAGGCTGTTCTATATTCCTTGCTTTTAAAATCTTCATAGTGCCTAAAATTTGAGTTTTCTAATTCCTTTAAAAATTCAAATGTTTAAAGGAAGGGAAAGGAGGATTCCATTGATCCCATTTTAGTTCAAAGGAATTTATCCTAACTGCCTATTATGAACCATCACTACTGGAGAAAGGGGATGGGTAGAAGGGTAGAGCAGAAATGTCTG
The DNA here is from genome assembly GCF_011800145.1 of Mirounga leonina. Classification (NCBI taxonomy): domain Eukaryota; kingdom Metazoa; phylum Chordata; class Mammalia; order Carnivora; family Phocidae; genus Mirounga; species Mirounga leonina. The sequence goes on along the minus strand of NW_023270418.1, from coordinate 28,652,468 downwards.
GGAGAATTTTAGAATCCATGGCACATCAGGACAGAGGAGCCATAGGTGAGCACGGTCGTGCAGGGGGTTATAGGGAGCTTCAGGGCCCTGCAGAGAAGGGATACAGAAAAGGAAAGGGGACAGCATTAGGACGGGACCACTTCTTCAAATCCCTTCCCACACCTGCCCTCCAGGGCTTCAGGTTGGGAGGTACAAGGTCATTTCCCTAATCCAAAGAAGTAAGCTTTCAGCCCACTGAAGCATTAGCAGCACCCACCCCGCACCTCCCAACCCACACAAGCAAACTTTCCTGCTCCTGTCCCTTCGCCTGTAGGCAGAGCAGCCCAGAATGCAGGGCAGGTGACTGCAAGGACAGGCAGTGGCAGGCCAGGGAACACGGGGAGAATCCGCAGTGGCCTTCTAAAGGCATGGAGCTCGAGAATGGAAAAGAATGCCACTCCCACCCTCACCCTCCTGGCATCCTCTTGGGAGGTTTTGCCTTCTTCAGACTTGCACTCATGCCCACCTTCAGGGCCTGCCAGTTCCAATGGAGTGAGGAATGCCAAGGCAGCTGGAAGGGGCCACAGGAAGAGATGGCAAGGGGGCAGCCCCGTGCCAGAGGCCACCTCTCAGGCACTGAACTGCCCTCATGCTGCTCACACTTCCTCCCTGTCTCCATTTCCTTCCTAGTTGGGCCCCCAGCCTTGCTGCCTCTCTACTTCCAGTGGTATATTTTCTATTTTGTTATCCAGCGGAAGAAGTGGGTGGTGAGTATCCATAGCCCCCAAGTTCCACATCCTTTGTCTTCAGAATCCTGAGGGAGGGGAATGGGGGTTCTCCAGAGGAAAGCTCACTGAGATTTACTCCAGGCCTAATTTAGAGCAAAGTTAATAGAACTGAGTATAGACCTTCCTTGTCTCTAGATGGGATGATCTGGACTCAGCAGACAGCCTGACTCCCAACGCCCTATTTCTTTTTTTTAAAAAGATTTTATTTATTCATTCATTCATTTATGAGAGAGCACGTACACACAGGCAGGGGGAAGGGCAGAGGGAGAGGGAATCTCTCAAGTAGACTTGGTGCTGAGCATAGAGCTCCAGGCTCAGTCCCACGACCCTGAGATCATGACCTGAGCCAAAACCAAGAATCGGATGCTCAACTGACTGAGCCACCCCAACCCCCCCCCCCACCACCAATGGCCTATTTCATTCAGCTGGTACCTCCTGAGGTTCTCGTGCTTGTCATAAAGCCAGGAGCCAGGCTTGGGGGTGGGGAAGAGGTAGACGCAGAAGGTTCTAGGATTCCAAAAGGGTCTTGCCTGCCTCTGGCTGGATGAGAGGCATTAGAAAAGGCTTTGTGAAGTCAGTTTTGTAGCTGGGCCTTGGAGGATGGGCAAAGGTGGGGCTGGAGGGGGATGGACTCTGGGAAGTGAGGGGCAGTTTTGGCCACTTGGACATGTTGTGACTCGTGCCAGGGGAGAATTGTGGTGTAGAAGAAGTGCTTGATCAGGGCACTGGCATAGACCGAGCCTCTGTCCTGGAAGATTCATTTGGCAGCATGATGAAGGGATAAAGAACTTTGATGGGTTGGGAGGAGCTGGAGGCAGGGAAACCCTGTAGGCCTTGGCACCTGTGAAGGAAACAGGCAAGGAGGACTGGGGGCCGCCGCCAGGAATGGAAGGAAGGAGTGGGGTGGCATGAGATATTGCAGGACTGGGCAACGAAGAGAAGCTGACGGTGACAGAATGTTCCAGTCTGGGTCCCTGGCAGAGTGGCTGTACCATGCAAATAGGTGAAACGAAAGGAAGAGGAAGAAGTGCTTTGTGCCAGTCATCATGCTCTCTGCCTCTCAATGTAGGACTTGGCCTGGATGATCACCTTCTACGCCCGCCTCTTCCTCACCTACTGGCCGTTTTTGGGACTGAAAGGCGTCCTGGGCCTTTTCTTCCTGGTCAGGTAGTATTTGATGGGGAAGGAGGGATGGCAAAGAAAAGCTGTTTGGGAATAACGAGTCTGGTCTGGGGGCTGTGCTGGGGCTTTAGGCGGCAGGGGGTGTCCCAGGTGTTGGCCTGGGAAGATGGCCAGGCCAGAGGTTATCTGAGGCAGAAGAAGAGCTCTCACTTGTACTGTTTTTGTCTGTGTGCCATATCCACCAGGTTCCTGGAAAGTCACTGGTTTGTGTGGGTCACACAGATGAACCATATCCCCATGCGCATTGATCGCGACCGGAACATGGACTGGGTCTCCATCCAGGTAAGGGACAGTCACTTGGAAGACCTGGGGATGACACAACTAATGAAAAAGGCAGGTGGGCACAGATGCAGGCTAGGAGGTGGGCGTCCCCAAACAGCACTGCCTCATTAGCTTGAAGCTTCTCTCCTGCCACCATTTGGAGAAGGGAGTGACCAGGGACCGTCCCCCCCGACCCCCCAACCCCAGCCGGCTTTGCCTGGAGACGGCTGGGTTGGCCTTTCTATCTGGCACCCAGAGCCACGCTCTCCCTGCCCTCTTCCTCCAGCTCCATGCAACATGCAATGTCCACAAGTCTGCCTTCAATGACTGGTTCAGTGGACATCTCAACTTCCAGATTGAGCACCAGTAAGTAGGGAGACCTGAGAAGCAGGGTCCTTGGGAGGGTCCCTGTGGGGAAAGCGGGGAGGTGGAAAGAGCAGAGTAGGGGCCACTGACGGTCCCGTTCTCCCTGAAGTCTTTTCCCCACGATGCCTCGACACAATTACCATAAAGTGGCTCCCCTGGTGCAGTCCCTGTGTGCCAAGCACGGCATAGAGTACCAGTCCAAGCCCCTGCTCGCAGCCTTCGCCGACATTATCTAGTGAGTACCTGAGCCTGGGAACAGGGCCGGCAATGGGGCTGGTGCTGTGTGGGGTGGGAGCAACAGGCAGGGTCCCCCCGGAATGGAGGCCACCAAGACAAAGGCAGGGTGCTCTGCTGGTCTTGCAGCCAAGTCAGGCCTTTGTTCTCAGTGCCATGGCCCAAGCTAGTTCTCAGAAGCCAACGGGAGTAAAGGGGCCATATGCCATGGAGACCAGCCTCCATTCCTCTGTAAGAGCCTCACTACATGTCTGTAGGGTGGTTTGGCTTTTGGGCCTGGCTCTGCGTGCGCGCTCGCTCTCTTTCTCTCTCTCACTCTCACTTCCTGCTCCCATCTTGCTCCCACAGCTCACTGAAGGAGTCTGGGCAGCTCTGGCTAGATGCCTATCTTCACCAGTAACAACAACCCCCCCCAATCTGGAAGAAATGCCTGTCTTCACTGATCATACCAGCCCACCTGGGAGATGAGTTTCTGGCACCAAAGCAGAGGGGAGCTGGAGGGACAATGCCACTGTAATTATAATATTGGGGGGGGGTGGTCTGAGGAGATAAAGGCTCAACTCAAACCCTTCCCCTTTATCTTCCCGGCACAGATCTAAGACCCAAAGGGCTAGGGGGACATGCCTGCCCCCTGGAGGGAGGGAAGGAGCTACTGGGGCAGAGATGTGGGAGTTTACTTTCCTTTTTCTAGTTTGGCAGATACAGATGCTTGGTGAGCAATGAGGGAGTCGGTGTTGGAAGAATAGGGAGGACATACTGAGCCCCAAAATCAGTAAGAGATTTAGCATTAAAATTCCAGCCAGGAAAGGGGTGAGCCCATCTCACTGGTCTACTTCTCAGTGCCTTCTCCACCCTGTACTGTCTGAGGAGATAGAGTGGCTGAACCTTCCAAGCAAGATTTAGATTTGAGGCCTGGCATAGTGCACCACCTGGGAGGCTCAGCTCACTCTAGGGCTAGGTGAGACCTAGGTCTGCCTCAGGCTCCTGGAGAAGCAATTTTCCCACTTCCAGAAGCAGGCAGAGCAAAGCCAGGACTGTGGTGCTGGAAACATCTGACTTTGAAGGATCCTGGCATTATCGATTTTGAGCTTATGTTCCATCCAGGGCACCCAGGGAGCATTAGGTCGTAGTTCTTGCCAAAATAGCAAGAAGAGTTACTGGCCATTCAAAATCCCCTTCACCTTGGGATCACCTCTTGTAACCACCACTCAAGGAACAAGACTCCTAGGATGGAGTCCACGTCTTGATTCTTCATCCATAAACAAGTGAACAGATGGGGCAACTTCATCTTCTCCCTAAAAACAAATGGGGGTTCCCAGTGCTTTCCCTTTGTCTTCCTATCTGTAATTCCACGTTTAACAAAGTAGTTAGCACAAGTGACCACATTGGGAGATCCTGAACTACAGTCCTAAAGAATATAGTAGTTGTTAAGAAATGTTCTGCAACCTAAATTATGTTACAGTATTACTTCTGAGTGGGAACAGTGAATTAAATATAATCACTTCACAGTTCTAAACCAGATAGGAAGATAAAAACAGTTTGCGAAGTATCAACTCTGTTCAAGCATCTTCTCCGCTGGACACCAGGTAGGAATTTAGGATAATCTCTTAAAAAGCCTATCCATCTAATACTGAAATACAGTTTTTTGGAAAAAATCTCCTGGTTCTTAAAGGTTAACGTTTAACCCATCTCTTAAGCAAACAAAGGAATGAGCCCAGGAGTCTTGCCTTAACCCCCAGGGCTTGTCATCTGCATTCACACCCAAAGCCACAGCCTTCCCGCCAGGTGAGGGGGTCATTTGCCTGTTCATCAGCACCTACTCTTAAGCATAGAGCGTTTTGGATATGGAGAAGAGGAAACTCAAACTAGAAGGAAAAAGCAGAGCCGTAGAAGAGTCCACATTTCATTGTAGGAGAGAATAAAGGTCATCTGCAAGTGAGCTGCGATGGGGTTAGGACATCACTTGTGGAAAGGCTGTGGGGATGACTTAGAGGCTTGTCAAAACAAAGATTAAAGAGACAACAACAGAGGCAGGACGGGTTGCAAAAGAGTTCAGCTCTTCTCCATTTGGACAGAACCTGGTTTGTAAGAGCCTGGGTAGAAAGACTAGAAGCAGAATTGAAAAGTTCTTTCATTGGCTTCCTCACTCCAGAATAGGTGCTGATCCTGCCCCATCCCTCTTGTCCCTACTACCCAAGGTTTAGGAGTCCTGTCACCAGCCTGTCAAGCCATCTGGCTGCTAATCTGAGCAAACCCAGCGAGGCGTACTGAGCCAAGTCCAGGTCCTCAAAGCACTTCAACCACTGTGGCCTTCTTTCCGTAACCTAGACCAGTGTAGTCTCACATGGCCACAGAGGGACACACCAGTGACAAAAAGGCTCAGACTGTTTTAACAGTACGATGAGTGATCTCAAATCCAAGCAATGACATGAGAAAACAAGCTTAAAGAGGACAAGTCACCCCCAGTCACAGATCGTGGCAGCATACCAACATCTGAACTCTGTTTTAGAATTCCAACCTACGTTTTTCTTTGTTAGTCTCATCTTCCCACCACTTTACTGGAAGCACGTTCTTTGATTAGGTCCCACATCTGTATCCTTTTCGTGTGTGCCAATTTTGTTACCACATCCAGACAAGGAAAGCTGAAAAATAAAGTTCACTTTGACCAAACGAAGGCTATTCATTTGTAATCCACGACTTTCTTCTGCACATGTCAATGGGACTCCCCATGCCAGTGCTGTAAGTTACCACCTACCTACCTCTATGGCTGGAACCTTCTGACCAGGAGTTCCCAGACAGACTCATTTGCACAAGGCCTTTGGGCAGAGGAACACCTGCATCTTCCAAAAGAACACCAAGGCCCAGGTAGGCTATGGCGAGGAAGAGCAAAGCCAACCCCTTCCCAGGACCCCGTATGGTCAGGTGTTAGGCTGCGCAGATACACTAGCCAGGTGTGCATGCGTCTCCTATCACGAAGCAGTACCCTCACCCTTTCGACCTTGTTTCTAGTCTCAATACGGGTAGTCCCCAAAAGTCTCTTGTTTTGCCTGTGTCTGCAGACGCAGTGCTTCAGAGCGGGACTGCAAAGCAATGCCTTTTAACCTCAATCCTGATAGAACAGCTCCCTTTGAGCAAGAACATTAGAACATGCTAGGTAAAAATTTGCAGAACTGGTTTTCCCTGCAGTGTGCAGTGGTTAATAAACTAGAGAAGACCAGACAACTCAACTTGAAAAAACAAAAGGAGGGGCGCCTTGGTGATTCAGCTGGTTAAGCATCTGCCTTTGGCTCAGGTCATGATCCCAGAATCCTGCGATCAACCCCATCAGGCTCCCTGCTCAGTGAGCAGTCTGCTCCTCCCTCTGCCCCTCCCCCATCCTGCTCATGTGCACATGCACACTCTGAAATAAATCTTTTAAAAAAGAAAAGGGGCAATTAAAAACTTTAAAAAAAAGGGGGGGCGCCTGGGTGCCTCAGTTGGTTAAGCGTCTGCCTTTGGCTCAGGTCATGATCCCAGGGTCCTGGGGTTGAACCCCACATCGGGCTCCTGGCTCACTGGGAGCCTGCTTCTCCCTCTCCCTCTGCCCCTGGTTGTGCTCTCTCTCTCTCTCTATCTGTGTCTCGAATAAATAAAACATCTTAAAAAGAATTTTTTTTAAAAGAAGAAAAACAGAGGAAAACCACTCTACATGTCTGACTACTACAGGGTACAAGCCCTTACCTAGAGCTACAGCACTGAGACCATCACTCCCTAAGAAGTCTTTCCACCTCTGGGCCCCATCATCATTACCACAGACTTAGATTACTTGGCGCTCCCAGAAGTTGTGTGGCTTAGTCCAATCTGAGAAAACCCGTTCCATTCAACTGATGGATACAGCAGTGAACAAAACCAAGATCCCTGCCCTCAGAATAGAACTGTCTACACCAGGGGCGCCTGGGTGGCTCAGTCGTTAAGCATCTGCCTTCAGCTCAGGTCATGATCCCAGCGTCCTGGGATCGAGCCCCGCATCGGGCTCCCTGCTCAGCGGGAAGCCTGCTTCTCCCTCTCCCACTCCCCCTGCTTGTGTCCCGTCTTTCGCTGTCTCTCTGTCAAATAAATAAAATCTTAAAACAAAACAAAACAAAACTGTCTACCAGTGGTCTGGGAGTCCCCTAGTTATGAGAGCACTGTTGGGGAGACTATGTCCCACTCCTGCTTCAACCAGAGAAGCTCAAATCCTGAGGTTCCACATAAGATTTCACTTGAAAAATACGTTGCTCCATTAGAAATTTTGAAAACCACCAGTCTTTACCCGCTTAATCTGTTAGAATATTGGCAGTTTAAATTTCAGATTGCTTAAGTGTGCCTGTTAACTTCAAATGGCAGCGACAGGAATGCTAAAAAATTAGAAACTCCCCACCAAGTTTTAGCAGGATTATAAAACTTTTAAAACATTCCATCTCTATGGGAAACGGCAACCTGAATTTGATGTCACAGAAGGAACATGAAAGTTATTTCTGAAGTGCAGTTTTTTCACAATTTATAAACTGGTAAGGTAAATGCTTGGATGCTATGAAGTAGTTGGTCGAAATTGTGAGGCTTTCTCAAAGGAGTTCCTTCATCTCACACAGTAGGTGGGAAACTAGAAACCCATTCAACTTATTAAAACTTCTTTCCTAGTTAAACGAGGCGTCCTCCTCCAAATGGCTTAAGTACTGCCAAAGCGGCTTTAGCCATTCTATGGAGGGTGGCGCCATCTTGTGGCCACTCTCAAACCTCTTGTAACGGTACAAGTCTGGGACGTTCTCTTCAGCGTGAAAAGAACATCACACTGCCTGAAGCCTGGGGACACTCGAGATGTTTTCAAATGTTCTCAGAGAACGTGACATTCTGGTTACTTTTATAATTTTATTGGCTTTTCTCATATCTTTAAAACAAAAACAGCACATGAAAATAGCATCTTATCCCAAAGTCTCAACTCAGTTGACGGCCTCAGAGAGGACATTAGAATTTCGCCATCTTATGCCCCTAAATAACCAATGTGAAGACTCAAGTTACATAGCAAGTTCAAGTTTCTGCCCACCCCAGGACACATAACCAGTAATCAGACCCTTGCTGCCAACTCCAGGGACTCCAGCTCTCCCTGCCTGTCTTAGTTCTCATCAGCTCTCCCCATCTGTTAAGACTCAGACTTCCTGATGGCTGTCTCACAGGGTGGGTTAAGGCTGAGCCAGAGAGAAGTGCAGTCTGGTTCCACCACCCACTCCCATCGGCCACCAGTTGGCCAGCCAGGAAATCATTTTTGTCCAGTCTGCTATCTCTACCATTTATCTCCCACTCCCTCTTCAAAACTTGTTGCTCTCACTTTCATTTAAAAATAGATTCAGTGTCCGTAAATTGCCTGAGAGGTGTTTTGAGCCTGACATACTTTCCTGAGCTAAAAGAGAAAACAAAGTAGCTCTATGGCATTCCTGCCATAAGATCAAGTACAAAAGAGAAAAGCACTACTTGAGAAGGGTAGAGCTAGAGAAGCAATGCAATCCCCTCCCCGCCCCCAGAGGTTTCTCTAGTGCTAGCTCTTGAGGGTACCGTAAGGCAGGTATTCTGGGGTCAAGGAGGTAGGAGGGAAACTCATTTATTTTCCCCTTTTGAACTTCCCTGCTGTCCCAGTCTTTGCCTTCTTCTTGGCAGATCCCTTGGGTCCGGGCTCCTTGCGCTTAGCTGAAGAGAGTGAGCCAGTCACCTTGAAGAAATCATCCAGGCGGCCCTGGGTGCTGCCTTGGCGGCTCTTGCTCAGCCGCCTGACCCCACTGCGGATTCGCTCCTCAGAGAACTGCTTTTCACCACACATGAACTTGACGAGCTCTTCTTCATTTGGCTCACTCCACTTCAGCTCCACAGACTCTGGGTCAAGCACCTCGGGCTCCAGGAAGAGCTGCTGGGCCTCCCTGTGGAGCCAATTTTCTGGCACGGGGTACTTGTTGGGGTCGAGCCGACGCACAATCTCCTCAATGCTCTTGTGCTTCTGGATGAGGTCCACAGCCCGCTTGGGCCCAATGCCCCGAATGCTCTCACAGTAGTCACTGCCCAGCAGGATGCACAGATCTACAAACTGCTCCTGGTTCAGGCCCAGCTCCTGCAGGATCCGGCTCAGGTGGAATTCCTGGATGGGCAGCTTCTTGGCCTCGCTGGCAGTCAGGTGGCGCATCAGCACGGGGCTGCCAAAGGTCAGGCAATCCATGTCCTCAGTGGCCGCGGCATAGACTTTGCCAGCCTTCACGAGGGCAGCACAGCTGGCCTCGGCCTCACTGGGCGCATCAAGGTATGGGATGCCCATGAGGCTCAGTAGATGCTTGCACTCATCACTGTGTTGCTTGGTGACCTTTACCAGCCTCTTAGTAAACTTTTCTACCTCCTCCTCGACCCCAGCAGCCTGAGCCTGCTGCAGCTGCTTCTCGGCCTCAGCCCGCCGCTCGCTGCGTTTGGCCAGCTCACCTGACTTGAGCTGCGGTGGCTTGCCGTCAAAGACATACACGGGCTTGATGCCGTTCTCCATCATGCGGATGGTGCGGTAGAACATGCCCATCAGGTGGCTGGTAGTCTCACCCTCCTCATTCTGCAGCACATCCCCACCCTGGCGCACAGCAATCAGGAACTGATAAATGCTCATAGAGGCATCAATAGCCACCTTGCGGCCAAAGTAGCTCTTGATGTCATTCTCCCGGATGGCACCAGGGGCCACATCAGCAATCAGTTTGGCCAGGCCTTGAATTCCCATAGCAACACAGAGGAGGGACAGCTAAAAAAGAAAGGAGTAAAGTAAGAAGAGGAGGAACTTAAAGGATGCATGCAAAGGATCAAGGGTTATAACTGGTGCTATGTCACCAACTTCATGTCTTCAACTGACCAAACTGAGCACAACAAAAAGGACGCCAATTTGGGACCGCAGAAGATGAAAAGAAGAACAAGACAAGGTCACCATTTGCAAAAAAACTTACTGTCTAGCAAGGGAGCCCACTCAGTTAATACCAAGGCTTCCTGAATATCAGGGAAAAACCTGGGTGTTAAGAGGAATAAGATCCTGCTGATGTCGAGGGACTTATTAAGGTTTCGTGGATAAGGCAGCAATAGGGCTCGCATGCAGTAAGGGCTACAACTGGTGTGGGAGGACGAGAGTGCATGGCCTGAGGAGCCCAGGGATCATAATGACAGAACCAAGCCCTGAAGGACAAGCAAATACTGTCTAAACAAAGATGACACAGGTACAAAAGCAACCATAATACAAGGCTGAATGTGCACAGTGGCAAAATAAACACGAGTTACCTAACTTCTTGCCAATTCATACATTCCTCCTGTATACCTTCACGCCAGTCACTGAACATCCCCAACTCTTCCTCTGGCTCCTCTTAGCAGCTGTGATGGTTAGTTTCATGTGCCAACTTGGCTAGGCTAAGGCACCCAGTTATTTACTCTAACACTAATCCAAGTGTTGCTGTAAAGGTTATTTTGTGACATCTATCATCAGTTGGCTTTAAGCAAAGGAGATTCCCCTCCAACATATGGGTGGGCCTGATTGGTTTTAAGGCCTTGGCAGCAAAAACTGAGTAAGGTTTCCCAAAGAAATCCTGCCTGAAGACTGCAGCATCACCTCCTGCATGAGTTTCTAGCCTGTGGGCCAGCCCGATCATTTTTAACCTTGCCAACCTCTTACAGTCACCTGAGCCAATTCCTTAAAATAAATCTCCTTATATATGTCCATATCCTATATCTTACTGCTTCTCCAGAGAACCCTGATACAGTAGCCCTGAAGAAGGACTAGCAAAAAACCATATCTGAATGGGAGTTATGTGGCTTCCTCACACGCTGCTGCTCGAGTCTCCCTTCAGTAATCCTTCAGCACTGAGACTGGCTTCTACTTCTACCATGAGGTTGCTAGGAATTCTTAGTCTTTCTCTTTGTATTTTCTCTCCACCACTAAGTCTGAAAATGTGAACTCCACGGCTCCTACCTGACCCTAGGTCCTGATCTAGAAGCCTGGCAACCTGTAGTTGCTCAGTCCCACATTGCACTTCTGTGGTTCAGGCCCCTTCACAAGTATTTCCTAGGGCAGTGTTTCCTGAACTTCGTTTAGACCCAAACCACCCTCACAATTTTTTGCCACTTCCATCTAAAACCTGTACTTTCATTCACTTAATATTTTCTTTAAATGGACACCATTGTTTTAAAAACTCAAGTAATTTCGGGGCACCTGGGTGGCTCAGTTGGTTAAGGGACTGCCTTCGGCTCAGGTCATGATCCTGGAGTCCCGGGATCGAGTCCCACATCGGGCTCCCTGCTCAACGGGGAGTCTGCTTCTCCCTCTGACCCTCCCCCCTCTCATGCTCTCTGTCTATCTCATTCTCTCTCTCAAATAAATAAATAAAATCTTAAAAAAAAAAAAAACTCAGGTAATTTGAAAAAGAGAACTCCTCTTAAGCAGTAATGTCTGTGCCGTATCAGTTATATTTTGATGTGTTAAATGTGTAACCATTAAAAAGGATTTTTGGGGGGCGTCTGGGTGGCTCAGTCGTTAAGCGTCTGCCTTCGGCTCAGGTCATGATCCCAGGTCCTGGGATCGAGCCCCGCATCAGGCTCCCTGCTCGGCGGGAAGCCTGCTTCTCCCTCTCCCACTCCCCCTGCTTGTGTTCCCTCTCTCGCTGTGTCTCTCTGTCAAATAAATAAAATCTTTAAAAAAAAAAAAAGGATTTTTTGGGTGCCATTTAAAGTCATCTTGTGCCCGCTGGTGGTATGTGCCCAACACTCCAAGAAATATTACACTAGACCTTTTCGTTGCTCCCACTTTTCACAGGATTCTTTCTAAAGCGTAAGTGACCCTGCTACATCCCCCCCCCCCTAATTCCAAACACCTCAACCTGTCCTCAAGATCTTCCATGCTTTGCTTCCCAACCTACCTTCACAGTCTGGGGGCCAACGCCAAGGCTGAGATAAGGCCTGCCCTTTCTCACCGCTGCTCAGCCGTGCCCTCCTCCCGCCATCCTCTAGCTCTCCTGCTCGGAACCGTTCCTCCGCAGAGGTCATTCGACCCTCTGGGTCCGGCCTCAGGCTGGCTGCTTTGCTAGAAGGCTTACGGGGAGGTCAGTGCCTGCTGGCCGGCTAGCCTCCCACAGCCCCCAACAGAGGGAGGCGGGAAAGAGATCTAAACCAGTGAAGTCTCCAAAATGTCTCTCATCCAGGATCTTGGTCAAAATACACAACGGCCCCATTAAGTGGAAGCTATCTCTCCCCCCCCCCAAATGAAGCAAGAGTCTCGGAGCTTAGGCGACCGGTCCAAGTCGCACAGCCGGAAGGTGGCGGGCCCGCGCTCCGGCCTTCGCCCCGCGCGCGGCAGACGGCCCCCCACAGCACCCAGAGCGAGGCGGACCCCGCCGCCCTCGAAGACACTTCCCATGGGGTCTCACCTGGCCTTTGGGGCGCGAGGTCTCGACGGCTAGCGCTCGGTCCGGTGCTGCCCAGGACGGTGCTCAGCCCCGCACCCTCCTCAGCTCCGCCGCGGGTCCTGTCGCGCTCCGCCACCTTCCAAAGCCCGCGCTCCGGTCACGTGACCCGCCGCCGCGCACAGCCTCCTGGGAAATGCGGTGCAGGGCCCGACCCCCTCGGCCAGCTCGCCTTGTGGCAAACAGTCCCGCCGGGGAGAACGAACCCTCTCAGCGGCTCTGCCCTACCCTTCCCTATCGCTTGCCCCAGTTCCACATCAGGGGCTCACAGGTCCCAGCCCCAGCTACACCCTGACCCACGGGCCTACAAATCCCACAATGCCACTCGCGCGGGCGCACTTCCTCTTCCGCTGAGCGGGGCTCCTGCGGCGGCCGACGTGTTATTCCGGTGGCGGAGCGGCGGATGATCCTGTGCCTGGCAAAATGGTGAGGGGGTTGGGGCGTTCCGGGCAGGGCTGTGAGGACCCCTTGGGGCCCGTTCCACACCCCGTTTCTCTCGCGAAGGCCTCTGACGCCCGAGATCCAGGCAGCGGGAGGCTCCTGTGTCCTCCGGCTTGGGCGGAGGGACGGGAAGGGAAGCCCCTTGCCCTGGACTCGTTAGGCTGAGGTTTTGATCTCGCGACTTTTAAGGGGTGAGGCGTGTGAGGTGCATTTTTAATACCTTAAGCTTTTATTCCTGCTACCTGTGATTAAGCTGTTATCTCTATTTGGAAGTTTCTTCCTCCTGCTGAACTCCTACTCATCCTACAAAGCCCAGGGCAGATGTCAGCCTTCTTGGTGAAGCACGTCCAACTCTCTCAGGCACTTGGCCGCTGTCTCCTGGGAGCTCCCACAACCTCTGTACAGACCTCTTGTCACGGTCTTCTTTGTTATCTGCCACGCCTCCTAGTGACCACCATCTGACGTGCATCTAGCCCTGGGATGATGTCTATTCATCTTTGTGTTCCCAGTGCCAAACACAGGGCCTGCAATTGGAGGCCCAATAAATGGCAGCGATTGTCTTTATCATTTTTTTGGGGGGGGAGGGGGCATAAATGTTTACTGAATTGAATTCCAGTGTCTCTTAGAACAATGGGGTCAATTTATTTCTCTAGAGTTGTTATGTTCTGGACTTTAGGACCGTTGGCTGGTGAGTGACAATAGAAGTCAACATTTGTACAGAACTTTACGTTTACAGCCCTCCTTCACAAGCATTATCTCATAATCTTCCCTGTAAGCTTGGGAAGGAAACAAACACCTTTTGAATGACTACTCTATGCCAGGAAGTGAGCTAGATGCTTTGACGTTCGTCATCTTTCTTAAATCACACATCAACTCTGTGAGTGGTGTTATTATAACTATTTTACTGAGATTCATATTATTCAGTAGAGCCAGATTATTAACTGAAGTCTTTTGCCAGTAGATCCTGAGATTTCACAATAGCGTAGCGTGAAAATTAGAGATGTAGAAGTTGAGATTGGGTCCTGGCCCAGGCTCTGAATTACAGCAGGATTCTGAGCTTGGTGTCTACAGACATGGGTCCATAAAGCTCCTAAAATTATAGGCAAACTTTTTCTTGCTTCTGGTTTACCCTGGGCAGGGTCCATACTTTTTTTTCATAGTCATCAGTGGTCTCAAAAAATGTTAGGGACCCCTGATCGATAGCTAATCCATCACCTTCTGTGTCAGCCTCTGACTCTCAGCTGCCCTTCTTGTCTCATACTGAAAAAGCAAAGCGTCACCTTAGTTTAAGATGTCATTGTTATCATTTACAAATGCAATCGCTTGACGTTGGTTCTGAAGGACTTCCGTATTTCCCAGGCTGAAACAGACCTTTAACAGTCCTAGAGGAGGAGGCTCCTTGATGACCTCACACTCCCCCTCAGGTTTAAGTCGCGGGATTCTTTGATAGCTCTGATCTCATGCCCTCCCTTAGGAGCTCGAGGCCATGAGCAGATATACCAGCCCAGTGAACCCTGCTGTCTTCCCCCATCTGACCGTGGTGCTGTTGGCAATTGGCATGTTCTTTACCGCCTGGTTCTTCGTGTATCCTTTTACTGAGCAGCCAGTGGGCCAGAATTAGCAGTGTGGGAAACCGAGGGAGAAACCATGCTGGGTACATGCACCCTGCCAGTTTTGCTCTGGTGTGGGGGTAGGGGGAAGGTAAGGAGATTGAAGAAAAGCTGTTGATGTCCAAGGTCAGGTGCTGGCCTTATTTCCCAAGTTCAGGGGAGCTCAGTTTGCTCTTCAGATTTCCAGGATAGTGAACAGAAGGCCTGGCCGGACTGGAGGTTGGGGATAGGGAATCTGAAGTTGGGCAAGTGGTAAAAGGGTATGCTCAGGCGGCAGGAGATCTGAAGGCTAGTGCCAGTTCCACTGGTCACTAGCTGTGTGACCTGGGGTAAGTGACCTAACCCCTCTGGGCAGATTTTCTCCATGGGTGGTTGAGGGCTGGTATGAAGCAACGAGAGTCCAGGTCGTCTCTCAGGCCCCTCTTCCTGGCGACACTGAGCCAGGCAAGCCTTCTAGAAGGCTCACCCTGTACCTTTTTCCCAGAGCTGCACTGGCCAGGCTTCCTGTCCTAGGCAGTCCATCCCTTCGCTTCTCCTTAATCACCCTGCCAGTTATGAGGTTACCTCTACCAAGTACACTCGGGATATCTACAAAGAGCTCCTCATCTCCTTGGTGGCCTCACTCTTCATGGGCTTTGGAGTCCTCTTCCTGCTGCTCTGGGTTGGCATCTACGTATGAGTTCCCAAGGGTAAGAGCTGCGAGAAGGTGGGCACTACAGAAGCTTCCCACGTCTGCATCAGCGGGGTCCTCAGGCCTGTGGAAGACTTCGGTTAATGGTGACAGACTCAGCAGAGGGGAGAGGGACAGCAGGCACGTGTGCCTCTTTCCCTGTCCCAAATGGGGATCTGAGACCGACATTTTCATTCTGAGTTCTGCACACGGCCCGGGGCTTTGGGATACACTTCATAGGGCTGTGCGCACAGTCTTCCCATGTTAGACATTTGCATCCTTACACATCATACACCATTGACCTGGCGAGGCTGCTTGGGAATGGATTAGAAGGGGGTCAGAATCTAGGAGTACCGTTGTGGTTAGTTTGAATGTTTTCAGTGAGTAAAATAAATCTTGACTAAGTGATTAAAAAAAACCCCCAAAACCCTTGCTGCAGATAATCCACTGAACAGGTCACTGAGAATCGGCTTTGGTGGCTCAGCTTCAGAGTAGTGTGCCCATCAGCCCTTGCCCCAGGAGCACAGGGTCCAGTGAGAAAAGGAGGTGGAAAGAAGGGTCATCGGTCTCATTTTGATACCCCCTCTCTTCTTTCAGGTTCCAACCAGGAGCTTCACTGAATTCCTGCTTTTGTAAATTAATTTTTTTACTGTTGCTGGAAATGTCCCACCTGCTGCTCCCAATAAAGGCAGATGTGTGACCGTCTGTCTGGCACCCATTCCGCAGGGGTGGAGCGGTGGTGGGGTGGCACCGGGACCCATGTGACTTGCCCGGTCCCACCCCTTCCCATCTTTCTTCTGCCTTTCAGATGGTTCCTCCTGCTGGGAAACCCTGCTTTCTCTATGTGTGAGGGGTGAGGAGGGTATGGGAGGGGTGTCTGTCCTTGGAATTTAAAGCTCTGTGGATAGGAAGGGGCCAGGCCTATCCTCTTCTGTTGTTTTTAGAGCAGACTTGTCTGGGAACCCGCACCAGTCAAGTCTGCCCTGGGCCAATCCCATCCTCTAAATGTAGGCACCCTTCTGTGTGCTGGGGACCTTCACAAGGCTCAGCTTGTGCCCAGAGGTTGTTTATCCTAGGGTGGCTCCTTTACCCGGGGGGAGGGCGGGGGGGGGGGAGGGCAGCAGTAGGTCCATGGGATGTGGCCAGGGGAGGGAGCTGCTGAGTCCTGTTCCCAAGCCTAGCATGAAGCTAAGAAGGATAATGGGATACAAGGCATTCATCTGGCTCAGGAACCCCAGAACTCCAGTTGGTCTTAGCCCCACAGGCAACTCCATCTTCTACCACAACAGTCTCAAGAAGAGATGGGGAGGCAAGGTCAGATACAAAGCCATGTTTTTACATTTATTTATATATGTATATTTACTTCAGAAGGAAAGAACAGGGACAGGAAGCAAGCAGGCCCAGGGCTGCTTCCCTCTGCCCACTCCAGAGTCAGAGTTGGTACATGATAAATATGAGTCAGCACTCAGGAACAGGAACTGGGGGTTAACTGGGAGGGAGGGGCGCTCTATGCACATGCAGGCTTTTGGGGGGGGCACAATATGGGCAGAGGAATTTGTGCATTAAGAGGCCCTATGTACAGCTTGAAGCTTGGGGGAGATTAGCCCAGTGGCTCCAGGAATAAATGCCAAAGGGAAGGGAGGGATGGCTGCTGGACCCCATGTAGGGAATGGAGCCAAGACCCCCACTTACCAGTGCCAGGCAGGCAGCTGTCAGCCTCCAGCAGGTGACCCACTCCCCTCCCCTGAAGCCCTTTTACCTTCATGGGCTTAAGGCAACTTTGGTCCAAGGTTGACCCCCCACCCACCCCCCCAAGCAGCTTGGAGCCCCAGCTTGGCCCCAATCCTTGCACTGAGGACCCCTCCTCAGGCATGGAAACAGCCGGCTGCTACCAGATTGGGGCTACGCTGTGTCTGGAAGGGCTCCAGGGGGCAATGGAGGGTCACTTTCCAGTTAAGGACTGAGGGACCACAGTCCAAGGACAGGCACCCTCACTGAGGAAGCCCCAGAATCCTATTGCAAAGGGTGGGGCTCAGCAGTTTAAAGGCATTTAGGGAGGGTTCCCCGCCGAGGGGGACAGTGGAGAGAGAACAGAGTAGTCCTGCGGAAGGCCTGGCTCCCTGGCTCCCTGCGTGGTGTGGGCAGCCACGTAATTCCTATGTTAGAATGAGGGAGGGGAGCCACACTGGGGAGGGAGCTAGGAGGCGGGGTGTCCCTCTCCCCCAGCTCCCCTGAGGATAAGTGCTTTGAGACCCACGGCAGAAGGGGGCCCGCACTTCACAGGCTTCTTCGAGATTGCAGCTCCCCACAGAAAGGCCTCCCATTCAAAGCTGAGAATGAGAGGGGTAAGGCCTGGTTCCCAGAGAGGTGGCAGAACACCACAGGGCAGGGATGGCAATTCCTGTTCCCCTCATTGAACCTGTGTAGCCGTGGCTAAATGATTTCCACACTCCTGTGAGCCTGGATGTGGCCTCAGAACACTCCAGGCTCCCACCAAGACCGGTTACTTTAACATTGGCACTTGAGTTAAGACTTCTTCGGTAACGCAAGCCCATTGCTCCACGTCCGGGAGGAGAGGGCGGAGATGGAATCTGCTGCCGAGCCCGACATGGGAGCCCTTGATTTGGGGAGACAAGGTTGCCAGCAGACAAGAGAGGAGGGAGAAGCCAGAGTCTTAGTGGTTGGGAGTGAGATGGGTGTCTCAAGCCTCCCTGGGGTGGATCAGAGCGAGGGCCCTGTCTTTGTGTTTCCCCAGGGCTCTGCACCTCTCTGGCCTTTCCATCTCCATCCTTCCACTCGTGCCCTGGCTTAAGTGCATTTTAGTAATTACTTCATTAATAACAGCAAAAGCTATCTGTCTCCACGCACCAGCCAAGACCAGCCTGCTGCCTTACAGGGATTCCTGCTCCTCTGCTCAGAGAGAATGATAGGTCACTGATACCACTGCAAGCTCTGGAAGCTCCCAGAAGCCCAGGCCATGGGGCCACAACACCCAGCTGGGGGAGCTCGCAGGGAACTTCCAGGATACTCCAGGTTCAAGGGCCCAAGGGTGACCTGGCCCCCTGGCCCCCCCACTGGTTCAGCCAGGCACTAAGTATACATAAGGCACATGGTCAGTCTTTGCAACCTCTCCAGAGCTGGCTTCAGCTGCCCTGGGAGCTCTTGGGAGCCAGTGCTCCCCGGGAGAAGACACCTCCTGGGCCACACTTAAAGCTTCAAAGTCCCAAGTCCAGCGTAACAGTCAAACCCCAAAAAGTCCACTACCTCGCCACCCCCCAGGGAGCAGCTTCCAGGGTGAGGGCTGTATGCTCTCCGCTGACTCATGGATCCAGCCAAGTCTTTTAGGGCTCCAGCCAAGTCCCCACTCCAGAAGAGGGGTGGCTCGCAGTCTCAAGGGGAGAGTGGGAGGATAGGCTCTGGACGGTCACAGGCTTACCCTTGCCTCCAGGGCCCCTGCAGCCAGCCCTCCAACCACCATATCTGGACAGATACGACGTGGTCCGGTCCTGGCCCCAGGGGGTCTCTCGGGCTCCCCCTGTGGTGTGTGAGGGGCGACCAGCAGGAACAGCAACTCCAGTGTGAGGACTCCGACGAGTTTCCCCAGTTGTGGGGAGGGCCAAGCCCGATTCAGTCTCTCCGAGGGAGCACCAGCGAGCGGCAGAGAGCTGGCGGGCGGCGGGCTCCAGTGTAACGCCATGGCGTCCAGTGTGGAAGGGGCGCGGGGCCCCGGCCCGGGTGTGGTGCCGCCTCCGGGAAGGCCGCTCAGTCACACAGGCGGTAGAAATGGAAGTAGTAGTCCGTGGCCGGCCGGACCGGGGCCTCCGTGCTGCAGTTGGCCTGACCCTTGCGGGGGAGGGCAGCAGGAACGGGTGAGATGGCTCGGGGTGCAGGGCAGGAAGCAGTCCCCCCCCCGGCCACATCACCCAGCATTGCGCCCCAGGTCTTGCCATGTGCTCTGGGAACCCCCACATCCTTTCCCCAAGCCCCACACTTGAGATGCAGGTGCCTGGGCCTCTGGAGACAGATGGGGTGCCTGTACTCACCAGCAGGGCCACCCGGAAGTGGTAGGTGAATTCTCGGAAAGACAGGATTGTTACTGGCCACTGGTGGGAAGTGCCCTGGAGAAAGGGGAGAGGGAGGGGTGAAGACAGCCCCCTGACCCTATCCCAGCCAGGAGCCCTGGGCTCCAGGGCAAGTGTTAGGGAGGCTAAAGTCAGAGCTGGGAAGAGAAAGGGAGGCAGCACGTTCTACTTTGGGGAGCAGTGGCACCCTTTACGCAGACTCGGAGCCAGGCTCATGCAAGTCCAAAGCTGCCCTCCCCTGGTCTCTGCCTTGTCCCTTGCTGCCTTCCCTCCCCGTTATGCTCCGGGCACGTCAGAGTATTTCATGAACCCCATCCTCACCCCAACCCAGTAAGGTGATGCTGCTTATCGATGAGGAAGCTGAGCTATTGCTTCAATCACACGGCACCGTGTGGCAGAGCGGGGATTGACACACAGGCCCCCGCGCTGTCATGCTCTCTCCCTTGCATGGGAGCCTGAGGCCCGCCTTCAGACAGCTTGCCCATGTCCCAGCTGAGGCTTTGGCGTGGCCTCCCCATATGTGGCCCCGGGCCTGAGCTCCGCATCCTGAGAGCGGCTGGCTGGGCTCTCCCTCTACTCGCGGGTGTGCTCTCCTCTGCCTGCGCCTCTTTCGAGGCTCTCACCCACTCAAGTGACTTTCTGCACATCTTCCCGGCTAGGGAGTGCATTCTTCCAAGGCAAGGCCTGGGTCCACCCCCACTCCTCGCCCGCCTGCCCCCCGCACCCCCATCTCCCCACAGATGGGCCCAGCACAGGGCCTGGGACAGAGGAACCCCAATACATTTTTGTTGAATAAACATGAATTGGTGAGAAGAAATTCCCTTTACTTGTGCGGAGAGTCACAACTTGGGTCACATGGGGGTCACGTGGCCAGTGAGGAGCTGGACAAGGAAAGGGTCATGGTCATTTGGTTCTCAGAGCAGGAGGTAGGCCTCTACAAGGTGGGCTGAGAGATCTTCCAAAGCGGAGGACTGAAGCATGCCACTGCCCAGCCTGAGCTTGAGGACCAGGCTCCTTCCTGTTCCCCAACTCCTAGCCTTTTGCGACGTGTCCAGCTCTGCCAGAAGGCCACACATTCCCTGGCCTCCAAACCTCTGCACGTGCTGTTCTGCTCCTGGGACAGTGTCCTCTTTTCTTTGTCCAGCTGACCCCAAATCATGCCGCAGGTTTCGTCTTCATTAAACATGACTCTCGGGGTGGCTGTTCTGACCCTGAGCACAGACGAGGTTAGCTCTCCCTGCCAAGGATCTCTAGAATACCCTCCTCATCCCCACCACTGCGTTCATTCCAGGTTAGTCCTGGTGGAACTGTTTCCTTGCCAGAGGCTCTTGGCAGGGCAGGGCTGGCGATGGGGCAGAGCAAGGACAGGGCCGGGAGATGTTCCGCGGTGAGCCCAGAGGCCCAGGCCTTAAGGGTCCCTTGTGGAGATGCCTTCACTCTGACTCCTGCTCCTTCTCTTCACCTGTTTGGGGGCCCAGTTGTGCCAGGGAAGATGAAGCTCTGGGGCCTCACTGGCCCCCAGCTTCCCGGTCGCCTCCTACCTGGGTGTCCTGGTAGGTGTGCAGGCTCTGTGGGAAGCCCCCCTCCTCACACGGCTCGTCCTTTGACATCAGGCTGCACAGCGCCACAGACACGGGAGACGAAGAGCTGGGGGAAGGCCCAGTTAGTGGGGAAGTGGGGTTCCGAGTTCCTCAACCCCAGCCCGCCCCAGCCAGCCCTCCACACCACCTCCCCTGCCCCGCTGAAAACAAGCCACGAGTCCTCACACAGCCCGGAAATGATGCCTCCTGGTCAGGCCCTAGACAGCCCCTTCCCATCTACCATCCCACATGGTCTTCACACCCGTGAAGCAACAGCCATTTCTAGATCAGGAGCTGAAGCCCCGAGACCGCCAGGGTCACACAGCCAGTCAAGCACAGAGCAAGGGATGAAGTCACTCAGCGTCCCTCCTCAGACCCCTTCCCCGAGTTGCCGAGGACTGCCGCGTCTCCACTGCCCCGTGCCGGCACTCACTTCATCTGCAGAGTCAGGCTGAGGTGCAGCGGCGTGCTGCTGCTGACAGGGATGTGGTAGGTGAAGTTTCCAGGCCTGCAGGGGCAAACACGGCTCCTTGGACCAGGGCTCCCTGCTGAGGCCCCTTGCCTGCACACCCCAGCCCCAGACCGGTACTGAAGCCCGTGGAAAGGGGCTGCCCCACCTTGGGGGGGGTGCAGGGGGACGGCATCTGGGCACCTGAGGGACTCTGTCCTTGGGGTGAAGGGAGGGAGCCAGGCCCACCTGCAGGCATGCCCTGGAGCGCAGTACTGGGAAGTGATGGGCATTGAAGTCTCCAGCACCTGGATGGAGGTCAGGGAGGGCACTGGGTCTGCAAGGAGAGAGGCTGTGGGGGCAGGGAGGAGGGTGACAAGGCAGGATACAAATCAGCAGCAGCCAAGCTGTTCCTTGCTAGGCTCGCATTCAGTCACTCACACCTTAGTATAAGTTAGTTTCAGGTTATTCTTTCCACCACCCTCTTCCCCCGCGACACTACGCAGAGCCGCTTCCCGTGAGCCTGAGGTCTGCCTCCTTGACAGAACCTGAACACCAGGAGCAGGGACAGGTCTTCAATATCCTTTGCCAGGGGCTTATAGGAGCCTGCTCGCAGTCCTTTTTCCTGACTGCACACATCTCCAACACATTCAGTTCAGCGGCATCAAGTTGGTAGCTTGAAGTCAGCCACAGTGGGAGCAGTCACCACAAATCAGGGCTTTTTTCCCCCAAGAGCCAACTGTTAAACACCTACCAGCACCCCACTCGTGAGGGCCTGTGGCCTTCTGTGGATAAACCCACCACAGACTGGCTGGCTGGGTGGGGGTGGGACTGAAGTGTGACATGGCGGGTGGGGGAGACAAGGCTTTCTTGGTCATCTACGGGCTGGCTGCGCCTGAACCGCCCCTCCTCCCCCCCAACTAGGAAGGGGAAGCTGGGGCCACAGAACATCTGCTCGACCTGGCACGTTTTCAGCTCTGTGATGCACAACCCAGGCACGCGAGGACCCCCCACAGGACCCAGCATGCCCCTGGGGTCACGGACAGATACCTAGATACAGACAAGATAGAAGGTACCCTTCTCGTCTCTCTTCTGGGCAAACTCCTGTGGTCCTTCAGAGACTCAGCTCCAATGTCACCTCCTCCAGGGAGGCCTTCCTGATCACCTCCCCACCTCAGCCTGGACGAAGTGCCCTCCCCAGTCACCAGGCTGCTTACCCATCCCCTCAGAGCCCCGTCACGCTACTACACTACTGTGTTCTCAGGTCTCTGAGCATTTCGGGGTCAGGGCGTGCCTGTCTTCATCACCCCCACACCCTGCACAGAGCCGGCCACAGAGCAGGAGCCTCTGGGGTTTCCCCATCACTCTGAACCTCAACCTCAGCGAGTCACCGTTCCTAAGCTTTTTTTTTTTTTTTCTTTAAGCCACAAAACCCATCAAATGAAAGCTGATAAGGAGGCCCAGTACCTAGAGCAGAGCCACCCGGCTGAAGCCCAGAAGGCCCCTGGCCTCCTCCGCAACCTCCGCGGCCCTGGCATCAGGCCGACGTGGGGTGGGATTCCAGCTCTGCGGCTGCCCGGCCACACGACCTGGCTCCGTTTCCCCATCTGAACCGTGGGGATGAGCCCTTCCTTGCTGGGATGTGTGAGCACTGAATGAGGCGAGCTACATATGGCCCCCAGCCTCATGGCTGGGACTGCACAACGCCCAGCGAATGGCTGCCGACGGACAGCCCTGCGCCAGGCCTTCCGGAGCCTGGGCTGAGCGGTGCCCTGGCCAGGGAGCCTCGCTGGCTGAGCTGAGAAGATGAGGGGGCAGGTAGGGCAAGTACCTGGCTGGCCCCGGGCCTGAGTGGGCTGAACGGGGCTCAGGCCAGGCTGGGGGGCCCCTCGGCGGGTCCGGCCATGGAGACCAAGGCTGGGGCTGTTCTTGGCTTTGCCTTGCCCTCCAGGGAAGGGGACCGCAGGGCTGGCCAGAGGCTCGGAGCTCTTTGGATGCTTGGAGTGGCCAATACCATTGGCTGACAGGCTCCAGGACTTGGCTCTGATGTTGGTGACTGGCAGCAGGGCCATCTGGCTGGGGCCTGTGGAAAGAATGAGGGATAGGCTGAGCAGAGGGAACTGGCTGTCTCCTGTCCTGCTTTCTCTAACACTTCAGCAGACTCTGGGTGACGCCCCTCTGTCTTTTCGTCCCCTCGGGGAGACCCACCAATCTCTCCAGAGCCCCATTCTGGGCTCCAGGTTACCCTCCCCCCAATGAGACTTCGGGGCCTTTCTCGGGACTCACATAAAACCCCCTCAACCCAAACCCTGGACCCGGGATAGCCATACCTGAGCGGTTGGTGGACGGGCTGGGACTGGGGCTGAGCCCGTGGCCAGGGTTAAAGCTGGGGCCAAGACTCGGGGCAGCGATAGGGCTGGGGGTGGGCGAGGAGCAGCAGACGACTGGGCAAGGGCGGCTAGAGCACAAGTCCAAGGTGGGGATGACCGGACCTGGGGCCGAGCTGGTCGGGCCAGTGGCAACTGAGGAAGCCGGAGGCTGTATGAGCTACAGGCGGGCAGCTGAGTCCCCGCCCACAACACCGCTCCCTTCCCCCACCCCCACCCCCCAGACCCCCCAGCACGCACCCAGCAGCAAGGAGGGCAGTGTGCCTGGCAGCCCAGTGGTCCCGGGGGACTGTCGGAGCTGGGTGGTCCCGAAGCTCTGGCTGGACCTGCTGGGGAGGGGCGAGCTGAGCTCAGAGGGACTGCCAGAGCCTGAGCAGGGAGGCCTGGGAGTCCCAGAGAAGTGGACAGGAGAGACAGAAGGGACAGGAGGAGGTGGACAGGAATGGCAGAAAACAGGCAGGGAGCTGGATGGCAGGAGCCAGAGGTAGGAGGGAGGGGGCTTGGTCCAGACACGTACCATGGGCACATGGCCTCACTCCCCCCAGGGTGCTGGGGCCGGAGCAGGGCCAGAAGACAGGAAGTGGACACGGCATAAGAGCTAAGGGGCGGCAGAGAGGAAAAGGACGGGGGGGACAGGTGCAGGGGAGGAGAGAGAAAAGACACGGTCAGAGATAGCCTCGGAGCTGAGGTGACAGTGGGCAGACAGAGCCCAGGGTCCCACCCTGGCCCTCCTTCCCTGCCAACTCCCCCTTCCAACCTGGGCCCCTCAGATGCCCCCTGACTCGCAGAGGCCCAGCTACCTCAAGGAGCACTGAGTAGAAACATTGGCTTCAGCAGGGGCCGCGAAAATGCTGCCCCTCCTCCAGGGAGACCTTCCCACCCGGCCCTGCAAGCCCGGGCGGGCTGAGAGCCTGAGGCGCGGTCCCCTTCAGAGGAAACAGCTTCCACAGCTCCGCTGCCCCTGGGCTGCCCACCAAAGCCCCACCTGTCCTGGCAGCCTGGCCGGCAGCCAGGCCTCCAGTGACATACCCATCAGTTTCTACCAGGTCCTCCTCGGTGCGCAGGCTCAGCACGTACAGTGTGGACATGGACACCACGCTGGGAGCCACAAAAAAGGGCCACTGTTAGAGCTGCCACCACGGTCCCCGCCCTCTCTCTAGGGCAGGGTCTGTGGACCTCGGCTCCAGGGGCTGGGCTTGCGAATGAATGATGCCTCTCCACGGTCTCCCCCCGCCCTCGGGGCATGGGACAGAAGGAGGCAGCCCGCTTCCTTCCCTGAGACCTCAGCCAGGTCTCATCTCCCAGCCCCAACTTCCTCTTCCTCCAGGCCTGGGCCCAAGGGCAGCTCACCTCCCCCCAGCCAGCCACGCCTGGAGCCCTGGGCACAAGTCACCTGAAGGCCATGACCACCACCAGGGCAATGATGGTTCCCTGCAGGAAGCGCTGGCTGATGCAGGCCTGGTCTGGGACCACAGAGGACGACTGAGGACCGACAGGAAAAGGGGAAGAAGCAGAAAAGGCCCAGACTTAGGGAGCCGTGGTGTCCCTCGGTGTGGGCTCTGCTGGAGGTGGGGGTGTTAAGGTCTCATGCCTACGGTGGGAGTGAGGGGATGGACAGAGGGAGAGGAAGGAGAAACGGGGCCAGAGAGCTAGAGAGCTGGGAGGAAAGAGGAGCCCTCGCAGTCAGAGAGCCTGGAGAGCGAGGGCCCGGCCCAACGTGCCTCCCCTCTCCCATCCGTGCCCACCCTCACCTTGCTGGCCACCTTGGGGGGCCTCTTCTTGTGGGGGACACTGCCCGCCCGGCTGAACTGGCTCCCTGCACGGCTGCAGCAAGAGGGCCAGGGTCAGAGGTGCCTCTGGGAAGGGGGTCTTGCCCCCGCCTGGCCCACGCCCCCACCTGAAGGCGCCCGAGCTGCCCGTGGACTTGAGGCTGTCCAGCCGCCGCAGCTTGGCCAGCTTGTGGCTCCAGCGCTCTAGCTCGTCAATGCGCGTCTCCAGGTTGTCCGTCAGCTTGCACAGCTCCTTCACGGCACCCACGTTCTCCATGAAGATGCGCTCCTGCCACGGGCGGTGGGCGCCGTCAGCCCCTGGGGAGCCCTGGGCTACGGGGAGCGGCCGCGGGGAGGCCCTCCAAGCCTCCCTACCCAGGCCAGCCCTAGCTCCCCCAGCTTCCTGTGCCTGCCTCCAAACAG
The DNA here is from genome assembly GCF_011800145.1 of Mirounga leonina. NCBI lineage: Eukaryota > Metazoa > Chordata > Mammalia > Carnivora > Phocidae > Mirounga > Mirounga leonina. The sequence continues at coordinate 28,626,775 of NW_023270418.1, read as the reverse complement.
CTGCCCCACCTCTGCACCATTGCTTGGGCCACCCGTCCAGCCGGAACGGCCCTTCCTGCCCCTTCGGAACAGTCTCTCGGAGGCGCCCAGCCTCTGATCTCATGAACGTGGGGTCGCACGCTTCGGCTCCTTAGTATTCAGCCGAGGCCAAAACCTGTGACTTCACCCTCACCATAAGCCATGTTTAAGCTTTGCCATAGCCACCTGAGAGGGTCTTGGCAGTGACTCTTTAACCTCCTTTCGAAGGGGAGGAAAATGACCCCCGGTGAGCTTCGTCTTGCTGTAGACCACACAACCATAGTGTCGCCAAGTCCCCAGCTGGCCCTTGGATGCTCACCCCCTTCCCTGGGGGGTGGGGAGGGGGCTCTGGACGCATGAGAGAAGACTGGGCTGCCCTCACCCCCTGCACTTCAACGCTCCCAGTCTCCAAGGGGGAGATGAACGCCCTCCAGCTGGCCCACCCCCTGCCCTTGGGCCCCCCAAGTCCTCCCACCCTGCAGACCTTGTTCACCACCAAGAAGTTCTCTATGGTTTTCCCATTGGCAAAGACCAAGTCTCCAGTGTCCTTCACGGCCTCAGGCAGGATCTCCTTCACTTCCTGGGCGATGACACCTGGGGAGTTGGGGGGCAGCGGAGTGGGGTGGAGAACGCCCACAGCACCATCATGTAAGGAGGGGGCCCGGTTTGAGGAGGGTGAAATTCTGGGGGCTAGAGATTTGGGATCCAAGGCACCCTGGAGCAGGGAGCTCCGACGGACAAGTGTTCAGAAGGTTGCAGTTCCGGGGCTCAGGTATGGGGTTCCCTGGCCTGGGGCAAGGGTGGATTCCTGGGAGGAAGGATCCCAGTGGAAGTGGGCAGAGATAAAAGCAGGATTCACCTAAAAAGCCGAGGATCCCGGGACCAGGATTCCCGGACTTCTAGTGTCAAGGGGGTAGCTAGCCGACACCCGGGGAGGCCCGATTTTCCAAGGGCTGAGGGGTGGGGCTTCTAGAGGGCAGGATTCCCTGGGTAGGAGTTCCAGGAGTCAAGGAGAGGGGTGCCTGGGAGTGGGGTTTCCAGAGGGCTGGGACAGGGGGCGGGGTGACTGAGGGCCGAGGTTGCCGGGTTCCCGGACCCCAGCCCCAGTCCGCGCAGGCTGGTCCCTACCGGTCTCTGGTGCCGTGGCCTCGATGCCCGCTGTGGCAGCAAACTCCGGCTTGTATCTGTAGTGCACCAGCCGCATGCGCGAGATCCTCTTCAGCTGCTCCGTGGTGTCCACCTGCCCGGGAGCCAGGACCGAGACTGAACCCCTCCCCTCCTGGGCCCATCCGAGGTGGGCCCCGGAGGTGTAGACGGCGGCCGCCCAGGCTCTGCGGTGTGGCGGGGAGACCCCTACCCTAGGGCCTGCCTCCCTCACCTCCTTCCCCTGCCGCCCAGCCCTTCCACCTGGCCCCGCCCCCCACGAGCCCCGCCCCCTCGCCCTCCGCCCCTCCCGCGGGAACTCCGCTCTCCCCGCCGCCCGGCCCCGCCCCTCGCCCACAGCCCCGCCCCCACCTCCTGCACGTGCTCCTTGGCCCGCAGGTCCGAGGGGTGCATGAGCGAACCCATGACCTTGACGTTGCCGTGCACTACCAGCGCCTCGTCGGGCCGGTCCGTGTTGATGCCCACACGGCCATGATGGAAGACAGTGTCGGGCACCTGCGCCCGCTGCCACAGCACGTCGCTGTCACTCTCAAACTGGCCTGGGTTGGAGGCCTAGCACAAGTGGGCGGGGGTTTGGGTCAGTCCCAGGGCACGGGGGACCTGCAGTGCCCTGGGCAAAGGGGAAACCCTGCAGCTACCCCTCCAGCTCCAGGCAGGGTTCCTCACCCTACCACGCCCAACTTAAACTGCCCCTCCCACTGTGGCACCTTTCAGTCACTCCTGGGATCTCAGAAGGCTACCCGGGCCTTGTCCACCTCCACCCTTGTGAAGGAGACACTGTGGCTCAGCGGGTGGGTGGGAACTTGCCCGAAGCCACCCAGCTAGGGCCTAGCAGGATCAGCACTCTAGCTCCTGACTGCCCAGGACCCCAGTGTTTTTCCTGGGCGCTACCGCTCCCAGCTCTGGGGAGGACTCTTGATCCCTTGGAAGGAGGTAGCCCTCACCCTCACGATGATGCGCTCTGAGATTTGAGCAGCCAGCGTGTAGTTCTGGTTCTGGGCGTGGGCCTGGAGGGCCACCACCAGCATGAAGTACCTGTGGCACACAGGGGTTTAGAGGCACTGGGTCCTGCTCCAACTGCCCCTGCCCGCCCACCCCCTTCTCCCCGTCCCATGTCTGCTGTACAGTGCCCGGGCTCCCAGCACCCCAGCGGGGAGAGGGCATTAACACCTCATCCTACAGAGGAGGAAGCTGAGTCTCCACCAGGGGGCAGAAACTCCCCAGGGCCCACATCGAGGACACCGGGAGCTGCTCATCCAGAAGCCAGGCTTCTGCTCTCTCATCCTTAACTCCATTAGCCTTAGCTGGGAGGCTCAGGTCTCCCTTCTGTAAAATGGGTCAGTGTGTGGGACACTGCGACAGCAGGTGGTGTCTTCCTGCCCCTCCTCCTTAGAGATGGAGGGCCCGCCAGGGCCGGGGTGCAGCCTGCTCACCTCTGGTCAGGGTTGGGTTTGCCCTTCTTGCGCATGTTGTTGGCAGTGGTCTCGCTGAAGTGCAGACGGCCCACAGTCACCTTCGTGACCTGCTCAGGGGGCAGATTGACCCTGCAGAGGAGCGGCAGGGGACTCAGGACGCAGGGAGGGGGGCTTCCTAGAGCCAGGCGCCCAGTCGGGAATGCGCGGGAGGCAGATATCGTGGGTGCCTGCCTGGCCGCCTCAGCTCCCAAGCCAGCTCCAGGGCCAGCCCACCCGGGGACCCCCACCCGCAGGGTTGACACTCACGTGACAGGGTTAAAGGGCCGCTTGCTCCGGTCCGACTGTGACTGCTCGATGTTGATGGACTGGTTCAGGGCCTCCAGCTGGGGGAGAAGCAGAGGCCGGTGGCCCATGAGGGCCGGGGACCCCGCCTGGTTCTGCCACCCTTTAGCCGCTCAGCCCGGGCCTGGCCCAGCCCGAGCTCCCCGGGAACTGGAGGCGAGGCCCTCCCCTCAGTGAGGGCACAGACAGTCACATGGCTCTCCCAGCTCCACATGCACCCACTCACGCATTGCACGGACACGCGGCCCCCACCCCCGTCCCCGCGGCCCCTCCATGAGCAGCGGCTGAGCCACGCCAAGGCACCAGGCTCCAGCTCCCGGCAAGGCAATGGAGGACACCCACGCAGCCATGCCCCCAGGGAGCTCGCAGGCTCCAAATCAGCCACTCCGAGGCTGGGGCTAGAGGGGCCCCAGGGGAGGAACCTCAGGGCAGGTGTCCCCAAGGGCCGAGGACTGTAGCAGAGTGAATGGGAAGGCCAGGGGAGGAGGGATGGAAGGGGCGTTCTCAGGGTGTCCCAGAGGAGGGGAGCTGCCTCGGGAAAGCGGGGCCTGTGAATGGGCATAACCCGTCTGGGGCACAACGAGAGGCAGGGCTGGAGGGAAGGGCTCGTGGGCTAAGCTCGGAAGTCAAGGCTTTGCTGGAGGGCACCAGGAGCTCTGGAAGAATGGCAAGTGTCGTGCCCGCTGGTGTCTCAGGGGGAGCGTGAGCTGGTGGCCCCCGTGGAAGCTGCTGTGGTCACTTAGACGAAGTGGGGGTGTGGTCGGGGCCAGGGAGAGGCAGAGGAGAGAAGAGAGAGGAGGTGGGCCAGGCCTGGTGCATGATGATGAGGTGGGGGCAAGTGGGCCCTTGGATGGATGGCTTGGGTGACCAGCACCCTGGAGCCCTACTCCCTGAGTGGGGGGCCCCGACGGAGGGGCAGGCTGACAGGGAGCTCATTTGGGGCTGGGATCTAAGCCGACATAGGGGTCAGGAGAAGGGTCTGGGCTGGGGGTATAGATTTGGGGTCACCGGGCAGAGAAGGAATCAGGAAGCACAGCTGAGAAGGGGGCTGAGGAGGCTGACGGTTGGGGTGTAGGTACACTCACTTTGCCTTGGGGTCGTTCAGGTCCCCAAGCATTCCTGGCTCCCCTCCCCTCCTGGCTGAGCCCCCAAACCTGCCTTCACTCCGTGCAGTTTCAGGTAGAAGCAGTCGAGGGGCTTGAGGCCCTCAGGCGTCTTGACGTACTTGGGCTCGCCCAGCATGCCAATGTATACGGTGACCTGGAAGTGGTTCTTCTTCTGGCACACGAACGCGTCGTCGCCCACCGAGAAGTTGAAGCCCTTGTCAGCGTCCACGCGGTAGGTGAGCATGGGCCTGGGGGCAGGCGAGGGTACTCACCAGAGGCCCCCCCACCAAAGCCAGGCCTGGGACGTCCCTCCCCCATGCCTGCATTGCAAAGCGATTTCCTACCCAGTCCCCACCGCCACCCCCCAATCCTCAGACCACTCACGGGGCTGCCCCCCACTTCTCAGAAATGAAAACTGAGTCCCCGGAAGGATTTGAGCTCAGGTCTGCCAACTCTTCAGCCAATATTCCTTCCTCTATGTGGCTGGGCCCAGCCCACCCTGGTGATGGGGGGAGGAAGGGCAAGACCCCTGAGGCCCACCAGAGGGGAGTGAACTCCTGAGGAGGGGGCTTGACGGCCCCTCCTCACCCTTGGCTCCTTCCCAGAAGGCTGCCCGAAGCCCCCTCCCTCACAGGAGATGGGGTGAGAGGGGGTGCATCTGCAGAGCTTCACTGGCCTGACAGCTGGTTGCCATGGAAACGGTGGAACCAGGCGCCGGCTCGGGACTGGCCCAGCCCCGGCCTGCTGGCTTGCTCAAGCCCCCAAAGTCCTCATTCTGACTCCTCCATCTGCCCAGGTGGGGAGAGGGGCACTCTGGGCAGCGTAGACGCAGCCTCCATTTACCCATCTGTGGCTGGGCAAGGATTCCAAGTATGGATCCTTTGGGGGACCTCCGGGCGGCGGGAAAGGGGGCAACTGTTGGCTCATTCTCACCCAGGTCCCCAGGCACAAAGCAGTGCCCCCAGTGCCCAGGGCCTGCCTGGAGGAAGATGGGCAGAGAATGATTCCACACTTGGGGGAAAAGGCTTGGGGGCCTGGCTAACATCTACAGAAAGGCCTGGGGCTCCAACCACCTGCCTGCCCCAGGGGAACACCCAGGAAATACATGGGCCACACTGGGAGCCTCAGCTGCCAGCTTCCTGGCCTTGGGGCCTGAGATGGCAGGGCTGGCCTGGAAAGCATGGTGATAAGAGTGGGGGGGGGGGTCCTCCCCAGGTCACAAGGGTGGGATCCTTGAAGACCTCTCCCCCCATCCTCACAGGGCCTCAGGGGATCCTTCAGCCACGACAGCAGCTGGATCCCCCCCAGCCCCGAGGGCTTCTGGCTAAGGGCTTCAGCCGCACAGCCTGGGGCGCCCAACTCCAGGACGCCGTTCTCAGCCAGCCCACCCAGGCCTGGCAATGCCCAAAGGGAGTCGGTGAGCCACCCTCCCACGCCCACCGGACTTCTGCAGGAGTGAGGGGAGTGGTCCCACAGTGCTCCTGGCCTGGTCCCAGGAGGCTGAATCCACATGGGTGGGTGCTGAGGGAGAGCTAGGAATGCCCGGACAGCCCTGTCCTCCCCCACCCCCTCGTCCCTCCCTTCCAGGGAGGGGGCTGCTGGAAGGGCCCTGCCAACACAGCTTCCTGCTACCTTCCTGGAATGCCGAAGGAGTGGGGGAGGAGGAGCCACCCACTTCTCCCTGCCTAGGCTCCCACTGGCCCCTCCCTGACAGGCACCACCTCCTTAAGGAGGCCTGGGGCAGGCCCACAAGTCGGGAACCCCGAGGGCCTGTCCTAGTTTTGACCCGAGCCTGCTGCTCTCCTGTAACCCGGGCCCACGTGGTGCCCAGTGTGCTCCCAGGCCCTGCTCTGGGACCCCGACACCAGGGACGTCCCCGGATGTGGTGGCAGGGGTGGGGCGGGGCACTCACAGCTCCTTGTAGTTCGCGTCGTACAGCGTGGCCCACTTGTTCTGCTGATGTGGTTGCCACTTGATGGACTGGTAGTTGGGGTCCAGGTAGGAGCCACTGAGGCTATCATTGTCCTGCAGGAGACCTGGAGGGAGGAAGCAGCCACGTGGGCCCTGGGCCCCACGCCCCCACCTCAAGGGGAGCTGGCTCGCTGTGAGCTCCAGCAGGCCAGGCACATACCTGGTGAGGGTGCCCCTGGCGGGTGCCAAGGTGGTGTCTGGACCCGGGCAATGCTGAGGGGCAAGGAGCCGGAGCCGGGTGAGAGGGGGCCCTGGGGAGGCCAGGGTGGGGATGGGGCTCGAGCTGGGTGTGGGGGCAGGGTCGTTGCTGTCCCAGGCTCCTGTTTGATCATTCCATTCAGCATCTGGGCATTGAGGGTGTTGGGAGGTGATTCGGAGTGCTTCCTCTTCTTGGAGGGGTGTGTGGGGAGCCTGGGGGTGACACAGAGGCGTGCCATGGGGGGCTGGCTCTTCCTGAGCCCCCTCCCCCCTGGGCAGTAGCCCCCTTTCCCTCTTCACCCCGTTTCAGCAGGATATGCCCAATCCAGAGGACACCTCCTCCAAAAAGCCGCTGGGCTTTACCTCCTCAGTGCTGCCCCATCGCTCTGTAATGCCATTCTCTGCTTCTGTCACTCATCTCTACCCCTGCAGCTCATGGAACCCGGGGGGCAGGAGCCACACCTGACTTATCTGTGTGTCCCATCAGGCCCAGCCATGGGCCTGGCGCACAGAGTGCCCCGAATCGTTTGTGGAAGGGAACAAGCCGGTCCCTTCCCTGGGGTGTCATTCTCAGGGCCACCCTTTATAGTGGGGGCTCCACGGAGAGCAGCCTCCGAGGCTGGAAACAAGCTCCAGGGGGCGTGGGCCACCAAGGCTGAGAAGGAGAGCTTCTTGGGGAGGAGGCTGTGGAGTCTTGCCCTGAACTAAACCTTTCATGACATCTCGATGTGTCAAACAAACAGATAAAAGGACAATTCTCCTGGCTGGAGTCAGAGGGGGAGCTTGGGTCCATAGCTAGAACTTCCTCCAGAGCCCCCAGACTTCGTGAGAAGGTTAGGAAGTCACTGGTGTCTGGGGAAAGGCACAGGCCCGCGGTTCAAGTCCTGGCTCTGCCCCTTCCTGGTTCCATGACCCGGACAAGCATTTCCTCCCCCTGGGAGCCCCAGTTTACCTATCTGGGCAATGGGGGTGGCCATGCTCACCAAATAAGGTAGTCGGAAGCATCTGGCCAGGGCTATCTGGCTGCTGGGTGGGCACACCCGTATACACGTGCTGACCCCCGTCTCCTGGGGGCAGAGCCTTCTGCCCTCCTGGCTCATCCCGGTCCCCACGTCCATCTCTGTCCCACCTGCCGCTGCCCTGGCCCCCCACCCCCGAGCCCACCTGCCCAGTCTTACTCAGCTCCATGCTGCTGCAGCAGCTGGTGCAGCATCTGGGACTGCTGCGTGTGGTGGAGATCGCTGGGCACGAGCCCCTGTCCCATGGCAGCATAAGGGGGCATCGGGGGCTCGGTCTTCATGTACAGATCCCGTTGCAGGACAGGGTAGTGAGGTGGGGGTGGCGGGGGCGGCGGGGGGCCTGGGAGGTGGGCCGGAGGTGGAGGCGGGTGCTCCAGGCGGGAGGGCACTCCCACGTGGCACAGGGTCTCAGGGGTTATGGTGCGCAGGAGATGGGGGTCTGCGGGAGAGATGGGGGGGTAGGCATCAGAGACCTACATCACTCGGGTTCCCGGGCACAGGGTTTCCCACCTTCTCCTGAGACAAGCCCCCGGGGGGGGGCTGCCCTCCCACCAACCCACGTGGGAGGAGGGCTGGGCAGCCTGAGGCTGGCCACTAGAGGCCCCGGCAGGGAGACAAGCCCCTGTCCAGGGGGTGGGCAGCTTCTCTCCCACCCCGCCGCCATCCTAACCGGCTCCTTCCCCCCAGGCCCGGCTGCCCAGCTCCTGGGGGAAGGCCCCCGCATCCCAGCGTCCTCCCCCAGCCCCTCTCAGGCCTGGTCCTCCTCCGGGCCTCAGGAAGGAGTCTCTCGGGGACCCCCAGCACAGTCCTGCAGCAGCCCTCCTCCATCCCGCAGCCCCTCTAGCGGGCTCCCAGGGGCCAGCCCCCCAGCTCCCTTTGTTCCCCAGGAGGCATTCCAGAAATGTTTTTGGTAAGATAAACAGAACTCTTGACCCCTCTCTGGGCTGTGGGGAGCCAGCTGCCCGAGATCCTTCTGCTTTGGGCCACCTGGGGGCCGCTGCACCCCTGGCACCCCCCCACCAGGGGAGGTGGGCCCAGGAGGCCAGCCAGGCCTGTACTCGGGCTGCACCCACAGCCTTCCCCAGCCGTCCACTTACCGCCGAAGGGCGCGTCCATGATGGCGCAGGCGGGCAGGCGGGTGGCATCACCAGCAGGGACACTTGCTCAGAGGCAGGGCCAGGCTCCCCACCCGCCCGTGGGAAAACAATAGCCAGCACCGGGGAGTATTTGACCAGCGATAATCTGGGCCTGTTGGGCGGCCGCTGGCCCCCTCCCTCCCTCGCTCCCTCCCTCCCCGATAAGGCCGCCCCAACCACTTGCCCAAACCCCGGAGGGGGAGGGCGGTGCCCGCTGGACTCACCATTCACCTGCTGGGGGGAGTAGGCCTCGGAGCCCGAGTCTGGGGGAGAATCCGGCAACGTGCTGCAGGAGCAGGAAGAAGGGGCTGTTGGGCGGGCAGCTCGTCTGTGGGGCCGCGGCCGGGAGACCACAGACGCTGCAGGCCCTGAGGTCCCCTCACTCCCCCCTTCAGGGGAATTTCTCTGTATGAGCCACCTTGGGGTGCCAGGCAGGGCCTGGGGCTGAGCTGTAGGTGGTGGGCCTTGGGCTCCTGCCCAGCATCCCCTCAGACCTACCGGGCGCTTGGGGACCAGGAACCAGTGTCCCTAATGATGGCACAGGGATTCAAGGACACAGGGATGGCACAGAGATTCAAGGAGCAGGGGCCAGGCCTGCTCCTCGCTTCCCACACCCACTGAAGCCCCACTTTTTAGAAACTCTAGGGGAGAGCTCTCGGGGGCTCTAGGAGGCTGGGCCGCCCCACCAGGGGCAGGTATGGGCTGGGCAGGGAGCCAGCCCCACCAGGTCGGGGTGTATTTTTTTCTTGCCGGTTTTGTTTTATCAGCGGTTCAGGCAAAAGAACAAACTCAACCCTGAGAGATCAACACGTCCTGCGTGAACCCTGCGTTCGCCCGGTGAGGGGAGGCTGCGGCCAAGCAGGGACCCAGCTCTCTGGCCGTCCTGGTCCCCACATCTGGAGAGACTGCCTGCCACCGTGCCCAGGCAGCCGAGCCCTCATGGACACGGCCCTGGGCTGATTCCAGAGTCCTCACGCTCCCCTGGATGAGCCACCCACCCAGCCCCCCCAGGCTGTGTGAGAATAACAGAAAAGGCAACAGAGACCCGATCCTCTGCAGCCCTCAAGGTCCCCGAGGGCTGCCTGGGGCCTCTGCCCTGCGCCCACCAGCTCCTGCCTGCTTTCTGTACAGTGGCCGTTGGGTTTTCCGGTGTGTAAAGGTCCCGCACACCCTCTGGTCCCTGCAGTGAAATGTCTCCAGTCCGTGGGACCTTGTGTTCCTTCCCCACGACTCCTGCTGCTCATTAGTCCTCGATTTGGTGATTTTTTGATTAATAAGTCCCTCCCCAACCGGCCTGCAGGATCCACCTCAGGAGGGACGTGTTTGTCTCGTTTGGCTCCTAGAACAGGGTCTGGCAGGCGCAGGGGCGGTGAAGGGCCCTGGGTCCCTCCCGGGGGGACAGCCTGGGCCACACGGTCTCTGTGTGCCTCTGGGCAAGCCCCTTCCCTCCCTGAGAAATGGCCTCGGTGTGCCTTTCGAATCCCGCCAAGGGGCAGCACGGCTTCACTGGCAGGCCAGCTGGTTCTGGGATCTCCCAGGAGCTGCTTACTGCAGAGGCTCGATGAGCGTTCACGAAGAGAGCCACAGGGTCCTGCAGCAGGCAGGTGCTCCTCCTGTGTTCGTCCTCGGTCTTTGCCCTTCGGGGTCTGGGCTCAGGGACAGCCTCTCGGCCGGATGTCTGCCCTCCACAGCGAAAGCGCACCCCTAACACCCCAGCTTGGCCCCGCGGGCCTCCCCCAGTAAGCCAGGAGCTGGCCCCCGTTGCCCCCCCCCCCCCGCACTTGCTCTGAGCTTCCTCCCCTTATTTCCACAATCCTGGAGGGGGAAGCATTTTGAGCTCACTCCACAGCCGCAGATGCTGAGGCCCTGACCGAGGCGGTGGGTTATCACGCCAGCGGCCTGCAAATGCTGGAGCTGGGGGTAGACCCAGGCTGTGTAGACAGCATCACGCCCCCAGCACTCTTACTATTCTTCTACCCAAAGACAGGGTCCCCTGCTCTCCTGCTCCGCACACTGGGGAACCCAGAACTTTCTCCTTGCCCCTCTGCAGAACCCAGCAGACCCATGTTCCTGCCTATCCTCATGAGCACGGGTCTGTGGGCGGCCCCGGAGTCTGGCTGGGCTGCTGACCGCCTGCATCCTGCGGTCACAGCCGGGCCCCTGGTGTGGACTCCTTGGAGAGAGGAGAGAAAGGGCCTGGGAGGCTGGCTTGGGTGGGGGAGCTGCAGGTCCTGTTTCTGTGCCATCAGCCAGCTCCCTGCGGCCCCAGCAAAGAGCAGCTAGATGCGGGAGTGGATGGGCCTGGGGCAGTGATGTATGTGTGTACAACGTGGGCGCCTGTGTGTATCCGTGTGGGTACGTAGCCGGGTCTCTAGGCTCACCTCCTCCCATCCCCTTTACACAGCTGTCAGAGAATTTTCTAGCACTTACGTCAGCCCTCATCACTCCCCTGCTCAGAATCTTCTGGGGCTGCCCACGGCCTCGGGACAAAGCCACGAGTCCCTCCTCAGCCACCCTCCCTACCCACAGGGCAGCCGTCACCACTGCCAGGCCACCACCAGCACCTCCCAGGCCGTGGCCCCAGCCCCCATACCCCGCACGCCTGCCCCCCACACTCCCCGCCCTCACTCACCCTGGGGCATAGGGAGCCTTGGGCTCGGCCTTGATGGGGGGCCCAGAGCCCCCCAGGAAGGGCTTGGGAGCACTGGCCATAGCATTGTTGTTGCAGTTGAGCGCGGAGCTGTAGCTCGGGGCGGGGAGGGAGCCATGGCGCCCCGGGGAGGGTCCGCCCCCGGGGGGGCTCAGGTGGTGGCCCCCGCTGGAGCCCGGGATCGCTGGCGGCCCGTGGGGGTAGGAGGCTGCGCTGGCTGGAGCCGAGATGTCAGGGAAGCAGCTGTGGAGAAAGGAAGCAGCTCAGCGCCAGCCAGGACCCCAGCCCCTCCCCAGGCCCCCACCTGCCAGGCTGCGTGGAGTCCGCGGATGGGAAGAGACGGGGGGAGCAGCTTGCAGATTGGGGCCGCAGACACCTTCCAGGTGAAAGGTGGAGGCCAGGGGCGTGGGGGCGGGGCCACTCACAGGTCAGAGGCGTCCTCCTTGCTGATGTACTCCTCCAGGATGCTGGTGTCTATGTTGGAGGGCTCCAGGGCACCGTTGATGTCGTGGCCTGCAGGGGAGGGGCAGATGTGAGCTACCCCTAGGCCTCTGGGCCCTGCCCTGCAGCTCTCCCCAGGCCGGGCTCTCCAAAACATATGCCCCCAGGCTCCTCCCGATCTGCGTATCCATGTCCAGGGAGAGTCCTTCAGTGCCTATCACCTGACGCCCCTCCAGGGGGCATCACACTGTTGATGCTTCCCTCCCCTGCCAGCCTGCCCCGAGTCTCTGAGGAGGGGAGGAGCCCAGAGCGCAGATCGGGGACAGACAAGCCATTTCCTGTGACATGAGCAAGTCCTTCCTCTTGTCTGTAAAATGGGGTCATCGTTCCAAAGCCTTATGGGGGGCTGGGAGGAGAAACTGAGGTACTTTACTGAACTGAGTGCCCAGTGGATGCCCACCACCCTTGAATGCTGGACCCAGACTCGATGACTCTGTCCTGCGCTGCCTCCCTCCAGATGGCCCAGCTGCTGGGCACCCAGGAACACGATGCGGGGCTGGGCTGAATCACACGTCCTGGGGTGGGGGGGCCGTGTGGCCAGGGGAGCCTCCTGCACCCCAGGCCCCAGCTGCAGATGGAGACGGAGTGGGGAATGGAATCAGAAGTGCCCGGCTCAGCCTACTGCATAGCTTGTCGCCCCCATAACGGGGGCTGGGGTACCCAGCCCTCGTATTCCAGAGGAGGAAATGGGCCCAGAGAGGTAAGGGCTTGCCTGGCCTCACAGCAGGGAATGATGGCGGCCAGAGGTCTGCTCCTCCACCACCCTCTCCTGGGCCTTCCCTGCTGGCCCCAGCCCCACAAAGGGGAGGGGCTCACAGAAAAGGAGCCCAGTGCTCTTGGGCATAAGCAGGGGAGGAGAGGGGGAGGCACTGGCCCTTCCCCTCCCAGGGTCACCTTGCAGGGGGGAGCAGGAGGGCGGGGTGATAAGGGGGCTGACGTAGGAGATGCGTCAGCCCCGATAATGGAGGACGGCCCTACCCACGCTGCTGACCTGGGCTGACCAGCCCCCCTGAGGCAGGAGGTACCCCTCCCACAGGCCCCTGGTGCCGTGAGCCTAGGGTCTGCGCCTCATGCCTTCTCCCGGGCGAGCCCTGGGAACAGCTCAGGAAGATCCAGGAACAAGTCCTGCCTTGCCTACTGCCCGCTGTGTGACCTTGAGCGGATCACATACCCTCTCTGAGCCTCAGTCTCCTCATTAGTAAAATGGGGACATGAACAGCTAACACTTTACAGTGTTCACTATGAAACAAGTTAAGGAACGTAAGGCGCCCCGCATATAATGGGTGCTCAGCAAACGGAGTGGATGTCCTCACTTCACAGACCCAGAGCCCTGGGGTCCCCAGGAGCCCCTGGCCCAGGCCCCTCCTTGGCCCCAGCCGGCATTTCAAGAATGCTGAGCCCCGCTTAGGTGATTAATGAGTGGCTAAGCCCTCCTAGGAGTCACGCGCTGCCTGGGACAGGCCCTCCTGCTGGCCCCCACCCCTGGCTCACCCAGCCGGGAACCAGGGACACCCACCGAGCACTGCCAGTGGCCATGCAGGGCCCAGTGTGGCCAGGGCGAGAGAAGCTTCTCAAGCTGGGAATGACCAGCCTGCACATCAAGGTTCTAGGATTCCCGTCTACGCCCTGGCCCCCACCCCATCCTTCCCTGTTACCCAAAGAGCCCATTTATTGAATGCCTACTGTATGCCAGGCACTTTGGGAGCCGAAGACATTAACAATCATAGGAGTTTATTATACGCAAGGCATCCCGCGGGTTCTTCATGCCCTAGTCGGGAATGGTGATGATGACAAGAGGACAACGATAAGGACAGCAGCTCCGGCGGACCGAGCGCCTGCCTAGCAGGTCCCGGCACTATTCTCAGGGCTTTACAGGATGATCACCCAATTATTAGCATCATCCGCTTTATTCAGAGAGGTCAAGTCTCTTGCCCAAGGCAACACAGCAAGGAGATTCAAACCCAGGCACAGGGGCCTGACTCCAAGCGGGAAGGTGTGGTTGGTGGTAGATGAGACTTCCTGGCCATTCTGGGCTGCCCCACCTTATGGGCTGGCAGTGGGGAGGAGGGGTTCCTCAGGGGATAGGGAGGGAGGGAGCACTGGAGCATTACCCACCCCCCACCCTGGCTGCTGATGTTGCAGGTTTTTGAGACTGAACTTGGAATCTACAGTGAATGATGGGGTGATGGAGTCATGGTGTTGCTATTTATAATAGGCCAGGCCCCCTCCTCCCCTCCTCCCCCTCCTCTGGCCAGGAGCACTCCTAATCACCCCTAATCCTCCTGCCCACCTCCCTTGGGATAGGGGGGCCTCAGGCAGAGGCATCCTGGGAGACCCTAACGAGAACCAGATGTGGTTGAGGGGAGGAGAGACCCTCCCGTGCCAGGGGCCGGGAGGACGGGAGGACAGAGGAGGGAGGAGGGAACCACTGGGGCGGGGTGGGGAAGAAGTCTAAGGTTTGGGTAGTTGGTGGGCCTCCTGAGGAACCCTGAGCCCACATCTTCTCCTTCTCTGGGACCCCACAAGGCCTGCCTGACATTCTCCCCACACGGCTCAGCCTAAAGGGTCCAGCCACCAGGCAAATGCCACCAGACTGCCCCAGAAATCATACTGGAAACTTCTAATCAAACATTTGGGAGGACAGGGTGGGGGTGGGGGCTTGCCGGAGCCCAGAGATTCCTGAGGCTGGGGCAGAGCCCCCAGGAACCCAGCTGATGAAGGCATCAGCACATTTTGGGGGGCCCCTCTCCCCAACTGTTCCCAGAAAGAGCTCTGGAACATCCTCGAGCCAACAACAGATACCTGCCCCTCCTCAAACCCTTCCACAACTTCCCACTGCTCAGGATAACCAGAGCCCTCCTGGAGGTCCACGGTGGTCCCCTTACCTGCCTCCTCCAGCCTCCTCTCCTAACCAGTTCCCTCCCCGCACCTCTCTCGGTCCTAGGGCCTTTGCACATGCTGTTCCCTCTGCTGGAGGAAGCCCATTCCCATTCACTGGGCTTAGATGTAAGTTTCTCCAAGAGGCGCCCTCTGACTCCCATTCCCGTGACTGGCGGCCTCCTTTCTCATCCAGCTCCTTACTCGGCTGCCTAGGACAGCCCTCACAGGCGGGCGGAGGGTCTGTCCCCTGCCCATCCGCTGCCCACAGCTCACTCACCGAGTGGTCACCCTGTGCCCACGCTCTATATGGCTCATATTTAACTCCCATAACAACCCTACAGGACAGGTGGTTTTCTTGTTCTCCGTTTTACAGATGAGGAAGCAGGCTCAGAAAGGATAAATGCCTTGCCCAAAGTTTACAGGTGTGGGACCCGGGATATGAGCCCGGCCCTGTTCCGACTTTCTGGGATATAAGCATCTAAGCATACAGTAGGCACACAATTGAGGTTCATGGAATGAATGAACAAAGTGGCATGCAGGGCACTAGAACCAGGCCTGCCTGGGTCTGGGGACCTCCACCCGGCCGTGTTATGGTCAGGGTCCAGGGCTAGACAGGGCCCCTCTAGGTACCGCCTCTGCCCCGCTGAGCTACTCGCCCCAGCTGCTCCTCATTAATTAGGACCTTTATTACCTGCTTCTAACAGGATCCAGACACTGCCCTGTCCCAGGCAGGCTGGGATAGGGGCTCTGGAGAGGAAGCCCCCTCCTCTCTTCTCTCCTCCTCCGCTTTAAGGCCACCCAGCTGGGCAGAAGAAGAACCGAGGGGATACAAGCCAGGTGCGGGATGAGGGCGGGTGGGGGCCCAGGTGGTCCTCCACCCTGGACTCCTCCCTTCCCCCTCCTCATGCTCATGACCACCCCCCCACCAGCTGTGGCTGCTGGCTGAGTCTGAGCCATTGTCCCAGGGAACGGGGGGGAGGGTGGGGACCCGGCACAGTGGGAGGCTTGTGCCCTGCCCACACCTCCCCCCCACCCGTCAATGGGGCACTTGTCAATTCATGTCCCAAACATGGCGGAAATCCCGTCGGCCACGTGGCTGTGGGCAGGGGAGGCCAGGGCCTAAGGATGCTGGCCAGGCCTAGCTGATCAGAACCTGAGGCAGACAGGGCCCAAGTCTGTTCCCCACATTCCGCCCTGAGTGTCCACCCCAGGCGTCTGAATCTGAGGGCACCCCGGCTCCAGGCCACGGCTGGGAGCCAGGATGGTAGGGGTTCAGGGGACTGCCCAACCCAGCACCCCCATGATGCCCTCGGGGACTCCTAGGGTCAAAGAGGCCTAGCAGCTAATGTGGGTCCCCCTTCAATATTATGTGACCTTTGGCAAGTGACCTGACCTCCCTGCGCCTCAGCTTCCTTCTCTATCAAGGGAAGCAGGGATCCCTGCCTCACGGAGTGGTCCTCAGTCTTCAACAAGAGGGTGGGAAAGCTCCTCACTCCCCAGAGGCCATTCCTCAAATAACATTCATCGCTGTTTCCTTCTCTCTTGGGGCTCCCCTCTCCTCTCCTGCCCAGGGTCTACCTCTCTCACCCATGCCTCTCCACCTGACTGCATATCTGCTCCAGAGGGCCTCTGAGGGGGCCTCCGACCTCCTCCCGAGTCCCTCTGACGCATGCCTGGTACCATACTGTTATTCTGGCATATACACAGCCAAGTCCAGCCTCCAGGCCTTGGCTATAGCCCCCCACCCACTACCCCGGTGGGTAAGCCTGTGACTTCCTCCCTGCTCTGGAAGCCCCTCCTCAATCTCCTCCATCACAGCGGACCCCCAGTGCCATCGCTTCTTTCCTAACATGGCCTGAGCTAATCGACACGCTCCAAACTAGTTCACTCTGGGACAGGGCACAGTAGGCTCTCACCTCCTTCGGCTTGAACTTTCTATCTTTATTAATACGATCTATGATTAATGTAGTAACTGCTAGCGGTCCCCGCTTCAGGCTTCAACCTGTGACCAGACCTTCTCACTCAAAATGCCTTCCGGTCAGATGCTTGATTTTGCAAGCTATCCTTTGCATCTCTGCATCAAGTCTCCAGTTAGCTAGGGGCTGAATGACAAGGATATGGCTCCTAAGTCACTGCCATCAGGCCCTTAAATCTGAGCCATGGTTGCCTTTATTTGCCAAAAATGCAAAAGAACCCCCATCTCCTCCAGGGGACCTGGAATCTTTGGCCACCCCTGGGCTGTAGCTATGTCCCCCCCTAGACCCCACACAGCTACCACCCTGTCCTCTGGTCGACACAAGGCTGAAGTCAGAGCCCCAAGAGGTTCCCAAGCCAGGTCCAACAGAACTGAGCCCAGAAGCTGCAACGTGTTCTGTGGGGACCCACACTGGTCCCCAGGGATCTTCAGTTTGCTCTGGGGGGCCCCCAGCCCTGATGCTACAGGGCCAAGTGAGCTCCCACCCGACGGCCACATCTCTGTCATACAGGGACCAAGCCAGGCAGGCTGGGGAAGGCCCTCCCCACAGGGGCAGAGTAGAGACCCCGCAGCTTGGGGTGGGGGCAGGTCTCTACCAGGGTTACCCATGTCTATCTGTATTCACACACCAGCACGTCCCCCCACCACACACACACGTGTGTACACAAGGGCACACTCCCACTGACAAACACGATCGTATACGTACACACACACACACAGAGTGGCATACCCTCCCCACGCGGACACACACATGTGCTCATTCATTCATTCAAACAATTACTGAGGATATGCCATGCATCAGGCACGATGCTTGGCTCTGGAGCTGTAGTAATGAACAAAACAAAACCTCCTGCCCATGAGGAGCTGACCTTCTGGAGGCAGAGTCAGATGACAAGATAGAGGGGTAAAAATCCATAGCATTTCAGAAGGTAACAAAGGCTACGGGGAAAATAAAGCAGAGAGAGAGAGGGGCGGGGGTGGCAGGAGGGCTGGGACGAGTTGCAGTTTTAAATAGGACAGTCAGGGAGGGCCTCAGTGCGACGAGATGGGAAGGTGGTGAGCCACAGGGGTATCTGGGAAGAGCATTCCAGGCAGCGGGGAGCCAGTGCAAAGGCCCTGAGGCATAAGCATGCCTGTGCTTGTTCCCGTGTCGGCACCCCTCCCAGACTTGGACGCTCATGCACACAAATGCTCACTGACCCAATGGCAGGCCCAGGCCAACAGCCCTCCCGATTGGGTCTGGCTGGAGCCGGATCCAGAAGAGCCGAGACAGTGTCGCAGACCCCCGGCTACCCCTACCCCAGGCCGCAGACCCCACAGGGGAAAACCACAGAGGGACAAGAGAGCTCAGGGACTGAGATGGTGAAGAGGAGAGTGAAGGAGGGCCCCGAGGGAGGAAGGGTCCCGAAACTCCAGAGACGGACAGAGGCTGTGGTTGTCCCATCTGAGGGCTGGAGGGACCCAGGTCGGAGGCAGGCAGTGCTTTCTCACTGATGCAGCCTGGAGACAGGCGGAGGACAGGATGCCCTGGGGCCTCCATAGGCCAGGCCAGTGGAGCCTCTGGACCCAACTGCCTGCCCCCTACCAAGCCGGGCTTTTGCCCTTCTCTCCCCTCCCCGTCCAGGCCTTGGCACTCCAGGGGTCTCACTGCTCACATCACGCGGCACATAGCCTTGACCCTCTGAGGGAGGGCTCTGAGGCCCAGAGAGGTCAAGGGGCTGAATGGAAGTCACCCAGCCCAGCCATCCGTGGTGGCTCGGGACCCTCAGCACTCCAGGGGCCCCCTCCCTGCCCCACTCTAGGCCGGCACCCAACTGTGACAGGAGCCCCAGGGTCCCACTGTGGCCCTGCTGTGGCAGCCCTGAGTGAGGAAGACACATCACCTTTTTCTCCTGCCTCAGCACCACCCTCTTGGACATGAGACATCTCCATACTTGCACAGAGCCCCCGGACTCCCAGGAGGCAACTTATGCAAAACCCTCTGGCCTGGGTGCAGCAGGTAAAGACAAAGGACAGTCAGCCCCTTCCCCCTGCCACCAGCCCCCGAGGCCCAAGTTCCCCATCGCTGAGGGACAGGGTGGGGCCCCAGCTGGAGGCAGCAGGAACCAGGAGCAGGCATCAGGAGCCCGCGGGGCCAGCCCCGCAGGACGCTGGGTCCCTGCCTGCAGAGTGTACCCCATAAAGCTGCTGGGGTCCCCCCAGCCTTGGCATAAGCAGCCCAGAGAGGGTGAGGGCTTTCCCAAAGCACACAGCGCCGGCCACAGGCCCCAGCCCAAGGTGGGGCACTGACCTACCCCGTGGGTCAATACATCCTCGAAGTGAGCGGCATAATACCTGCCGTGAGCCAGGTGAACGAGGCTGTGCAAGCCCCATGGGACAATAATCACCATCCAGGCTGATGTTTCTGGGGCATTACCGCACTGGGCACTGTACCAGGCCTCAGAACACCCAGTTTACCCAATCCCCGCAGAAACCCTGAGAACTGGGTGCTGGGGCTGCAACTGTATTCCCATTTTAAGGATGAGAAAGTGGAGGCACAAGGAAGTGCAGAGATCTGCCCAGGAGAGGGACTGTGGGCAGGCAGCCAAACTGGCGCTCCAGGGAGTGCATAAGGCCATGAAATATCTGACACCTGCCGCCAACCCAGGGTCTACCCATACCCGGTGGCAGCAGGGGCTGAAGACTTTCACAGGGGAGAGGAGTCCCCCCCCGCCCCGTACACACAGCCAGGCTGTGAGGGAAACTGAGGCCCAAGACAGGGGGCCGTGAGGAGGAAGAAGGCGGGAAGGAAGGGCAGGCAGCCTGGGTAGGTCAGGGCCACCCCCTGGTTAATGATCCAGTTAATGATTTCTGCTCCCCTTCTTATCAGAGGGCAAAGTCCAAGGGTAGCAGCCAATCAGCAGCCTTGCTGGGCTGTTACCCGGCAGCCTTAGCTGCCAGGGCCCCCCCAGTCCTGTAAGCCCTTGAGAGTTAGAGAGTGGGGGCCAGGTCCCCAGGAGGAGGCCATTCTGCCCAGAGCGACCTACTTGTCTTTCCCCCAAACACCCTGCTTGGCCCTGCCTAAGACCCCAAGGGGCACTCTGCCAATGCCCCCAGACTCAGGAGAGGCCCTGAGGCAAGCAGGTGGGAGACAGCCTTCTCCTCCCCCGCCACCACCCCCACCCCCTGCACTGACCCCAGGCCCTCCCAGAGAGATGGCTTCCTCGGGTGCACCCCCCACCCCACCTTTGTTCACATAGCCATTGTTGCCTCCAATGACCCTGAGAACGTTTCCTACCCACCCCCCTCCCCGCCCAGCCCCATGCCGCCCTGTGCCCTGTGCTGGGTGTCGGGAACATGGGATGAGTCAGACCCCCCACTACTATTTCTCCTCCAGCTGGACTCAGGACCTGGGGAGGAAGGGCTGGGACAAGACTCCTCCAGAAGGCACCCCATCTCATCTTCTCAACAGTTAGGGGTCCAGCTGCCTTCCCCATCCACCCTTCCACCATCCTTGGTGCACCATAGACAGACAGACAGACAGACAGGCTGACATGGGGCACAGGGCCATGCGATCACACACCCCAACTCAGCCCCAGACTCCTGTCCAGGGTGGGCATCCTCTCCCAAAAATCGTCAGGTGGCCTCCCCCTGCGGCCTCCTCCTGCCCTCTGGAGGCAGACAGGCTGGTCCCCACCGGAAGGCCACGCTTCCTGCCCCAAGACCCTGGTGGCAGAGGAAAGAGCTGGGGGCTTGGCAGCTCTGACTAATGCTGGCTAAGTCCCTTCTCTCGGAGTCTTGGCCCCTGGAAAAGGGGGCCAGTGCCGGCCCCTACCTCAAGGGTCCCGGTGCTCTGGGGGCTGTGGGGAGCCCCGCCGCCCCCACCCCCTGTGTATCAGGAGGCCATGAGTTTGCCTTTCTTTGGTGGCTAAAAAGAACCTCACTGGAAGCCCCGGGTCTGGTCCAATCCACCTGCCTACCCCAGGAGGAGAAATGAGGCCAAAGAAGGGAAGTGACCAGCCCAAGCCACCCATCAGGTCTGGAAGGAGTAAACGCCCTGGTGGGGCTCTAGAGGCCAAGTGGAGGTCCCCCCACCTCTCAGTGGCCTTTTCAGCACCTGCTGGAAGCCCAGTTCCCCTAGATCTCCAAGGCTTCCTCCACAGCACCTGCTTTCTTGGTGGAGGAGGCGGGCGCTGCTCCCCCAAGCCCCAGGTGCCCCTGGAACCAGGGGTCAGCACCCTCCACCTTCCATGCTCTAAAACGGCCCTCCTGCCCAGGGTTGGGAGACGAGGCTCATCAGACCTGAAGGCATCATTAAGACCTCTGCCACCCCCTCCTGTCTCGCAGGTAAGGAAAAGGGGTCCAGAAAGGGTGAGAGCTCAGCACAGGGTCACAAAGGTCTCAGCGGCAGGGCCCGAGCCTGTACCGGAACCTCTAAGGTTCTGTTGGGCTCCCCTGATGCCGTCTTGCCCCCGTCCCTGACCAGGCTCTGGGAATCCAAGGCCCCGGCCAATCAAGATGCTGAGGAGTGCACCTGCCACCACGACCCTGTTACCTGCCGGGAGCCAGGGCATCCTGCCTGGAGGGTCCCCTCTCTGCAGGCCCTGTGCCCGCCGATCCGGGCGGCCGGAGCCTCCTTCTAGGGGATTAGCAGGGCGGTCACGGGGGCCCGGCTGTACCAGCCTCGAGGGGGCCGCCCCGTCCCAGCCTCCCACCCGAGGCCCAAAGCGCCTTAGCCCCGAGCCCACCACCCCGGGGTGGGGCACAGCCTGGCCCACTGCACAGGGCAGGAGCCAGGACATAGGTCTGGTGTTCCTAGAGAGTGGGCCATGGCAGACAAGGGGTCTCGATCCACCCCCGCCCTTCAGCAAAGGCTTTTTCCATCTCTGGCCCCGAGCTGAAAGCATAGACCCTGCCCCTGTCCCCACAGTCCACGGGGAGTGACCAAGGCCAAATGAGGACCAGACTGAGAACTCAGGTTCCAGCCCCAAGCGCGAGAGTTCAGGAACAACATAGCCACGTGCACGACACTCATTTGCTTTCACACTTGCACTCATGAGCACACTGAGGCCTGGCCCTGAGGTCCCCCCCCCACACCACTGCATACCTGCTCCCCGCCAGGCCCCCCCCTCCCAAGTGGCCCCCAAGACTCCTGGCCCGCAGCACCGGCCCACCTTCCCGCTCATCTCAGGCTCTGGGAACCCTTCTCCAGCCCCTGGCTCCCTCCACCCGCCTCAGCGGGCAGCCCCACACCCCCCCCCTGCTCCCCACAGACATTCTTGAGTCTCCTCTTATCTCTCTGGAGGGAGCAGGACAGCCTCCCCGCCAGGCCAGCCGCATGGCTGAGCTGTGGCGTCAGCCCCCACCCCCCACCCACGGCCAGGAGGGAAAGTTTGGCTCAGGAGATGGGGAGCCTGAGCGAGCCAGGCCCACCGCTCTGCCTGCGTGCAGGGTCCTGGGGGAGAGGACCCATGGGGACATCTGCAGGAATCAAGGAGGCCTGGCCCATGGCCGTCCTTGGTATCTAGTGGGCTCAGGGCACCCCCAAAACAGTACCCTTTCCCTCCTCTCCAGGGGCCCCCAGCCCCCATAAGGCCCCTTGAGGGTTCATAAAGGATGAACAGTGTCTAGGGAGAACCACAGTCCCTGGGACAGATGGGGGGACTGCCTAGGACCCTCAAATGGCCCAACTACCTCAGGATCAACCATTTAATCTAGTCCAAGCCTGATTTCTTGGGGTCTGGGTCTGCCAGGGTGTCCAGAATCCTGAAGTGAGGAGGAGATGCCCTTACCTATGCAGGAAGCAGGAGTGGACAAAGGCTGCCCCCTCCCCCAAGTCACAGAAACGGAGACACTGAGGCAAAGGAAGGCCTTCCTCTCTCCCTCCCGGACTCCAAAGGTATCTGGGTGCTAGGCTTGAAACTTGGGCCGTGATCTATCACCCTGTAGCCCAACATCCCCAGCACAGTGGTGCCCTGTGGACCGCCCCATCCCTAGGGGCAGGTTCACGCTGAGGAGTAGGCTGTGGGCTTAGGGGCTGGGGACAGAGGGTGGGGGCAGAGGCCTGACTACCCAGGTTGGTGGAGAGGAGCACAGGAGGGGCCGGAGGGGCTGGCGAGATGTTCCAGTGAGGGTCTGAGAAGCCGAGTGGGCTGGGAGATGTCTGCCTGCACCTCTGCCCCCCCTTCCCACACTCTGTCCCATTCCTCCAGCGTCCAGCACCCTGGAGGAGGGGGAAAGACCTGGAGGAGGTGCAGAGGCTACCCAGGAAAAGGGGAGGGGGGTCTGGGTAGATGTAGGAGCAGACCTCCAAAACCACAGAGGGTGTGTTGGGGGGTGGGGGCAGGGGTAGAAGAAAACATCGTAGATTGTGTGTAGATGTCTAGATCCCCACCCTGGGAAGGGTCCTCTCAGGGTCGAGGTGAGGGGGTGAGGTCACTCCAGGGGTGGGGGGCAACAATCAGAGGAGGCATAGCTCCAGGGACAGGTGTGGGTGGAACAGCCCCGAGGAGCCTCAGAGGGCTGGCAGGATGCAGTTCACCACTTTGGGAGGGTCTCAGAGTGCGGAGGTGGCTGGCAGCAGGGCTGCCGACTTCGAGAAGGTTCTAGCCCAGGGAAAGCCTTTCAGGGTTGGGGGGAATCCAGCCCATGGAGGAATGCTGGGGAGGGGTTCCGAGCCCTGAGTAAGGGAGTAGTAGCTGCTTCGAGGGGAATTTCAGCCTTGGGGGGGGAGCAGCTTTGCAGAAGGTGGGTGACAGTCTTGAAGGGGGTCCTAGTCTCAGGGAAGCACAGTGGGGAGGTCTCAGCTCCTAGGAGTCAGGCTGGGGGTACGGTGTCCACCTGAAAAGGACACATGGGCCTGAGTCTCTAGGCAGGGGGCCTGACCTCTGGAAGGCATGCGGGAGGGCTGGGGTGCCAGCCTAAGAGGCATGGAAGATCCTAGAAGGCATGCTGGGGTCCGGGCCTCAAAGGGGGTCTGGAAGTCTGGGTCTGTATGAGGTTCCAGGGAAGCACAGCGGAGGGTCCCCAAACTCGAGAAGTGCACTAGGGGTGGGAGGTGTCAGACTTTAGAGGGGACTGCAGGTCCTGGAAGGCATGAAGAAGGACCAAGCATGGGAGGCGACACAGCTCCAAGGAAGTTGTGTGCTGGGGGCACCGGGAGGGGGTGCCCAACTTTGGTGGAGGTGGGCAGTAACCTCCAGGAGACTCCCAGCCCTGGGAGCCCGCCCGGAGAGGCCCCCCCCACCCCGGCCCAGAGGAAGCGTTCTGGGGAGTCCCAGCGTGGTCGAAGCAGAGTTGGGGGTCCCGGTGTCCGGGGAGATCGGCTGGGGGTTCCCAGCACGAAGGGGGGGGCGCCGCCCCCCCCCCCACCCCCCCCCCCCCCCCCGCCCCGCCGCGCTCCCGGCCGGCCCGCGGTCCCTCACCTTCGAAGAAGCGCTGCAGCGCCTCCGTCTCGTCCACCACCTCCATGTCCGGCCTGCCCGGCGCGCGCTCCGCCGCGGCCCCGCTACAGCCCGGCCCGGGGGCGCGGCATCGCCGGCGCGGCCCGCGCGACAGTCCCGGCTCGGCTCCCGCTACGGTCCCGCCCGGCCCGCCGGCGCGCTCGCCCCTCGCGCGGCCCTGGCCCGGCCCCCTGC
>NW_023270418.1:28499946-28602384 GCF_011800145.1 Mirounga leonina | reverse complement strand
TTACCTCATCTAACCGTGGCAGGTGTCCCACCGAGGACACACTACTGTGTGCGTTTTGCAGAGGAGGACCCGCGCTCAGGCTCAGGGATGAGCAGTCCTGTCGGAGGGAGCGCTGTCCCGTAGAACTTTCCCTGGTGACCGGAATGTTCTCTGGGTGACTGGGAGATCCAGTAGGGCGCCCACTAGCCACACGTGGCTATCGAGCACCGGAAATGTGGCCGGTGAGGCTGAGGAACTGGCTTTTCAATTTTATTTAATTTTCAGTAGCTCAAGCGCCAATAGCCATGTGCGGCTGCGGTATTGGACGGCCCAGGTCTGAGGCTTTCAAGGTAATTGGGGTCCAAGCCGCATTCAGAGCCAGATCCCGGCTGACCTGGAAAGGCAGCCTCTCGGTTACTGTCTCCCTGTGGGGTAGTGTGCGGCCCACAGGTTCTACCTCCTGTCCTAGTGTGTCCAGGATAAACCCACCATCCCCGTCCCTCTGTCTCCATCTCGGCAGCGCCTCCTCGTCTCTGTTTTGCCCAATGGCACTGCGTCTGTCCTCAGTGATGGCCTCTAGAACCTCCCAGATCACTCTTTTTTTTTTTTTAAAGATTTTATTTATTTGAGAGAGAGAGAGCACGAGCTGAAGGGGAGGGGCAGAGAGAAAGGGAGAAGCAGACCCCCAGCTGAGCAGGGAGCCCGATGCGGGACTCGATCCCAGGACCCTGAGATCATGACCTGAGCCGAAGGCAGTTGCTTAACCAGCTGAACCAGCTGAACCACCCAGGCGCCCCTCAAATCACTCTTTTTAAATGTCAATCAGATCATGTCATTCCTTTTCGAAAACCAGTAGTTTTCCCATCGTGTTCAAAACAATACCTAATCCTCTTGTCCTGGTTTCTGAGGCCTTCTGTGATCTGCCCCTGCGCGTACCACTGACCTCAGCGCCTCCTTTTCTCTTCATCGCTCACTAAGTCACAGCCCCCAAGGCCTCCTTGCCCTCCCTCAAACATGCCAGGCGCCACATGTCTGCCACATGCGGTTCCATCTGTCTACAATGCTTGACCCCGCATGACTGGTTCCTTCTCACTCATCACCTCTCCGACCACCCCACCTGAAGCAATTCCCCCTACCTGCCCTTCTTTCTCACCACATAAAAGATTTTTACTTAGTCTTTGTGATTATCCTTCTCGCTCTAGATTGGCAGCTCTGTGAGGGTAAGAGATTTTTCCGGCTTGGTCATTGCCACAGCTTCAACCCCAAGAACACTAGCCGGGGCGCAGAACGTTCTCAGTAAATAGACGTGGAATGGATGGACAATAGCATCTTCACACCGCAGAATCCTAGATCTCTGAAACTTTGGAAGCAGAGAATTCTGGAATCTGGGACCCAGCAAATCATCTCCCTACGGAGTGGTGCTGCTGACAGCCGCTCGGGATCCTCTGATACAGCAAGTCAGAGCTGGAAAACTGATCCCACCCGACCCCTGTTTGCCAGATGATGGGACTGGGACTGAGACCGCGAGGCCCGGAGGGGCGGGAGGACCACCGGCCGACCGAGATCGCAGCCCCGCCGGCCAAGAGCGTGCCACGCTGCCCGCCAGTGGCCCCCCAGAGGAGCGTGGGGGGCGAGCCGGGCTGCTCAGTGGGCATGGGGGTGAGAGCCGGCGAGGCTGCTCCCACCCAGGCAGCCCTCCCCTTCCTCAGCGGCCAGCTGTGGGGGAGGGGCGGCCGGTGCCTGAGCCCCAGATGTGGCCCAGTCAGCAGGCCCGTGGTGGCCCACCGAGGAGGGTCAATGCCACGACAGTTCTGGGGCTGGGGGAGGGGGCGCCCAGGCCGGCGGGCGCCTCACAATGAGGTTCTGTCCCTCCGGGGGCCGCTCTCCGAGCCGTTGCTCCCAGATATATAGAATGGGGTTTTGCTAGAGGCCCCAGCTGTGTGTGCTGCCAGTGCTCCCCCCGCAGGGGCCGGGCTGAGAAGGGGGGAGAGGGCCACACTGAGACGCCTATTCTTTTCCAGCTGATACACCCCAGAGGTTTTTTTCGCCCTCCGCAGCCTCCCTTAAGACAATTGTTATTCTCTGCTCTGTCCCCTCCCCCACCCGGTCAGGCCTGCCTGTGGACAAAGTAGACACCCGCCTACGCCATGTGATTTTTTTTTTTAAATGAATTTATTTTAGGAGTTGCCCGGGACCAGCTGGAAAACTAGCTCCTTCCTAAGCCTCCACCTACCCAAAGGTCTTTCCACCATATTCCACATGGTGCTGAAATGTCCACCATCTGAGGGCCATCGTGATGAGCTAAGCATTGTCCTTGTATGGGTCCTCAAAGGAGTGGGATGTGCATATTTTGTCCCCAACACCCCAACTCCTCGAGCTGGATCCTTAAGCCTCTGGGGTAGCCTTGAACTTGGATGGGGTGGGATGGGGCTTCCGGTTCATCCTGTGGGAGCTGGCCTGGCTAAGGGGGTTCTGGCCTTACCATCTCCCCTGATTCCCCTGGGCCACGGAGCCAAGGAGCAACGGGCCCAGGGCTTCCCACCTCTGGGCTGGAGGAGAGGAGTGGCTGCAGTCCCAGACTCCGGGGCTCAGCCAAAAGTTGATGCTGCTACCCCCAAAGCCCATAATGAAGGTGGGGCCCAAGCCTGTCTGGGACAGGGCGATGACAGCGAGGGCTGGTAAGGGAGCCCAAAGGAACCTGCGTAACCAGGACTATGAGGGAGCCATCCACAGAGAGGGGCCCCATCTGTACCCCGTCCCCACCAAGCCCTACTGAGTGAGCAACCGACATGTCATTCCTGGTCCTGCAGACACAGCTGTTCCTGTGGTCATCTCAGCCATCCCCCAGGGCCTGCCCTCGGGTCCTTGGAGGACTCATCTGTAAATCAGCCTATTCTTCCCGCCTCTCTGAGCAGGTAGAATGTCAGGGAAGTGATCAATAAATCCTGCTTTCTTCTATTCCAGGACAGTTCCTGGTGCTCAGCTCTGGCCGCTGAGTGACAGCAGGGCCAGCGGGAGGCAGCGCTGGGGAGCGGGAGGAAGGGACTGAGGGGGACTGGAGGAACAGAGTACCGGGCTGGTGGCCAGGCCAGGAGAGGGTGGGGCTCATCAGCTAGCCAGAGGGCCAGGCCTCCCTGCTGCGGGACTGCCGACCCCCCGTGGGCTCATACAGCCCTGGCACCTGCCCCCCTTTGCAGAGGACGGGAGGAAGGCCCAAGGCGTGGTGAGTGGGAGCCCAGCGTCAGTGAGGCTGGGGGTGCGGGCTTCCCCGGACTGGGGTGAGAGGGGCAGGGGGAGCCCTGCAGAACGACCGCCCTCCCACCTCCCTCCCAGCTGAGGTGGACAGGGCCGTCCACAGGGCCTGCGTGGGGATGGGAGGCACAGCGCTGCTCCAGCCCTTCCCGGAACTGCCCCTCGTGAGAGCCCTTCCCCACACAGTCTGACTGTGTGACCTTGGGCAAGTCACAGCGCCTCTCTGGCCCCAGGTCTCTTCTGCTTCTGCTCCACTGATCCGACAGGACAGTTTGCAAACTCAGTGAGACTGAGTTTCTGAGGAAGAACCTCGGAAAACCATAAAATGAGGGTGGAGGCCAGAGTCCTCAGCTAGGAGGCCCGGATTCTGGTCTTCACATCTGTCCCCACAGCCTGAGTCACCTTAAGCAGGTCTTTGCCCTCATGGAGCCTCTTCTGTTCAAAGAGGCTAGGGGTGAAGCCAGGCACTGGTCTGTCACCTTCCCCCAGACTCCACCAGTAGGGTCCCTCCGGACTTGGGGGTGGTGAGAGGGTGGGCAGTGTGGGGAAGGGGAAGGTCAAGGTCAGGTCAAAGCTTGGCTGGCTCAGTGCCTGGGCCCACTCTGCAGGCACCCTGGGACTGGCTGGAGGAACAGCGCCACCTGCTGTGCGGGCGGGGGCAGGCCGGGCCTGGGGCTCCAGGAGGCCCAACAAACTGCCTGCTCACCCAAGGCCTGCAGCCAGCCGCCTCCCAGGCCTCACGGTCCTGGAGCCTTCATGCACTGGGGACCCTGGGGTGGCCCGGCTGGGCCTGGCCAGCTATTCTGCACCCTCCTAAAGAAACACTCAGCAAAGGTTTCCAGTGGCCCTCACATTTCAGTGCTACCCTGCTGGGGCGTTTTAGTGGAGTCCTTCCCCCTCTGCTCTAGTTCTCAGTATTGGGTATTGGGAAGGGGTGGGAACTGTCAGACCAGCCTGGTACCCCACATGCTGGCTCTGTGGTCTTGGGCAGCTTACTTACCCTCTCTGCGCCCCAGACCCTTCAGGGAGGAGAAAAGCGGCTGACAAGTCCCGTCTTTCAAGGCCCTGATGAGGTCATGAACGTGGATTCCCCCCCCCAACCCCGTACATCTTTCACAGGGGCAGGGCTCAACAAGGGACTGCCCCCATTCGTGTGGGGCTCTGAGGGTCTTCTGGTCCCTCACTGTGACTCTTAAGTGTGGTCCTAGACCAGGACATCGACAGCAGCGCGAGCCAGGCTCAGAGGACCCCCCCCACTGACCTCAGCTGCGGGGGGGGCCCCCCAGCCCATCGCCCCCTGCTGGGAAGAGAGGTCACTCAAGGCAGCGTGCTTCTACATCCAGTTTATACACAGCTCTATACAATATACAGAAACCTTTATATACAGATATATTTATAGAATAAGCTATATTAATTTGTCTCTCCTTTTTACAGCAATATTAGTTTGGATCTTTCATACAGTAAGTACAAAAAGTCGTGGGCGAATGGCACGGACAGTGCATGAGTGTCTCTGGGGCCCAGCTGCTCGCTACCGTTTGCATATGGGGGTCACCCGGGCCCCTGGGGGAACAGGCCAGCTCACGGCTGGGAGAGTTTGTGCTGCGGTCTGGGGGAGCGAGTGGGGGTGGGTCTGAGCCTAGCTGGGCTGAGGGGGGTGGCTCAGACCCCCCAAAGTGTGGTGTGGGGAGGAAGGGAGAGATGCGCAGCAGGCCCATTCCTTCAGGGATATGGGGGGCAGGGGCGGGTTCGGGGCGGGCTGACCCTGGGGCATCCAGGGCTGAGTCCGAGCCTGCCCCAGCCCCAAGTCTGTAACCCTGTGCGGCTGCAGCCTTGGGGGTGGGGAGTCTGTCCCTGATGGCTCAGTCCTGGGCATGGGTGGGTACCACGCCCCCTTAGAGGTCCCAGGGCCCACCCTGGCAGAGGAAGAATTAAAAGGCCAGACACCAAGTCTCGCCCAGCAATTGGCTGAGGTGCTTGTTGGAACTTTACTCTGATTTACGATTTGTTTTTTTAAACTCTAAGAGCCGCTGATTCCATCTTGCTTCTGCTGGGCCCAGGCTCTGCCAGCAGCGGGCCCCTCAGCAGGGGCATCCTGGAGTCTTGTTGGGGGGGTGGGTGTCAGAGAGGGAGGGAGGCCCAGCTCCCCGCTCTCTGTCTCCATCTGTCAGGGTGGGCGGGGGTCCCAGAGCAGCAGCCGGGCCAGTCCCTGTGTGGGCCGGAGGTCAGGACACAGGCCCCAGGTACCAGTGATCATGAGATTGGGGGGGGGGTGTTCTTGGTCAGGGGGGTCTAGCAGCCCCGGAGAGGCCGTGGAAGGGCCAGCATGGGGGGGTCTGCCTCCAAGACGAAGGCACAAGCGGGCGATCAGCGCCTGGGCACACACCAGTTTTCCAGACCCGGGGTCAGAGCAACAGGAAGGACACGGGGGATGGCAACATCTGAAACTGAGCTCGTCCTATGCACCCCCGCTGCACAGGCCCCCCTCCTAGTCTAGTTTCTCGCGGGCTGGGAGGGGCAGCAAGCAGGCAGGGCAGGTCGGGTGGGGTGCGAGCCCCAGCAGCCCCTTCCTCAGGAGCGGCACACACTCATGCACATGCACAGACTCGCCCCACGCCAGCATGCACAACCTTCCCCAGCCAGCTTCCCCGGGGCGGGGGCGGGGGGGCGTTCTCCGACTCCCCCTCGCTTCCCCAACCCAGCAGGGAAGGAACCCCTCAAGCGTGGGCTCTGGAGGCCTCCAGCTAAACGGGGAAGGCCCCAGAGCCCCTGGCCCTCCTGCTCCCCTTTTAGCCAGGTCCCACAATACACCACTCTTGGCTCCACTTCCTGCCAACAGGACATTGAGGATGGGGGGTGGGAGGAAGAAAGCCCTGCTGCTAGGACAGAGCTCAGGCCAGTGAGGAGGGGGAGCTGAGAGGAGCAGAGGCGTGTTTGGTTTCAGATCCCAGGGCCTGAGGCTGCCTAGGCGTGGGGGCGAGGTGATATAAAGGGGTTACATGGGGCCCTCAAAGGAAGGGGGATTTGGGTGTCCTCCTTCTTCCCAGGGCACTGACCCTGCAGCCAGGGGTGGTCACACCTGTGACTTCTGCCCTTTGAGTGGCCAGGATCCCTGGGGGTAGAAGGCAAGCCGGGAAGTAATGGGCAGATGGGGCAGGCCAAGGTGCCTCGGGCCAGTTGCCAGAGGGATCACCATGAGGGGCACCAAGCAGAGAAGGGGTAGTCTCGACCCCACTCTCCTCCAGGCCCCTCCAGGCCCCCTCCAGGCCCCGTGGCTGCCTTGGGCTCTGTGGAGACGGGCCCCCTCCCCTCCCTGCTCGGAACCCATGATAGGACAGGGTGTGTGGGGGGGTGCTTGCAAGCCCAGGAAACATCCTGAGCCCAGCCCAGCAGCATCTGTAAACATACACAGCACTGCGGGCCATCTTGGTGTGGGGTCACCCCAGGGGGCTGGCCAGCAGGCACCAGATCTGGGGGGTGGCCAGGGCAGATGCCAGCCTGGACCACAGATGTGAGTATGTGGGGAGAGAGCTGCTCTCCATCTCGGCCCCAGGAGAGCAGCCGGAGGGCAGTGATGGGGAGTCGCCAGGCCCACAGCCCGTCCTGTGGGGCACAGTGAGGCTGAGAAGGCGGAGTGCTGCCCTGCCCACCTGACAGGCTGCCCCAGGCTCCTCCCTGCTCCACACTCCTCCCCCATCTAGAGGACCTGGATCCCGGCCCGCCCGGTGGCCCTAAGCTGAGGTAGGGCTGCGGACCCCCAGCTCAGCAGCAGTGCCCCATGCCTGAGGCTAAACTGGCCCCTGGGGGGGGGCTCTCCTCAAAGCGGCCTGGCCCTGGGGGCAGCCACCAGGAGCCCGAGGGGCCACCTGCTCCCCCCTCCCCCCCGCCCGGGCCTCAGCCAGCAGTCACTGCTGGGGTGCTAGCGCGCCGAGATGACCAGGTCGTCCTGCTTGGTGGGGCTGGCCCCGTGGCCGGTGGGGGTAGAAGTCCGGATCTTGTCCACTGCCAGGCACTCCTGGCTGCTGAGACCCGTGGGTGTCAGGTCCATGAGTTCGCCCGAGGAGCTGAGCGGGAAGGAGGGCGAGAGCGAGATGCCCGAGGAGGGGTCCGCTGAGCCGGCGAAGAGCCTCGGGGGCTTGGGCACCAGGTTGGGCTCAAACTGGGCGCGGAGCAGGATCTCTTGCTGGCTGGGGGACTTGGGGCCCTCAGCATAGTCGCTGGTGGGGCTCTCGGGCACCACCATGCAGTAGAGGTCCTGGAAGGAGCTGCTCTTACTGTCGAGGTTGAAGAGGCTGTCGATGAACTCCGCGAACTCCAGCACCTGAGGGCTGGGCGAGTCCCCCAGGCGCCCGTTGTGCAGGGCCAGCTCCCCCCCGGGGGCCGCCCCGCCTCCGCCGCCACCCTCCTCCTCGTCCTCGGTGGCCGCCGCACTGGGGGGCCGCTCGGGGGTGACACCCCCGCTGCCCAGGGCCGCCTCCAGGGGCTGCGTGTCCTGGGAGTGCTTGGACAGGCTGTCGGCCCCCAGCAGCTCGGTGCGCGAGCTCAGGGACGGGTTCTCCTCGGGGATGGCGGGGTCGATGTAGAAGAGGTGGCCCTCGTCCCGCTCCAGCACGGCGTGGAGGCTGGGCGAGCCGCGGATGCTGCGGAAGCCCGACGAGCGGCGCGAGTCGAAGCTGTACAGGGACTCGGTGTCGGACAGGCTCTCCATGGTGGCCAGGGGCGCCCGCCGGGCCTGCAGCTCGGCCGCCAACCGCTCCTGGGTGGACAGCAGCAGCAGCTCCACGGGGTCCTGACGGGCCGCCGCCGCCGGCGTCAGCAGCCGCCCCTCCGAAAAGCCCTCCAGGCTCATCTCAGACTGGCACTTGCTCCTACAGAGGGCAGGGCAGGGGGGCGCGAGACTCAGGAGGGGCAGGGACACCGGGGGGGGGGGGGGAGTCCCCCTCCTGGGCTGCAGGGAACTTGGGGAAGGGAGGAGGGAAGAGTTAATTTAGCGGTTGCTCAACAGTGTGGGGCAGGGAGGCTTATTTTGGAAAAACAACTCACAAGAACCCAAGACAGAAGACAAAAGGGGCTGATGCTGTGGGTGGGGTCACTGAAGGCCTAAGGCCCCGCTGGGAGCCCTGGGGTGCCCAGAGCACTGCCCCAGTCACTCATGAGGCAATGGTGGGAGGGGAGAGCGGGGAGGGGGAGGGAGAAAGGGAGAGAGCACTGCCCGAGCTGCCCCCACTGGTTCTCTCACACCCTCAGGGCCAGTGCCCCTTCTGCATGGGGGGCGGCGGCGGCCGGGATCCCACACTGGGGTTCCTCCCCCCTCTGCCATGGGTTAGACCCTCTGCTGGACGGACAGGAGAGAGGCGGGGGTGGGGGGGAGAGGGGGCCCAGCAGCTCCTCCGAGCAGACGTGGTCCATGCAGCGGCCACAGGAAATGCACAAATGGTGGGGAGAGGTGTCCAGGTGTCCCCACCAAGGGCCTGGAAGTGGCGACCACCCTTCGGAGCAGCCTCCTGGCCAAATCTGTGACCTGCCCTGGAAGGGTCCCAGGGAGGCAGGAAGACTCCCCCCGCCACCGAAGGAGCCACCCTTTCAGAGCCAACCCCTGTAAGAGTGTGTGTGAATACGGCGTGTGTGCGGGACCAGGGGCAGGCACGCGAGGCCTGTGACGTGTGCAGCGTGCATCCCAGGTGTCTGCATGCGTCCGTGTGTCTGGGCCCACGTGCATTCACACACTCACGTACACGGGGGCCCATTCTTGCAGCCCTTCTGTGCGTGTGGCTCGGCCCCTGTCTTGTTGTGTGTCCCGTACGTGAGTATGTCTGTGTGGGGCTCTCCGTGCACCCAGAGCTACTGCTTGTGAGCACGTACGTACATGCGCGTGTAAGTGGCACCACGAGTACACTTGTGTGCGTGTATGTGAGCGCACGGTACCCATCTGTGTGGGCTAAACGGCTCTGAGTGAATCTATGTGCTTGTGGCCCCAGGTCTGTGCATCCCTAGGTGACCACCACGCCACGTGGGCTTCGGTGATGGCAGGCTAGGGGGCCCGGGGAGCAGGCCAGGAGGTCCCGGGCACAAAAGCAAGTCCCTTAGCCCTCTGCGCCGCTGTGCAGAGCTTCGTGAACACCCGGAGGCCCAGCGCGTGCACGGGATACGCACGCGCACAGGCATTCATGCTCGGAACGCACCTGTGGCGCCGCTCGCCCCCCCCCCCCCGCCGCGGCGGGATGGGGCTGCGCAGGCAGGGCTCACCTGACGCTATTTCGGTGGTCCGCGGCGGGCAGCTCCAGGGCAAGGCCAGCGGGCACGGGTGGCCCCGTTGGCAGCGGCTGCTGTTGGAAGATGAGCTCGGGAGTCAGGTCCACCTCAGTGGGGCTCACCATGACCTTAGCAGCGGAGAGCAGGGCCGTCTTCCCCTTGTTGTAGTTCTCCAGCACCTGGGGACAGGTCGGGCAAGCTGGTGGCGGTGGTGGAGGGGTGACAATCACATGTGGGGGCGGGGCAGCAGGCCAAGCCTCTCAGGCCAGAGCCTCATGGGGTCGGCCGGGCCCCACTCCTGCCCCCCACCTCCAGCCCAGGTCCCTGCTCCACCAGGACGGCCTGGGACTGGCCCTGCAATCATGCCTTGCCCTGCAGATGGACCAAGCTGGTGTTCTCCTTCCCTATGGTCAGCCTTTCCGTGGCCACGTGATGGCTGAGGGTGCCCCTGCTCGGCTGTGCATCTGTCATGGGCCAGGTCCCTGGGAGACTCCCAGACCCCTCCCCGCCATGGGGCCCACATAGCGATGTGGACAGCAGAGGTGTGGGGACCAAAAGGCGAGTTCTGGCTCACTTCTCTGAGCATCCGCACCTTTGCCTGTCCTACGGGGACGGAGACCTGGCCAACAGGGCACTGCAGGGCTCTGATGAGGCGTCCCTGCCCAGGCTGCCCCGGGGGCTCACCTTGTTGAGCCCCTCCATGACCACATAGGGGAGGTGCTCATGCAGCATGGCCGGCGAGATGATCACTTCGTTGAAGGCCTTGTTGTCGCCCCAGATGGCAAAGTACGTGGGCTCCTCCTGCTCACAGCAGCTGGGGGGGCATAGGGGCCGGAGGGAAGCTGAGGGTGGGTGGCAGCCTGGCTCCGGCCCCCAGGTCCCTGGGCTCCCTGCTCCGGCCTCACCCGAAGCCCTTACCCTCCCCCTCCCCCGGCCAGGAACGTTGATGCCAAATGGGCCTAAGCCACAGTCCTTACATAGCCTACTACCTGCTCGTGGCCTGGGCCACACCTGCTCCACCCTGGGCAAGGCCCAGCTCACAAGCCTTTTGTCACTGGGACAGAGGGTTCAGGCCCCACCCTCTGAAAGAGCCTGAAGTGGGAGAAGTCTATGTACTGCTGGCCCGTTCATCTCTCCCACCCCCGCCCCAGCCCTGCTCACAAATGCTGCCCACTAATTCCAGAGGGGATGCCACACAACTGAGGTGGGAGCTGGCCAGGGCCTCAGGGGGACCCCCCAGGGCATCCACTTTTAAATGGACCATAAGTGGGGAGAGCTACCCTGGGGGACACCAGGGAAGGCCTGGCACTGGGAACAAAGGCTGGGACTGTCCAGAGAGGAGCCTGGGGTCCTGCTCTGCTCTTTTGTTCTACTTCCACGGCCCAAGGATAGGGCAACCCTGCCATGAGTGTCCTGGGCAATCCTCTCCCCGCCTCTGCCCACAGTCCCAGGGGGCGGCTAAGCAAGGCCAGCCCCGTCCCCCACGCCCCTGGCCACTGCTGCCTCCCAGCTGACCCAGGGTCGCAGGCAGCACCTACCAGCACTGCTCTGCTGGGTGGTTGTGGACCACGTGGATGATGCGGCCGGGTGGGTAGAGAGGGGTGCTGGCGGACAGGGCGATGGTCAGGTCGCTGGGGTGGGTCCAGAGCCGTGTGCTGGCGAGGGTGGCCACCTCGACCTCCTCAGGCAGCTCCGACTTGGGGATACATTTGGTGGCCCCCACGATAATTCGCCACTGTGCAGGGTCGGGGGGGAGATGGGCACAGAGCTGACCAGGGCTGGCTGGTGGGCAGCGGCAGGAGAGGCCTCAGAAGGGGGCTCAGGGGTGACAGGTGGGAGCTGGGATGGATGGCCATGGGGCAGAGGCAAGAACAGTGCCCACCTGAAGAGGCAGTGGCTGAGGCATATGGTGGCCACAATGGCCAAAAAGATGCCAAGGACAGATGACATGACAGTGTTGAATTTCAGGGCTAGAAAGGGGCTGGAAGACCAGTCAACTCCTTATCTAGAGGATGGGGAAACAGCCCAGCAAAGGAAGGGACTTGTTCTGGGTCATGTCCCGCATCAGAGACAGAGCAGACCCCGAAGTTCAGTCCAGCTGCATCTACGAGGCCTGGCCACGTCTGGGTTGGCCCCCAGCCACCCACCTCCCGGGCCTGACGAGTGCGCAGGCCTGGGTCCGATAGGAGCAGTTCTGCCTCCCAGAACCAGGCTCCTGCAGGTAGACATGGCCCCCTAAGGCTTTGCTGCCCTGCCCACCCCTGCCACCTGGTGCCTGGCCCAGGGCCCTGCCTGCCAGAAGGTCATGGGCACCAAGGCTGGGAACAGTCCAAACTGGGCGGAGATGATGAGTGGGGTGGGGCCGGGGGTCAGAGAAGACATGCTGGTTCAGGTTGGCCCCTTCCTGCCTGCCTCGGGGTACCTGGCCACAGCACCCACGCCCGCCTGGCACGCTGAGGCTGGCTCGGCACAGGAAGAGCCCCCCGTGTGCTTGGAGACCTGATAAGGGATGAGGCAGGGCTGAGCCTCTCCTTAGCCCCAGCGGAGCATCAGAACAAACTGCACCCAGACCCCCTCCGGCGGTGGCATCAGGACTCGTGGAGTCTGGGGAACCGCAGCGGGCTCGGCAGAGGCCTTCCTGTCACGAACTCGAAGCACCTCGAGTTTGAGCCTTGGGCCTGCTTTTTCCTGACTTTAGGCAGCTCTGGGTGACAGGGCTGGCACTCAGGAGCCCTTGGTCCCAGTCCTGACAGCTTGTGTGAGCAAAAGCAAGTCCCTTACCCACTCTGGGCCTCGGTTTCCCCCTCTGTACAACGACAGGCCATAGGGGAGACAAGATGAGTGTGGAGGTGCTGAGAGTTTGATGGCCCGGGGTTCCCGTGACATCAGCCACATTGAGCCTGGCCTCACATGGTTGGGCTCTCTTGTGCTTTGTGCAAGCCCAGCATGCCCAAGTGGGTTGAGGGGCGGGGGACTCACTTTGGGCTTGGTGCTTCGCTGTAGGACGTCTAGGAGCTGTCTGCGGAAGCCTTCCAGCTGGGAGAGGCCGATCCTGGGGAAGGAAGCAAGCCGGGTGTCAGCCTGGCCGGGCCGGGGACTGGGAGGGGTGTGGCGTGTGGGGGCAGAGGGGCAGGCCCATGGCAGCCACAGAAAGGAGAAGACCACGGCGTCGGTATCATGGGGTGGGATGGGTGGGCAAGGGTGAGTCTGCAGCTCAGGCAGGGTGGGGCCACCTGTCCTCTCGCTCTGGGGACTCTGGGGGCTCTGGGATTCCCTGGGGAGATGGGAATCTGAGGGAGAGGTCCCAAGGAGGCAGGAATAGCTGGCCAGGATGGTGGTGAGAGGGAGCGACTTGTGACTTGCAACTCGCCTGGGGACAAGATCTTTGCCCAGAACCACGGCCGTCACAAATTCCTTGGAGTACTCCATGGCGTCCTCGCTGCAAAGGAAGCCAGGGGTTGCTAAGGCAGGGGTGGTGAGGGGGCCCTGCTCCAGCATTCCTGGGGTTCATGTTTTGGTTCAAGGCCCTCTGGGGAGCTCACAGGTGCCAGGCTGGGCTGCCTGCTCCTGGTCGCACCTTTCCTGCCCGTGAGGCTTTGCGGGGTGCAGATCCTGGGGTCTGCCTGGCATTTGACAGAGCACCCCTCCCTCCACTTACCAGGCCATTTCCAGGCCCCCATGTGACCAGAAGGCAGCCTGCCCAGGCCAGCTCCCAGGCCTTTAGCCCCCATCAACCCCAGGCAGCTCAGGCCCCGGGCTGCTCACCTCAGCAGGCCTCCTGGTGGGGAGTAGGCAAAGCACTTGAGGGTAGGGTACTGGGGGCGCAGCAGGAAGGAGAGGATGGCCGCGGTGCCTGCACCCAGGGAGTGGCCCACCACAATCAGGCCATAGTGTTTCGTTCCTCGGCCCTGAAAACCAGGAGAAGTCTGAGAGCCCTGCCCCACGGATTGTCTGGACTACAGCTGATACCGGGCAGGCAGAGGGGTCTTCCCAGAGTCCTGACACGGGGTGTGCGTGGCGTGGTCACTGAGGCAGCGGAAGAGCCAAGCTAGATTCGCACAGAGCAACTTCCTGGGGAGACTCTTCTAATAAACTCCCACTCACCTTTCAAAACCTTGTTCAGAGTACCTCCTTGGAGAAGCCCCTCCTGATTTTCCGGGAGAGACTTACTCCCTCCTAGACGCTGTGTCTATACGCATGGAAGACCTTTCTATATGGTGATTATACTCTACTGTAATTGTGTACATTCTACGGAGATTATCTTCTAGAATAATCATTGGTTCACCTGCCCCTGTTTCTGTGCCCCAGCTACTAGACTGGGGTCTCCTGAGGCCAGGGACTGCTTGGCTTTGGGAAGGGTGGTTGGAGCACCTTGGGGCTGCCTGCCCGGGGAGCAGGGGCTGGGTAGGATCCGGATTGCCCCAACCAGAGCAACACCCTTCCTATGGGCTCTGGAATTATTTTTCTTTGTGGCCTGCTCTATATTTTGAAGGCCCTGACCAGAACCATCTTCGTGCCCCCAGTGCCTGGCATGGAGCAGGTGCTCATAACTGGGGGGGCTGGGCAGGGAGGCCCAAGAAATGCTGGTACGAGAGAGGAAGGGGTCAGAGGCGGGGGAGGGACTGAGCAAGTGAGGAGGGGGCTGCGAGTCAGGCATCAAAGGGGAGTGTAGGAGCCTGGCTTGTGCGGTGTAGGGGGGCTCCACCATGCACGCACCCTGCCCCCAGGGCTGTTTTGGGGGAGGCAGAGTCGGCATGGCCAGGGCTCAGTGCCAGGGAAAATGCCTCACCAGGTCTCGCCCAAAGGCCTGGGACAGGACCATCTCCTGCTCCAGCTTCTTCTTGATGTACTCAGCCGAGAGGACCATTCCCTGGGCAAGGAGGGACAGAGGTGGGTGTCACGGGGAGGGAGGTCTTTTATCTTTTTTTTTTTTTTTAAAGATTATTTATTTTGAGAGAGAGAGAGAGCACGCAGGGAGCAGGGGCAGAAGGAGAGGGAGAGTCTTAAGCAGACTCTGTGCTGAGTGTGGAGCTGGACACAGGGCTTGGTCTCACGACCCTGAGATCATGACTTGAGCTGAAACTAAGGATCAGATGCTTGGGGGCACCTGGGTGGCTCAGTCAGTTAAGCGTCTGCCTTCAGCTCAGGTCATGATCCCGGGTCCTGGGATCGAGCCCCGCATCGGGCTCCCTACTCAGTGGGGAGTCTGCTTCTCCCTCTCCCTCTGCCCCTCCCCCTGCTCATGTGCGTGCTCTCTCTCTCTCTGAAATAAATAAAATCTTTAAAAAAGAAAAACAAAAAATATTAAAAAAAACCCAAAAGAATCAGACGCTTAACAGGCTGTAGCCTAGGCGCCCCGGGAGGGAGGTCTTTCAGAGACCAGCAAAACCATGACTGGAATCTCACCAATCCTGTCCCAACTATTTCCTCTTTGGCCCTCCTAACAACCTGGCTGTGGGGGCTGGTGGACACTTTATCACATCATTTCCATTTCACAGATGACAAAACTGAGGCTCAGAAGAGTTGTGTGTCTCACGGAAACCAGTCTCTTCCCAGCTGCCTCTTCAGGCTCTTCTGGGGCAGGATCTGGGCCAGGAAGGACGGTGGGGGTCCCAGTGGGTGGGCCACAGTGGATCTTCTAGATGAATCCATGCTCCTCTGACCCATCTCTCCCTGGGGGCCCAGCAAGCAGGGAGGACCCCCCACCCCGACAGCAGGACAGGTGTGTGTGCTGGCAAGGGAGGAGAGGAGGCAAGGGGCCTCGGGGGCCGGGAAGGAGCAGTACCTTGTGCCCCAGCCAGGTGCCATGGTGCCCCTCCACGGGGAGGCGCTCGGCGTCACCGGTCAGGTCTGTCAGGGCATCCTTGTGGAGAGA
This sequence comes from Mirounga leonina, assembly GCF_011800145.1. Lineage (NCBI taxonomy): Eukaryota > Metazoa > Chordata > Mammalia > Carnivora > Phocidae > Mirounga > Mirounga leonina. The sequence continues at coordinate 28,587,029 of NW_023270418.1, read as the reverse complement.
GAGGACAGGTGAGGGCTGGGGTGGGGACAGGAAGGGGGAGGCGGACACCCCTCAGGGGCCGTGAGGGGTGGGCTGGGAGCCACACACAGCATACCTTGGGGGAAAGGGTTCCCCGGATACTGATCACCACCTTCTTCTTGTCGTGGTCCACTGCCACATAGAAGGGGGTCTCGTAGACCTAGGATAAGGGGGGCTCATGAGCCAAGTGGCCCTGGGATGGGGCCAGACTCGGGGAGTGACCTACACAGGTCTCCTGGCCAAGGAACCAGCTCCCTGGGCCCCTGCAAGGCTGCCGGGGCTCCCTGTAGGCTCCCCTCCAGCTCAGGCCACCTGAGAGCTGCGTCCTGCCTGCGGAGCCTGCAGGGACCGCCGCCCCCTCCCCAGGGCCTCGCTGTTGAGTCCCCCGCCCCCTCCCCCACGGTCCGGGTCGGGGACCACTCCCTAGCCCCAGGGGGGTGCAGGCCCGGCTGGGGGGAGGGGACAGGTCCCAAGGCCCACCGAGGACAAAGGCTGGGGGCTGGGGGGCGCTGCACGTGGGCCGGCGTGGCCCCTCACCGCGTCATGGCAGGAGGTGTACACGATGTCCACCGCGGTCATGTTCTCGTCCAGGAAGTGGCGCCGGATGGCAATGGCATTGCAGCCACAGCAGTTGTCCTCCTCGATGGTGACTCCTGGGGCAAAGCGGGGCCGCGCGGGGCACAGGCAGCACCTGGCGGGGGGGGGGCAGGGGCTCAGAGACCCCAGAGCACCTGTCCCTGCCAGCCTCTCTGGAGCGCCCCCCAGAGGTCCCACAGTCCTCGCCCTACTCGGCCTCCTGGCGGCAGGGGACCCGGTGGGCCTCTCCCTCTCCCCGCACCGCTCTCCCCGCCTCATCCCTCCATCGCTGCCCCCTCACTGGCGGCCTCCCTGGGCCCGTCCTCTGCCACAGCTGCGCCCTTCTCTCCTCCCTAGCTCCTCACCCGTCCCCCGCCTCTGAGCTCCCGAACCGCCTGACCTGCTCCGGGCCCCCAGATGCCCCCCTTCCACCATCACCTCTGCCTCAGAGCGTCACGGTGGCCTCCTGACGGGCCTCCCTCGTCTACTCTTGCCCTCGACGTTCTCCATTGGCAGCCAGAGCGACCCCCTAAGATCTAAGTCGAGCCGCGTCGCTTCACTCGAAACCCGACAGCGATGCCCTTCCCGTCCAGTGTAAGAGCCAGAGTCCTTGCGAGGGTCACCGGCGCTGCCCCATCTGGCCCGGTTCCCTGGCTCGCTGCCTCCGACCTCCCTCGGGCCCTGCTGGCCCTCCTGCCCACCTCGGATGCACTGGCCAGGCTGCCCAACCGGACTCCTCACTTCCTTCGGGCCTCTGCTCAAATGTCTGTCATGGTGAGGTCCACCTTGGACGGCCCCTCTAGCCCAGCCAGCCCCCTGCCAGTGTTCCCCGGCCGGACAACACCCCCTTTATTTCTCTCCCAAGCGTGCCTCTGGTCCTAGAGGCTCCGCGTCCTTGTCTGTGTACTGTCTGCGTCTCCCCCCGGCAACGGCTCCCCAGGGCCGGGGCTGCTCGGCCCCGTGTGCAGCCACGTGCCCAGCACCAGACACACAGAGGCGTCTCCCAAAAGAACAGCGGAGCGTCTGAGCGGGGCACGCTGCTCGGGGTGCAGCGGCTCCTCAGGCCGCCAGAGGGAGCCAGCAGCCAACAGATGGGGCCTTGGAGCCGTGAGCCAGAACACCAGGCCCCTGGGGGCTCCCTGTCTGGAGAGGACAGCTGAGATTTTGTGAAGAGTCCTGAATTTCGGGGATGCTGAGAGGTTTGTCCTCACCCAAGCAGTGCCTAAGGGACTGTTACCCACTTCCCAATGAGGAGAGGCCTCGCTGGGAAAACTCAGGGTCCAGCCGAGTCTGGGAAGCCACGGGGCCTGTGGTGGGCGACCACCTCAAGGCACATGGGGGGAGCCCTCCCCCGACTGCAGGGCCAAGTGGGGGCCGGCCCGGGTCTGGGGGCCAGACTCCTGCTCCCAGGGAGCTGCCTCCTCTCTGCAGCCTCAGCTGGCATGTGGACACCACAATGTGGCCTTCAGGGACATACACCTGGGCTTTCTCCTCGCAGCCCTGAGGAGCTGACAAAGCATCCCTCCTGTCTGCACATCCCCCCGAGGGCCCAGCCTGCCAGCGACTCCCTGGCTTCTCAAATACCCCATGGGCAGGCGGGACAGGCACCAGGTGGCGATGTCCCCCCCCCCCCCCCGCCAATGAGTAACGGAGCAGAGCCTGTCAGAGCCCAGGGCTCGAGGCTCCTGGTCTGGTGCTCATTTGGAGAAGCTTCTCAGCAGTGGCAGGGACTCCCAAGGATGCTGGAAGGAACGCCAGCTGTGGGAGGGGGCATGGGGTGCCTGGTCCACTCACTTGGTGAGTCACTGGGGATGGGAGAACAGGGTCCCAAGGGCCACCCAGCCTTCTGCAGAAAGGAAGGGCAGCGCAGGAGGGGTGTGGCTACCCCAAGGGCAGGGGTGTCACAGACAGAAGGTCAGCCTTTCCAGACGAGGGAGCCAGGGACCTGTCCTCCTTCTGTCTGGGCCAGGCTGAAGGTGCAGACACCAACGGGGAAGGGCCCCTCCTGGAGCTGTGCCCTTCTCTGGCCCAGTTGGGAAAGCAGAGTCCACTGGTGCCCAGGGTTGGCTTGTGGGCAGGTCTGGGGCAGGTGCTTGCCCAATCCCTGTGAAGAGGGTCAAAGTCTTTCACTAAAGGGCCTTCTTGACGCCCTTCCAGAGGCCTCCATGGACTGGGCCTCTACTAGGAAAGTCCCTTCTTTCAGAAAGGCAGACCACAGGACAGGAGCAGGAGAAGAAAGACGTAGGCAGAGGGGAGCGAGGCAGAGAGGGGCGGGAGGAGAAGGGAGCCAGCAGGGTCCGATGCTGGGCAACCCTCATTCGATCCTCTCAAACCAACTCCAGGAGGTAGGTATGGCCATCCCCACTTTACAGATAAGGAAACTGAGACTTGCGGAGGTAGGCCGACTCGCCCATGGCTGCCAGCGACAACATCTGGATTCAAACCAAATACTGTGTGATTCCAGAGCCCACGCTCTTCCCCGCCTAAGGATAATGCAGACCTAGAGAGGCCGAAGCCCAGAGGCGGTGTGGAAGAGAAGCCACGCAGGCCACAGACCACGGAGGTGGGGGAGAGTCTCCCCCAGGCTGGCCCAGCCTCAGGACCGCTGCTCGCCCGCACACGCCGGCCGGCCGGAAGGACGGGACAGGGGTACTCACGAGCAGGACCGCGCCAGGCGGCAGAGGCCACAGGCTGGCTTCCGCATCAGGTACATGGGCCACCCATAGGCGGCCAGGGCGAAGAGCATGTAGTAACAGACCTCTTTGTAGCGGAGCATCTCTTGCTGGAAGAAAGCAGGGGGAGGTGGTCACCTCTCACCCTTCCGGCCTACAGCCTCTAGGCCCAAGGGCTCCCCTGGATGGAGGAGGGAGCGGCCCTCCTGACCTCCCCAGGGACTGCAAGCCCACCGTGCTCCCGCCTTGGAGGAAGGACTGCTCCTCCAGATGATAATTCCATTTCCCTAATTATCTCCATGCAACCAGGGCACGAAGCCTCCTGGGGCCTGTCCTGATGCTCCAACCTCCAAATTAATGATTTGGGGACAGAAAACCACTCGGAGCACTGGATCGATTTCTTTGCCTGTTTTCCAGAGAAGGGAAGTGAGGGGGAGGCGTGAGTGGCCATCACCCGCCTTAGCAATCAGGCCTGGGAAGGGAAGTTTAACCCTCAGAGGCCCTGGGCCCTGCCCTCCAGCTGGGGGTGTCCGGGCCTTGAGCAGTAGGGCTGGCCCTGTAGACGCTGGGTGACCTGACAAATCAGCAACACTCTCTCAGCCCGCAAGTTCTTTGTCTGCAAATATGGGGAGACTCCAGTTTGACTGGGCAAGTCACAGGCTCCCCATGGATGTCTGGAGCAGATTGGGATCTCTGCAGAGAAAGGCGCCAGTTTGAAACCCAGCATCTGAGGCCGGTGGCTATTGTAATTATCAGCCCAATGCGCTGGAAGGAGACAGGAGACACAGGTGTCCCAGCTAAGCGGCTTCCAGTGTCCCGGGAGTGCCAGGCGCCGGAGGGCTCCTGCACTTAGGGGGAATTAGTCACCTTGTAAAAGTTAAAGAGGGTGATTAGTCATCTTCTGAAGTGAAATAGGTAGCTCCTTAATAAGAGCCCAGAGGGGTGGAACCATCCCCGGGCCAGCTCTGTCTGCTCTTTAGGAATGAGCTAGAGAAGGTAATTATCCTCTCCGTGTGTCGGAGCTCGGCTCCGGCTGGAGGGCGGGGCGCTGGCAGGCTCTGCCAAGTGGCAGGCAGGGACCCCAGCACCTCAAGGCTTTGCGGCCTGCCTCTGCCCCCCCCTCACATGGCGAGAGAGCCCGGGGCGACCCAGGTAAGCGAGGCCAGGCGGGGCACCTGCTGCGGGCGGGCCATTTTCAGAGGGGATACACGCAGCTACTTTGGGCAGTGGGGACAGACGGGGACTGGAGGCTTTTCTAGGGGATCTAGATACAAGGGAGGAATCCTTTCAAGTCGGTCCCGACTGCGGAACTGGACTCAGAATGGCTCATTTCCTCCCCACTAGAGCTCTGGGGGGAAGGTATGCCCAGCATCATTACCCACTCAGGAACGGGCTCAGAGGGGACGGAGGACTTGCTCAAGGTCACAGCGACAGTGGCAGAGCTGAAGCACCCTCAAATCGGTTTGCTCCTGAGGCTGCCAGCTGCAGCGTCGGCCTGGGCAGCCCAGGACCCTTGTGGTGGTGCAGGGGCTCCCCTGGCCACGGGACCGGCCCCACCTTTACCTGTGAAACACTGGGGCTCTAGTACAGAAGCCTGGAAGAGGTTCCGTAAGCAGTGCGGTACTACGTCGTGCTGCCTCTTAGGAGAACAGAGTAGCAACCGTGTAAGCCGCGCATGCCTGGGAAGCACTTTAGGATCTCAAGAGGCCAGGACCGAACATTCTGAGTGTGGTGAAGCCGATTCCAGGGTTTTGACCGTGGGACCAGCATGATGGGGGCGGTCCTCAGGAGGAAGGGGTGTGAACTGAGGAGGGAGGCTACGTGGGGAGCTGCAGGGGGACCCACAGAGGAGGAGGTGCTGCCCATGCCGTTGGGGCAGTGGGCAGGTGGCCCGCTCAGGCCGCCCCAGCAGAGGGCGAGGGACCCGGGGCAGGGGGTCTGACTCACCGAGTTCTTGAGGTCGAGATACTTGGTGTTTCTGGTCACTGGCATCCCAGACAGGAAGGTCAAAATGTCATTGTTCGCCTGCAAAACCGGGGTGTGAAGGTGGCTGTCCCAGATCCAGGGGGCATGGCTGAGAAAGGGGGTCCAGCCCCCTAGGCTCTGACTCTGCCTGCTTCCCAAGGGCCTGAACGCCCAAACGAGGGTGTGGTTTCTAGCTCTTCCATGACCCAGCCAGTTTCCCCAAATCTGAGGTCTCCTCACATGTCCACTGCTCTCTTTCCACCAAAAGCATCAAACACCCCCCCCCGCCCCCGCTGCCCCAGGGACATTCCTGCCCAGGCTGAGGGTAACGTGCTTTGTAGGGGACGCTGGGAGGTCCCGGCTGGGATCGGGGCGTTGGGGGGGTGGGATGGAGGCAAGTGCGAAGGGCCGAGGCGCTGAGCATCATTATTCACGAGGGCCACGTGGTTAGAAGCCCACGGCGGCTGGCCCAGCAGAGGGACGTCCCTCAAGCCAGAGCCAGGAGAGGAGCTGGCACCAGGGGGTGACCGGAGGGACCCTGGGAGCAGGGCGGCGGGGGGAGGCCCGGAGGAGGGTGGCGCCCACCTCGTCCAGCACGGCGTTGCGCTTGGCCCGCTGTCGCTGCCGAAGCAGCACCAGGCCAGCAATGATGTCGGACGGCACGATGTCGAGGTCTCGGAAAAACTCGGCAAAGAGGTAGGCGATTTCTGAGTAGGCGTCCTGTGAGGTCCGGGGGTGGGCGGGAGGCGGGGCAGGGGAGCGGGAGAGAGGGTGAGAGACCAGGCGTGAATCCCCCGGGGCTGGGGCCCTGCTCCGGGCCCAGGGCCAGCTCGCCCACCCCCGCCTGGCCCTCTGCAGCCGTGACCCCGAGGGCCCTGGCCTGGGCTCTGGAACCCCGCAGACGTGGCCAGAGCTGTCTGCGACAGGCACCGAGCCTTGTCCGGCCTCCACCTCCCGGCCCTCTCCTGTCCTCGGAGCTCCTACGGCACTCACCGTCACCGCCCACCACGCACAAATGCCAACGTGAGCCATTTCCTGTTCTTTCCCCAGCCACTAGGAATCAAGGCCTGCTCAGCCCGGCGTGTTTCTCCTCCGCCTTTCTCTCTAGCAGAGAAGCCCAAACTGAGCTCCTGACTGCTGCCTCCCCACACTGAGTTGCTTCCCACCTCCCAGCAGCTGTGACCTGGAAAGGCCTCCTAAGGGCCGAGCCTCCGGGGTGGGGGGGTGGCAGGCCCCCTCCCCCACCTGCCCACAGCTGCCGGCTCAGGGACCCTCACGATGTGCCTGGATAAGGGTGAGGACGCTGGGCCTGTGGCCCCTCTGGCTTCCCCGCAAGCCTGGTTCTCGGGCCAGCCCGAGCCCAGGGCAGGAGGCAGGAGGTGCACATCCAAAGGCAGCCCCGCCCGTCCCTGCGCTCGGCATCCTCCCCGCCTCGGTCCGCGTGGGAGTCGGGAACCTCTTCCCTAACCTGTTGGGGGGGTGGCGCTGCGATGGGAGCAAACTCACGGCAAGTGGTTCTCGCTGGGTTTCACCCTTGAGTGCCCGGCATTTGTAAGAGAACAAAAATCGGGGGTTGCAAACTCAAAGGCCTAATGAGGCCAAACGACGCTAGCTACTAGTCGGCTCCGGCTGACTGCCCTGCGAGGGGCCCCCACTGCCAGATCTAGAAATACGAACCTGTATATGAATGCCCTGCTTCTTCACGTTGGCACTCAATTCAGAGTTGAAGCCAGAGGTACAGAGGGATCAAAACGTGCTCTGGGCTGGACCTGATCCCCAGTGTTTGATGGGACCCAGATCCTGGGCCACCCCTCCCCGCAGTGCCCTAACATCAGCCCCAACTCTGCCATGTGCCCAGGAGGGCTGGGTGCGTCCCCCTCGACCCCCCAGAGAGGCCCATGGGGGGGATCCCCGCCCACCCGGGAACCTCCGGGGAGAGGGGGGCTTTCTTATACCTGATTACTCACTCTACAGCTCACCAGGGGCTGCTGGAGGGCAGGAGCCACTCAGGCTTCCGGTGGCTCCATGGAGGGCACTTGCTGTCTGGCTCAGGGAGGAGTGGTCTCCTGACCTCACTGGTTCTGCCACTAACTAGCTGTGGGACGCTGAGCAAGTCACACCACCTCTCTGGGCCTCAGCTGTCTGATCTGAAAAACGAGGGGCGGGGGGTGGGGGGACACTAGATGGTCTCTAAGGGCCCTGCTGGCATGGGGGGTCTGTCTCGAGGACCCCAGGGGCCCTACCTCCCCCCCCAGGGGCTGCCCTCCACTGAGCCGGCCTTGCTTCGGCAGCACCAGGCCCCTCAGGCTGCTCTTCCGAGCACCAGGCCCGGAGGCTTGCTGCGCGCGTCTGGGCTCGGCGCCTGACAGCTGCGACGGATCTTCCAGAGGCCTTTGCAGCTGGTGACACGCTGCTTTTCTGTGCTTTCAGGTCACCCTGCTTGTTTAGTGTCTCCTCTCCTAAACTACTCTAAGTTGCAAGGGGGTGGATGAAAGGTCTTGAAACCTTTCCGTCCCCTCGACAAAGCCAGGGATCGGCCATCTCACATGCAGGAGGGAGTCAGCTGGTCAGTGGATACCAGGTCCTCACCTTGCTCCTGCTCAAAACCCAGCGCCCTTCTGGCAGCCCTGCCCCACCGGCTGTGCCGAGGACTGGCGGCCCCTCAGTGGCTGGCGGCCGGGCGTGCGCCGGAGGGAAGCGACGTCCCGGTACTTACTGACTGGGAGTCCTTTGTCCGAGTGCAGCACAGGAACACCTTGAGCCGGCGCGACCAGCTGGTGGCCTGACCCTCCTCCAAGCGATGCCTGCAAGAGGACAGAGTTGGTATGTGTGAGGTCAGGGGGCGGGACCAGATGCGAGGGGAACAGGGTGGCCCTGACCCACCAGAGGGCTCTCCAGCAGGGGGTCTAGGAGAGAACAGGCCTGGGCCTGGCCAGGGTCCCCTGGGGGGACCCTGCTGGCCTAAGATGGCCTACGGTTGGCCATGCTCCCAGCTTCTGGCAGACTGAACACCAGCATGCCCAGCGGGCTTCAGAGGTGGGAGCCCAAACTGGGGGCCGCTCTGTGGCTCAGGTGTCCAACGGCTCAAACTAAGAGCCCCGGGACACTGTAGCAGGGTGCTGGGCCTCTTAGCCAACTCACCGGAGCAGACCTGTAGGACAGACTTGCTTCCCCTTGGAAAGGATTTCAGATACCCAGCACTTTCTGTACTTGGGGGAAATTTAAGGGGCACGTGAGGCTCTGCATCTCCCAACTCCTTGGGTCTGTTACTTTAGAGGGGACAAGGGCCCCCGCCTTTCATCTGCATGGCTGGCGCATGTCCATTCCCGCCCCCAGCCCCAGCCCCAACGTGTCTAGCTGCTCTGATGGTGAGCCAGGGTGTCCAGCAGTCCACACCCAAGGGCAGAGCGGCTGGCCGATTATCCACAGAGGCCCTTCCAATGCTGGGTGCCCAGAACTCGGTGTGGTTTTTTGTTTGTTCTGTTTTTAAAGATTTTATTTATTTTTATTTGCAAGAGAGAGTGAGTGAGAGAGCACATGAGGAGAGGCAGAGGGAGAGGAGGAGGGAGAAGCAGACTCCCCTGCTGAACAGGGAGCCCAATGTGGGGCTTGATCCCAGGACCTTGAGATCATGACCTGAGTTGAAGGCAGACGCTTAACCAATTGAGCCACCCAGGTGCCCCGAAATCGATGTGTTTTGAGCATAAATTTAAGAGACGCAACATTAAATATGTAAGCTTCCAGACTGAGCAAGAAGAGGCTGGTTTGCTTTCGTGACATGTGCCCTCCCCTCCCTCTGGTCCCTGCAGATGCTGATGCTTAGTGGTCAGTAGGGGAAGGCACGGTGACCCCGAATGCTTGCAAGGCACTTAGTATCCATCAGGAGCGACAGGCCAGGCCCTCCTTCCTGAGCCCTCTGGCTTCCCTCTGCAGCAAAGCGCTGCTTCCTACAGCCCTAGTTCCATAAGGCAGTGGGCCACAAGGACAGGGAAGGCCACAGGGCTTTCCAGGACTAGAGGAGGAGTTAGGAGAGCGTAAGAAGGATACAAGGAAACTGCTGCTTCTGGAATCTACGAGCTCTAAGGGACTTGGGCAGCCTTACATCATAAAGCAACATCCCCCTGCCAGGGGCTTGATAGAGGGACAGCATGCTGGCAAGCCGGGATCCCAGAGCATCACATTCTTTAACCCTTTCTAATCTAATGGGCTTTTAAACATTCAAAGCATATTTCCTGCCAGGCCTCTGGCTGATCAAGTGCTGACTGTACGCTTTACTGCACTACCCCTTATGCCCACCAGGAGGCAGATGGAGCCAGGGAAAGGTTTGGCCTAATGCATCAGTTAGGCTGCAGAGACCAGCACAGGCAGATAGTGAAGCTGGACAGCAAGTACATGGACCCAGCACCCCTCTGGGAATGCAGACGCCCCTGCAAAGATCCAAGGTCGAGGCTCCCAGGAAGCAGTGCTGGGAAGAACCCATCTCCCCACCCCTACCAGATTTCATCGGCAGGAGAGAGGGCCCGGGACTTAAACAGCTTCCTGACTTCCAGAGATGCTAAAACAACCTATCAGTGTGGCACGGGGGGGTCTGTGTGCGTCCCCAAACCTGGAAGTGGATGAAGGGCAGGCAGGTTTGAAAATGTCCTTGTTAGAAAAACTGATGTTTTCAGAGCTGAGGGAGGGCCAGTGGAGACAAGCCCGAGAGGTGGTCACATTAACCAAGCCGCAGCCTAGGCTGCCCTCCTGACCCCTGCAGAGAGCTGGAGAAGATGCAACAGGTCAGAGCCTGTGAGCTCTGAGGCCTCTCACTCACCCCCACAGGGCCCGAAACTGCAGGAAAACTTTCTAATTAAAACGACAGCCCCCAGCTGCAAAGGCGCTGGCTTCCCTGGGCCCCAAAGGCAATTACCCAGAGTCAGGGAGGGGAGATTTTTTCCCAGGGCCCCAGAAGCCTAGAAACCAGGTCAGGTGGGGGCGTATGCTCAGAATGAGCAAAATGGGACGGGTGGTGGTGGCTTGCTACGCCAGGAGGGAGAACAGGCTCCAGGGCCCTGGATCCAAGACCTGGTATTTTGGGCTGGGAGATGGCCAGCCCAGGCGCGGGTGTGGCTCTGGCCGATCTGCCGAGCTGACGTGGAGGGCCTGAGAGGAGCTGAAAGCAGAGGTGCAGGAGGGTGGGGTGAGGAGAATTCCCACTGGGCCTGGGGGCCTGGGCAACCCGCTGGCCTGGCCGAGGGCTCCTGACTCCCCTGCCCTGGGGATGGAGTGCCAGGTCTGCTCCCCGTCAGCGTGACCTGCGGCAAGTGACCTGCCCTCTCCAGAACTTGGACTCCGCATCCGTAGAATGGGTCTCCTAAGGACACCAGGGTCGGCAAAAGGACTGAATGGGCTGATGGTGGGAAAGGACTCATGGCAGGGCCTAAGTCATAGTAGAAGCTCCATGCCCCCTCCCGCCGAAGCCCCCACCCCACCCCGCCCATCTTTTTCTTTCACTAAACAGGAATTCCTGTGACCCTGGATTCTCTCATTTTCTTTACCATGGCACAGCATTCCCCTTCCCTCATAACATCATGCAAAACTTACCTCCTCCAGGAAGCCTTCCTTGATTAACCTTCTCCAGCCCCCTTAATCCTAGAGGCAGCCCAGCCTAGTGGTTAAGAGCAAGGGCCCTAGGGGCGCCTGGGTAGCTCAGTCAGTTAGGCGCCTGCCTTCAGCTCAGGTCATGATCCCAGGGTCCTGGGGTCAAGCCCCGCATCGGGGAGTCTGCTTCTCCCTCTCCTCCCCACTTGTGCTGTCTCTCTCTCTCAAATAATAAATAAAATCTTGGGGCGCCTGGGTGGCTCAGTCGTTAAGCGTCTGCCTTCGGCTCAGGTCATGATCCCAGGGTCCTGGGATCGAGCCCCGCATCAGGCTCCCTGCTCAGTGGGAAGCCTGCTTCTCCCTCTCCCACTCCCCCTGCTTGTGTTCCCTCTCTCATTGTGTCTCTCTCTGTCAAATAAATAAATAAAATCTTTATAAATAAATAAATAAATAAAATCTTTAAAAAAAAAAAGAGCAAGGGTCCTAAAGCCAGACCGCCTGGGCTGGAGCCGAGCCCCACCATATCCCAGCTGTGTCACTTGGGCAAGTCCCAGCTCTGTCTGTGTTGCAGGGATGATGCTAACAGCCCCCTCAAGCAGCCCCACGTGCTTGGCTTGGCTCGGGCGTGCGTCCTGCTGTGATGACCGCATGGTTAACAGCACTGAAGATGGTGCCAATGGGCACGATGGCCGCACTGACTGAGCACGTACCAAATGTGCGAGCAGAACATCAACCGCTCTGCGCTTGTTTTATTTAAATCTCACGGCTGCAGTCTGAGCAGTCACGATTCCCACTTTACAGACCAGGAAACTGAGGCCGGGGGAGGCTAAGACTGTCACCAATGCCCATGGCTCCCACAAGCTGATACATGGTTTGGGAGGCACGGGGGCCAGCTCTGCCCACCTGCCCGCAAATCTCCTAGGGGGCTGCCCGCCCGCCCGGCCCACTCACCGGAGGTTGTAGGTCCGGAGGTTGCGCTGCCGCCTCTTGGTGGCTCTCAGCTTGACAAAGGTGCGGCCCGTGGGGTCGAAGACGCAGAGGACGGTGATGCAGACACTGAGGATGACCACCCAGTTGCAGACGACCATCCCTGCAGGGCAGCAGTGGGAAGCAAGAGGTGGAGGTGCTGGCGGGGACCTCCCTGGCTCACCTGCTCTGCGGAAAGGGGCGCTGGCGCCTCCCTATCATCATCCGCTTCTGGGGCCCAAGAGCAAGGCTCAGAAGCCCCTGACCCCAGCCTCTGGCCACCTGGTTGCCCCGTGCTGAGCCATGACCCCAAGGCCCAGCCTGGGTATGGAGCAGGCAGCTCTGGGGGTTTCCAGTGAGGAGCTGAGGGGCCCTCCACTGTTGCCCACCCCTCCACAGCAGGTTCCCCTGAGGGCGGGTGGCCGAGCTCGGGAGGAAGCCCACAGCCTCAGCCACCATCCTGCCCGGCATCCTCACAGCAACCGTCCCCCTTGGGAGGTGCCTGAGCTTCGTCCTCTCTGAACTGACCCTGTCCCGGCCACCACTGGGGCTGGCTGACATACCGAGGGTGACATTCTTGGCAGTGAGGTCGTTGCAGGAGGTGTAGTACTGAGTGAGCCAGACGATACCCACGATGGCATAGATGAACTCGATCACCAGGATGGCTGCGAGGAGAGCAGGGGCCAGGCTGAAGGACGGCCACGGTCGGCCTGCCCGGGAAGGGCCCCGGAGCCTCTGCCTGGCCCCTCGGCAGCAGGGGCACCAGACCCCCGCCCGCCCCCCGCCCCCGGCACAGGCCTCGTGGCAGGTAGGGCCCAGGGAGCGCGGCTGTCCCACCACCGCTCCATCCTGCTCCGACGCACCCACCACCTGTTCTAGTGTAAGTGTCCTCAGGCCCCCCGACACCTCCCCGAGAGGGTGAGCGCAGGGGTGGATGATGAAGAGGCATTTCTCTTTTCTTTCAGGATTTTAGACTTATGTCCATGAACTCTGCTATCAGACGTATCTTAGGCAAGTTACCTAATCTCCCTGGGCCTCCGCTTCCTCATCTGTAAAATGGGGTGACAACGTCTGCGTTACAGGACTGCGGAGAATTAGATGAGAGAGGGTTCATCTCACGGAGACTGCTATTTCCCAGAAGGAGGCTCCAGCACTTGGGGCAGGAGGAGGGAGGGGCCCCTGCGGGCAGCAGCTGCTGCTCAGGCCAGGGGGCTGGGGGCATAGGGCAGCCTTAGAGGACCCAGCTCCAGAGGCAGTGCCCGAGGCAGCTGAGAGGCCGGGCTTAGGAGACAGACAACCTGGGTTCAAATCTCAGCTCTGACACACACACACACACACACACACACACGCCATGTGACCCTGAGGGAGTTATTAACCCCCCCGGGGAGGGGGGCCCCCAGATTCCTCATCTGTAAAGGGAGACCAATAATGGCTCCTCCCTCAGCTAACAAGGGGAAGGGCTTAGCACAGCTCCTGGAAGCACGCGTAGGAAAGATGGGGAGGAGTGGTTGGAATCCGAGCCTGGAAAGAAGACACAGGCAGGCCCTCCAGGGAGCTGATCCGGACCCCTGAGGGGCTTCCGGGGAAGGGGGGCTCTCTTTGGGGGAGGATTTCAAAGTAGCAGAAGCTAGAGGTGCTTGGCCTAGAACAGGGGACAACAAACTTCCCCTGTAAGGGCCAGAGTAAATATTTTAGACTTTGCGGGTCCTCTTCTCTGTCCTGACTACTCAGCTCTGCCGCACTGTGCCCGAGCAGCCAGAGAGAGTGAGCACATCAGTGAATGAGTGTGGCTGGGTTCCAATAAAACTTTATTTACAAAAACAGACGGCAGGCTGGATGTGGCCCTCGGGCTGCAGTCTGCCCACCCCTGGTCTAGAACACAAGCCCAGTAAGTCTGCTGGTTCGCGGCTGGACCCTGGTGCTGGCCCAGGGCCTGGCCCATCGCATGTGCCCCACAAATGCTAGCCGACTCAGTGGTGGAGCACAAGGAGGAGGGTGGAGGTGGGGGTGGTCTGGAGCAGCCCCCACCCACGGCGGGTGGCCCTTACCCAGGCGCACGTAGAGCACGTACTGCATGGATTCGCGGGGCTCCGTGTAGAGGATGCCCCCGCGCATGCTCAGCCAGATGATGGCCATCTCAGCGATCATGCAGCTCAGCAGGATGCCTAGGTAGCCGCGGCCGTGGTCCACCAGGTTGAGGGAGCAGGCCTCGTTTGGGTTGTAGACCAGGCCGAAGAGCACCACAGACAGGATCACAAACCTGCAGAGACGCACACGTGAGAGGGGGCCGGGCAGTCTGGGCACCTCCCATGGACCCTGGCCAGCTGGGACTTGGCAGCTAGAGGGCTTCACTGCTTCGGGCTCAGGACCGCTGTCCACCTGGCAGCTAATGCCTCTGAGGACACGGGCGGCCGGGGGCAGGGAAGCGAGAGCAGGGAGCCCAGGTGCTGGCCGTGGGCGGGGAGCGGTGGCAGCCCTGCCCGGTGATGGCGCTGGGTCCAGTGGTGGCCAGGCAGGGTCCCTGGGCTCCACGTGGGCATCTCCCTAAGCGGTGGGTGCTCCAGACACCAACTGCTAGGAGCTGGGAGCATGACAGGGTCGGGACGGATGGCCAGAAAGCCTTCTTCCAGGCCTGTGGCACGGCCCTAGGACTCACCAGGTGGTGTGCAGGAGGAAAAGGAAGATGGCTGGCAGGACGAGGTCATCACTGCCCACAGACCAGCGCCGCCGGAAAACCACAATCCCGGGCATGGCTGGCAGCTCTGCAGAGGCTCAGCGGGCCTGGTGCTCACCTCCTGAAAGGCAGCAGAGGACCCTGTGGGCTGCCTGGGCTGCTGCGGCATCCGGAGCCACCACACTCCTGGCCAGGTGGGCACAGCACACCAGCATCTCTCCCAGGCCCCACGGCCCGGGTACTTCCAGGCCACTGGAAATGCTGATCCATGCCTGGGCAGGACCCACCTCCAACCCTATCCACCCTCCACAGCCAGAGACGGGCTGCGGCCTTACCCCTGAGGATTCTCTTGTCCCCAAGACTGGCACCAGCCCTTTGGAATCGGCTCTCCCTAGGGTTACTGCAATAGTAACTGATCACGTCCCTTAAAGACCTGGGCTCACCTCTGCCTCCCCCTACATGGGATGAGGGGAGCCCCAGCTTTCTTGCTGCCTTTTCTCAAGGAGACCTGGCCCAGTGCATGTAGTCCTTGGGGGTAGGGTGAGGGCTTCCCAGACCAAGCATGAGCCTGTTCCTCAGCACAAACCAAACAAGACAAGTAGAAGGCTGAAGACCTTGGGGAGGGGGGGAAGGGCACGCATGGATCTAGCAAGTATGGAGGCAGGAGAGCACCCAGCACATAGCAGGTGCTCAGTAAAGATGTGCTGAATGAGGTCTCCAGTTTCTTGCTTTGCTGGACCCCCGGGAGTATGCTCTATGCCTCGATTTCACACTCATCACAGTGCCCAACCACAGCTACGCCTCTTGGTAGGGAGGGACAGAGCTGGGATCTGGGGTCAGGGGTGTGACTGGGGCCCCCCAGCCCCTCTGCTGGAAGGGCAGTGAGTAAGTCCTGCAGGGCATCCCATCCTCCTGGCAACCACAGCTCCCATGCCCACCCTGAGCCATGCAGCCTCTGCTGCCCGGTTCAAAACTCTCTGAAGCTGAATTCCGATCAGCCACAGGCAAGCTCAAGGAGGAGGGCCCAGGAATCCAGGGCCCCCACGCCCTAGAGCCCTAGGAGCAAGGGGAGCGCTGCGGGCCAGGAGGCTCCCCACACGGCGAGGGGGGGTTGGTCTGGGAGATACTGGTGAGGGGCTCCAGGGTAGCCCTGCGCTGAACTGTGCAGAGGAACCCCTGCTGTGGGGGTGGGTGCCCTGCTGCTGGGCAGCTGCCCCCAGGCTCAGAGGCTTACATGGCACCTGGTCCAGAGGTGGGCGGCAAGTCCTCCTCTCCCCGGTGACGGCTCCGGGGAAAGCAAGTGTCCTCGGAGACCAGCATCACTCGGGAAGCAAGTGACCAAGTATCCCCCGGCCGGTGGGCACGGCGCTCAGGTCGGACGAGGGGCCATGGGGCCGGGTGGCCAGCCGGCATGTCCAGGCCAGCCCGTCTCGGTCCCTCTCTCTCTGGTGCAGCCACTTCAGCAGCCAGGCTGCTCCCTGCGAGCTGGAGGCCTGGCGGGCTAGCCTGGCGGGGTCGTGCCTACTCCTCCCCCCCTCAGGAAGTGATGTCATCCCACTCTCTCCAAGGAGGAGTCAGAGCGCGGATTGTGGGAAGTGGGGAGAAGGATGAAGAGCGCGGGAGCCGCTTGGAGGGGTGACCGGGCGGGGGCGGGGGTCTGGGGCTCCAGCAGGGTGCAAGTCCCCGACCAGCAACCAGCGGCTGACGGCCCGGGACGGGAGGGGCTGGGACACTGTGGGTTGGGAGCCGGGCTGGGGCAGGGCAGAGCTGCCAAGAGTGGTGTTTCAGCCCCTGTTTCTCTATGGCCCCTCCCTGTCTCCAGGTGGCTCACCTTAAAAATACTGGGCTCAGGGGCCTCCTCACACGAACGGGATGACTGAGAGGTCAGGCTGGGGGGGGGGGTGGTCCCAGCAGGTGCGGCAGCTCCCAATCCCCTCTAAGCACTAATCCGAGGGACCCCCGCGGGGGTGGCTGAAGGGGAGTGCCGTCCCAGAGGGGCTGGAGGGGCGAGGGTCCCGCCCAGAACACCTTGTTCTCAGGTGCGCCCCGCGGAAGGCCCTCTCCCCAATCACCTCGAGGGGCACCCGCCTCTCATCCCCACCCTTCACTTCTGGGAGTCTAGACTGGCTAACGCTCCTTCAACTCACACGAGCCATTCACCTCACACCTGCAAACGCGCACACACAGCCCCGCCTGTGCACACGGCCCTGCCCTCCCCGCTCTCTGGCGGCAAGTGGGGAGAGCCTGGCTCCCGGCCGTGCAGACGTAGCCCGAGATGTGTCAAGACGCCGCAGAGATACGGCCAGTGGTGGCCTCTGCCCAGGCTCAGGGGGCGACCAGCCTGAGGTCAGCAGCCATGCTCGGGGCCAGTGCCCACCTAGATCACGTGGCAGGGCTCCTTCGGGCTGACTGCACCACACCGTGCTCCTCCAGCCTGTCCCTGCGGCCAGCTCACCACTGCAGAATCCTGGGCACAGGGCTGGGTGCCCAGGCTGCCTGGCTTCGAAGCTGGGCCCCACCACCCACTGGTCGTGTGACTCACTAGCTGTGCCTCAGTTTCCTCATCTGTAAAATGTCGCTTGACCCCACCTGCTAAAGTTCTGGTGAGGACCGCAGGGGAGAACGTCTGCAGAGGCCCCAGACGTGCTGGATAATGCCAGGGACGGGCCCAGTGAGCGGGTGAGGCAGAGGAAGAGCTTGAGAGCCCCGGTGGACCAGCCGCCCCTCCCCCGCCTGGGCTAGTGGATACTCCAGCTGGTCAACAACAGGTCACGGGGGTGTGGGATGGGAGTGACAGGGCCCGTGCTGCTGGGAGAGGCTGGGCCACTCCATTCCATGCGGACTCATCAATCTCAGGGCTGCTATTTTTAAGGGCCTGAAAGGCACCCTTTCTCTGAGACCCCAGCCCTTCACAAAGGGGGCCTGTTCCCCTGCTGGGATGTGATTTCATCCGGAGGAAATGTCTCAGGAGGGGGAGGGCAGAGGCTCCTTCCTGGTCTGGAGCTGCCACAAAGCACCTCCTCTGGCTCTCCTCCCTTGGGGCACAGGGTCGACGCCCTCCAACAACGGCATCTGTAGGACACACAGCCTCCCCTCCTTAGCCCAGACCGGTGGCACCTCCAGGGCAGGAGTGAGGCCCCCTCCAGCAGGGGAGAACAGAGGCACTGCTGGGGGCCCCCCATGTCCCCTGGCTGGGCCCCCAGCTCAGGCAGGTCTGAATGGGGTGCCAAGAACCTCCTCACGTGGATAGTTTGACTTGAGTGGTCCTTGGGGGTCCCTTTCTGCCCCCATCCACAAAACCCCGTTTCCCTGCTGCTGATTCAGGCCCCCAAATTAAGTATTAACCATTTTGGGAGTTCCTTTCTAAAGATACAAAACTCTTTTTTAAAAATGCGCATGCTATCCTATTTTAAAAACCTTCGGTGGCTCCCCATGCCTGCAGGATAAAGTCCAAGCCCCCTCAGGCAGTGGCTAAGGATCTTAGTCTCTGGCTGGCAGGCTGTGCAACCCTGTGCGGGTGCCTTGCCCTCTCTGAGTCCTGCGCCAGAAAGATACTCTCCAACCCCTGGGGATTCAGGACGTAGTCAGCTACAGGAACAGGACCTGCCTTCAGCCAGCCAGTTCCTTCCGGCTGGGGAGGCACTCCATCCCCTTCTCACACTGCCCCCACCTTTCTTTCCCAACTCCCCCCAAATCTCGTTGTCTCCCTAAAAACACCTCACTGGACAATTCCATGCTTTGCTCACTCCAGGTCCTCTGCCAGGCAAAATCCTACTCATCTTTGCAGCTTTGCAGGCCAGCCAAAAGTCGTGGCCTCTTTGAAACCGTCCCTGACAGCACCCACCCCCCAACCCCACTCTTCTCAGGCAGAGCAGGCTGCTCCCTTACGGGATCCCCAGACCTCTCATCCCAGTGTAGCCCTGGGCACAGTATCTTACAGCCAACTTGCCAATTCCTGGCTGCCTAGCCCCACCCCAGCTCAATCAGAGCCCCTAAGGGCCTGGGTCTTGCAGCATTGTCCATCTGTGCCCCTGGGGTGTGAACACATCAAACCAGCCCCTCTCCTCCTGAGCAGCCTCAGAGCCCCAAACCACCACTCCAGCCCCCCGAAGCTGCTGCAACATCTCCCCTCCAGCCACAAGGACCAGAGACATGGCTCCTTTCCCTCTTCATGCACATCCTTGGCTTTTTGGGAAATGTCCCACCCCAGTGCCTCCCCTGACCACTGAGGGAGAACCATCTTCCCCCTCCTCTGGCTCTCTTGACAGTCTGGGGCTTTAGTTTCTCGGTCTGCAAATCGGGGATAACCCCAGCCCTCAGAGGGCTATAGCAGGAACTGGCTGGGACACTGTCACCAAGGCCTGCACAGGCCCCAGTAGACGCCAAGGGTCTATTCGTGGGGCTGTCGTAATCGAGCTCCTGGGGGGCTCTCTGGGGACTTGTTGGCAGGGTGATCTGTGACTGGGTTCTGGGGTCTGGGCAGGTGCTGCTGATGCCCGTGGCTGGCTCCAGCTGGTAGGAAAGGGCTGGAACGAACAGGTTATAAGCCCAGACAGGCTAACCTGCCCTCACCATGGGCCTTGGGGGGTGGCTGGCTAAAGCACCCCAGGCTGGGCCTCATCCTCTGATCCTAAGGTCCCCTTGGGCGTGGCCCTGGCAGCAGGTTTTGGGGAGAAGGGCCCTTTCACAGTGGGTGCTAGCCAGCAGGGTGCCGAGAGCCCCCAGGTGAGGGAGGAGGAGGGCATGGCTGTCGTGTCTATCCTCCAGATGGCCCAGAGCTGGTGGGAGACGGGAGCGGGGCCCGGTCACTGGAGCCGGGCTGAGCCCAGTCCCCACAGGAAACAGGATGGCATGCTGTGGGAGGTCCATCGAAGGCCACCTCCAGCTTCCAGGTCAGCCCATGAGATCTCCCACCTGGCCTGAGCTGGCCCCAGGCCTCCAGGACAGGCTGAAGGTTGAGCTGGAAGAAAGGGATAACCACCAGGTCCAGGCTATGGGTCCTGCCATCAGGTGAGCACCCCCTATGCCCCAAGTTCTGGACTAATTACCTTCCACCCTCATGGCAGGCATGCTCTAAAAACAGACCGTGCCCAAGTGCTGGCTCTGTACTGACTGGCTGTGTGACCTTGGACAAGTTACTGACCTCTCTGTGCCTCAGCTCATTTCTAAAATGGGCTAAGAACAGTACCTACCTCAGAACTGTCACAGGGTTAGATGAGCCATATGCTGAGGACAGCGGCTGCCAGCCAACGCACCCCCCGACAGCACTACTCCCGAAGGAGGCCCTGCAGCTCAGAGGACCCCCCGCCCCGACTCCCCACGAGAGAGCACTCTCTCACGCTCCTGACGCGTGACCCTCTTGGAAGCTGGCCGGTCCACATGAGCTCCGTCCCCAAGAAGCCATCAACCACATGTTCCGTTTCAAACAGAGTCATCCGTGGCTGGCCCTCCACCTCCCATGGCAGGGTCCCCACTACGGCTGGCAACAAGGCCGGGCCTAGCCACATCTAGAACTGCCAGTCCCGGACCAAGAGCAGCGTCCCCAGGCCAGAGTGTCACTGCCCCTCCAAACCTCAGTTTCCTCTTCTGGACAACAAGGAGCCTGGGCTACCAATAGGAGGCTTGTGGTTTTGTACTCATATTAGTATTTACGTGATTTCACAACAAATGGCTGTGTGTGCCTTATAGGAACCAAAAACAATGAAGAGGGGGAGTATGAATTTAAGAACGAACACACTTCAGCACAAAAAATAAGGAAATTAAAATAGAAGCGGGGGGGAATCGGTTGCACACGTGTAAGAAGACATAAAAGCTCTCATAGGAACCATGTGTAAAACTATTATTAGACTCCGTGCTTCCCGGTGGCCAAAGTGAAAAAGGAAACTGGGTAGTCCGTAAGGTCTCTTTGAGCTCTGCAGGTTGTTTTGATCCTTGGTTCCCTGAGGGGAGGACCCAGGACTCCCTCCCTACCCCACAATGAATGGGATGCCCCATTTGGAAGGGCTTTGAGATGGGAAGGTACTCCAAACAAGGTGAGAGGGACAGGTGCCTGCTGCCTGCTAGCTTGGTCGGATTCAGATTGTTCCTGTGTTGGATGCTGGAGCTCGTCTAGTCTCAGTGCGGAAGGGCGTCTGACCTGGGGGGATGACTGCAGTGCGGCTGGGCCCCGGGGAGCCTGCAGGGTGACTGGTGGCCCCCAGAGGCTCCATCCTAGCTGGGACGGGCTTACCAATGGGCCACCCCCTTGCCAAACTGTGCTGGCAGATGGTTCTTGCCGTCTTTAGCAGTGTCCAGAGCATGGGCTTCGGTGGTGGGCAGGCCCCAACCCCACCACCTTTGCAGCTCCATGGCTAGTTAGAGAGCTAGGTTAACCTCCCTGCTCACTCACGTGGCGTCCACAAGAGCACCTGCAGAGGGAGGGGATCAACACAGAGTAACCTGGTTCTGATTTCCTGAAACTGCAGGGCGGTCCCAGGGTGTCAGGCTGATGGGGAGGAGACAGCCCACCTGTAAGGTGGGGGACCCAGTCGTTTCACTTCCTCTAGCGTTTGTCAGTTGCCTACCATGTCCTGGGCCTGGGCTAAGCCCTTGGCACACATGACTCAGTCCTCAGAACAACTCTGGGAGGCGGGTTCTGCTACTACCTGTATTTTACAGATGAGGAGAAGTGACTTACCCAGGGTCACACAGCCTAATTCCAGAGCCCACGTCTTAACCGTGACACGCTGCCTCTGAGGAGCAGGCCTTGATCAAATGGCTGCTTCTGAATGCAGAAGTTGGCTTCAAAGCTCCCCTCCCAGCGTGAGGGGGCAGGGCCCTGGAAACCATAAAGAAGTCTCCAGGTCTCCGTGTGGCTGCAGACTCATGGTCGCACCGCCACGTGGGAGAGAGTGAGGATCGGCCTATTGTGCAGAAGAGGAAGACTGAGCCCAGGAGGGCCCCACGGCCTGTCTGCAGGCGAGCACGCTGCGGGGCCAGGAGAGGGCACAGAGCGAACGCTGTAAATGTGGTCTTATTCCAGCCTCATCAGGCTGTTACCCCAGCTTCACAGATGAAGAAACCACGGCTCAGGGCGGTGCAGCATTTGCCCAAAGATCCCACGACAAGGAGCTGGGATTTCAAGCAGTCTCCTTGAGTTACTTGCAAGGAAAAAAAGAATCTCTGCCTCCTTCCGTCCGACTCCTTATTCCCACACACAGACACCGAGACCCACACGTGTTCCTTGCACCCCGAATGCCCCTTCTCCTTCCCAGGTCTGTGGCCCCACACGGAGGCTGGGCTCTGGAAGGCACGGGAAGGGGGAAGGAGCCAAAGGAGGCGGCACAGAGAAAGCACGCGTGGGCTGGGGGCTGCGTGCGCCACCAGCCTGGGCCCGGGTATGTGCTACCCAAGTTAGGGGCCCAAAAGCTGTTGCTTTTCACGCCTCAGCTGTGCCCAAGCAGAAGGCAGAGCCAAGCCTGCCCAGGGCTGGGGCTGGGTTTCAGCACGAGATGGGTCCTGGGACTAACACAGCGTGCCTGGTGCAGCGGGGAGCAGGAGGGGCACGCCACTGCCTCTGTCCCCTCTGTCCCCAGAGCACCTTCCCTTCCCTCCGGACCAGGCCAGCCTTGACGGGGAGACGCCTTCTCTGCTCCTCACTGCAGCCCTGGGGGGTGGTATGGCTGTTCTCTCGTCACCTGAGGGGAAACTGAGGCTCAGGAGGTTAAATAATCTAATGAGTGAGGGGCCACGTCTACCTGCTTGCTGATCAGAGCCCTTCCCGCAGAGAAGCAATCGGGGGCCGGGCACAGAGTTCAGAGAAGAGAATGAAAACAAGGAGCCCCAACTGCTGGGGGCCTTGACTGCTAGCCCAGAAGTAGCCCCAACAATTACTTTAACACCTGGTTTGTTTGGGTTTTATTTACAGATTTATTTATTTATTTGAGAGAGCGTGCCAGTGCGGGCGGGGGTGGGAGCAGAGAGAGTCTGCAGCAGGCTCCCCGCTGAGCAAGGAGCCTCAGGTCATGACCTGAGCCGAAAATGAGAGTCGGACGCTTAACTGACTGAGTCACCCAGGCGCCCCAACACCTGTTTATTTTTTTAAAAAACCTTAGATGGCACTTAGCACACGCCAGGCACTTCAGCAAGGAGCTCACAGATACTGCCTCCTTTAATGTAATCTTTTTAACAACCCTAACAAACCTAGTGCTGGTCTTACCCCATTCTAAGGATGAGGGAGCTCAGGCCCAGAGAAGTTAAGCAACTTGCCCAAGGTCAATTAGGAAGTGGCAGAGCCAGGCCGGAAGCCACAGGCTGTGCTCCCAGGCCTCTTGAGAAGCCCTCCTCAGGGCTCCATTTATCACAGAGGCTCCAGCTTCTCCTTCTGACGCTAATTATTTTCCACTCCTCCACAACAAACAGGATTTGCCATCTGCCACGGCCCTGTCACAGATACCAGCCAGCTCCCCGGGAATCAACTTGGGTCTCCTGCTAGTTGCTCTGGGAGGGCAACTGGCTGCTGAGGAATGAGGAGGCAGGGCCCGGGCCCTCCTCCCGCCCCGGCCCTCCCCTGCTCCTCCCTCCCGGAGGTTAACGCCAGAGCCCAAAGGACCTGTTTCCAATAGTGAAAGGGGTCCCTAGGTTCTGGCCAGGCCAGATTTTGCTTCTGAATTCTTCCTCAGGCTGTTTATTTTCCTGAAATTAGGAAAGGGCCCTTGTCCCACACTCATTCTTGTGCCTGGGGCGAAGGTACCCTGGAGTGGCCCGGGGAGGCGGGCGCTCTGGCCTTCTGATGGTGCTGCCTGGCTGTCTCCAAGCCCCAGGCCAGTTCCTCCTGCCTGTCTGTGTGTGTGTGGTGGGGGGGCGAGGGGCAGGCTGGCAGGCTTTGGCCAGCCCCAGGGCTTGTCTCCATCCAGGGGAAGCCCCTTCCCTACCGCCCCTGTGGCCCTTCCACATGCTCTAACATATGTGCCTTTGCCCAGCTCTCCCCTGGAACCCTCCCTCCCTCCAATGCACCGACCTGGAGGGTGGCAGCCAACCAGTGAGCCCACGGCTGCCTTCCCTCCAGCCCCGGAGTGAATCTTGATTCCGTCCTTTCTAGTTGCCTGTGACCCTCACTTCTCCGAGCCTCAGACTCCTCATCTGCAAAATGGGATAGTGAAGGTACCTGCCTCAAAGGGAGTCACGAGGAGTAAGTGAAATAATACATACAAAGCACTCCGCTCATAGAAAGTACTAGCTGCCATTACTGATCTTTATTAATCACGTCTCCTGAGAGCTTAGACCTTTTCCTCACCGCAGCGAGCCCCTACCCCCGGAGGTGTGGCAGGGGTGCTAATTTCTCTGCCCTCTAAGACAACCCTCCTGAACAGAAGGGCCCAGCTCTCTATCCCTGGCTACCACACCTGCCCTCACCCTTGCCAACCTACGTGATGCCTGACCGACCTCTCCTGGGAGCCCCACCTGCTCATGCTGAGGCGCCACTGGCCCTTCCTCCTTTACCCCATAAGGAGCCGGTGAGGTGGGAATCACCATCCCGCGGGTCCGCGGGTCAGCGTGTACCACGGAGCTCCATCCAAGGCCATGTTTGTGCTCTTGCTAGAATTCCCTGCATCTGTGTCTGCAGCCTCAGGATGTCCCACTGCTCAAACTCCGGACACCCCAAGGGGCAGAGGCCCACTATTCATGCCCATCTGCCCTCCGCATCCTATTCACCCGCCCCCCTGCTGCTCCCTGTCCAGCCTCCAGCAGGGCCTGTGTGAAAGCCCCTTGCTGGGAGCCCCCCACCCTCCCCACGGCCCCTTCTACCAGGCAGTTCAGTGCAACGCCCTGGTCTGGCTTCTCAGAGCTTCCTGGAGAGGAGACTCCCTGTCCCGGGGGCTGGCAACACCTCCGAGAGGAATTAGCACCTTCCACTTCATTAGAGGTCCCCTAGGGAGGTTGTTACCAAGAATGCTAAGTGGGCCACACCCAGCCTGACACCTCGCCCCATGCCCAGCATACCCTGTGCCGCTGTGGTCCTGCTGCACGCCTCGGGCTGTGGGCTGGGTTTCGGGGTCTGGCCCCCTGGGGAAAATGCCTCCCAGGGTCTGCATGGGCCCCGGATCCATGGAGGGGCCACCTCCGTGGGTGGCGTGGCCATCTAGGGCACGGGCCAGCCTCCTGGGCGATTGGGTTTCACTTCTACCATTCCCTGGGCATCAAGGAAGCAGGCAGGCATCGAGTGACAACGTAACCCTAGCTCCTTCCCAAGGGGGGAGATCTGCAGAGTCCCCGTATGTAACAGCAAGAGCCAACATCCTCTGCCCCACAGAACATGGATGGAGGTTAGCATGGGGGGCTTTCAACTGCACACAGGCCTGGGCCCGGGCCCCACCGCTATGTGGGCCTCCTCTTCTGTGTCCAATGAAGGGAAGTCAATACTCTTCAAAGTGGGCTTCTGGAAACCTTCAGGGACCCCCAGATAAGGGGAAGTGGCCAGAGCAGGCAGGGCTGGGGCTTCCCGGGGCTTGCAGGCTATGTCAGTCAGAGTTGATGTTAGCTGCTTTACATATGGGGGTTCCTTGTAACATTTTACTGGAACGAAACAGTCTCAGTGCTTAAAAACATTTGGGAGGCACTGGACAGGATGACCTCTCAGGTCCACTCTGGCCTTGACTTTTTGACTTCTACCTGGTTTTGGTGTAGAACTGCCAAGGAGAGGGCCTTGGGGCTCCAGGCAGGACCCCAAACTAGTTCTACAGTCACAGAGTCTGCCTGGCCTGAGCCCCAAGGGGAAGAAGGGGTCACAGGAAACACCGCGGCAGGGGCTCCGACGGGGGCCTGTGGCTGACTCGGCTCCCCTTCACACAGCCCTCCCCTGCAACCACCCCCTCCCACCTCCCAGGGCACTACAAAGCCGGACCCAAGCCCCAGCTACCCCGCGGCCTCCAGGAAGGGGTAGGGGCTCAGAAGGTCCTCTGCTCCTGGATGGAGGGCAGGGCTAGCCCTGCTTTTGTCTTCTGCTCACTCAGACGTCCACTGAGCTGCGACCTTCAGAGCGCAGTGCAGGGACCATTCCCAGGACAAATCAACTACAGAACCCTGCGCTTCCTCCTTTGTAAGCCGGGATGGTGATGACAGTGCCTCCCTCGTGGGGCTGCTGTGAGGACAAAGTTCAAAGCCGTAAAGTGCTGAGAGCAGGGACCGCGCAGGGGAGGTGCTTGCCAGCATTAGCTACATGTACACACAGTTTACGGCTTTAATTAAATCAACCCCCTCCTCAAAAGCATATTAGGCTCTGAAATGCCCTTTAAATAAGATTAAAGCTGCCAACCACTGGCTGTAAAGCTCTCCACCAACTGCCCCCCCTTCCATCCCTGCCCATCGGACTAGCCCATTTCCTGCTCCTGACTATGTCTCTCATCCGCTCAGAACTGAGCAAGCCCAGGGGTTTCCTCCTCTCCAGATGGCCCACTCACTTCAGGGGCCCCTCCCTAGTGACGCTCAGGGCCTGTCCCCGGTTGGCCGTAAGCCCTTGTCCTGCCTGATCAGCCTACGACGGGCCAGGGGAGCCAGGGCCCACGTTCCTGCGGGCTCCTGGCCTGCCTGCTGCACCTTCTCCTGCTTGCAGGTGCTCCCAGGGAGAAATCTCGGCTCCCCCTGCCTCTCTTCCAGCCTGGGGGGATGGGCCTGGAGGCTGTGGGCAGTCTGGAAATGGGGTAAGCCTGGGAGAGGAGCGCAGGCATCCACTCTGGGGGTAACCGCATCAGGCAGCTGACAAACAGCCTTCTTCTGTCTGCTCACACCGGGGCAGGACCAAAGGACCCGCTTTGTATCTGGGTAGGGAAAGGCTCCAAGAGCGCGGGGCCCGGCCAGCTTGCCCTCGGACTCCAGGGCTTGGCGTCACTTTCCTTCCCAGAGGACTCACCCTCGGGGCCTGGGGCCTGACCCTGCCACACTGTCCCTTCCGTGGCCTCTGTCTCCCTGCCTGCTCCCTGGGTGTGGCAGGAGGTGGAGCTAGGTAGGGCTGCATGCCCAGCCCAGTGCTGGTGACCACGGGCTGCGACTGCCACCCTTCTAGCCCACTTAACAAGGACACAGCAGGGAGGTAACAGGCATTTGGTAGGGCCTCTTCCCAGTCACCGTGGGGCAGGTGTCCACGGCCCCATGAACTGCCTGCTACAGGAGGAATGAGGCAGGCCTTTCACAGACCCCTGCTAGCCCCAGGAAGGTCGGCAAAGCTGCTGGGGACTCCAAGGATGAACCTTTCAACAGAGAGCTGATGGCACCAGGAGACAGCAGCAGGCCCAGACACTGAGTGCTAACAGGATGCCCACCTGGGACCAGGGAGACAGACAAGGTCCCGGCCAGACAGGCAGAGGCCGAGGCTCCTGCCAGGCAGAAAGTGGCACCTCATCTCCTCCAGGGCTTGGGGAGGCAGGGTGACGATGCCTGCTCTCACAGCAGGCCCAGCCCTTCACCGCTCGTCCCAGAAAGGCTCCGGAGTGCGGGGTGGCAGTGAGCTAGGGGACCTGGTGGGGGGTGGCCTGCGTCACAGTTCCTGCTGACTTCCCCGCCCTTGGTGGCCACTGGCTGCTATAAATACCACTCCTGCCTCTAGATGTTGCAGGAGGTGACCTAGAATCGTGGGCTCTGGGGCCTCCTGGGCGCCTCCTCCCTGCCGGTGTTAGACCGAGCCTGTCTGACTAGAACATCCTGGCAGCCTGGGAGCCCACCGACACCAAGCGGGGCCCTGGCCGGGAACGGGAAAGCCCCAACACCGAGGGCGACAGCTATGGCTTCCAGCCCCGAGCCTGCTAAGACCAGCATTTCTACCATTTTATGGCAAGTGTTGAGGACACCAGGTCCCTGCAGAACAAAGGCTTGGCCAGCCTGCAAAGGAGATGCCGTGCCTAAGGCTCCCAGCTCGGCCCCGACACCACCCACCTCTGGCCTCAAGCTCAGGGGAGAAGGTTCCCAAACCACCTGATCCTGGGCCCCCTCCCCCACTTCCTTGGGCCCACTGTGATGCCAAGATTCTACCTGGTTTCCCAACTTCTCGTCACCCTGGAAGCCTCCCGGAGTGGCCCTGATAGTGCTCTACTAGAATGTGTGGCCCTTGTTCATTCTTCCAGCCGCTAGCATGCTTCTGAGAGGGCCCTTTTCTCCATGATAGACCCCTGACAGGCCCAGGCCCCAGGCCCCCTGCTTGCCCAGCCCAGGAGCACAAGACAGGAGGTGGCCCTGGGCCCAGCAGCTATGAGGACCCCCAACCCTCCCACAGGGCCAGGGTTTGGTTCCAGGCTCCCTGCCTTGGGGCAGGGGAGGATGTGAAAGGAAGAAAGACTAGGAACAGCTCCAGGGGTGGGCTCCAGGTGGTGCAAATACAGGCGACATCTAGTTAAAATGAAATGCGTGCATGCGGCCATTCTCCATCCATCCAGCAAGTCATCAGAGTACCTGCCACACACCAGGGGCTGATGTGGGGCCAGCCTTCTCAGGGCCCACAGGCCAGAAAAAAATAAAGACCTGAAGCTAATCTTCACATACGGCCAGGGAAAATTCCATGACGCGTGCTCCGAGGGGGTGACCCGTCAGAGCCTGAGTGAGGAGGTGAGGACCGGCTGCCTTAAGAACTGGGACTGTAGGACAAGCCAGAGGAAAGAGGCTACAAGGGGGGGGCAACACAGAGGACGCCCCTCAGCAGGAAGGCCCATGAAGGAGGAGGAGGAAGGACCGAGCGGAGACCAGATGAACGGGATAGAAGCAAGAAGGAGGCCCGAGGTGGAAAGGCCAGTGGGCCCAGGGGGTCTGCACTTCATCCGGAGAACAGAGGGCAACCACGGGCCACAGCAGGCGAGAGGCTGGAGAGAAGTGGGGGCCCACACTGAGGTTCAGCAGGCAGTGGTGACAGATGACACGGGGCAGTAAGGGAGAGGGTGCTGTCAAGGACACCCCAGCCAGGTGGTCTGTGTAACTGGACAAACACCAAGTGATCCTGACTCCGGAGGCCATCATACTCCAGGAGCCTCTCTCTCCCTGCAGACAGGGAAGGATGGATGGCGCTCTGGTTTCCCCTGACCCTGGAGGAGCACCCTTCGAACCCAGGCCTGGGGCAGCCTGCCCCACCCCAACATCTACGTCCTCTCCTGGACTTCCAGGTCAGTCTGGTCCAGCCCTCAGGTGGGCGGCAGGCTCCGGTGTCCGGCCAGCCCACACCTGCTCAAGGGGAGTCACTAGGCTCTTCTCTCACTGCTCAGGGTGCCGGTGTTGAGCTTGAGGTTGGAGGCGTTTCCCCTGAATATTCAACTCCTTATTCTTCCTGCCACCAAGCTCTGACCACAAATATGACCACGGGGAGGGGCCTTAACCCAGGCAGGGGACATCTCAGAGCCGATGCCAACCCCACATAAGAGGGGAAACAGAGGCTCGGAGAGAGGATGTCTGTCTGCTGGTCAACCCCCCACCACCATTTCCAGTCTCCCCACTTAGAAAATGAAGACAGGGATTCTTCTGCTGGCCTGCCTGCCCTCACCTCCTCCCAGGCTGCCCTTGCAGATCACCCCCCAATGCTCGGGCCTACTCTCTGTCCCTCATGCAGCCAAGTGTGCCCTGTCTCAACATCCAGGCCCTCAGGCCTCCCCTCGCCTGGACATGCCCCCCGTCCCTGCCATCTCTGCGTGGCTGGCTCTGTCCCACCACTCAGTTCCTAGCTCAAACCTCACTCCTCTGACCTGCCTGCCCTATCTCAGCTGTGCCCATCCCTGTCCCTCTCCATCACCTCTCTGTCCCTCCTGCATTTTGCTCTGGGCACTCGCCAGCATCTAGCACTCTTGGCCTTATTGTCTGTCAGCCTCGTTACTACCTGCCTCCCCCCCGCCACTAGGGTGCAGCTCCTGGGGCAGGAGCCCTGCAGGAGGCAGGAACCCACCGAGTCCCTGCTGCTGCAGGAGGAGGAGCTGGGCCAGAGCACAGGCTGAGGGAGCCTGTGCAGAGCCCAGCCCGGAACCCAGGGCTCCTGCCTTCCAGCCCCGGGCCCTCTGCACAGCATCCACTGGCCCCGTCGGCTGGATCCAAGAACTGCCCTCCTCCAGCAGCAGGTGCACCCAGGCCTTCCCGCCCCTGATGACCATGCCACGGGTGAGGCAGGGGGAGGCGGCATCTTTGTTTCACGGATGCAGAAAACTGGCAGGAAGGGGGTGCTGGGTGACTTGCCTGAGGGGGCACAGAGAGAGCGGCAGAGCAATGCCCAAGGCCTGCCGTCTGAGGGGCTCCTCTGCACCTCCACGCCCCGCTCTCCCTGCCCGCCCGCGGGAGG
The DNA here is from genome assembly GCF_011800145.1 of Mirounga leonina. Taxonomy (NCBI): domain Eukaryota; kingdom Metazoa; phylum Chordata; class Mammalia; order Carnivora; family Phocidae; genus Mirounga; species Mirounga leonina. The sequence goes on along the minus strand of NW_023270418.1, from coordinate 28,557,301 downwards.
GCGACAAGCACGCGGCAGGGAGGAAGGGAGCACCTCCATGGGTGCTCCCTCTCCCAGCAACAGGGTTCCCCGTGGAACCCTCGTGGCCTATAGCCCAGATCCAGCCTGCCTGGGTGTCAGCAAGAAGAAAAGGGGGGATCTGGCTTCCCCTCCTAGAGCCTCAGCATCTTCACCCGAAAACAAGGTGAGTGACCAGATCATTTCCAATTTCCCTAGGACTCGCCTGTTTAGTCCCCTGAATGCTCAATTTCCGAGGCTCTTCAGTCTCCGGTTCCAGAATGCGATCCCTCCCCGAAGGCTCAGAGTGCCCTGGGAGGGAGAATGGGCCAGAACAGCCACACTACAGCCCAGCAGTTTACGGGCACCAGCCTGTGAGGTCAGCCAGAACGAAGTTCAAAACCTAACCAGTCGCTGACTTGCCCATGACCATGACCGAGTGACCGCAGGAAGTCTCTCCACCTGGGTTCCTCTCCAGACGATGAGGATGAGAATGGGGCTGCCTCCTGGGCCACCTGGGGAGCAGATGGCTTGGTAAAGGGCCTGCCCTGCAGGTCCTCATTCTGCCTCCCTCCCCGTGACCCTCATCTGCTCTCTGCCAACTTCCCAGGAGTGTGAGAGCAAACAGGAAGTAGCAGGGGCTTCTTGGAAGGAAAACTCTATAAAAAGCCTGGGCAACGGGATGACTTCCCTTGAAGACAGAGCCCTGGGCCTCTACATCCCTGTCCCCGTGGGCCTAACGCCAGGTTCTCTCCTCCTGGCTCACGCAGGCACAACCCTGGAGGGACCAGAGGCAGGGGCAGCGCAGACAGGGAAGGGGGCTGGTTTCTTGACGCGCGCAGCCCCCTGTGCCAGCTCTTCCACCGCCCTCTACACAGAACCTCCTTTCACCTCTTCTGGGCCTCGGGAGGATGCATGAGATCACGTCTGGGAAGTGCTCAGAGCTCCCCAGAGAGAAAAGAACAGAGGGATCCAAGGTGGGATTAATTATGTATCAATGTGCTCATTTATTAGCAGTTCGATTTACTGCAGGAGCCAGAGTGGGACATGCGTGGAGCCTGGTGTCCGAGAATCCAGGCCTGGTCCTGGGCCCAGCCATGAATACATGTGGGTACGTCGCAGCCCCTTGGACCCCAGTTCCTGTAAAAGGGGGATAAATAGCATCTGAGCGATGTGAGGTAGAGTACGACACAGACAGGTGTTCCCTTCCCCGTGAACGGGGTCACCAGGTACCAGACCCACAGTGTTGCCGTGAGGAGCAACAGTTGGGTATGGGGCACGATACACATCGGGGTCATTACTGCTGATGCAGGAGTGGCAGGTGGGGTACAAGGACTGTCCATCCTGGGGCGGGCACCCATCCCGGACCTGCTGGAGGGAAGGCTGGGCAGGGCCTGGCGGCCACAGTGACCTAAACAAGTTACAGCAGACCAACGCTGCCTTCCTCTGCATCTGTCATCCTCCCCAGCTAAGAGGTGGTGGTGGAGGGAACTGGGCTCCCCACAGCCAGGAGCCAGACGCACTCGGCCAGCTCCCCAAGGGCCAGGATGGGAGTGACCAGGCAACCTCCAGCAAGCTGTGCCCACCTGGGAAGGCTGTCCCTAAGCCTTCTCTCGGCCGCCCTCTGTTTACAGAGCTCTTTGCCCATGGAGGGGGCCACGCAGCCTCTTGGTGACAGCCTGCTTGTCCTCACAGCTTGTCTGACAGGTACCAAGTGGCGGGGAGAGCACAGGCCGGAGCAGTGGGTTTGCTAAAGGCCACAGTGCAAAGCAGGCTGGACACCCCATGGCATGCCGAGGTTCCTCACCCTCGCAGGACCAGAGCCACTCGGTAGGCTGACCAGAGGCAGGACTGCCAGGAGGGAGGTGCTGGCTCCCCCCCAGCTCCCCCCAGCTAATGCAGGCAGGCCTCTCCCTGGGGTCCCAGCTGCAGGGAAGAAAGGGCCTCTTCCCTGGGATGCCAGATCCAGCCTGCCTCTGTCTACCTAATCTAGTCCCGTCAGCCGCGAGGAGCAGGTCCGTGGCCTCAAGGAGGTAGCAGCACATCCCCTGGTCAGCGCCTGCCCACGTAGCAGAGAGCTCAGCCGGACCAGAGAGAGGGCGCTGGAAGCCTGCTGTCAGGAGGCCAGGCAGAGGGGCAGGCCCAGGGCCCAAGAAGAAATCGTCAGGTTTCGGGGGCTGATTCATCTGAAAAGGGGAGAAGGGCAGGGCAGGGATTGGCTGAGTCCAGGCAAGCTCCCCCCTGGCAGGCGGGCCCCCCCCCCCCTCCCAGCAGCAGCTCCGAGAAGGAAGGGGGCAAATGCGCCTGAGCAGGATGCTCCTGGCTCGGGCCCGTGCTCCTGCCCAGTCACACAAAAGCCCCATTGATGCCGCCCCTCGCCCCCACACTCTGAGGCCAGTGCCCCACATAAGGGCTCGGGGGACCTCTTCTGCTCCTTGCCGCCTGTCCAGCTGCCGCGGCCACCACCGCCCTGGCACGCCAGGCATGCGAAGCCCGGCACTGCCGAGTCACGTGCTCCGCGCGGGCGACGCCAGGCCCTGCTGGGGCAGCAGCGGGCCTGGAGGGCTGGCCCTTACGGGCAGTGCGGACCTCCTTGGTCATGCAGAAAAGCTGGACGCCCAGAAGCGGCGGACCACCTGCCTGCCACCCTTGCCCAGCCTCACCCCACCCCACCCCATCTTCCTGGAGGGCAAATCCTTGGGCAAACAGTGAGCCAGGTGTGAGTGACACAGCAAACGCAGGGCTGGGAAAAGCAAACACCGCAGGCCACTCCTCTGCTGGGCCTGCTGCCCTACAGGATGGCACTCGGCTGCTCACGGTGGCCTTGCCCGCAGCTGCTGCTGAGGCCCCTGGGAGGAACCTGAGCGTGAGGAGAGAGGGAGGCAGCGGCAGGGGCGAATGGGCAGGGCACAAGTCCTCAGGGAGCCGGGCTTATCATGTTTGGGTGCCAACCCCCCAGGCACCGTGAGCCTTCTCTAGGGGACAGGGTACGTCATCCAGAAGGAGGTGTGCTGAGGAGGGTCAGGCTGACCTGGGCCTGGAGCCTCTGCTTGGCCACGTCCTGGCTGGGGGACTCTGAACAAGTCATGTCCCTGGCTGGGGCATTTAGCAGTGCCCATCTGAGTGGCCCTTGGGAAGGTTAAATGGGACGAGGTCTGTATGGGAAACACTTCGAGCACAGTCTGGCATAGATGAGGGTCTCAATACATGGATGCTGTGCCCAGTGTCACACGGACGTAGGGTAGAGCCGGGGCAGGTCACAGAACATGGGGCGGCACTCCGGAAGCCTGGGCACCTCACCCTCCAAGGGCATACTCACTCAGCTACTCCGTGACCCCCTGGCCTCAGCCTCCAGGGTAGATTTCTCCAGGGCAGGATGCTCCAGCAGCAGGGGGTTGCTCCTGTGGGCCCCAACTCAGTGCAGCCACGAGCCAGGTCCCAGAATCCCTGCAGCTGAGCCAGGCCTGTGCCACCCCTATTCCCTATACAGGGCTTCTGGTCAGGGGAGCGAGGTTTCCCCTTGCAGATCCCCCCTAGTGATGAACGGCGCATGCTGATGAGGCAGCCTGCCCTTCATCTGCTCTGCTTTTTGCCACAGCCAAGCATTCTGCGGGGTCAGAGCACTTCATGCCTCTGTGCCTTTGCACAGAATGCCTTTTCTAATCCTGCTCGCCTGGGAACTCCTCAGTCTTTCAGGGCTTAGCCCAAATACCACAGCCTCTGTGAAGCCTCCAGAAGCCTGCGAACTCCGAAGCAGACCAGATCGGTGTCCCTCCACCCCTCCCCTGAGTACCCTGGCTCCTCACCATGCTGGGAGCTCCCGGAGGGCAGGGCTGCACCCTCTGCCTGCATCCTCGGCACCCAGCTCAGGGCCTGGTGCTCTGCAGCTGCCCCAGAAATGTCAGACCAGGGGGCACCTGGGTGGCTCAGTCGGTTAAGCAACTGCCTTCGGCTCAGGTCATAATCCCAGAGACCCAGGACCGAGTCTCACATCGGGCTCCCCGCTCAGTGGGGAGTCTGCTTCTCCCTCTGACTCTCTCTCCTGTCATGTTCTCTCTCAGTCTCTCTCTCTCTCAAATAAATAATCTTTAAAGAAAAAAAAAGAAAGAAAGAAAGAAAAGAATGTCAGACCAGGCCCTGGGCCTGCTCCCTCGTTCCTCTGAGATCCTGTGGCTGCGGATCCCTGGCTGCGGCCTCTAGAGACTAAGCACTTGAGAACCAGGGCAAGACCGAGCTTCCCTGACAAACAGATGGGGGCTGGAGATCTCCTCTCCTTTGGAGACTTGATCTGAGCACCTAGCCTCACCCACAGTCACAGGTGGCTTTGCGGCCTTGCAGGCTGCCTCCCCAACTTGGAAAGCAAACAAAAGTTAACAGGAGGGGTGAGCAAAGGGACGGGAAATGCAACTGTCACTGCAAGGAGAAAGGGAGTTGCGGCTGCCATCTGCTGTGAACAAGATGTTTGGGGACATGCACTCCTCAGTTCTGAGGTCTCCCCGCCAACTCAGGGAGGGTGAGCCGCCCCTCTGCAGATGGGAGCCGGTGGCTTAGCCAAGCCCAAGAGGTGCCAGGGACCCCTCCTGCCCACCCGGAGCCCCCGGCTGCCCCCCTCTGACCTCTCATTACTCACTCACCTGACCATGGGGCCAGGAAGCCAGCCCAGGACACAAGCCATGCTGCCTCTTCCAGGGAGCCCCCCTGCAGGCTTTAGGGAGCCAACGCCACAATAATGGTGATAATAAGGGTACGATTCCAGCCCAACTATCTGCTGAAGGAACTCTGGGCCATCATCTGACTTGTCCCATCATCCTGGAGAGGAGGCAGGAGGAGACAGAGAGTCCAAGGGGGGGATCACTGTCGTGCTCCTCAGTTTAAGTGCCTGGCCACCTAGATGCCAGGACAAAGTTCTGGGGCCCTCCCTTGTTCTCTAATGCTGGGGGCTCGGTAAATGACAGGAGAACATCTGGGTATGAAGGAACCTTCTGGACCCCTGAGTCACATACAATCATTTTAGGAAGGAAGGTAAGGGCCAAGGATGCAGATCCCCTGCCCTAGGCAACGCTGAGGTCAGCCGTGGGCCAGGAGCAGAACCTGGAACTCTGCCCCGCTGCCCAGTTCCCGGGCCCTTGGCAGGCTCCCAGGCAGGGCTGTCCTCTGTCCTTCAAAGAGCGCTGCCCTCAGAGGGCTGGCCCTGCCTTAAGGGCCACGGCGGTTCAGGCCAGGCCTCCCCCGCACCTTGCCTGTCCACGCTGCCTGCTCAGGCCACTGCCAGTCAGACTCACTGCTGCCCCGCCCCCTTGGCTGTGCCCCCCGCCCTGTCACTCAGGAGGCTGGGCCCACAGGCCACATTCCTTCCCTGGGCCACCCTGCCCTGTGCCTGCTCGTGGAGGGACTAGTGTGGCCAAAGGGGCCAGGCATGCTTGCAGGGGTTTAAGTGGCCTGTTCATCAGACACACTGGGGCTGCCCCGTGGTACCTGGCCCACAGAAATGGCTCCACTTCTCAGCAGGCCAGGCAGTGGGTAGGGGACTGAGACGTCTGTCCGCTGAGACTGAGCTGGGCCAGGGGCCCAAATGTCACCCTGTGAACCTCGGCCGCAGCAGCCTGGCCCCTGGGGAGCTGCCAGGCCCCAGCTATTCCAGCCTGCAGACGTCAGGGGGTGACTCTTCCTCCCATCAACAAGGGGAAGGCAGAGACTCTGGGGCAATTGTTCTGAACTGCACATCCCATCCCACCTCCCCCCCCAGCCCGCCCCACGCTGCTCTGCTGCCACCACCCACAGGCCTGCTCGCGAGGCGCACACCCCACATTTCCGTCGGCACGGCCCGCCCCCAGCCCCCCACACCGTGGCTGTGACACTCCACCCTGCTGCCAGTTCTCAGCTGAGGGCGGCACCGGCAGCTGGGGCCGAGGAGGGCCCCGCGATGTGCTCCAGGGCGTCTGTGGGCCTGGAAATCTCACGCAGACTTACGTGAATTCCTCTGGGCTGCGGGTTTTTTCCCCTTTCTCCAAGGGTCCTTGGCCCCTGGCTGGGTCACTGTGCTGGCCCCACTTCCTGCCTCCCCCCCCCACCGGGGCCTGTCTGTGCAGTGCCTGGGGAACAAGGGAATCAATGGCTTCTCTATTCTCTGGAGGGAAGGCATTTCACCCTCGGAGCGGGGGGAGACTCTCGCAGGGAGGCAGGGAGTAGCCCTGCTGGTGCTCAGGTCCCTAGATGCCTCCTCACCAGTCCTCCTGGGTCGGGAAGTCCGGTTGTTGTGCTTGATGGAGAGCTTAGGGTCTCCCGCCCCATGGGGGGCCTGCCCACAGCCAGCCCCAGGGACCTGCTCCCCTACTCCCGGGACTCCCCCCGTGCGAGTCGCTGCAGCGACTCAGACACCTTCACAAGTAACTCCTGCCTAGGCTGCGGCACAGCCAGGCCGGGGCTGAGTCAGCCAGGGAAATCCCAGCCCGGCGCCCGCCGCTGGGTGACAGTTCCATTGACACCTACGGAGTGGGGCACCCAGCCCCTCCCGGCAGAGGGCGAGAGGAACACCCGGGCTCCCCCACCCCCATTTCCTGTTCCCTGAGAGGGGAGCCTGGCGGTGGCGGCAGGGAGGAGTCACAGTGCCAAGGAGCCCTGCCATGAGGCGCTGGTCCTGCAGGCTCTTCAGGCCTCCGGTCCCTTAGCCTCGGCGTGGCAGTATGGGAGGAGGTGGGGGCCTGGCCTCCACGAGCCATGGTAGCTCCTGCCTGGGACTCGTCCCCCCAGCCACTGGGTGTCCTGCTGCCAGGGCCTCAGCACCCCCGGGCCTCACCGGGCCAGGGTCACGGACACTCCCACCTCATGCCTGCGAGGCCCTGGCCTCCGTGACTCCTGCCCGGGCACGCCCACCACATGCAGCCCTGCATCTCAAGGAAGACAGGGTCAAGAGGGCAGTGAGGAGAACAGGCCAGGAGAGGACCAGCCTGAGAGCCTGAAAGGGGAAGGCCAGAAAGGACAGGCACAAAGGCTGCTCCCAGCAGGACATCCTGTCCCTCAAGAAACCGGGCCAGGTCCCCACAAACCAGCCAGACCGGTTGGTGTTAGCAGCCACTTCATTGCTGCGGGCTGAGCGTGCAGGGGAGGGGGTCTGCGAGATCCCGCCTGGGGCAGCTGCAGGCTCTGTCTGTCCTGTGGTGGATTCTGGCCAGTGCCTCACTGTCCACCCCATTACCCCATTCCCTTCCAGCCTGACTCCTGGCCAGGGCATAGGAGAGGAGAGTGAGGGGAGAGTGATGTTCTGAGCATGCCTCCCGCCACACACTGCCTCAGTAGGCTCCGAGACCAGGGCAGGAGACCAGACCCGGGGCCTGGGGACTGCCAGATGGGGCTTCAGATCCACTCAATGGGACCTTAAGAAGGAGCTTCTGGGAGCCACCTGGGTGGCTCAGTCGGTTGGGCATCTGACTCTTGGTTTCGGCTCCGTCATGATCTCGGGGTCGTGGGATGGAGCCCCACTTTGGGCTTTGTGCTCAGCACAGGTCTGCTTGTCCCTCTCCCTCTGCTCCTCCCCCCACTACACACATGCTCTTTCTCTCTCAAATAAATAATCTAAAAAAAAAAAAAAGGAGGAGCTTCTGGGGATCAGAACATGGAGGTGGCAAGCCCTATCCCCGAGGAGCTCACAGTGCAGAAGGAAACCCACATGTAGGCCAGAGGCCATGAAGCTATGATGCTGGGGACCCCACAGTGGGGACACCTATCAGCCCACGGTGGACAGAGAAAGCTTCCCAGAGGTGCTGGAGGCTGAACAGATCACCGCCAGGAAGAAAAAGGCAGGAAAGTAAGGCTCACTTGTTCTCTCCTGCCCCATAGAAAGCCTCCCAGAACCCCAGAGGCAAATGCACCTTATTCCTGGGCCAGACCCCAGCCAGCACAGAACCCTGCCTCCCTCACTTCTGCCCTTGCAGGGCTGTGTGCCGAGCACCACCATTAGCTCCCAACTCCTGCCCCTGGGTTGCTGGCAAAGCTGATTTCTACAGGCTCCCTGGGCCAGGGAGGGTGCAAAGGGCAGGCACACCCTTGGCGTTACCTGGACAGGAGCCCCTCCACAGCTGGGGAAATGAAGCTCAAGTTCAGGTTGCCCCCCCCGCCTCCCCACCCCCACCCCTTTGCTCCTCCCACCCTGGCTGGACTTCCCCTCTCCATGATTCCTCCTGAAGCCCGGGCCTCTTGCACTTGCTGGGCAGGGAAGCCGGTGGTGGGAGAGTCCCAGAAACCTATCCATTTCTTTGAAAGAAGACTGAAAAGATGTGGCCACACAAATCCCATGGGTTTACTTAAATGTCTTTAAAACAAATGGCTTGAATGGATTTCTCCCACCCTTCCTCCTCCCTGAGCCACTCACTGGAAAACAGCTGAAAGGGCCAGAGACTTCGGGCAGCTGGGGCCTGATGGAAGCGGGGTCTCGGCCGCCAAGCCGCCCAGGGGGACTGGGATAAAGGCAGCTCTGGCCAGGAGAGCTGGACCGCAGACACCTGACCCACAGACGGCACAGAGGCTGCCCGGGGCTCACGAGGGACCAGTAGCGGATTCGGGACCGTCCAGTGTCCTCTGGCTCTGGGGCCTACTCTCTTTCCCAGCACCAAGGTCCCCTCCCTCCCACCGCCCTTGCCTGGAGGCCCAGCCCTGAGCAGCTGCTTCTGCACATACCCTCCCAGGGCCGCTGGGACAGACAGGTGGGGTCTTCTTGGACAGCACAACTTGCTTAGAAAACCAGGCAAGGGGGCAGGAGTGGGAAGGTACATGACTCCCCGCAAGTTGGATCTGGAAGGGCCTGGGGGGAAGCAGAGCTCAAGCCTCTGCGAATCTTAGAGACGAAAACCCTAAGCCCAGAGAAGCAAGCTGACGTGCCCAAGGTCAGCACAGCTATGCGTCTTGTCCAGTCCCCGGCTGCATCCAAACTTCCGTTCAACCATGACTTCCCAAACACATCCTATGTGCCAGACTCTGGAACAGAGGTTTAGGTGCCTGCCTAGGTGGCCCCCTGATGAAAAGTGAACTCTGCCAGAGGCTTGCAGGATGGGGGGGGGGGTGCTCCCACCCCTCCACTCTCCCCTCCCAGCTCCCCTTACATGAAATGTTCTCCGCCCCTGCCAGGGAAGACTCAAAGCAAAGAGGAAGTAAAAAAAGGTGGGAAAAACAGTGTGAAGGACTGGGCAGGGGAAGAGGGGATGAGGTCACAGCCTGGAGGTAAGGGGGATCGTGGTGAAGGTCACCCCAGCAGGTAGGTCAAGTGGAAGGAGCACTGTCTTGGGAGTCTTAGCCTTTCACTGGGAAAGGTGACCCAAGGACCCTGGGCCACCCATGCTTATCTGTGTCTACTTTTTTCTTCTTATTACCAAATACATGTTCTCTATAGAACACAGAAATAAAAAATAGAAGGAGAGAAACAGAAGTCACCATGATCCTCCTAGGAAAATGATTAACTATTAACATCCGTCTAGTCTTTCCTCTGTCCAAATATGGGATCATTCTGTACCTACCGCTTTTTTCCACTGAGTAGAGAAGGTGAGCATTTCTCCTCATTAAACACTGTTCTGGCCCAATCTTCCCTCATCGTTGTAGAGTAGACCATGTCCTGGCGTACGCGAGTTCATTCGCCCAATTCCCCATAGGTGGTTGTTCCCCTCTTCTCACTGTGAGAAAACCCCACAGCTGGGCCCAAGGCAGAGCAGCTGCAGCCCCCCAGGTGGGACAGGCTCCTGGCCCCCACCTAGCGCTCCTTTCCCACACCCCACCACCAGCAGAGGCAAAGCCTCCTGCACAACGTGGGGAGGGGTCGGGGGTGGGGGCCCTGCTCTTCTCCACAGTGAGTCCCAGTGACTCTCAGCTGGAATGGTAGTGAGGAGATGGATAAATGCAGATTCCCAGGCTCCATCCAGAAATTCCGAATCCACTGGTCTGGGGTAGGGCCTAGGGACCTATATTTGGAGCAAGCCCCACCATGGCCATCCCTGGGAGATTCTGAGGCTCGGGTTAACCAGCCTGCACTCAGAGAAGCCCTGCTCTAGAGGGTGAGGCCCAGCAGTACCTCCCTGACTGCAGTGAACACAAGGAGCACTGGTTAAACCATGGGTCCCCAGGCTCCACCCCCAGAGATTCTGAGCCGGGGTTGGGGGACGGGGCACAGATTCTGTGTCTCTAACCTGTTCCCAGGTGCTGCTGCTGGCCCACGGGCCACACTCAGGAGCGCTGAACTAAAGCCAAGAGGGCAGCAGGTGCAGGCGACGGGCACTTCTCCTGGGCGGATAATCCCAGCTAGCTCTCACGAAGCACTTCTATGGGTCAAACACCATGTCCTGGCCATTCAAGGTGTGGTCCATGAGCCACATCACTAGGAGCAGATCTGGGACCCCAGCCAGCCTCCGCAGGGATCTGCATTTGCAAACTCCCTAGGTGATCCGTGTGCCCATTAAAGGCAGCACCATGCTGAGTCGTTAACAAGGAGCATCCCACATCATCCTCTGACACGCCTCAGAAGTAGGTCAATGAGTCCCCTGATTTTACAGGTGCAGCTGAGAGGTTACATGACTTGGTTAAGGTCTCACAGGTACCACGAGCCGGAGCTGCAGCAGGAAGGAGATGGTCCAGCTTCAGAGCCTGAGCTCCTAACCCCACACCCCAACACTCCCGGGGACTCCCCGGCTGAAAACCCACCACCCGGGTGGGCTCGAGCTCTCCACTTTGTAGAGGGGACCTGGGAGACTGGGAAACGGTGAGCCCGGGGCCCAGGCCATGAGCCGTGCCCGAGTTACAGTCCCTCCCGGCCCCTGGCTCACTCGGTCTGCGGCACAGAGCCTGAGCACAGCGCCTGGGTGGGGGTCCCGCCTCCAAAGCCCACAGGCTCTGCAGACACAGTCGGGGGGCAGGAAATGGGAAGTGGGGCAGAGGAACCAGGAACTCGGTCTGGTCTGAGGACGTTCTTTTTTCACAGCCAGGCTCAGTTCTGTGTGCCTTTTGAAAGGAAGTAGAGAATAGCTGTGCTCAGCCCAACGAGGCTGGCCTCTTTCAACCTTCCAGTTGCTGCCATTTCCAATTACAACTTCAGAGGGCTCCTCTAATTTATACATCCCAGGATGCACTGCTCCAGCTGCTTTATGATGGGAGTTCGTTACACCATTAGGTTAAACTTTTATAAAGTACTGAGCAGGTGGTGGGCTGGGTGCCTGGCTTAGGTACCACTGCCGGAAGCCTGCTGAATAGGGTTCACCTGGCGAAGGGAGGGGGCCAGGCTCTCAAAAGGGGCCAAGAAGTGGAGAAGGCAGCTCCAGGGAACAGGGGCCCTCCATGAACCCGTTAATCGAACCATACGGGAGAGCAGGGAGGCAGCATGGAGAACAATCTGCAAGGGCTCAGCGTTACTGGCAGGGGGCATGCAGGGTGAGAGGAACAATCCTGCATGTGCTTGAAAGCCGCCTGCCGAGGCCGGAGAGGTGCGGGGTCTGAGGAGGTAGGTGGCTGCGAGCCACCGACGGCCTGCATGTGGGGAATGACAGGGCCTCCTGGCGGTGGGCGAGGCCGCTCTCCCAGCAATAGGGTGGCCAAAGGGAGCCTTCCTTTTGTAGGAGCCCACTCTTCCCATGGCTCAGAGGGTCCCTAAACCCGATGCAAGGTGGGAGAGCAAGAAGGAACACCCCGGGAACAGGGCCCAGACAGATGAGGGTCTGGGTCCCAATCTGCCAGCAGCAAATTTATGGCCTTTAGCGGGTCCCTTCAATTCTCTAAGAAAGCTGAGGTCTTGGACCCGCCCCTCTGCTGTGAAATACGAGGGCGTCCTTCCGAGGGGTGGGTGGGCACTGCCCACTGTCACTGTTCTTTGCATTCAATGAACTACTACACGTAAAGCACTCATTACCGCTCCTGGCAGAGGACAGGCCAGGAAGTGCGTGCTCACGTTGCTGTTACATCTGTCCTGTTATAGGTCAGTCCCCAACCTGGGAACTCCCTGAGGACCACATGAGAACTTTTATCATTCTCAGCTCCAGGCACAAACTTAACATGCAGCAGGTGCTTGACAAATGTCCTGGAAAGAACCGGGTTCTGTCCAGACAGAGGGGGAAAACAATTCTCCACAGCCTGGCCCCCGTCCCAGGGAAGGAGGTGGAGGAAGACCAAGTTCTTTTCAAAGGTATGAAACTGAAGCAACCTCTTGAGACAAATTCCTTGACTTCCCAGAAGGAAAGAGACTCCAGATGTGGCTGGTTTTCTGGCTCCAGGAAGCGGGGGTTGTCTCCGGCCTTCTCCTTCTGCGTGTCCTTAGAACCCAAGAGGATTTGCTGTGACTGGAACCTCCAGCCTCGGTTGGGGCTCTGGGGCCCCCACACTGTGGGCTCACCATGGGTGCCCGCCCCCTCCCCTTGGCAGCAGGGGCCTCCTTCTGCAGCCCCTGGAGTGGCTGTCCTCCCGGCAGGCTCCCAGGGCTGGAGGTGGGCGCTGTGGGAGTCTGGATTTGTCAAGGTTGCCAGTGTTCTTGGCTGAGGGGCCAAGTCGTGACCCCCACCCTCAGGATGCACAATCTGACCCCCAGGCCAGCTTCCCACAGCCGAGTGCAACTGCAGGGGCTGAGAGGCCACCACTCTGCACAAGAGGCGGAGGGTCTCTGAGGAAAGACACTGGCTTTCCCCAGAGGCCTCGGGACAGGAAAAGATGTACCAAGAAAAGCAGCCAGAAGGAAGAGATGCGAAGGGGAAGGAAATGAACCAGGAGAGGAATGAAAGGAAAGGGGAAGGGTGGGGAAATGGGGGCCAGCCTAAAAGAGGGTTGAGGCAGGAATAGGGTAAGATGCCAGAGGGAAGGTGGGACACTGCCAGGCCCTGGGAAGTGGCCCAGAAGTGGGAGGGGAGAGGAGGAAGCCCCAGGGGCCGGCCTGCATCTCAGGAGCCATGCTAGGGTTGCCTGGCTGCAGAGGAGAAAGGGAGCAGCCTCAGCAAAGGGAGGGTCCTCTCGGCTGAGCGCCCACCTGGGTTGACCGAGAAGAGCCGAAATAATCACGATAATTAATAACGGCAGGTAACGTTTATTGAGTACCTATGATGTTCTTGGCACCGGGCAGAACTTCCAAAGTGGTATCTCACTGGATCCTGGCAGCAACCCCATGTGCCATATTCCATTAGAGCCCCCATTTTCGACATGAAGAAACTGAGGCTCAGAGGTCCAGTGACCTGCCCGAGCAGTAGTGGACTCAAAAAAAGCTCCATCTTTATGCTAAAGTCCATGCTTGCAGGCCTATGCTATGCTAAATTTATATATATATATAGAGAGAGAGAGAGAGAACAAATCAGAGGTGGATAATCAAAGGAATCGAAGGGTGGCGTGGTCTCGGAGACCAGTGGTCCTGAGGGGTGAGGCGGGCAGGTGTGGACTGGGAGACCACCCCCCGCGGGGTGCCTGGGACGGGCCGGGACAGCCCCCCTCCGCCGCCAGATTCTGCGGCCGGCCCGAAGCTGCAGGGGACCGGCCATGCCAGGGCAGCGTGGGCCCTGGGATGAGGTGGGAGTTGGCTGAAGGGCGAGCCCGGCGATGGGAGTCCGAAACGGGAAGCGCAGCAGAACGTCCCCTAACAGCAGTCCGGCCACAGACTCCCAACAGCAATGCCAGGCCTGCCTCACCCCGACCCACTGTCTCAGACCTCTGCCCGCCTCTCCGGGCCCCGGGGGCCCCTGGCAGCCCGCGCCGTGTTCCCCAGGCTGACGAGAAAGCAGCGGATGCCTAGCCAACGCCCCGGGAACCCTGCCATCGGGAGGCGGCCAGCCTCACGGCTTTCCGGAACAGACGCCGGGCTCACCTCTTCACCGGGCTTTCCGCATATTTTGAGGGGTGAGGGGGGGTCCAGGAGCTGCTTGGCAAGCTATCCTCCGTCCTCACTAAACCTAGCCTGAACCGACCTAGGCAGGCTGCCCAGGTGAGAGGGTAGTGGGGCCCAGGGCCACCAGGAGGGCCCCATGCCCTTGCACACAACCCAAGCACCCAGTGCGTGAGGGACCACTTCCAGGGACCCAGGGACTACTCAGCCAACTGGGACACCAGACTGTGGCCTGGCCCCCACTGGAGGGACCTCCTGCCCAGCTCTTGGCCACGCAGGGTCCTCGAGTAAGTCCTTGCCAGCTGGCAAGCCACGGAGTGCATCAGCCCATCCAGGGTGGCTCAGAAGGTGGGTACAGATCCCCTGGCCTGGGTTTCTGCGTCCAGCCTTAAGTATTCCTGGCCTTCATGACAGCTCTTAGAACTCACGCACAAGCAATCTAACCCCTGATCAGTACAGCATCTTTCCTATGCCTCATCACCTCTGACCATGGGCACAGCCGGCGAGGGAGAGAATAAATACCACTGTTGCTGATATACAAACAGGGCAATTGAGGCTCAGAGAGGCTGCTGACTCATCTGAAGTTGCCCAGCTGGGTCAGGAGCAGAATCCAGGCCCAGTACCCTCCACATGCCTTGCTGTCTCCCTAAAATCACCCATCCCACTTGAGTGTGCACTCCCGATTCCCAAAGCAAAGGAGGCCCCCCCCCGACCCTGTGCAGGCCAACACTTCAGGCCAGATGTGAGAAGGAGGATGTGGCCACTGGATAAACATACAGATGTTTGATAAACAGGCCCAAGGAGATGAATGGAGAGAGAGGGAGTGCAGGGAGAGAATCAGTGAGCACCCTGGATCTCAAGGCTGCCGGGGTCCAAATCCTGGTTCTGCCATCTATTAGCTGAGTGCCCAGAGCACATTTATAAACCTCATCTACAGAATGGGTTAACATCACCTGCTCCTTGGGGTGGTCATGAAGATTAAATGAGCTAATGCATGAAAAGTGCTTAGCACGGCGCCTGGCATCTTTGCTCAGGAAGTGCTATCCGGCCCTTATTGTTAGTCTTCAATGAGGCCATGGATTAGGGAGAGGGACATATGGGGTGGGGGTGGGGGGCTGGGGCTACGGGCCCTAATGTTAGCTAGGACAGAGCCGGAGTTCAGGAGAGCAGAAGAAAGGCTTGATTGGGGAACGACCTGTGTGGGGCCCGAAGGAGAGGCAGGGTTTGGAGAGGGGAGGTGAGGGTCCTGGGCTCACACCTGGCTCCCCTTCTACCTGCCATGTGTCCTCCCTGAGCCTCCTGTAAGCCTGGGGGTCGGAGAGATGAAGGAGTGAGCGAGAATGCACCGTGTCGGATTAGTTCCCCCAAGCTCACAAAAAGGAAACCGGTATTATTACTGTTACGTTGTGTCTGAGCAAAGCCTCCCGGAGACAGAAGCCCTGGGGTCTGCTCGGACCCCCAAACCTGAGAGAGTCGGACAAAAGCCGAGTGCAGGGCTCTGTCCCCAGCGGCGAGGGGGGTAAGGGCCAGAGAAGCAGCCCCACAGCACTCACCCCACCCTGTATATAATGAAGGCGCATCAATAATAAATGAACCTCAAGTAAGTCTAGGAACATCAATCATAAATTAATTAAATGGCTCCAGAAGAGGCAACGATAAGAGGCTTTTTGGGGATGGATTAGAAGCGTCCCCAGCCCCCTGCCCGGCAGGCTCCGTGGCCAGGAGCATCTCCTGGTACTGGAACTGGTGGCCCCTAAAACACAGGTGAAGACAAGCTCTGTTCTCCTCCCACCTGCCCCCCAGCTCAGAGAACTCTCAAACGCTGCAAGGGTTTTGATGAAACTTCCCAGAATAGTAACCTTCTGGGCTGAACTCAGGCAGGCAAAATTTCAAGGGGTAATCTGGTGAGAAAATGATCAAACGCCTGGAAATAAATGCCAGGAACGCTGGAACCCCCTCGATGGGTCCTCAGGGATGAGAGCAGTCTTGCAGGCAGAACAACCAGCCTCACAGGGGTCCCTGAGAGCCTCTCCTCAGACTCCCAGGAGGGAACAGACAGGAATCAAGACAACAGAAAGTTCTGATCCTGGGCCTGGCCTCCTGGCCCTTCCCCAGGCCCACCCCTTACTGACCAAACGGACAGATCTTTTGGCTTCTACCTCCCCTCCATACAGGCAGGCTGGCCCTTCCCCCTTCCTCCCCAGGGCCCTCCGCACCTGGGAACTGCCCTAGCGCCCGCCGGCCTCCCTACTCCCGGCACCTGCTGCCAGATGCCGATGGAGGTGACGCCCATGGAGATGCCTGCCACTACCCTCTTGCTCAGAACACTTCAGTGGCTGCCCGTGTTTTCCACAGACCCAACCCTGCTGTCACGCCCCCGGGGACCCAGCTCCAAGTCACTTTGTGAACCCTCGCTTTCGCTGCTTCCATTCCATGTGCCCTGCGCTCAAGCCGGACCACAACACGCCAGCACCTCACGTTCCCGGCCACATCCCCCATTGCTGCCACTTCCTCTACCATCACCTGGATAGCCCAGATTAAAGGCCATCACCACCCAAGTCTCTGCTGACCTCCCTCGTTCAAGTTGCTCAACCTCCTTTGGCCTATAGGGACCCCTCTCCTGGAACTGTGGCACAGACCTTTACGTCGGTCGCATAGCTTCTCGATAGACTTCGAACACCTGGAGGGCAGAGTCTATACCTTACAGGCTCGTATGCCCAATTCATCTCCATGGCCTCACCGAGCCCAAACCCCTGCAGGTGCTCAAGAAAGGACTTCTGATGAATTCCAAGTGGAAACCGTCCCCAGGGGTCAAGATATTATTCCTGTGTAGGATTCTGTTGACAGATAAGCAAGATTCTATCCAAGCCAAGGGTTGGGTGGAGCTAACTTCTCCTTATCAAGAAAAAGGTCATGACCTATTACATCTTCCTTGGTACTAACATAATGCAGATCATGATGTAACTGCTTTTCTGTAGAAAACATTCTGACTATAAGAGCAAAAATACCTGTGTGTTGTGTGTGTGTGTGTGTGTGTGTGTTCTTGCTTTCATCACGATCTTTCCGCTCACCAGACATTATTAGGTCGTGGAATTCTTACAACCACCCTGGTTGGAGGTTTTACTGTCCCCATCTTACAGATGATGAAACTGAGGTATAGAGAGGTACCAGGATTCAAATCCGGGTCTGTCTGACCACAGAGCCCCAAGTCTTAATGCCCGTGGCTACCATGCTACCTTCTGTCATCCGAGTGGACTATGTCCAGCTGACTTCCAGGGGGGCTTGAGGAGGAGCACGGAAGCAGGCATGAGTGAGCACATATGGGCGTTGGAGAGCCACACCTCCATCCTGGGCTTCCTTCTAAGGAATACCGAGAAAGCAGAAAGGCTCCTTCCGTAGGAATCACAACCAGAGACATGGGCCCCCCCCCAGCTGGAAGGCGCCCACCCCCCGCCCCGCTCCCACTGTTCTCTCCTGCTCCATGGAACCCAGCAACGCCCCGCTCCTCACACCCACTGACACCAGGCCAGCCAGACACAGGAGCCCACAAGTTCCCACACCGCCCCCTCAGCCCTCACTTCCCACGGAAAGCTCCGGGCACACGCGGCTACACACACGTGCAATCCCTGGACCGCCCTGCCTCGGAAACAGCCCCACCCCTGCTCATCTCAACCACTGGCGTGGGGAGGGCTTGGGCGTTCCTGCCAAACACCCTCACCTGTGGCCACAGCACTCCCCTGCACCTCATCTCCTGGACTGCTCCCTCCGCGGCCAAGGTCGGGGAGAGGGGGGGGGGTCCGGGCGGGCGGTCTCCTGGGTCTTCCTCACCTACACGCACACTCCCCGGTCCACCCCAGAGAGATCCAGCCCAGCCAAAGTCAGAGAGGAGAAAAGAAAATCAAGATAAACCATTTTCAGCCTTGCCCGCTGGGGAGGTAACCACATCCTGCAATGTCCCGGGCTCCGCGGTTCTAAAAGATTTATCTTCCCCTGACCACACGCTCATTGATGTTTCCCCCAGCGCTACTTGCTCGGTCCACTAGCGCGTAATGTAAAGCGATTCCAGTGAGAAGCTGAACTCCGGTGGAGCGCTGGGCCAACAGGTGATTAAACCCTGAGGTCCCCCTCTGGTCCCTGGCAGGAGGGCTGGGGGAGGAGTGGCTTCCAGCGACAGGCGCTGCCTTCAGCTGTGGCCGGCTGGCCTGGCACTCTCAGCTCTGGTCCAGAATCCTCTGTCCAGAGATGCCCGATTCCCTGGCACCCCTGAAGCAGGGCAGCCGGGCACCATGATTTATGAGGCAGCTGAGGAATGAAGGTTGCCAGGAACTGACTTAAGCAACTTTTGGAGAAACATGGACAAAGCAATGGGGACAGGACTGAGGACCAGAGTTGAAAACATCTCGGCCCTTGATGTCCACTCCTATGGGACTAGCCCCCTGCCCCAGCTGGAGTCTGCTCAAAAGCAGCATCTGTGCCTAAGGACCAGGGGTGGTGACCTGGCTGGGATCCCTGCTGGCTCAAACCCTGAAGCCTCGGAAGAAAGCTCAGCTCTGCTTTTGGGGAACGGAGGCCAACTCCTCCTCGTCTCCTATCTGCCCCGCCTGCCACCCAGCCCTGCTGTGCAGAGTCCCAGCATCCCAAGCAGATGGCAAGGGGCAGCTGCAAAGGGCTCCCGAAGCCCAAGCCCATAAGGCGGAGCCACAAATCAGAACAAACGGGCCGAGGTGTGGAGGGTGAGCTGAGGGGACGTGAATGCTCAACATTCACAACGGGGAGGCTCCAGGCTGCCTCTTAACGGGCTTCCACCGTGGAGAGCTCTCCAAGCAGGAGCTGAAGTGTGGGCAACTCCCAGGGAGGCAGAGAAGGGCGCTGCCGGGAGCGTGTGGGACAGGCCTCGGAACCCTCCCACCAACCTGGGAAGGAATGGTCCGGAAGCCCTTGCCGGGGCCCAGGCAGCAGCCACGGCGCCAGGGTGAGTCCCACGGCATGGAAGAGTCAGCTCACCACCCTGGGTCTGGCGGAGCTGTGTCCTTCTTCTACCCACGAGGCTTGACAGTGCAGCCTGGACGTGGGGCAAAACCCTTCTGCCTCGGGGAGCAAGCCGGTAGAATGGGTTGCTGGCTAAAACAGACCCTCACACGGAGTGCTGGAGAAGTTGGCCTGAGCTCATGGGGTCTATAATTCAGCCTGTTGTCAGGAACTAGGCCCCTGGAGGCAGAAAGCAAAGCAATTTGCATCCACCCTCACCTTCCCCATGTGGGAAGGCCCTTCGGACAGAAGCGGGGCCATGCGGGGTGAGACGTCCTGGGGAATCTGTGCCACACCCATCCGCCCTCGAGGACCCCTTGGAGGGTGCCCATCGCCCCTTCTCCTTGCCCCGGGGTCCGCTAGCACCCGCCACTGCCCGCAGACCTCCTGTCACGCAGCCCCAACCTCTCTGGCAGGACCACCCAGCCCTGCGTCCACTCTGGTGGCTCTGACCCACTTTGCTTTCCTCAGGCCACAGCCCCAAAAACGCTGATGCGACTGCTCCCCACCCCCATCCTCAGAACCCGGAGCCAAAGGAAATTCTCAAGAGAAAACACACAGCCTTCCAAGTCTCCCCGCCATACGAGCCCCCCAGATCCGTCAGCCACATACACCTCCCAACCCTGTGCAACCATGAGGCGTGTCTGCAGGGCAAGCGAGGGCTTCCTCGCGCTCGGGCCGCTCCTGCAGGACAACACAGTTGCTCCGGCCACCCGCTCGGGACCGTCCTCGGGAGACCTGGGGCCTGGTTCCAGCTCAGCAGCTGACTCACAGTGTCAACAGATCCCACTTTTCCCCCCACCAGGAGCCTTGACACTCAGGGCCTCTAATTCCCTGTGACAGGCTCTCGACCTTCCGGCTGCCTTCTCCCCAGCACATTCCAGGCCTCCACTTCCATGGCCTCCCACCCTGGTCTCTCTACCTGATGAGAATCTCTGACCTTTGTACAGCCTTTCACTGTTTACAGAGCGTTTGTTTCCATGTGCACCATCTCCTTTCCTGCTCTGTGACCACTTGGTGACATGGATCTGAGAGGTAGTCACCTGCCCAAGGTCACACAGCTAAGACCGGAGTGTAAGTCTTCTGGCTCCCTGTGCACCGGGACGACACGCCAGCTTTAAGGGATCTCAGTGGCATCTCCAAGCACCCACCTTTTGGCAAACGAGATGCCATCCACCACCCTAGTCTCCCATACCCTCCACATTGTTCTTCTGGACTCCTACTAAAGGCCTTCCCCAGGTCCAGCCCAAGTTCACCCCCTTTATTCTTCTACCCCGTTTCCACTGCCCCCAGAGATCCCCAAAGTCCTAAAGATGCCCCCCACATCCGAAGACTTCCCTGGAACTCTAAATTGCCCCTCTGCGAGGTAGACACCACGCGGTGCAGAGTGAGACCCTCACCCAATGCTTCCCAAAAGACTGGTGGGAGCAGACGCAATCCTGGCACACTCCCAGTGGCTGCAGATTCATCTTTCAAGTAACCTCCCCCCCCCCCCAACAATGATCCTCTGGACTCAAAGGCTCCCAAGCATCAAAGAAGAGAAGCAACTCCCAGCTACCCTGGAGTGAAGCATCAACCCAAAGTGAAGACAGGGCCCGGAGAGTACAGACAGACGGTGCCCCACCTCTCCCAGTGCTCTGACACGGTCACTCTCAGTCCTGCACATTTCTCGTGACACATGTTCAAGTATAGTGATCGCAGCTGAGAACCATTCCCCTCTTCCTGCTTCTCCAAAGCTAGATGAATACATGAGCCCAGGACAATGCTAGTACCTGGTCAGGTTTCCATCTGGGTCACCGTTGGGTTCCTCGTGGTAGAAGCATCTCCTGGCATCGCTCTTTCATGTCCATTAATAAAGGACACCAACCTTCTCCCAGCCTTTCTCCTTCCTCAGTGCCGGTGTACCCAAGAGGCATTAAAAGTGGGCCCTGGTGACAGAGGCCATGCCCCTCATCATCACCAGAGTGGCAGGATGGACATTTACCCTTCCCATCCACCAGGGTCTGGGAGCCACGGAGTCTCCCCTCCCGGGGCCAAGCAGCCTCCGGCACCACGCTGTGCCAAGGCCATTTCTCGCAGTCACACCAGAAAGTCCTGTCATGCTGAGGACACCGATTCTTCAAGTCCAGGTGCCATCATTCCAGACCATGTCAGGCCAGAACCATCCAACACCCTAGCACCCATGCCAGGAGAACCGCCACGCGCCTACCAACTGGCCACTGACACCCCGAGCCAGTCCTAGCGCGGTGCCCACCACCGACCTGCACAGAGGGCTGCACCCGCCTCCCACCTGGGCGGCCACCACCACACCAGGGTGGGGGTGAGTCTTCTGACACCCGTGCCAGCCCCACGCTGCCCACGCCCGTGCCACGGGTGTCACCATCCCCACGCCGGTGCCAGGAGCTCCACGGATCTCACACCTGCCACCGGCGCTCGTGGCAGCCGCACCGCCGCCAGCGGACCCGTCGGGCCGGCCACCGCGCGCCCTGGACACTGCCCAGCCCGTCGCGCCGCTCGCGCCGCGCCCGCGGCCCCCCTTACCTCCCGCCCTCCGCAGGGCTCGGCCCGCCGCCGCCGCGACCGCCACCTCCATCCTGGGCTCCCCAAGGCCCCGATTCACCAACGCCGCTTCCGCAGGGCGCCGGCGCCGGCGCGAAGGCCGCCTCCGCCCCCCGGGGGACGCTGCGTCCTTTACGTAAACCCCACTCCGCCGCCAGCGGTGACCATGGCGACGGTCGTGGGGCGGCAGCGCCCCCTGGTGTCAGGGAGGGGAGCGGCGCTGAGGCCGGGGCCCTCCGAGCCTTGGCAGGCGCGGGCCCGCAGCGTGGGGGCGGTGGGCGCCCGGCTCCGGCAGCCGCGGGGGCTCCGAAGGCGGCCGGGAGAGGCAGGACCCGCCGTGCGGCACGCGGGGAAGGGAGCGCCTGGGTCCACCTCCTTCAGGCCCCGCGTGACCGGGCTTAGCGTGGGAGAGGTAAAGAAGCAAGTAGGATCACTGGAGAACTGGTTCATTTAGGGGGAGGAAAGAGAGAGATGGGTTCCACCTCCTCGGGGTGACTGAGTGGTCCGTGAGGGGTCGGAACACTCCATCACTTGTGTCCTGCCCCCCGTTCCCCATCCCCCCAGTGCCCAGCATCGTGCCTGACATCCAGAGGGGCCCTTGGTCAATTGTAAATTCCTGGTAATTGAAGAAAATCTCCCCTCCTATTTGGCTTCACACACACACACACACACACACACACACACACGCCCATTCATTCAAGCTGTAAATCACTTACCACACCTTCCCTGAGAGCTGCTCTTGAGCTGGGAGCACTACTGTCCCCGAGCATTGTGCTAATAAGGGTGGGGAGTGGGGAGAGCGAGTGGGCACAGAGAGAAGCAGAAGCCAGGCCCTGCCCTCAGGGAGCTCAGGGTGTTTGTGGGTGGGACCTAAGCAGGGAGGGCTCTTTACAAGGGGCACTTATAAGGAAGCCCCAGGGGAGGGAGTTGGGTCTGGAGGACTGGATGACCCAGTTGGGTCTCAAAAGTCCAGCAGAAGTTCTTCAGAGGCAAAAAGGGGAGTAGTGTGCTTCTGCAGGGGAAAGGCCTCTAAAGTGTTTCCTGGGCCCTGTTGTCATCCCAGGAAAACAGGGTGATTGGCACTGGCTCAGTGCAAACGGGAGCCACAGTAGAGCATAAGAAGCTGTGTGTAAGGGGGTCTGAGGTGGAGCATCAGCCTGAAAATTACCTGGCCACTCCGGTTTGAAGTGAGACTGAGTTCAGAGCAGACTGCCTCTCTGCTGAAGCAGGTGGAAGCTACTACTTCTAGAAGGAATTCTGTGTTACTTGTGTTATTTTGAAGGCAAACTCCAGTTTAGGTTAAAAAAACAAAGAAAATGGGGTGGGTGGGGAAACCAGTAGTGGGGTGGGGTGCCTGAGAGGATTCAAGGAAATGTTGCACCCTCCTAGCCTGAAGGAAGGGGATGATCAGGGAGGCTTTAAGGACTGACTGTAGCACTAACAGTTTACGGACCTTTACCAGATCCTTGTAATTAATCAGAATCAAAACTGCCAAATCTAATGTCTCTTGGTTCCAAGTTCTAGATTCCCAGAAGAAGGAATCTTATTGGTCCAGCTTGGCCCATGGTCGATCGTAGTAACTTACAACCTTAGCTGCCCTGTGCACACAAATTTGCATGTATACGTACACACACACACACACTCACACACACCGTCCTTCCATTCATCCAAACGAGTATCAATATTCCATGGTCAGGCCCCTCCAGACTTAATGTCATGTCATGGTTAATATCCAAGTCCAAGATTTTCAAGGTGCTGTCCATTTCTCCTCAAGTGAGTCCATCTGGGCATCTAACAACTGAATTAAAGGGCACATTTCACCACCACCAACATGTCTTTTAAATTTTCCTGATTGAAGTGTATCATTGACACCATTGTAAGTGTTTCAGAAATGCAGAATCTCAGGCCCAGGACTCTCAGCAGGTTAAGATCCCCAGGCGATTTGTGTGCATATTAAAGTTTGATATAAATATAACTTTGACTTAATTGTTGTTATAAAAATTGGGGGGAAGGAAAAGGAAAGATATGAAAAATATTTTTTCATTGCAGTCATTCCTATTGAAAAAGAAAAGGAGGGAGGGGTTAATGATTTCATCCTCAGCAACTCCAGTGGCCAGCAAGAAAACACAAGCAGGGGCTGAACTCTTTATTTTCGCAACAGTTGCAAACTCCTGAAAGGTGTTTATGACTTCTGTCCTCTGACTCCTTATTTCACGTTCCGCTGGCCTCCAGCCTGCGTCTCCTCTGGTCAGGATTCTTCGCCTGGTGGACTGACCTGTCTTCATCCTTGCAGGCCTGAGCCATTGGTGATCCCAGCTGTAAAGCATCACAACTCGCTTCCATCTACATTTACCATCGGGCAGGATGATGTAGGAGGTACTCCTTGGGGACCCTCGGTTCCACCCGTACACCCTCTCCGTGTGTGTGTGTGTGTGTGTGTGTGTGTGTGTGATGAAGATCCCCAAATGGCCAGGTGGTGGTCTCAATTTCCAATTCAATGGAGCCATGATTGTGCCTCCTGGTGGAACTATTCCTTCCTTCAGTTTAAAGACAATCAAAACCCAGAGCGGTCTGAACAGGAAGCAGACGGAAGACATTCTGATGATGGCAAGAGTCACCACCATCATTTCCAACCCCACTTCTGAGACCTTTTGGAAGAAGCATAATGGAATAGGTGTCTGGTTCAGAGCACGTATTCTCCAGGGGCCTGGTCTGGTCCACCTGCCAGGCCGAACTTTCTCTGCTCCAATGCCCTGCTTCCTTTCCCAGGAGTGCCTTCAGGCCCAATTCTGAGAGTTTGGCCAGGTGTCTTTGGAGACAGCCACCAGCGCTGTGAGCAGACTGAAATCCTGGGGGCGGGGGGCGGGGGGAGGACAACAGTGAGGCTCCCAGAAGGGGCCGTAAGCCACAGACTGGTCCCGGTCCAGCTGCCGGGCTGTTTTCTCTCAGTTCAGTGCCAAATTCCCACTCTGGCCTCAGTTTCCCTCTGGGTCCCAGTGGGGATAATAACATGGCTTCTCATCCCAGGGGGTGCTGTGCAGATTAACTAATTAATGAGTGTGACATCGTCTGCTTCCACAAAGGGGCTGATTAAATGCTGAGCGTTGTTATTAGAGCCTCGGAGGATGGGTGACAGGCAGCGTCGACTGGAGACCGATCTGCTCCCTTCGCCTTCTTCCCACCCCCTTCCTCCGTCTGCCCCATGCTCCGCAAGCTGAACACTTTGCAAGACAAAAACCAAGATGATTTTTGGCACTCCAAAGACAGTGTATAACTTTTGCACATTTCCCCTGTACTGGAATGTGTCATGGCTGAGCTCCATAGCGTAACCTGTCTCCGAAAGCTGGCACAGCTGTGCCCTGCCCCAGACTCTCAGCTCCCAGCAGCTGCAGAATGGGATGGCGTGGCCAGTGACTGCTTCAGGGCAGAGCTGCCTGCAGAAGGACAACTGCAGAATTCTGAGCTGGGCACCAAGCCGCCGACTGCACTACCCCATGGCACAGGGGACTCAGTGACCACCTTTCCTCACAGCCTGAGGGAGGGAGGGCCAACACAGCACACGGGCTGAAGGCTGGGGGGACTCAAAGCTTGCAGGGTTTTAAAGTACAGAGTATCTGTTCGTGGTTGTGGAAGATCCAATGACTCTATTTCAGCTTGGATGCAGGGTATAGGATAACCGGATGAAATCACAGCTCTGGGGCATGGTGACTTTAGCTCTAGCTTGCTCCCAGGTGCAAAAGTCCAGAGAGGCCCCTGAGTGTAGTTGTGAATGTGACTGTCCCCGTAGCTGTTGTGAGATGCTGAGTCCCCTTCCCTGAGGGTTGTCGGGTACTGGCTCCCACCCTGAGTCCCAGTACCTGTGTTGTGGTGGGAAGGAATCATTCGGTCCCATCACCAGGTAAATAAGCCTGCATCTGACAACCAAGGGGAATATTGTTTACCCAAATAGCACAAACTCAGCCTGCCTGGGGAGGTGAGAGAAAAGCTCTCAGGAGGCTGAGCTGGCAGACTCCCACAGGGAGAGAAATGAGCCAGTTGTGAGGACTAGGGAATGCATGTGAATTGGGGTTTAGGGCACCTGGAGCCAGCTTTGGATTATCCAGGGCACCTACTGGCAGGATTTCAGCCCTTGTTCCCTCTGAAAACTGCTGCCCTCCCTGCCTTCTTGTTTCTCCTGCTAGGAGATACAGGGATGGGTCATGGGGGCAAATAGCCTGGAAGTGGGGGCTGGACCACCCGGCATTAAAAGGCCAGACACTACTGGGATGTGCTGAGGTCCTGTGCAAGAAGCAAGTTGAGAAGAAGGAGAAAGAGAAGGAGGAGGGGGAGGGGGAGAAGAAGGAGAAGGAGGAGAAAAGTTGTTCCTGCCCCACAGAGGGGAGCCTACAAGTCTGTACCTTTTACCTGAGCAAGCACAATTTGCAGAGCCTCAACAAATCCATATGGTGATGGGGTGATCATGGGGTGGAGATGCTGAAGGAGGTGATGGTGAAGATGGTTTGGGTGGCGGTGATGATAGGAGGAGGACTGCTAGCTTCCATGGGGGAAGTACTGGGAAGCTTTTCTATTCCCGCCTCATCCTCCATCCACCTGGGTATCACCAGCATTTTGACTGTAATGCCCAGAGGATTGGGGGATCCTTGCATCTCATTAAACCAGCCTATTTGTAAGTGTCTGCTCCCTGATGGGTACTGTAGTAACTAATTTTTCTCCTGGGGAACTACGGGAGTGTAAACACAGATATCTCAGGGGAAAGCTTGCGTGCTTACTGACTAGTGCAACTCATCTGCACTTTCTGGACACAAATAACAAGAGAAGAGAGACTCTTGAGGAAGTTCATCCATACACCCATTCACTCGGCCACTCATTCCCCCACCTGCCTCTTCGCCCATCCATCTTGCCACCCACCTATTCATCCACTCACCCACCCTTCTACCCAGTCTGTCCATTACCCACCCACCTACCCATCCATCCATCCATCTACCCACCTACTCCTCTATCCACCCACCCAATCCATCTACTCGTCCATCCATCCATCCATCCATCCACTCATCCACACATCTGTCCATCAACTCTTTCATACATCCTCCCATCCATTTATCCAACTATATCCTAAATCACGTCTTTTTGATTCTTCCTTCTAACTGTCTTTGAAACTACTCACTTCTATCCATTTCTACCAGCACCACCCAATCCAGGACAACTTTGTCTCTCTTCAGGGCAACTGCAACAGATTCCTCTCTGCTCTGACTGCTCATTTATTTTCTATCCAATAAATAGTGTGACCTTTTATAAATGGACATCAGATTATGTCATGTCATTTCTTAAAATCTTGCTGTGGTTTCCTATTGCTCTTAAAATACAGACCCCATTTCTTTTCAGTATACAGTAAAATGTACAGCTTGCGGAAGATACAGAACATTTCCAATTCCTGGTGCAATCAGTACCCACCCACACTGCCCAGAAGTAATCACTATTCGGACTTCTACGCCATAGACTGGTTTTGTCTGTTCCTGAACTTCTTACAAATGGAATCATTTTTTTAAAGACCTATTTATTTATTTGGGAGAAAGTGCCGGGGGAGGGACAGAGGGATAGAGAATTTCAAGCAGACTCCAAGCTGAGTGCAGAGCTGGAAGCGGGGCTTGATCTCACTAACCTGAGATCACAACCCAAGCCAAAACCAAGAGTCCCGGACGCTCAACCAACTGCATCACCCAGGCGCCCCCCCTACAAATGGAATCATATACAGATGGTCCCCAACTTACCATGGTTCAATTTAAGATTATTCAACTTTACAATGGTGCAAAAGCAATACACATTCAGTAGAAACCACACTTTTTTGAATTTTGATCTTTTCCCAAGCTAGCGACATGCAGTGTGATCCTTTCTTGCGATGCTGGGCACTATTCAATAAATTACATGAGGAAGGCAACACTTCATTATAAAATAGGCTTTGCGTCAATGATTTTGCCCAACCAGAGATAACGTGAATGTTCTGAGCACAGTTAAGGGAAGCAAGGCTAAACTATGATGTCCAGTAGGTTGGGTATATGAAATGCATCTTCGACTTAACGATATTTTCAATTATGATGGGTTTATTGGGGCATAACCCCACTGTAAGTCAAGGAAGATCGGTAGCATGTACTCTTTTATGTCTGGCTTCTTTTGCTCAACATTAAGTCTGTGAGATTAACCCATGTTATTGTATATCAGTAGCTCATTCTTTTTTTTATTACTGTGTAGTGTTTCATTGGGTGAATATACGATGATTTGTTTGTCTCTTCAGCTATTGATGGATATGTGGTCTCTTCTGGTTTGGGGTTCTAATGAATAAGCCTGCTATGAATATTCTTGTACAAGTCTTTTGGTGGACTTCATGCTTATTTCTCTTGGATAGTGTGATGGGTTGAATTATGGCCCTCCAGTGATGTCACATCCTAATCCCCAGAGACTGTGAATGTGTTACATTACACGGCAAAGGGAGAATTAAGGCTGCAGATCGAATTAGGTTTGCTAATCAGCTGACCTTGAGATGGAGAGATTATCCTGGATTATCTGGGTGGGCCTCCTATAATTACAAGGGTGTCCTTGTACGTAGAAAAGGGAAGCCCAATGAGCAAACCAGCGAGAGAAAGACTCAAACAGCCATTGCTGGCTTTGAAGATGAACCAAAGAATGAGCTGGGAAAGGCAAGGAAATGGATCATCCCCTAGAGCCTCCAGAATGAACGCAGCCCTGCCAACACCTTGATTTTAGCCCAGCGAGACCCATTTTGGACCTTGGACCTTCAGAACTATAAGATAGTAGATTTGTTTTTGTTTTAAGCCACCAATTTTGTGGCGATGTGTTGTGGCAGCAATAGGAAATTCGTACAGGTGGATGGGTAGGTGTGGAATTGCTAGGTCCTAGGATGGGCTAACGTCTCAAATTCCTCTCACGGTCCCCAACCCCCAGCATGTCTGGTCCTGCCAGCAGGTGCAGCCCCATCTCAAGCCACTCTCTGCTCTGTCCTCCACTCTCCGGCCACGTTAGCCACACCAGCCACGCTATTCCCCAGATGTCTCTCTGCGCGTGCCATTCCCACTGTTGCATGCACCCCCTCCCTGACTCTTTAGATACCAGAGCCCAGGATATGTCCTCAAGGAGGGAGATCAGTTTCCTTAACTGATGTGTTCTTTTTCTCCAGGGCCCTGTCAAGGTCTGCCATGGCATGTTCCTTTAAGTAATCGAGTCTTGCCCCCTCCCCGCCCAGCCAAAGCTCCGTGTGGGCAGACTCTGGGTCACCGCGGTGTCCACAGCACGTCGTCCGGTGCCTGGCACACAGCAGGCCCACAGCACCGACCTGCTCAATGTTGGATGAAGGGTTTCTGTTTGAGAGGCAGGGGGAGTAGACTCAAGGAGGAAGTCAGAGAGGAGGAGCAGGGAAGAGGGAAGATGACAGGAGGAGAGAGAAAAGATGAGACCGAGAGAAAGAAGCATATACCCGGAGACCACCAGCCCACGTTCTGCCCTCTGCTGCAGTCTCGGTTCACCAGGATCCCCAGGGCAAGAAGACTCTTAAAAAACTTTTCATGTGCATCAGACCCCCAGGAGGGAAATGATCTCTTAGTGAGAAAGGCCCTGTATTCCTTAACAGACAGCTCGATGCCTTCCCAGGGACCTGTGACTCATGCTTACTGCCTTGGAAAGAGTTGGCCTGGCCCCCAAGGCAGGAGGGATTTTTAAGTGGGTGAGGTGACCAAGACTGGGAAACAGACAGTGAGTTGCCCAAGCCTCCCCCTCCCCCACATGTTAGAATCCGAGCTGAGACCCAAAACAGGTCTCTCTGAAACAGGTCAGGGGTGGGATGGGGAGGGGTTGCCAGATTTAGCAAATAAAAAAACCAGATGCCCAATTACATTGGAATTTCAGGTGAACAACAAATAATTTTTTTAAAAGATTGTATTTATTTATTTGACACACACAGAGAGAGAGAGAGATTGATCACAAGCGGGGGGCGGGGTGCAGAGGGAGAGGGAGAAGCAGGCTTCCCACTGAGCAAGGAGCCCGACCTGGGGCTCCATCCCAGGACTGGGATCAGGACCTGAGCCAAAGGCAGACACTTAACGGACTGAGCCACCCAGGCACCCCTACAACAAATAATATTTTTAAGACAAGTATGTCCCAAATATTGCACGGACATATACAGAATTATTGCCATTTATCTGAAATTCAAATTAACTAGGCATCCTATATTTTATCTGGCAATCCGAGGTGGGGGTCAGGGTTAGGGTGGGGCTGCGGGTGAGGTGGGGATTAATCTCTGCTTCACCACCAAGCAGGCCTTTCTGGGCACCAGTGTCCCCATGCAGTTCCGATCACACAGACTGCTGGTCCCCTGGGTGCCCCCTGACCTCTTGGCCTCCTCGAACCGCCTTCCGTGGCCTCTGAGCGGACTCCAGCCTCCTGCCAGGTCACTGGTCCTCAGCTTAGCTCATTAGACGCATCTGTCCAGGCTGCCCCCCATGACAGTGACAGCAGAATCTCCGGGGGTAAGAATTAACATCAGGAGTTTGTAAAGCTCTCTGGGCGATCCCAGCATGCAGTGGAGTTTGAGAACCACGGTGCTGGCAGGACCCACGTTTGTTCTGCTCTTGGCCTCCCAGAAGAGCCCTCGGGACCTCTCCGGTCTCCACTGCTCCCTTTTGCAAGCTGCTCTGTGCCAGGCTCTTCTGCCCTCACTCCTCTCAGCCCTTTCTGGTCGATTGTGAAGAGCTTCCATTTCAGAGAAAGAAGGTTTCTGTCTCTTCCCAGGCTCATCAGGAAAGCAGGGATAGGAGCCCCCCATTTGGGATCCCTGTGCCCCTGACATGCTGCTCACAGGCGATGGGGTCTAGAGCACTTGGGGGAGCCATGTGGGGTCCCAGAATAAAGGCCAGACAGAGAGCAGGGTGTTCTTTGAGCTGATTTCTTTGTTCTTGGAGCCTGATCCTTGAGGTGGGGTTGGATCTATTGGCTATGGGTCTCTGTAGCCCCCCATGTCTCTCCCCCCATGGCACACAGTGTGCTTGTGATTACTTATCAGTGTCCATCTTCCCCACTAGACCCAACCCAAGGAGGGTAGGGGACCCGTCTGTCTTCTGTGTCCCCACAACTTGGCTGCTGGCTAGACCAGAGTCTCAGTTTATACTGGGGTAATTGGTGGATGGACCCTTAGCAATCATGAACACCAACCCCACGCTTGTGGGGAACGGAAAAGGTAGGGAATCCGCCCGGCTGCACAGCATGATGGAGGCTATTAGGACTAAAACTCAAGGCCCTGATTTCCATTCCAGGGCTCCGTCCACTTGGTATCACTAGCCGACCCCCCCCACCCCCCACCAACTCCCCATCCCTCCTGCCCCACCCCCTCAGCCTGCTTTGAGCCATCAGCTTCTCCTCCATTCAGGATTACTGTCCCCGCCCTCCACCCCCACACATGCACTCTCTCTCTTCCTGAGGCTTTCCTTTCTGGGAAGGGTCAAGCTGACCCTGGCAGTGGGTGGGGAGACAGGCAAAGGCGAGAGGAGAGCTATAGTCTGTGGGAGACCCCGGAAGTCCCTCTAGCAGAAGCCTCTTCTACCAGACCGACTTCTGGATGAAGAAGCCCCGCAGGGTGTGGGGTGAGCTGGGACTTCTATTTTGATAGGCCTGCAAGAGTGGACTTTGCCCTCTCTCCTGCCTCTTCTGAGAAAGTACTTCTGGGCTACCAAGCTCCCAGAACCTGCTTCTCCCCGGCCAGGCCTGAAGCGGGAAGGTCAGCAAACAGGCCTTGGCGCCAAGTAAAGCCGGCTTTAAAGTCCACCCCCTGCCCCCACTTTTCTGGCTGTGAGACCCTCTTTGAGGCTCAAGTTGCCTAGTCAGGAAAATGGGTCTAATCGTATTGCCCTGGTGGGGCGGTGATAAGGATTCCAGGCATGGCACGCTTGGCACATAGTAGGTGCTCAGCCAAGGGGCTTTGCCCTTTGCCCTGGGCTTTCAGTGACAAACTGGAGCATAGTTAGCAGAAACTCCAGGCTGATCCCGAGATCAGACCGACTGACGTCACACGTCCCCTCCTGAGGTGTGAGTCAGAAGGTGACTTTTTGGTAAATTTATGACTGACAGCGGCTTCCTAATGGGCTCCAAAGTCTCTTTCAGAGGCCTCCCTGCCTTTTGAAGTCGGTGTCCAGAGGGTGAGCAAGCTCTTGCTCCGTAGGACATTGGTACAGGCTTGCCGTGGGTCTCCCTAGGAGAGCAGGTATCAGAGGGGACAGAACCAGCCCGGCTGCAACCCGTGGGGCCAGTCGAGGAAACCACAGGGCTGGCCTTGGATTGCAGACGCCCTCTCCTTCGTAGTTTTTAAGACACTTTTTTAAGGGACACCTGGGTGGCTCAGTCGGTTAAAGCATCCCACTCTTGATTTCAGCTCAGGTCATGATCTCAGGGTCGTGAGATTGAGCCCTGCATGGGGCTGGGCATGAAGTCTGCTTAAGATTCTCTTTCTCCCTCTTCCTCTGCCCCTCCCCCCTTTCTCTCTCTTTCTCCCTCTCTAAAAAATAATTATTTGTGTCTAGCCGACACACAATGTTACATTCGTTTCAGGTGTGCAGCATAGTGATTTGACAAGTTTATACATTATGCTGCGCTCACCGCAAGTGTATCTACCATCTGTCACCATCCGAGGCTATTACAATATCACTGTGCTGTGCCTTCTATTCCCGTCACTTATTCTTTCCATAACTGCAAGCCTGGATCTCCCACTCCCCCTCACCCATTTTGCCCGTCCCCCACCCCTTCTTAGCCGTTAAAAAAACATCCTGTGTGTCTGCTAAAATGTACATAACATAAAATTAGCCATCTTAACCATTTTTAAATGTACACTTCTGTGGCATTAAGTACATTCACATTGCTGTGCAACCATTTCAAGAACTTTTTCGTCATCCCATCCTGAAAGCTTATAACCATTAAACAAGAAGTCTCCATTCCCCTCTTCCTCCAGCCCCCCATGACCACCACTCTGCCTTCTGTCTCTATGAATTTGACTACTCTAGGGAACCTCCTATCAGTAGAATCATACAATATTTGTCCTTTTGTGAGTTGGCTCATTTCACTTAGAATAATGTCTTCAAGGTCATCCCTATTTTTTTAAGTTATTTTTTTTCTTTTTTTTTCTAATGGGGGGGCAGGGGAAGAGGGAGAGAGAAAATCTTAAGCAAGCTCCACACCCAGCAAGGAGCCCGACACAGGGCTCAATCTCACAACTCTGAGATCATGACCTGAGCCAAAATGAAGAGTTGGGTGCTTCACCAACTGAGCCCCCCAGGCGGCCCAAGGTCATTCTTATTGTAGCAGGTGTCAGAACTGCATCTTGGGGCACCTGGCTGGCTCAGTTTGTAGAGCATGCAGCTCTTTGATCTAGGGTTCTTGAGTTTGAGTCCCACATTGGGTGTAGAGATTGCTTAAATACATAAACCCCCCCCCAAAAGAATTGAACCTCTTTTTAAGGCTGAGTAATATTCCATTGTATACAGAAGCCACATTTCATCCATCAATGGACAATTACGTTGTTTCTACCTTTTGGCAATAATAACAAGAATGATATAACATGGGTGTACAAATATCTGGTCAAGTCCCTGCTTACAGTTCTTTGGGGTATGTCTTTATGGTAAAAGAGAAACTGAGGCATGTTAAAAATTTTAAGAGTTTGAGCAAAAATTGATTTGAATCAGGCAGCATCCAATCTAGCAGATAGAAAGGAGCCTGAGGAGCTGTCCAAAATGAAAGACTTCGGGAGAACCTCGGTGACTTAGTGGGTTAAGCATCTATCTTCAGCTCAGGTCGTGATTCCAGGGTCCTGGGATGGAGCCCCGCATCAGGCTCTCTGCTCAGCAGGGAGCCTGCTTCTCCCTCTCCCTCTGCTGCTCCCCCTGCTTGTGCTCTCTCTCTCTCTGTCAAATAAATAAATAAAATCTTTAAAAAAAAATGAAAGACTTTTATAGGCAGAAGGGAGAGAGAACAAGGGAAAGTGGGTTAGGTACTGCTAAGTTACTTTCCTTTAGGGGATGGCAGGCGTTTATCAGGCAGATTATTAATGAGTGCTGGCCAGGTGATTCCTTTTTTTTTTTTTTTAAGATTTATTTATTTATTAGAAAGAGAGAGAGAGAGCGTGAGGGGGGAAAGGTCAGGGGGAGAAGCAGACTCCCCGCCGAGCAGGGAGCCCGATGCGGGACTCGATCCCGGGACTCCAGGATCATGACCTGAGCCGAAGGCAGTTGCTTAACCAACTGAGCCACCCAGGCGCCCTTTTTGTTTAGTTTAATTTAAGTTAGTGAACATACAGTGCAGCACCGGTTTCAGGAGCAGAATCCAGTGATTCATTGCCCATCAGGTGATTCCTGATTGATTGGCTTAAGATTTTATTTCTGGGAGAGCCAAAAGCGTCGTGAAGTAAAGCCTCGGTTTGGTAGTTGAGGCTTAGCATAAGCTATTCCATTTTGGGCCTATTGTCTTGCTTTTAATACTCAGAAGTGGCATTGCAGAATCCTGTGATAATTTCTTTTTTTTTTTTTTTTAAGATTTTATTTATTTATTTGACAGAGAGAGAGAGAAGAAGCAGGGGGAGCTGCAGAAGGAGAGGGAGAAGCAGACTCCCCGCCAAGCAGAGAGCCCAACCAAGGGCTCGGTCCCAGGACCCTGGGATCATGACCTGAGCCGAAGGCAGACGCTTAACCAACTGACGCCACCCAGGTGCCCCTCGTGTTCAATTTTTTTGAGGAACTGCCATACTGTTTTCCATAGTGGCTGCCCATTTCACCTTCCCACCAGTAATACACTTCCAGTTTCTCCACATCCACGCCAGCACTTGTTGTTTTCCATTTGTTTGTTTTTTATAACGGCCACCCTAATGGGTGTAAAATGACATCTCACTGTGATTTTGATTTGCATTTCCCTGATGATGAGTGATGTGGAGCATCTTTTCATGTGCTTATTGGCCATCTTTAAGGTGGTTTTTGTTTTGTTTTGCTTTGTTTTTACTTTTTCATTGAGATAAAAGTTACATACTAATCTTTTTTTTTTTTTAAGATTTTATTTATTTATTTGACAGAGAAAGACACAGCGAGAGAGGGAACACAAACGGGGAGTGGGAGAGGGAGAAGCAGACTCCCTGCCGAGCAGGGAGCCCGATGTGGGACTCGATCCCGGGACTCCAGGATCATGACCTGAGCCGAAGGCAGTCGCTTAACCAACTGAGCCACCCAGGCGCCCGTTACATACTAATCTTAAGTCTGAACAACTTGATTAATTCATTAATCAACTGGGTAACCATTGTCTATATCCAAATTTAGAACATTCTAGCATCCTGGAGGAGTCCTTGATGCCCCCTCCCAGTCAGTACTACCTGAAGAAAATGACCATTCTGACCTTCTGTCACCACAGATAAGGTTACCTGTTCTAGAACTTCAAAGAAATGGAAACATAGAGTATATTTATTTTTGTGAT
Organism: Mirounga leonina; assembly: GCF_011800145.1. Taxonomy (NCBI): domain Eukaryota; kingdom Metazoa; phylum Chordata; class Mammalia; order Carnivora; family Phocidae; genus Mirounga; species Mirounga leonina. The sequence continues at coordinate 28,522,389 of NW_023270418.1, read as the reverse complement.
TGGCTTCTTTCATTCATTGTTCTCTCTGTGAGATGCATCCATATCATTTCAGGTAGCAGGGGCTTATTCTTTTTCATTGCTGTATAATATTCCATGGCATAAATATGCCAAATCTATGAGGATTAATCAAATGAAATTGCTAATCTCCAACCTTTTTGTCTACTAAAAAAAGGCCATTTCATAATGCTCACCCTAATATGGATTCATTATATAGTTGATGGATATTTGCTGTTACGAACATTTGTGTATATGTCTTGGTGAACTTATGCATGCATCTATTGCTGTTGAGTATGTTCCTAGGGATAAATTGCTGGGTCATAGGACATATGTTTGTTAGGTTTGGTCAATTCTTCCAGTTTTACAAAGTGATTTTACCAATTTCCACTCTCATTCATGGAGTATGAGAGTTCCAGTTGCTTCACATTCTTGCCAACATTTGGTATGGTCACTCCTTTCAGTTTTAGCTAATTTTCCAGCCACCTTTTGAGGAATGGGTCTCCAATGTGTTCTCTTCCCCATCCACTGCAGTGGGTCCCTTGGTCAGAGCTGATTTCCCTGGCCTGGCCTCCAGTCTGAAGGCCACTGTATGGGCTGGACAGGTCAGCTAAGCCCCTGGTGGGAGTTGGTCTAAGCTCCACCCCACTGAGCTGTTCCATAGTGAGTGTGTGGTGTTGTGATTCCTAAGAAATATATATTCAGTCATTCAGATGACCAGAATATGTTTCTCATAGATATTTGGTCTTCCTCCATGGTTCCTGGCTCACGGATCTCAAAACCTTTGGAATTTCCTGAGCAAAAGAGCCTTGGGAGCATCTTTTGTTATAATATTTGGCCTCTTGTCCTCAGTTCCTGAAATCCGTTCAGAGACATAAAGGTGAAATGGATGTCTTGTTATTCATAACAAGCCTCTTTCCACCATACCTGTGTTTATGTTAATGAGGTGACTTTCAGAAAGCACCTGAGGATGGGGGAGGGTTGCCAGGGGAGCCAACCATACCCACATCCTAATTTCCAGGCTGGAGGTCAAATCAATCACCAATAACCAATGAGTTCACCAATCATGCCTATGTAAAGAAGCCTCCATAAAAACCCAAAAGCAGAGTTTGAAGAGCTTCAAGGTTGGGGAACCAGAATACTTCCATGTGCCATGATACTGGGCCCCAAATTCCACGAGGACAGAACTTGCCCTATGCGTCACTTCATCTGATTGTTGATTTGTATCTTTCATATCCTTTGTAGTGAACTGGTAATCTAGTGAGTATATGGGCTTCCGGAGTTCTGTGAGCCACTCTAGCAAATTAGTGGAACCCAAGGAGGGGGTTATGGGAACCTCTGATATATAGCTAGTTGGTCAGAAGCACAGGGAACACCCTGGACTTGCAATTGGCACCTAAAGTGGAGTACAGTCTTACGGGACTGAGCCCTTCACCTGTGGAATCTGATGCGGTCTCCAGGTAGACCGTGTTAGAATTGAGTTGAACTGAACACGCTGCTGGTGTAGGAGAATTCCTAGCTGGTGTGGGGAATGCCCCTCACCCTTCCCCCACACATTGGAATTGGGGCCGGGAACAAAAGTCGTGTGGCATCAGGACCACCCAGTCAAAGCCTGTCTTCCGGGCATATACCAGCAGGGAGGAGGTGACATATCATGCATTGGGACTGTCGCGGTGACCCAGAGCCTCCCCAGGGGTGTGCTCTGGGGCCTGGGGGATTGAGTTCCCACCTGTACCTTCAGCCAGCAGTGTCCGTACGTTTCCCAAGCATGGCAGCTGGAAAGCATTTTCACATATGTAATGTTTTTCAAATGCATGTGGATGCCATTGTGTTAATGACGTTCAAATTCACTAAAAACGTTTCTGAATTCACAGTGGTCTTTTGTGTTATATTTTCTCAGCCAATGAATACATAAAAATATAGTTATTAGCAAATGGGGTGGGAATTGGTAAAATGGCGGACATGTTAGTGTGTAGAAAACAGAAGTGTTCACATGGGCCCTGGGTGTAAGCTTGTGCTGCCATTTTGGGCTTCTCAAAATGGGGTGGGGAGGGTGTGATGATGGAACACTTGGTTCTTTCACCTCCCTGGAGTCAGCCCTGCCTGAAAGACCCAGTTGAATGGCTTGCATTCCTCTTCTTTGTCCCAGGGGAAATCTAGCATCCTTCTCCGTGTCTCCGAGAATCTCTGAGGGATGCTTGTGATCAGTCTCCTGTTACCTTTTCGTGAAGCTCTCTGCTCCCCTCCCCCAGCTCTGCACCTGCGGATGCCGTTTCCCTCCCTGGTGCTTCACCAGGACACAGCCCGGGCCCTTGCTGACGGGGTGATTGAGCAGGACCACAAGACTGCCAGGGTTCCAGGTCCAGCTCTGCCATCCACAGGCTGGCTGACCTTGGGCAAGGTATTCTCTCTCTCTGGCTTGGGTTTTCTCATTATAAAACAGGAACAAGGGGTGCCTGGGTGGCTCAGTTGTTAAGCATCTGCCTTCAGCTCAGGTCATGATCCCAGCGTCCTGGGATGGAGCCCCGCATCGGGTTCCCTGCTCCGCGGGAAGCCTGCTTCTCCCTCTCCCACTCCCCCTGCTTGTGTTCCCTCTCTCACTTTCTCTCTGTCAAAAAATAAAGAAAATCTTAAAAAAAAAACAAAAAACAAAAAACAGGGAAAACAGCCCCTCTCTGAGCTGACTGAAGGTCACAGGAGTTGATGTGGGTAGAGAACCCAGTGCCTGGCAGTTAGGAGGCATGAGCCCTCATTTTTTTTTTAAAGATTTTATTGGGGCGCCTGGGTGGCTCAGTTGGTTAAGCAACTGCCTTCGGCTCAGGTCATGATCCCAGAGTCCTGGGATCGAGTCCCACATCGGGCTCCCGGCTCAGCGGGGAGCCTGCTTCTCCCTCTGACCCTCTCCCCTCTCATGCTGTTTCTCTGTCTCTCTAATAAATAAATAAATAAAATCTTTAAAAAAAAAAGATTTTATTTATTTATTTATTTATTTATTTATTTATTTATTTATTTATTTAAGAGAGAGAGAAGGGGAGGGAGAGAGAATCTCAAGCAGACTCCACACTGAGTGCAAAGCCCGACACAGGTCTCGCTTGATCCTATGACCCTGAGATCACGACCTGAGCCAAAAACCAAAAAGCAAGCTGAAACCAATGCTCAACCCACTGAGCCACTCAGGTGCCCCAACCCTCATTTTTACTTATTTCCCACCAAGCAGTACTGTGTGGAACTGATTTTATGGGAGGTTTAGGGTGGGGAGGGGAATTACAGCATCAGAACAACTTACAACTGAACCACAGTTCTTGCCCCGTTTATCATGTCCATCCCCATCACAGAAAAGTTCTCCCCAGTCAGCTGTGTCCTCTGGCTCGGGGTTGATGCCATTTCTTGGGCCCTGCTCACCAGCTCCTTCTCTGGACCTTCCTCCCAGTTCCACAGCCTCCCACCCCCCTCTCAGCCACCTGGAGAAGATACAAAGTTGATTTTGCAGAGCATCTACATTTTGGTCTCAATTACTGTCAATATCTAAGATAATGATGCTCAATGAGGCCAAAACAACCCCCTCAGGAGGAGTCTGGGAAATCTGTAAGGGTATTTCCTTTGTCATAGTGTGTGTGTGTGTGTGTGTGACCTATTTATATAAAAACATGAAATAATTTTTGCATGCTTTTAACATACACAGAATTTTCCAGGAAGGCGACTATTATGTACATGGAGAGCGAAGATTGTCCTTTGTTTTGTTCGGAATTTTGCCAAGACCTGTTGCCCATTTCACATCAGCAGTGACAACACCGCTCGAGGTGTCTGAGTCACCACTGGAACCACCTGGGTCCGTCTGCCTGTTTGGCTGTGGTGTTCCCAGTGGCCCCACTTCTAGGAGTAAGTGTGTGGCCACGTCAGCCAGTCTCCTGATGCAGTCAGCTTGCGCATTTTCATCCCAAAATTATTTTATTATAAATCACTCTCCTTTTATTTCTCCTTCATATTATGGTTAGGCTATTACATTGATTTTTTTTTAAAGCATCTGTGATTATTTATGAATTTCATTTCAGCTTGGTGAACAGCACCTTACAAAATATTTGCCATCCGAAGGGGGCTTGGGTCTGACGGGGTTGAGAACCACCGCCCAAGGGCCCCCCTTGGCATAATTTAAGAAACCCACTTCTGAGCCCCTGCCAACCAGGAGTGATTTGTTCCTGAGATGAAGTTCTCAGTTCCCCTGAATGGGAAGGCTGTTGCCATTTATTCTTTTAAAAATGGCTCTTTTTCCTTTTCTCTGTGAATGTTCAGAGTTAACAATCCCACTGCTGGTCTCCCTGCTCCTGGATCTGTCCTCAGGGAGCGGCCCTAAGAGATGTTCCAAATATACGAAGGTGACACTGTTACAGCTCTGCTTAAAACCCTTCCGTGGCCCTGGGTGCTCCGTGGCTCAAGTCGGAGCCCCCCGTGAGCCATGCGCAAGGCACAACCCCATCTCCGCTCCCCCTCCCCTCCCATTGGGCCACCAGCCTCTGCCTCTGCCCGTCTAGTCTCCTCTGTATGGATGGATGCCCAGTCCCCACCATCCACTTCTGGCTCTACCCAGGGACTTCCTAGTCTTCTCCTCTTCAGTAGAGACTCAATCTTGAGGTTCTATCTCTAGACGACGTTTCTAAAGGATCGGCTTCCTCCAGGCCCTAGAGGTGAGCTGGGGGGCTCGGGGGCCACAGCGGGAGAGCAGCATGTTGGGTTTAGAGAATCCAGTAAAGGACGCTCCGAGTTTGGAACCAACTGAGAGAGACAGACACACAACAGCCAGACAGATAAAGATCAAAATATTTCCCTACGGCTATGACTTCAGATTCATGGCCAAGGGGCTTCCTACCATCTCATCTTTGAACACGACATTCCCTCACCGAAACCACCCAGTCCCTGGCCCAAAGTGGGGACGCAGGAGGCTCCTGACTGCCCAGCAGGAGCAGACCGTCAGTAAGGGCTTCCAAAAGAGCTCCTCCCAGCCTGGGCCATCTGATAAGTCACTTCCCTGCAAGGGAGGAGGTGGGAGAGGGGCCAGAAGGTTACTGTGATTCAGTGGACACTCCTCCACAAGGAGACATGATGAGAGGGAGGGAAGGAGGCTATGGCCCCAGACGTCAGTGCTCAGGTCATGCAGATGGTGTCGCAGATGAGGTGGGAGCTGGGAGACATGGCTGAGGCCAGAGGAAACCGGCAGAGTTAGGGACTGAGCAGAGAGCTTCTCTCTCTTTTTTTTTTTTTTTTAAGATTTTATTTACTTACTTGACACAGAGAGAGGCAGCGAGAGAGGGAACACAAGCAGGGGGAGTGGGAGAGGGAGAAGCAGGCTTCCCGAGGAGCAGGGAGCCTGATGCGGGGCTCGATCCCAGGACCCTGGGATCATGACCTGAGCTGAAGGCAGACACTTAACGACTGAGCCACCCAGGCGCCATGAGAACTTCTCTAACTTAAAATAACTTTTGAAAATCACCAAAGCGGTGTCTGTATATCATAGGAAGTTAGAGCACACCGATTAGCAAACTTCGGAAAACACATCCCCTTTATTCCGACCATCCGGGCTGTATCACTTACCACGCCTTATTGTCTGTCCTCCCAGATCTTTTTATGCATATATAACTTTTTTTTTTTAATCAAAATGAGATCGGGGCACCGGGGTGGCTCAGATGGGTAAGCATCTGCCTTCAGCTCAGGTCATGATCTCAGATTCCTGGGATCAGGCCCCACGTCGGGCTACCAGCTCAGCGGGGAGTCTGCTTCTCCTTCTCCCTCTGCCTCTACTCCTGCTTGTGTTCTCTCTCTCTCTCTCTCAAATGAATAAATAAAATCTTAACAAAACAAAACAAACAAACAAAAAACGAGAACATAGTGTCCCTGTTGCTTTGCAATCAGCTTTTTGGTTTTTTTCAGTTAGCAATCTCGACCCCTCCCTGCCAAGACACTTTTATTTGTCTGTGCACAGCTGTATTCAAATGCCCTCATTGTCTGCTAACCATCCTTTAGGCTGACTCGTGCAAGCCAGGGTGCAGTCAGGACCCTCTGGTCGGATGCCCTCTGGGCTCCTTTGGTCTGGCAGATCCTTTTCTTATGACAAAGACATGGGAAGATAGGACCACTTATCTTGCAAAATGTGCCACCTTCAGGATTTGTCTCCCTGTTTCCCCTCTTGTTAGGTGCGTTCCTTCTTCTCCTGTACTTCCAGTAAAATTGCTGGACTCAGGTGATGAGGCATTTGGGTGAGGACAGATCGTGGGTGATGCTGGCCCTTCACGGTGTGTCACACAGAAGCCACAGGACATGCGTGAGCTGAGATGGGGTGACGATTTCTTACGGGGCTGGACTAGAGTGCTTCCCCGATTGAAGAACCCTTTGAGCTCCTTGCTCTCGTTTCAGACATGGAAACTGAGTCCTGGAGCACTGGCCCTGGCAGTGAGGGCTGAGATGAGGTTGTGCTTTGCACATGGTTCACGGCGGGGGGAGGGGGGCTCTGCGGGCCAGGCAGAGGGGCTCCGACTTGAGCCACAGGGCACCCGGGGCCATGGAAGGGTTTTAAGTCAAGATGTAACACTGTCACCCTCATATATTTGGAACAGAGGGTCTTCTTCCTCTAGGGACCTCCTTGGGAGCTTCTGCACAGCTCTGAGATACAGGAATTATGATTCCATTTCAAAGAAACTGGGGGTCTGTGGGGCGAAGTGGCCAGAGTGGGGACCTGATCCCTGCCTCCGGGTCCTTTCTCTTTCCCTAGGCCTGGCCACGGGACTCTGCCTGCCCTTCTCCAGCAGGAGAGGCCTGGGCCTATCTGGCCCTGGAGCCCTCTGGGCCCAGCCTGTGGGTCAAGCCCAGGGCACGCTGCTGTCCCAAGGAGGTTTGGCACCTGTCCTTGCCTTTTGGACTGACAGGCCTTCACTCTGGGCTGGGAGGCGGGGGACACAGAGATCTGGACCCCGGAATGTGCCGGCTCAGCTGGGCTCAGGTTTCCCTCTGGGGAGGAGGGGGCCTTTGTGCAGATGGCAGAGGGCAGAGGCGAGGCTCTGGGGCTCTGAAGGCAGTCCTGGCTTTGTCCTGCTGCTCCCTGGCCCTCCTCCCTGCAAGACCCTGCTTTGACTCCGGAGTAAACTGAGTCTCAGAGGGTTTGGAATGTAGCTGGCCCTGGTACACACAGCTGGATGTGGCAGAGAATGCAGGGCCCTGCCTCCCAACCCAGGGCGGCTGCCATTGTACCGCACTCCCCACAAACCATCCCAGTGGAGGTGCCCACTCACCAGCCAGTCCCCAGCCCAGTTAAAAGCCCGGTGAAGTAAAGAGAGCACTGGATAAGGAGTCCTAGTCACGGTCCAACCTGCTTTCCACCTTCCCGTGCTGTTCGTTCATTCATCAGCATTTATTGTTGCCTGATGTGCACCAGGCTCGCACAAAATGCGGGGGATATGGAAACCAAAAAAATGTTTTGGAATCAGATGGAATTGTTTTCATACCTTGGCTCAGTGACTCACACACTGTTTAACCTCGGACAAGTCAGCTGACCTCTCTTAACCTCAGTTCCTTATCCACAAAACAACGATAAATCTCTCTGGTTGCTTTGTTGAGAGAATGAGAAGTATGGAGAGTGCTTAATAATCAACGGACATGGTGTTTACTACTCCGTGCCAGGCACGCTCGATGCATTTCCCACAAGCTAATTTGCTGAATCTGTGTGACAGAGGTAGGTAGTATTATTCTCACCCTCATTTTACAGAGGAGGTACCCCAGACCCGGAGAAGTTTAGTGACCTGTTCAAGGTCACGCAGCGCATAAGTGGGGCGGCTGGGTTTCAAACCAGTGGGCAGTTTGGCTCCAAATTAACCTGTGCTTATAATCACCGTGTTTCCAATAAGGCCTGGTCGCAACCGTCATAAACACTAGATGCTATCACTGGGTCCCAGGAGGGGAACATTCTTGATTTAGACACTCCCCACCATTGTGCTGAGCCCCTCATGTGCTCTGAAGCCAAAAGAGCTTGAGGCTGGTATGTCTGCCCACAGTGCAGTCTGCAAAGGCGTAGTAGGCAACGCAGACTGTTTTATAACAAAACACCCCAGAACTCAGGGGCTTAAAAAGACAACCGCGTATTCTCCCACTCATGGGTCTGCAGCTTGGCTGGGCTCGGCTAAGTGGCTCAGCTGCAGGCAGCAGGTCCGGCTCAGCCCAGATGCATGGCTCATCCTGGGGCCACACTGAAGGGGCAGCAGCATCCGGGACATGTTCTTCCAGTGCCTTTGCAGAAGTGCAAAGGGGCCAACTCATCCATAAAAGCACATTTCAAGCCTCTGCTCAGCTCATAATCCACTGGTCAAAGCAAGTCACATGATCAAGCTCAGTGTCAAGAGCAGAGAGTGCATCCAGACACCATGAGGCCACGGTAAAAGGCTAATGCATAATGCAACTCCAGGACGATGGAGAGCTGGGCTCAAAAACACAGCGTCCCACGCTGGGAAGAGTCCAGAACTAGGTGAGCTGGCCTGTGGCTGGACATCGGGTTGGGAATGTCTCAGAAGCAGAGAGGGGCCTGGGCCAATTCTGGATTTGGAAGCTCCCAGCTTGAATAAAAAACCAAAGACAGGCTAACAAGGCTTACAATAATCGTGGCATATTTTAGATGTTTACATTGAACAAATTAATGCTTTTAGCACACACACAAATTGCCAAGCAATATAATTATGCTATTCACAAGAAAATTATAGGACTTATTAAAATTATTAATTGCTGGTACACTGCGGGCAGCAGGCAGGGTCCAGCCATGGGCGCAGGTGGGAAGTTTCCTGGTTCAGTCAGGCCAGCTCTCTGTCACTGGACAGATGACTCCCTTGGGAGACAATGCCGAAAGCCTAACCCCGAGGCCCTTACCATGCATCAGAAATACCCGAGAAGCTTTTGTAAAATGCTGATCCTCGGGTCCCACCCACAACGTTTCTGACTTAACAGGACTGGGGTAGTGTCTGGGCACCAGGTAATTTTTCCAAAAACCCCCCTGCGTGACTATGATGTGCAGCCCCAGGGTTGAGAACCGCCGGGTTATGGGATGGACTAAGCCAATTTCTGCTAATGAGATGGGAGGTGAGGCTCGCTTGCAGCTTTTGGAAAAAACTCTTATTCTTGAGACAGAATGCTGGGAAGCTTAGTCTTTCTTCTGCTGGACACAGACAAAGAAACATACCTGCCCTGCTGCTATGGTGGCTATATCTCAGCCATGAGGAGGCCAGCATGAGCACAAAGAGGACACAGGGGAAGTTGGAGACACAGCCAGAGCCTTGATCTCACCATACCTGAAGCCTACAAACCTTCAGTTGTATGGGCCAATAAAATCTCCTCTTGCGTAAGTGAGTTTAAGTCAGGTTCGTGTCCCTTGGGCCTACAGGCTGCAAATAAAGAAAACACTTCCATGCAGGACTATCGTGAAGACCAAGAGAGAGGCTGCATGCCAAAGAGTGCTCAGCATGGAGCTTTACATGTGTGGGTGCTCCATAAATGTTAGCTACGGCGAATCCCCCCTGCAGAGGGGCTGCAGAGAATGGGATGCCCCAGGAGAGGAAGTCCAAGGGTATGCGCTTTGCTGCATCTAGGCCTGGGGCCTGCACATGGCTGGTATGTGATAAACGTCTACCCAATGGGATGGAAACTTGAGGCTTTCATTTCCCTTTCTGTAATGCCCTGGTCTCGGCCAGATGCAAGGGAAGGGAGTAATCTGATTATCTGATTAAAGGAATATGGCCCCACGTACCAGCAACACAACGGCTTAAGCCGCTGGGGCAGATCTGTGTGAGTAAGAGGCTTACCACCCCAAGGGTGAGCTAATCAGGTTGGCAAGGGAGCAATTAATTAAGCAAATGCGTATCAAATGCATACCTACTATGTGCCAGCACTGGGCCAAGCCGAGGCAGCTGAGGAAGCCCCAGGCTCTTGGTCCCCAGTAGAAAGCTTGAGGGGTCCTCCAGGAGGGGAGGAACACCGCTGCCCTTAGAACTTTGTCATCTTCTGCATACCTGGGCCAATACAACGGAGGTGACGCCCCAGAGACGGTGTGAGCCTTCACCCCTGAGCTGAAGCACCAGACAGATAGACTGATGGTGCAGCCCCAACGGGGTTGTCCCCAACACCCAAGTTCACCACAATCCCCCAAGCCCTCTCCTCCCCAAGCCATCCCCATGCCCCAGGGGGGTGGGGGGAGCAGGGACTGGAAGCCACCATCTTGTATGTGGTATTTTAAAAAATTATCATTTTTTTGACCAGGCAATACAATCTTTTTTTTTTCCTGTGGTTCAATCTTTTTTTTTTTTTTTTTTTAAGATTTTATTTATTTATTTGAGAGAGAAAGAGTGAGTGAGAGCGAGAGCACAAGCAGGGGGAGGAGTAGAGGGAGAGGGAGAAGCAGACTCCCTGCCGAGCAGGGAGCCCGATGTGGGACTTGATCCCGGGACCCTGGGATCATGACCTGAGCGGAAGGCAGAGGCTTAACGACTGAGCCACACAGGCGTCCCCAGGCAATACAAGTTTATGGTTCAAAAATGAAAACAATCTAAAAAGTCAGAAGCTGGGAAGTCTGGTTCCCACCCCTGTCCTGGTCACCCCATTTTCCTGTCTCTACCAGCGGCCACTTCTTCAGTTTCTTGGCTGTCTCTCCTGCGGTGGTCACAGGGCCAGATGTAGTCTGTTCTGTACTGGACTGGATGTGCAATATTTTGATTATCGCTCCACTGTCCAGCACCTCTTGGATAAAGTACAAGCAGATACAAAGTATTTTTTCTCCCTTCCCTTCTTTCTGACATGGAAATAACATTATGAATACACTGTTCTGGATCATGCCCTTTTCATTAAAAATATTTCAGTGCTCTTTCCCTAGCAGTATAGAATGCTTCCTTGCTTTTCTTTCTTTTTTTTTTACAGTTGTATATTATTCCTTCCAGAGTTTATTTAAACAAATCCCTATAAAATGCATGTTTAGGTGGTTTCCGCTCTTTTGCTGTCATCAGCAATGCTACAGTGAGTAACCTCATACTCACTCGACCTATAGGGTAAAATGTAGACTCAGGATTGCTGAGTCAACGGACAAAGGCATCTGCAGTTTTGAGAAATACTGCAAAATTGCCCTCCACTGGGGGTACCCCAGTATGAGCCCTGCCAGCGAAGCATGTAAGTTGTTTATTTTTTCAAAGTGAGCCAAATAAAACATTTCTCTTCCCAAGAACAAAAACACGCTCCTTGTAGAAAGTTGGGAAAATACAATCATGAAGCAGAAAATAAAATTATACCTACTGCAAATGGGCAGAGAGCTTCCCTATTTGCAGCTGGGCATCTTACCTTCGAGTCTTGATTCATACTTCGCATACTCTGCCATAACCTGATTCCTTCCCCGAGCCAATATTTTGTGAATGGTTTCTTGCTTTGGTTAACATTTTTCCTACCCTCGGAGAGGTGGTAGAACAGAGACATTAAGCACGTGGATCCTGCTTCAAATCTCAGCACCACCACCTTCTAGCTGCAGAACATTGAACAAACTCCTTAGCTGTTCCCTGCTTCTGTGTCCTCCTTTAAAATGGGAATCCTGGGGTGCCTGGGTGGCTCAGACGGTTAAGCGTCTGCTTTCAGCTCAGGTCATGATCCCAGGGTCCTGGGATCTAGCCCCATATCGGGCTCCCAGCTCAGCAGAGAATCTGCTTCTCCCTCTCCCTCTGCCTCTGCCTCTCCCCTTGCTTGTACTCTCTCTGTCTCTCTGTCACTCTCTCTCTCAAATAAATAAATAAATAAATCTTTCCCAAAAAATTAAATTAAATTAAACGGGAATCCTCAGAGCATCTACCTCATCGGAGTGCTCTGAGGGTTGAGTTAGTACATGTGACATGCACACATGGGGCTTGGCATTGGAAGCATAATAAAAGTTGGCTGATGGGGTGCCTGGGTGGCTCAGTCGGTTGGGCGTCTGCCTTCGGCTCAGGCCATGATCCCAGGGTCCTGGGATCAAGTCCCACAAGGAGCTCACTTCTTCCTCTGCCTGCCACTCCCCCTGCTTGCGCTCTCACTCTCTCTCTCTCTGACAAATAAATAAATAAAATCTTAAAAAAAAAATAGTTGGCTGGGAGTGAATCATTTTTGACTCCATGGTATTCCCTTGGATTGACATGACAGTTTATTCAACAAATTCTTTATTGTCAGACATTGAAGTTATCTCTGTCCACTGTTCAGCCACGCTTTGGTGATGCAGCTTTGGGGATCCAGCTTTGCCCAGGTCCCTGCTGATCTTCACTGAAAGACGTGGGGGGACAGGGGTGCTCAGGGGTGTCCACTGTGCCCCTGGGAGGTCTTCAGGGTTGATTTTCACAACCCTTCTCCGCTGGATTTCCTCCATGCAGGCTCCAGAGGCGGTGTCCGGACTCCCTGGTGCCTCTCTTGGCCCCACCACCTGGGTAAATCAAGCCACCTCTCTTGGCCAAGAGAGTGTGAGAACCTTGAAACTGTCTGTTAATTGAGGAATGGATTTTCAAATGTGGTACATCCATACAAGAGAATATTATTTGTCAATATGGGACATGCTACAACATGGATGAACCTTGAAAATACGGTGTAGGGCACCTGGCTGGATTAGGCAGAAAAACATGCGCCTCTTGATCTCAGGGTCATGAGTTGGAGCCCCATGTTTTAAGAGATTACTTAAAAAAAAGCTTAAAAAGAAAGAAAGTATGATAAATGAAAGAAGCTGGACACAAAAGTCCACATACGATTGTGTGATTCCATTTACGTGAACTGTCCAGAATAGGGCAAATCTGTAGGGTCAGAAAGTAGATCAGTGATTTCGAGAGGCTGGACGGAGGGATAATGAGGAGTGGCTGCTAGCGGGTGTAGGGTTGCTTTTTAGGGTGATTTAAGTGTAGCAGGGGGTGGTTGCACAACCGTGTGAATACACTATAGCCCACCAATCCGTACACTTTAAAGGGGCAGGTCTTATCTAATAAATAAGGAATGAAAGGTAATTGAGAAGACCTGGGCCCAGGGGGAGGGAGCATCAGCTTCCTTATCCACGGGCTGGAGATCAGTGAGATGCCGCATGCAAAGGGCTCCTTCCAGTACCTGGCACATCGTGAGCGCTGTTTAAGCAAGTATCTAGCAGTTTGCAATGTGCTTTGAGAGGAGCAAAGGAGTGTGACCCCTGGCTCAATGCATCTGCCCTTTTCTACTTTTAATATCATGATCATTTTTATTTATTATTTATTTTTATTTATTTTATTTTTTTTAAAGATTTTATTTATTTATTTGACAGAGAGAGACACACAGAGAGAGAGAACGCAAGCAGGGGGAGTGGGAGAGGGAGAAGCAGGCTCCCGGCAGAGCAGAGAGCCCGATGCGGGGCTCGATCCCAGGACCCCGGGATCACGACCTGAGCCGAAGGCAGACGCTTAACGATTGAGCCACCCAGGCGCCCCATCATGATCATTTTTAAACTCTTGCTCATTCCAGGGGCTCTGTGGGATGCCACTCCCACGAGGCAGATGTGGAGAGCAAGACACAGGGGCTGGGGTGTCTTGCCAGAAGGCTCCTCACTCATTCCTGAGTTCTTTGTGACTTGTACGTGGGGGTGGGAGTAGGGTAGCCCAGCCTCTGCAACTCTGGTGGTGGTGGGCTCCTCTGGGGTGCGAATCACTTCCTCTCTGCCACCGCAGCACCTAGCGTGAGCCCTGTCACTTAGCAGGAGCTCAAGAAACGTTTGCTGGGCGGCAGAGAGAAGTCCCAGGGGCGGAGAGCAGCCCCGCCACTTGGTGGGAGGCTTCACAAAGAGAGCTGCAATCCCCCAGGAGGCCACTAGAGGTCCCCACGCTCCGCCAAATGGCTCCAGGGCCCCTCCGCGGGCTCCGCTGCTCAGGGCTCGCAGTGGCAACTGGGGGGGGGGCGCCCCCCCACCCCACCCCCCAGCCCCGGCTGGATGGTGACAGGCCAGAATGCCCTGGCCTAGCCTGCGGATGCCACCGGCTCCGCCCTGGGATCCCGCTTCTGAAACTGTCGGGCACTCTCGGTGTTGGGGGAGGAGGGGGCGGGTGCGAGGGTCGAACACCTACTATGTGCTAACTCTTTGTGCGGGCCTTCTTTTCTTGAATCCTCACAGCTCCAAGCTGTGAAGTAGACGCTGTTTCCTCTGTTTTATTAAAGAGGAAAGCAGCTCCAACAGGGCCGTTGATGGGGCTGGGGTTCCCGCCTTGGGACGGCTTCTAGAGGGGCCGCCGGGCCCCCCACCGCACACACCGGCCACTCACACACAGTCACACCACCTACACACTGGCACGGGCCCGCACGCACGCCCGGCCCCCACCCGGAATCGCAGAGCCCCTCCTCCCTCGGCTGCAAATCACCGCTGGCCCTGAGGCTGGAGCTGCGAGGTCTTATTACAACCTCCGTTGTTCTCATCTCACCATCGCTGTATTCTTGTCTTCCCTCTGAATACACTTTGTAGCAAGGGCTTGTCTTCTTGGTTCCTGTGAAAACGCTGCTTTTCCTTAAATGAAGGTTCCGTTCTGATTTTTTCCCCCGTTATTACCAAAGCAAGTTGTACAAAAGCAATTGCAGAAAACACAGAGAAGCCAAGAGAACAGAAACTCCCTCACGTCCACCTCCAGGGACAGCGCAGGCTGACCTATGGGCCGATGTCCTTCCTTAGCCCACCCTTCTCCCACCACAGCACCTGCAATCCGTTGCTGTGTCTGAAGCCAGTTCTGAGAGCCAGGACTCCTCGCCTGGGGGTCCGAGGTGGGGTCTTTCTCCCATCCTGCCACTGAGTCCCGTGCTTCCTTGGGCAGAGCCTTCTCGTCCTGGGGGAGCGTGCATGGAGATGATCTTGAAGGGCCCTGACACGCAAGGATTCTCAGGCTGTTGGGAAGGGTTCAAAGCCCAGGGCCGACTCAAGTGCTTCTGTCATGCAGGACAAGCGAATCTGGGGCTGGGCTACCGAGAGGGTGCTGTCAGGAGCTCCCTGCCACAAGGAGGCTTCCTGGAATAATCTGGAGACCAGGGGAGGCTGGAGTGGAGAAACCTCCACCCAGCTCCAGCGCCGAGCGGGCGGGCAGCCTTCCCCAGGGCAGACCGCTGTGCAGCTCTAAGGACCCCCGTGTCCAGTGCCCCAGTCAGGGCCAGCTCCCCAGTGCAACAGGGCAGTCACACAGGGCCGCATGCTTGGTTCACTGCTCTGCTATCTGTCTTCCAATTCTTAATAATTGCTTTAAAAGCCCCCCCCCCCATTTTTATTTTGCACTGGGCTCTGCAGATTACATAGCCAGCCCTGCTCCTGATAATAATACCTATTAGTGACACGGAGCTTACTGCATGCCAGGCTCTCCATGCTTTTCCTATTTATAATTTGTCTGTCCCCTCACTGCAGCCAGGTGCAAATTGCCTCGTAGACTTGGGCAGCCCCCATGATGATGTGTACTGGGTGCTTGGCACCTAATATATGCTCTTGAGGCTCTCCGCCATGCCCGAGATGCTCTTACCGTCCACAGTTCATAAATGAGGAGCTGAGGCCCAGAGAGGTCAAGCGGCTCACCCCGTGAGGGGTCAGGCTGCTCTCCGAATCACGCTGTAGCCCCCACACATCCTGCCTGCTTATGGGGAGCCAGCTTGAAGCCGCCGCCCCTCCTGCCTGGCCAGCCAGGGGTGGCCCCAGGAGCTCCACGGCTCCCCCACCCCCCGCCGGCCTCCGCCCCGGCCTCCGCCCCGGCTGTGCTGGGTGCCCGGTGGCGCCCGGGTGGCTGAGCTGTCCGTTTCCATGCCCGCCGCCGCCTGA
This sequence comes from Mirounga leonina, assembly GCF_011800145.1. Classification (NCBI taxonomy): domain Eukaryota; kingdom Metazoa; phylum Chordata; class Mammalia; order Carnivora; family Phocidae; genus Mirounga; species Mirounga leonina. Next base: position 28,506,581 of record NW_023270418.1, on the reverse strand, counting down.
TCCCCCAACAGCTGCTGTGCTCTGCACCTCTGGGGCCCAGGTGTGCGATCTGCACCCCCGCTTGGGCGCCGAGCCGTGCAGCTGGGAAGTGTCTCTTTCCATTTCTCCCCACGGCCCTGAGCTCCCCACACATTCTGGGCTGCGGCTGCGGACTCCCACGGTCGGTGTCACCACCACTAGGAAGACAGCCCAGGCGGAGGGGCCTGATGCCAGGGGTGAGCACAGGCAGCTGGAAATGGGGCGGACAGACCCAGCTCACATGGCTCTGCTTCGGAGTCTCAGCTCCCACGTCTGTAAGATGGGGTACAGAAAGCAGGCTCACCCGTTAGGAATTGAGGACCTGGCGGACGCAGTCTTGAGTTCAAGTCCCTGGTCCAGCACTTAGCAGATAAGACCTCAGACAGGTCGCAAAACTGAATTTCAGTGTCTCCCCTTTATAAAAGGACAGCAAGGACCGGGACACCTCTGTTAAGCCCTCAGAACTGACAGGCTGATTTAAACGCAGATCCCGACGCTAGCACTTAGTTATGGGCAGTGCACAAATCACTTTACCTTCCTGAGCCTCCGTTAGCTCACCTGCCGAATGTGAAACATCCCTGAGACGTCCTCACGGGGTTCCTGGGAGGACCCAGCCTTTCCCCAGTACCTGCTGCTTCATAAGTGCTCAGGAAGCCATCATCTAAGTATGCCCTTTCCGGGTCATTGTGAGGACCAGATGGGGTCACTGGCATGTCGCGAGAGCGGGTGCCCTACTGGAAGGGTCTGGGTCAGGCCAAGTGCAGGGCCATCCTCCCCCAGCCAGGCTGCAAAGGACACAGTGGTTTTCCCAGGCAGAGGCCGAAGGCCTAGGAGTTTGCGGCTAAGGCTTGGGAGAGCTGACCATGAGGCAGGTGACTGAGGGCCAGGGGCTAAGCCAGCAGGGGCTGCCCTGGGGCAGATGGCCTTTGACAGGCGTGTAGGGACAGACAGCCTCATTCAAAGGTGACCAGCAGTGGGGTGGCAGAGACAAAACCAAGCCCACTTCAGTCTGGGTCACCTCCCTAGTCTGTCAGCTACCCCTTCTTGGGTGGGGGGGGCCTCTGGGGTCAAGTCTCCTTCCCCCAGCCCCCAGCAGACCTCACTCTGTAAACCCTAAACTGGGCTTCCCAAACTTTATTGTACACACAAAGCCCTGAGGAGCTCCATTCTAATTCAACAGCTGAGAGGGGCCTGGGAGTTCAGATTTCTCACCAGCTCTCAAGGATGCTGATGCTGCTGGGTTGGGACCAGACTGGAGTAGCCAGGATCCAAAACATTATATAAACGTAGGGCATAAAAAGTAATAATCATTTGGGGTATTGACATATTAGCTGGTCTGATTTCCATAGATTACAAGGGCTATTTGGAAGAAAATTCTCCCCGAGGTCATAGGGAACACCTACTCAAGGTCAGAGGTCCTAGGATCTGATTTTTGTTGCTAAGAGCAGAGTGACAGAGAGTGGGCACCTTCTAGCTTGAGTAACATGGACAGTGGTTTCCAAACTCCTGGCCACACACCAGGTGCATCAGAACTACTAGAGGAGTCTAAAAAATACAGATCCTGGGGAAAAAAAGAAATACAGATTCTGAGTCACAAGAAGACAAATACTGGTTAATTCCACTTATATAATTTCACCCATCTAAAGAGGTGACATTCATAGAACCAGGAAGGAGAATGGAGGTTGCCAGGAGCTGGGGGGCCTGGAAGGGAGCTGCTTAACGGGTGTAAAGCTTCAGATTTGCAAGATGGAAAGAGTTCTGGATATCGGCTTTGCAACAAGGCGAATGTTCTTAACACTACTGAACTGTATGCTTAAAAATGGTTAAGATTTTTTATGGTTTTTTTTTACTACTATAAAAAAAATACAGGGGGCGCCTGGGTGGCTCAGTCGTTAAGCGTCTGCCTTCGGCTCAGGTCATGATCCCAGGGTCCTGGGATCGAGCCCCGCGTCGGGCTCCCTGCTTGGCAGGAAGTCTGCTTCTCCCTCTCCTGCTCCCCCTGCTTGTGTTCCCTCTCTCACTGCCTCTCTCTCTGTCAAATAAATAAATAAAACTTTAATTAAAAAAAAAATACAGATTCTGGCCCTGACCCCTGAGACCCTATTTAGGTGTATCTGGGGTAGAGCTTAGGAATTTATTTATTTATTTTTTAAATTTCCCCCAAGGGATCCAGTGCACAGCCAGGCTTGGGGAACACCGGTTGTGGGGAGGTGGTACCCTGAATATCTGACTCTGCCCACCTCCCCACCTGCCCGCCCCTCCCACGCTCCCTCTCCCTGACTCCTGCTGCCATGAAGCTGCCCCGGTAACCTTTCTCAATCACAAATCCCATCCTTGCCCAGCTCGGTTAAAAGTGTTGCAAGGCTTCCTGGTGCCCTTGGTACACAGCAGAAAAAGCACAAGCTTCTCAGCGGGGTCAGGGAGTCAGGTGCGTTGCCAGAACATTGCATCAGGAAGCTTTCAGAGCGAAGGCAGAGGTCCATGCAAGGGCCGCCGGAGCACCAGGAGGCAGAGACTAATTTTGTCTCGGGGAGGGGGCACAGTAGGAGGGGGCAGGCCAGGGACAGGTGGGTAAAGGCAAGGAGGGCATTGCCCCAGAGAGAGGAGGGGAGGGGAGAGGAGAGCTGGGAGATTGGAACTGGCAGCCAGAGAGGTGGGTGAGGGGTTAGCAGGGAGAAAGTAAAGCCCCACTGAGCGGGGGTACCAGTGGGAGGTGGGGGCGAGGGCCTCCTGGAGCCATCCGATCCCCAGCGTGGCTGTCCAGGCTTTGGCTCAGGTTACCAGCTTCAGGCCCAGTGAGCTGGCTGATGATGGGGATTTGGACAAGGTGATCTGGCCAGGAGGGGGCACAGCTCCCTTTGCTTGGAACCCCCATGGCTTCCCCCACTCCCCATTCATACGGCTAGCTCTCAGCCCATTCCCCAAGGGCCGGCCTGCCCCTTAGACCCTGCTCCTTTCCTTTTGCCTGAGTGTGTTTGTCGCTGTGTGTCTGTGTGAGTCTCATCCTGGTCATGTGGCCACACAGTCCCTGTCTTTGCCTTGGGTCTATGTATTCGAGGAAGTTTCTTAGAAGTTGGATGTGTCACAGCAGGTGTGGGTTTATGAGTGTGGCCCCCTCAGATTCTAGCGAAGTCCTGGGGCCTTCCCGGGATATAAGACGGGCTTCTGGGGCGGCATCGAGAGGGACCCGGCGCAAGGGAGCTGGGAGAGCTCCAGCCGAGCTGGGTATGCAGCCGCACCTGGCTGGCCCGATTCCCCGCCCGTCGGTCGCTCTGTGTCCCAGACTCGCCCCCAACACCACCCGAGAGGAACCGGAATTCAGGAATGGCTGGTATCCAGGGCCCCTCTCACTCCATGACAGATCAAATAGACTGGTCGTCTGGGTCTGGAGCTCTGGGCTCCGCTTCTGCATCCCCCTTCTGCCCTGGGGAGGTCTCCTTCCTCTACCTCCCACAACACACACACACACACACACACACACACACAAACACCCTGACCTGGCACCGCAGCAAGATCCCAGCACCAGGGCTGTGGGGGCTGGCTGAGCAGGTCCTCCTTGCTTCCTAGCAGAGGACCCAAGGGGCCCCAGCTGGAGGGACATCACAGCCACCTCCGAGCTCACGCAAGCCTTCTGTCTTTGGGGAAAGAGATGGGAACAGAGATATCCCTGCAAGTGCATGGAAAAGAACTCACTGTTGGCAGGCAGGTTAATTGGATGCGGTCGTAAGCTAGTTCCTGGGACAGGTGTGTTAATAGTGCTAAAACATCTGAAAACGCCCAGAGCCACCGAGAGGAATTACTAGGCCCGGGGAGTCCAAGGTCACATTGAACAGCACCCTGGAGTGGAAGGACCACTGGACCAGGAGGCTGAGCCCCTGTCTCCTCACCCTAGCTCAGCTACCAGCTCACTGCAGGCCTTGAGCAAGATCCAGCCTCTCCGGACCTTGGAAAACATTACAGGGTGCAAGGCGGGGTTGCCTGGCGACCGGACAGGAGCCTCACTGTGGTCCTGTGTGGTGGTGGTGTGATCATCATCTCTGTTTTGTGGATGAGGAAACTGGGGTTCCCTGATGGGGGGTGGCTTTTGCCACAGCCGGCAGTGATGGGTGGGTACTGGACCCCAACTCCAAGCTGAGAGCCATACTTAAGGGGCTGGACCAGAGACCCTCAATTGCCCTCAGCCAAGGTAGATATTTTCTTGGTGTCCACTAGGAGGCGCCCTAGACTGTTTCTCCTCCTTGGCACCAAGCACCTAGATTCCAGGCAGGCCATGTGGTTCTCCCCCACTTCACTAGCGGTTTCTAAGCTAGGTGGAGCTGGAGGCCAGCTCCTGGGGAAAGGGCCGAAGGCACACTAGTCTTCCATCTCCCTTCTAATCCACTCCCATGGAGGAAGGAGTCTCTTGCCCTGATCTTCCCAGGGTGAGGGAGGGAAGAGAGGGGTCTCAAACCCACAGGGAGGTGAGGGCCCATTGGTCACTTGGGAGCCCCATGTGCCAAACTGGAATCAGAGGCTCAGAGAGGGTTAGTAACTTGCCAGAGGTCACACAGCCTGGCCTGTCTGATTCTAAATGCTGGGTCCCAGTCCTGGTTCAGGTGAGGCTCAGGGCAGGTATGCTGGACTCAGCCTGTCATGTGGCCCGTAGCAAGGAGGAAGATCCTGGTCAGCTGGGGCTGTGAGCCTCAGTGGTGACAAAGAGGCTGAGTCTTCCATGGAGTGCCTCTCCAGCCACTCAAAGGTCAAGGGCTCCGCCCAGGAGGTCAGGGCCAGGTATGGGGGCTTATGAAAGGGCAGGGGGAGGCACCCTGCTGGCAGCCGGGACATATCCTGGCATTGGCGTCACCGTCTTCATCTGAAAGTGGGTGTGTAGGTGGGGGGTGAGGGCAGAAGGGGTCACGCTGACTCAGAATTCAGATTCGTCAGTGTTTTGGAGGAATAGGGGTGGAACCGCTGGGGAACCGGGGTGGGGAGAGGCCTTTAAGGATGAGGATGGGAAGCCTGAGATCTGGGGATGGGGATGAGCGATGGCTTGAACAGGCTGAAGGATCCAGTGTGAGTTGGTGTCGAGCTGACTAAGAGGAGGGGCTGGGCCGGCTAAGGGGAGGCAACAGTGGGCAGTGACTTGGGTCCTGGGGCTGTAGGGCTCTTCTCTCCCTGCTTGGCTTCCTGGAGGGTTGATGCCTCTCCACCATCCATGGCAGGCGGCCTGGACCTGCCAGGGAAGCAGGAGGGAAGCTGAGTGTTCACAGAGAGCACCCCTTTGACTCCCCCAAAGTTACAGCCAGCCCTGCCTTCTCACCCAGGCAAGCCCTTTCTGGCTAGGACCTGCCCCAGCACAGAGACCTCTAACCCTGCCTGCATTACTCAGGTCCGTACACAGTGACAGAGGTGGGGTCAGGCCCAGGCCTGGGCTTTGGCTTTGGAGTCAGAGATGGACACACCTAGGCCCCAGGGCACAGGGCAACAGCCCTCAGTCAACAATGGTGAGGTTGCTCCAGGCATGAATGAAGGGACCTCAGGCCAGAGGAGTTGTCCTGAAAATCCCAGCCCTTCCCCCAGGCAGGTCACAGAACATGCTCTCCCAGCCTGGGGCCCTTCCCTCCCTCCCAGCAATGTGTCCAGGGGCACCTGACTTGAGGGCTATAAATAGAGGGATGACGGAAGGCTCCGGAAGCCCAAGGGAGGGTTGGAGAAAGGGATTCTGGTTCTCCTGAGAAGGGCTCCGTGAGGTTGCCCTGATAAGGTAACATTTCTGTGGTGAATCTTTGGGGTTGAACAGGAGTCCCCTGGCAGAGGAGGTCCGGAAGGGGGCAGAAGGCAGAGGGCACAATCTGGTGAAGCAAGAAATGGAGCAGGCAGGTAGCTCAGAGTGGTTGGGCAAAGGCTGCATGCCATCGTGGCAGGTGAGGAACCCAATGGCCAAGGGCCTTGAAACGCCGGAATAAGGGCTCTGGGTGTTGCTCTCAGCGTGGTTCTGGTTTTGTGATGGGGAGTTAAGAGTAACAGTAACAAGTCAAGGGCAGTCCCAGGCTACCTGAGGCACAGGGACAGAAAGTACATGGCCATTCACCCTTTACGCCTCTTCTTCCTTTCTGCTGGCTGGAATATGTATGTGATTGCTGGAGCTGGAGCAGCCATCTTGGATCATAAGGTACCAAGCAACCAAGAAGTGATCTGGGTTCTGATATTTGTGGAGCTGCCACATCAGTCTTGGACTCGATTCTGCCAAATGTTGTTTACTTGGGAGAAAAAATAACTTCTATATTGTTTGATGCACTATTTCTTTGGGCTTTTCTATCTCCTTCAGCTGAATATAAGCCTAAACAACATCATAGGTCAGCAGTGAACCTCAAGAGCCCTTATACCCCATTGTTCCGCCACTGAAATCCATAAACAAAAATAAGAAAGGCAAACCCCAGGGGTATTTACACCTTTTCAGCCGTAACAACAGGCATGCTACAATTCCACCCCAGGTATCATCCCCTGCTCATTGGACCCTTTTCAGAGTCTTCCTTCCCTGCAGTTTCAGTAGGATGTTTAGAGATGTGCTGAAAGAAAGAAAGAAAGAAAGAAAGAAAGAAAGAAAGAAAGAAAGAAAGAAAGAAAGAAAGAAAGAA
>NW_023270418.1:28490302-28499936 GCF_011800145.1 Mirounga leonina | reverse complement strand
GAAAGAAAGAAAGAAAGAAAGAAAGAAAGAAAGAAAGAAAGAAAGAAGAAAGAAAGAAAGAAGAAAGAAAGAAGAAAGAAAGAAGAAAGAAGAAAGAAGGAAGAAAGAAGAAAGAAAGAAAGAAGAAAGAAAGAAAGAAAGAAGAAAGAAAGAAGAAAGAAAGAAAGAAAGAAAGAAAGAAAGAAAGAAAGAAAGAAAGAAAGAAAGAAAGAAGAAAATGTGCTTTTTGTTGCAGATAACACGCAACATCAACATCATGAGAGAGCTTGGCTTCGTCTGCCAGGCGCCCCCATCCAGACATGCCTGGTTTTCTGGGTGCCATGACTCAGGCGCCCATCTCCCGAGACCCATGGACTCACAGAGGCACCAGAGATATGAGCCACTCGCTGTTTGAGGAGTAGATAGTGTTCATGAGACAAACTTTAGTTAACGCCCTTGGCCTTCCCGGGTGGGTCGCTCCCCCATACATAAAGTCGTATGGTATAATACTACTACTAGTAAAGTTGCCATTTAAGGAAGACCCTACAGTGTTCACCTCTGGGAGGGGACTGGACAAACGCCCCTCTCTGCTCCTTGGCTGAGATGGAGACAGGAGAATATAGCCGGTGGCGAAGGATTTAATGGAGCCCTTTACGGGAAAAAGCCTCTCCTTGCGTAAATAAGGGAGCAATCCTTCAAGGCCTGGGCACTGCTCTGCATGGTCATGCCACTTACTGGATCCAGGGTGGGAGCGATGTCAAGAAAGGGGGGGCAGCTAGGAAAACATTTCCCTCCTCCTTATCGGGCTCAGCTCAGGCCGTTCTGTCTCTGTTTGTTTGCCTTCAGTAGAAGCCTCCCAGAGCTAGTTGGCCAGGCCACTCCTGCAGAGGGAGGACTGGGGCGGGGGGCAGCTGGGGCGTCTGCCAGGACCATCCTGGGCTGCCCCAGAGGCCAGGGGCCCCCCTCCTGCCCACGCTGAGGTGGGCTGCCTCAGCCACCCCTCCTTATCCTGGGAAGGCCCTCCTGGTGGTGGCGTACAAAGGTTCCCAGCTTGGGGGAGAGGGGAACGGGGGTTTACCCCAAGTGCGGCAGAAGGAGGCAGGGGGCTGAGGTTCAGAGTGCGGAGGAATGCTGGGAGCCTGCCGCCTGGGTTTGATCCCAGCTCTGGGGGTCACCTGAGAACTTAACCTCTCTGAGCCTGGGTTTCCTCATCCGGACGAGGGAACTCACAATACCTTCCTCTTAGGGCTGCCATGCGCATGAAATGACTTAGCACAAGTCAAGTTTTAGGACGGTTGCCTGGTGCATAAAAGGGGCTGGAAGAATATTAGTTGCTAGTTGTATTATTATTATTATTATTATTATTACTACTGGGGAAGGTATTACAAGGGAGAAACCCCAAGTCAAGGAGCCGCCTCAGTGAGGGGAACTTCCAGTGAAGAATCGAAACTTCGAGGCGCTACCTCAGAAACGCCATCTCCAACACACACCTTAGGGGCCTCCTTCGTAAAGCTGTCTAATGACTCCAGCCCATCAGGAAAGGCAGAGGAGTGTCGTGGTTTCCAGCACCGACTCTGCGACCAGACTGCCTGGGTCGGAATCCAAGTTCTATCCTTCCAGAACATTCCTTAACCCCTCTGTGCCCAGGTTTCCTCACTCGTGGCATGGGGTGATGAAAGGGCCTTAGCAGTGAGGTAATGAAAGCTGGTGAGGCCTGATGACAGCCTGGCACTGAAGATGTGGGGAGACCATGTCGGTACAGGGGAGGGGGGACAGCTGCCCCCTGCCACCCTCAACCGGTGCCTCTGAGGGATTGTCTGCAAGATCCAGCGTGGCCAAGAAGTGGGGACAGTGTGTGTGTGTGTGTGTGTGTGTGTGTGTGAGAGAGAGAGAGAGAGCTAGCTGTAGCCTAGGAAGCTGCCCAAGCAGAGGGGCCATACCTGAGTGACTCTGCCTCAGGCCAAACGGGAGATTCAGGCTCTGTCCAGCTGTGACACTGGGCTGAAGGCCATGAGAGGCACAGGACTGGGACACACTCCCATCTCATTCTCTCTCCACCCCTAGGAGACCCGCATTTACTGCCCCATTCTGGGGATGAGAAACTGAGGCCCAGAGACCCAGAAATGAGGGTATGGATCCCAGGCTTGACTGACCCTGACTCCAGCCCTGACCAGGACTGCCTGGCTTCCTGGCTCTGGGGTGAAGCCCCTGTCACCCATCTCTGGGTGACATTTTCCCACACCTGACACCCCCTCCAGGTCCAACCTCCTGCCCCAACTCAATTTCTCTTCCCACCTGCTGGTTCCCCCTTTGTCTCTTTACCCCAAAGACCAGAGACTTGTAGTTCCCACCGACTCTGTCCTGCAACTTCAATGATTCAGGGAAGCAACAAGCAAGCCCTCCTCTTCTAGAATTTGTCCTGAAGCCTGGGAGTGGGTCATGGTCTGCAGCAGATACACTCTGCCCCTAGAGAACAAGGAGGGACCCGCATTAGAGCCAGCCAGGAGGGCTTCCTGGAAGGGGTGGGCCTTGGGACAAACTTTGAAGAGGTGAGGTCCCTCTGCCAAAGCAACACATGGAAGGGCATAGCTGCTGAGGGATCTGGTGGCGGCAGGCCTGGATTCGAATCCCAGCCCTGTAGTCAACTAGCTGGGTTTGCCCTAGGGCCCGTTAACTAACTCCTCTCTGCCTCAGTGCCCTCCCCTGAAGCAGAGGCGTGCCAAGTCACTGGCGAGGGAGGAGGGCGAGGCCAGAGGTGTGGGTGGCCCCTCAACATGTCAAGCGACTTTGATACCAACAGTGGCTGAGTCTGTTGGGCGCTCACCTGATGCTCCGTGCTTTTACTCGTTTCATCCCATTTCGATTCCCTGACCACCTTACTTGGGAGATCCTATGACTGTCCCCATTTTTCAGATGAGCAAACACACCCAGAGAGGTCGGCTGACTTGTCCAGTGCTGGCAGGTGATAGAGTGAAAACTGAGAAGCCAGGGTTATCTGACTTCAGAGCCTGTGTCCCTAACATTCTGGCCACTTTCTCTGACCCCCACCGCCCGCCCCAAGCTTCCCCCATTGTTACAAAGGGCAGGGGGGTCGGCAAGAAGCATTCTCCATCAGGCCTTGCAGCTCCAACTGGCAGCTGCAGAAGGAAGGGTCCCTCCTGGAGTCTAGCGTCCCCCCCAGGCCTCTCGGAGATGTCCCTGACCCCCCCCCCCGCCCCCAGGGCAGTAAGGAGCAGGTGCTGGGGGAGAAGCCCTGTCCTGGGACTCATTTTCCTGCCTCTGCTGAGGGTAGGGGGTTGGTGGGGGAAGGAGCTGGGTCCCCAGTGCCCAGGCTCCGCTGGCTAAATTTAGGCACTGGGATAGAGAAGGAACAAAGGTAATTAAGGGGTGTTGTATCACTTTCCAACTGCTTCTCACTCCTCTGGGCTGTCACATGCCACTCAGGAAGGAGGGAGGAAGCGTGGGTGACACAGAGGGGAGGAGTGGGTGGACACTCAGGGCTGGAGGAGGAGGGGGAGCCCACAGCCTTCACCCCAGACTTGACAGCTCAAGGAGCAGTGTCTGCCTGGGCCTGAATACTGCCCTGTTGCCCTGGGACCCTGGGAGGCAATTTTCAGCCAAACATCCCAAGGGCTTGCTCCAGTGAATATCATCTGGAAATGAAAAGTCCTGCCCTAAAAGTGGTGACCCCCCACGTCATGGGAAGTGCTCTGCTCGGGGCAACCCGCCACGTATTCATTGTGGACAGTATGCCATAGACTTTGCATGGATGTTCTCAGCAAGCCCTTCCAAGAATTCTCTAAGGAAGGCATCATCATGTCCATTTTAGAGAGGAGGAAACTGAGCAGTTAGCAGCTCAGGTCTGCGCAGCTGAGGCATGGCAGGGTCTGGGCAGGAACCGGGCAGCCCGGCTCCCAAGCCCGTATCCCCAGCCATGCACCATAGCTGACTCGGTGCACCATGGCCAGTCATCACTCTGTGACCGAAGAAGGATTACCAAGAAGGCTTTGCTGCAGAGCTGAAAAGAGAAGGCATCCTAGGCGACAGGAACAGACTTTGCAAAGACTGAAGTGTGAAGTCTGCCCACCTCAAAGTGCACAGGCTGGTGCAGAAGCAAGCCTTCTGCTTTGGGGTCGTCCTGATTGTTGCCATATCCCTATACCTATTAAAACCAGGCCTGAATCACCCAATTAAAAAGTGGGCATGGATGTGAATAAGCACTTCTCCCAAGAAGATATGCAAATGGCCAATAAGCACATGAAAGATGCTCAGCATCATTAGTCATCAGGGAAATGCAAATCAAAACTGCCATGAGCTACCACTTCACACCCACAAGGATGGTTATAATCAAACAGACAGACAATAGCAAGTGCTGACAAGGATGTGAAGAAATCAGACCCCTCGTGCAGTGCTGGTGGGAATGCAAAATGGGGCAGCCGCTTCGCAAAAACATTTTGACAGCTCCTCGGAAAGTTAAACATGGAGTCACCATATATATGGCCCAGCAATTCCACTCCTAGGTATGTGACCAGGCAAACTGAAAACATATGTACACAAAAAAATTATACACAAATGTTCACAGCGGCACGATTCGTAAGAGCCAAAAAGTGCAAACAATCCAAAAGCCCATCAACTGATGAAGGGGTAAACAAGAGGTGGTCTATCCATAGCATGGAATATTGTTCAGCTTTGGAAAGGATGCCGTCCTGACACCTGCTACAGCATGGAAGAACCTTGAAGACATGATGGCAAATGAAATGAGCCAGACACAAAAAGCTGCACATTGTATGACTCCGTTTATACGAAGTATCCAGAATCGGCAAGTTTATAGAAACAGAAAGTAGACCAGTGATTTCCAGGGGCTGGGGAGAGGGGAGGGTGGGAAGTGGCAGCTAATGGGTGCAGAGTTTCATGGTGGTGGGGGTGATGTGAATGTTCTGGAATTAGGTGGTGGTAGTGGATGTATAACTTTATAAATACACTAAAACCCACTGAGTTGTCCACTTTAAAAGGGTGAGCTTTTGGGGTGCCTGGGTGGCTTAGTCGTTAAGCGTCTGCCTTCGGCTCAGGTCATGATCCTGGGGTCCTGGGATCGAGCCCCGCATCGGGCTCCCTGCTCAGTGGAGAGCTTGCTTCTCCCTCTCCCACTCCCCCTGCTTGTGTTCCCTCTCTCCCTGTGTCTCTCTCTGTCAAATAAATAAAATCTTTAAAAAAATAAATAAAAAGCGTGAGCTTTTTTTTTTTTTTTAAAGATTTTATTTATTTGAGAGCGAGAGAGAGAGCACAAATAGGGGGAATAGCAGAGGGAGAGGGAGAAGCAGGCTCCGGAGCCCGACGTGGGACTCGATCCTAGGACCCTGGGATCATGACCTGAGCCGAAGGCAGATGCTTAACCGACTAAGCCACCCAGGCACCCCTAAAAGGGTGAGCTTTATGGTATATGAACTATCGATCAATAAAGCTGTTATTTAAAAAGACAGATCTGCCTCTAATATTTGCAGGAGCACAAATGGAGACCCACATACCATATGCTTAAATATTTAAAAATCAAGCAAACAAGTTGTGGAATAAAATATGTTCCCGTCTCTTACATTGACAAATATACCTCCATAGTGAAGTTGAGAAGTCTGTATAAAGCTCTGGTTTTTATATGCTCAAAAGCCGTGTGTTTGGGTGTTCTGTTGATGGACCGGCTGTGTTTGGACAAGCAGTAAAATAAGGATACACATAATTCATAAATTATTATGGTTTTGTTCCATAAAAATGTTCATGCCTTCATTTCACCAGAATTACTAATTTGTGTTCCAGTAACAGGCATAATCTAAGAAGACTAAAGAAATAAAATATAGTTTTCATCCAAAAGGTAAATTACAGTAAATGTAAAATTTTAAAAATATTTTTCAAAAAGATGTTTTTCTAAAATACTCAAAATTAGGGGCACCTGGGTGGCTCAGTCAGTTAGGCGTCTGCCTTCGGCTCAGGTCATGCTCCCTGGGCCCTGGGATAGAGTCTCGCATCGGGCTCCCTGCTCAGCAGGGAGTCTGCTTCTCGCTCTCCCTCTGCCCCTCCCCTTGCTTGTGCTCTCTCAAATAAATAAATAAAATCTTCAAAAAAAAAGTCAAAATTATTGTCTGAAATGAAGAGACAAAATACGATTACAATTAATATGACATTTGGCAATTTCTTTTTTTTTATTTTTTAAAAGATTTTATTTATTTATTTGACACACAGAGAGAGAGAGAACAGCAGAGGGAGCGGCAGGCAGGGGGAGAGGGAGAAGCAGGCTCCCCGCTGAGCAGGGAGCCCGATGCGGAACTCGATCCCAGGACCCTGAGATCATGACCTGAGCCAAAGGCAGATGCTTAACCGACTGAGCCACCCAGGCGCCCCTAATATGACATTTTAAATCGAATCTAAATTTTTATTAATTCTTTTGAAATTTTAATTAAATGTTAGTAAACATTTTGGAAAAAATAACATCATTTGCAACTCTAGTGTTCAAAGCCCATCTAGTGGGTAATGTAAAGGATCAGCACCACACTCCATGCACGTTATATTCAAATTTATATACACAAACTTAAGAGTAATACGAGTTGTTTAGACATTGCAAGATAAATGTTCCTCAGTCACCAGGGGCATCATTGTGGATGTTGCATTAATTCCCAAGAATTGCTGGAACCCAGAGTTAGTACCTGAAGAAAGGCAAGAAAACAGACCCTCGCCTGACCGGAACCCCTCGTCGGAGGGTAGGACTTGGGGAAATTGCAGACCTCCCCTGGGTTGCCCATCCCAGTGGGGTAATTCTCAGGAGTGTTTCCCTGGGGTGGCAGCCATTTTGCACAGCCCTTTAAGCTCTAGCCTCAGAGACGCAGAACAGTGAAGCCAGGAGAGACCTGAGGGATGTTCCAAATGCAAACCCAGTGCCCATCCCCTTCTGGAGTGAGCAAAGGGATCTGTGTGGCCCTGGCCCAGCCTTCCATGACCTCCACTCCTCCATGAAACACCACGAGGCTTCCCAAGCCCCAGGGACCTGCCCCTTTCTCCTGCTGTGGCTTTGGCTCTCACTTTTCCCCGGCCTTCCTCCTCTGGGACAGGTGCCCCTCTGGGCGCTCTCTCACCTCTCTGGGCTTACCTAGAGTCTAAGCTCACAGAGGGCAGGCACCTCCCGTTCTGTCCCTGTCCCAGAACAGGGCCTCAGCCAAGCTGCCTGAGCAAGGGGGTGCCACCGTGTGAGGGGTCAGAAGGGCTTGGCCTGGCTTCCTCCACAGCCTTTTCCTCTGTGCTTGGTGTCTTCGAGGACCAAGTGGGGCCCTCCCAGAGGAAGAGTCGGGGCCAGGGGTGGCCCCTCACGGTCCCCTCACGATCTGGATCGCCAAGGCCAGAGGACCTGGGAACAGACTCTTCATTGCCCTCTACCTTCCTCCCTCCAAGGTCCCCTCTGTCAGCCTCCCTTAACTTCCAGCCATCCACCCAGACCTCAGCTCCCCAAGCTCAGCACAGTTACACATGACAGCTGAGATTCAGAGAGCCACGGGCCACCCTGTCTAGCAAGGCCACTGTCCCTCCCTCAACTGTTCTTTGGCCCAAAGACAAAATGATCAAGCTGGTTCTCTAGACCTGAGCGTGTGAGGTGAGGGGAACAGAAAGTGTGTACCGGAGCCCACATACCTGGGCCAAACTCTAGCCTCATGACCGACCAGCTGTGTGACCCCTTCTGAGCCTCAGTTTTCCTCAGGTGTAAAATGGGGACAATTCAGATTCCACTTCAGAGTGTTGCTGGGAGGGTTAAATGAGGTAACACTTCAGATAGAGTAAGGTAGAGCAAGTCCTCGATACATGGGGTAATAATACTGACAGGAATGATAAGACAGTTATTATTATTATTAACTTGTAAAAACTTGATCCTTATTATTTAGTCGGTTGGTCGGCAGGTATGTAATAGTGCCCCCGAGCAAGGCTCCAAATATCCTAAAGCGGATACAGCAATGGAGACATCCCCCAGACAGATACTAATCTGCATCTGAGAAACGCCCTTGGTCACAAGTCAAAGAAAACCTGAAACCAGTGGCTTAAACATGTTAGGGTATCCTCTTCTCACATAACAAGGAATCTACAGGTAAGCTGCCTGGGCTGGTTCGCTGGCCTGATAATGTCTTCCACCATCCTTAGATGTTGGCTTTCAACCTTATGGTGCCATAATGGCTGCCACACCTCCAGGCATCACGTCTAGGTTCCTGACAAGAAAGAAGGAAGTTGGAGTAAAAAAGAACACTATCAGCCCGGTCTGCTCCTTATTTAAAAAAATAAAAAACTCTCCTGAAACTCCACACAGTCAACTTCTACTTATGCCTCACTGGTCAGCAATTGGAAGCTGGGAAATTGGGGAGCATGATTAGCTGGGACTAGCCCTGATTCATCCAAGGAGATGGGGGACAAGGCAACCCCAAACAAAGTTGAGGGTGGTTAGCAAAGCGGGGATGGGCACTCAGCCATTTTTGCCAGAGTTGCACGATGGAGGGGCTTTGGAGCTCATCCTTTCCCATTTGTATATTAGGGCATATTGTATATATCATGCTGTTTACCAGGGTTTTTTTAAATGTTTTTTTCAAAGATTTTATTTATCTGACAGAGAGAGAGAGCACAAGCAGGGGGAGTGGGAGAGGGAGAAGCAGGCTCCCCGCTTGGCAGGGAGCCCGATGCGGGGCTCGATCCCAGGACCCCGGGATCATGACCTGAGCTGAAGGCAGACGCTTAACCGACTGAGTCACCCCGGCGCCCCGTGTTTATCAGGTTTAGAGAGGGGAATTGACTTGCCCAAGGTCACATAGCACAAAAGGGCTTCTAAGGCCACAGGCAGAACTTTCTCCACTGCCTCTGTAACATGATAGGACTTCTCGATTGACAAGCCCCCTTTAGAGGGACCCAGGAGCTGGGGACTCCCGAGGCTCCAGCACCCAGAATTCTTCAGGAGGAAGGGCGACATTGACCACAGTGGGAGGTGAACGAGGCCTTCCCTGCTGTCACCAACTCCCAGGGGCAGAGCTGGCTCTTCAGAGTGGCTAGCTGGCAGGCGGCTAATTACCCTTGTCACCCACTCTCTTCTGGGAAAGACAGCCATATAATCTGCACATCAGCTGGAGAGAGGGCCCTGTTCTCTATCCCCCACCCCGGCTAAGGCTGACACTTGGCAGGGGAGGGTGTCAGGACAGCCGGTGAGGGAAGGGTGATGGGGGACAGCTGGGAGGCAAATGGACAAGTGGGAGAAGACAGTGGGGACCAGAGGCAGAGCAAGGATGCCAGGTGCCACAGCACTGCCAGGATGGGTAAACTGAGGCAAGACAAAGTTAGGCTCCTGCTTCGCGGACAGAGCGAGCCAACCTGTAGGACTTCTCTTGATGACGGGTCTCCCCGCTCCCTGGGAGGCCCCGATGGGGCACAGCTAACTCCAGGTCGGGGATGGAGGGAGAGCAGGGGATGCCTCAAGTTGGAGGAAGCCAAGAAGGGAGAGAAAGCCCTCCCAAGCAGCGGGGACAGCACAAGCAAAGACATAGGGAGCTGCCAGCTTGTCAGGGTCCGTTTTGCTGCAACGTCCAGTGAGGGGTAGGGGGTAGGGGAGCCCAGTGAGGGGCGGTGGGGGGCCCAGTGAGGGGCGGTG
>NW_023270418.1:28394419-28489902 GCF_011800145.1 Mirounga leonina | reverse complement strand
GTGGGGGGCCCAGTGAGGGGCGGTGGGGAGCCCAGTGAGGGGCGGTGGGGGATCCAGTGAGGCACAGTGGGGGGCCCAGTGAGGGGCGGTGGGAGCCCAGGGTGCAGGGGAGGACCGTTATGCAGGGCCTGCCATGAGCCCCTCCAGCAACCATGGGGTCCTCTTCCCATTCCCACTTTACAGGTGAAGGGGCCGAGGCTCAGAAGTCCAAGTGCTAGCGAGCAGTAGAGCCGGATTCGGATTCTCGCCCGGGTCAGCCTCCCACCCCAGTCGGTGCCCTGAGCCCCTGCGAGGATCTGCCTCCTGCAGCTGGAAGGGTGGGTGAGGAGCCAAGTGCGGAGCCTGGACTTTGAAACACCGGAAACACTGAAGGGCCAACTGACAAGAGGAGAGTGACCTGGTCCCATTTGTATTTAAAGGCTCCTTAGTTCTCTTTCTAGATGGTCCCCCACCCCCCATCCTTTATTTTCCTGTTGGCTTCCTTCATCCCGGCACAGAGTAGCGGCTAAGCCTGTGGGATCCGGAGCCGAACTGGCCGATTCAATTTCCCTCCGTGCCATATTCCTGCTGCGTGACCTCGGGCAGGTTGCTCAACCTTCCTGTCTCCGTTTCCTCGTCTGTGAGACAGACATCATGGGAGCTACTTCACAGACTCGGTGTGGGGATGAAAAGAGGTATATAAAAAGTCTTGTGACAGTGGCAGGCAGTTAGCAAACACTTAATAAAGGTCAGCTACTATTTCCAGAGTGCCATGTCTTGTGACTATATATTCATTGTTAACTTGCTTCACCGGGCTGGTCTCCCCTTGCTGCACTGTAAGCTCTGGGCGCCCAGGACCACGTCACCTGCTGTACCCACTCCTGCCATCACAAAGGACCACCGGCCAGGTGCCCTGCAACAAAGCAGGATGGTCTACAGATCCGGAGGCCCGGGGACTGAAATCAAGGGGTCAGCAGGGCGTGCTCCCTCCGAAACCTGGAGGGGAGAATCCCCCCTTGCCTCTCAGTTGCCAGCAATCCTCAGTGTCTCCTAAATCCTTCTCTCTAATCCCTGCCTCTGTTGTCACATGGCTGTCTCTTGCGTCTGTCTTCACATGGCCATCCTCCCTCTAATAAGGATACCAGTCATATTGGATTAAGGGCCACCCTACTTTTCAATGACCACATCTTAACTTGATGACAACTGCAATGACCTTATTTCCAAATCAGTTCATACTCCGAGGTACTGGGGGTTATGACTTCAACATACCCTCTGGGAGACACTATTCAGCCCCTAACATTCATCAAATCATCCCCAGCATCTGGCCCAAGAGATATCCGTGGGCTGGACACTAAAAATTCGTAAGTGGGGTCTTCTGATTGTAAGTCGCCAGGGGCGTGATTCAGTGTCCCCATCTCTGTGCTCCTGGGACCCAGGGCAGAACCTGCTCTCCTGGAGAGTCTGTAGATGGATTGTAATTTAGATGCATCTTAGGGAATTTGCCCAGCCAGCTGGCTGCCCAAGCCACCTGTGACAAGAGTCCTCTGGGACCTGGAGGGGGTAGGGGTGGGCTGAGGAGGGGTTTCTGCCCCTCAAGGGGCAGGCCTGACTGCTGAGTCCGGAAAAGCTGACAGCATGCTCAGCATTGCTGTCACTCCACAGAGATGGGGCGCTCCCTGGGGAGACGTCACAGGCAGCTGGGGGCGACTGATATCTCAATGTCACTGCTAATCTGGGGGCTCGGCTGCCCGTGCGTCAGGCAATGACTCGCACTGGGGGGTGGAGAGGATCCTGGCTGGGGGTGAGGGACAGCTGATGCTGAGTCAGGGGACTGTGGGCTCCCCTGTCTGGTGAAGAGGGGAGGGCAAGCTGGTCTCTGCAGGACCCACCTCCAGGGCCCCCTCCCCAAAGGCCCCTGGCGCCGGCCCCCCTCCCCCTCCTGCTGTTCTAAAAGGCTCCAGCATCTAATGGCCAGCCAGGCTCAGCCTGGCCGACTAGAAGGGGAAGAAGGACCCAGGCAGCAACTGTAAAGGTCAGTGGCCCTTGGGGCCAGGAACATTCATGATGCAAATGTGGAATTTACATTCCCAGAGCGCCTGCTGGCCAACCTGCCTGCCTGTCTGGATGCCAGCCAGCAGCGTGGGCCGCATGGGCACAGCCAAGTCCCGGGCCCTCCCCGGAAGGGTAGCTCTGTGACTCCCCACTGCCGAGGGCACGTCCTCAAGGAGGGCCCTGAGGTGTGCCTGGGGGAAGGGGCCTCCGGGGGGACCGGGCAGTGCTGCTCGGGCTGGCTGGCTGGGTGGGGCCCACCCTGCTGGACCCGGGCTACCTGCCTGGGATTTCCATCATCGTGGCTGAAAAATCCCGGGGGCCAGACATGGGAAGAACAACTGGACACCAACCAGTCCTCTTTTCCTTTTATGTGACTTCACCCAGGGACAGTGCCATTCAGTGCGACTTTACGGATCTTCCCATGCACCCGGGGTGAGGGAGAGGCAAGGCAGAAGCACGCAGGCCGGCCATGGGCCAGTGGCTTCCCTTTCAACCTCCTAACAGCTGCTGTCCCAGGAGAAGAAACCAGGGCTCGGAGAAGAAAAGTCCCCCGACAAGACCATGCGCCCAAAGCATGGTGGGGCCGGGACTCAAACCCTTGTCTCCAGCATCCCCTCCATTGCAGGGAGCAGGACTCGAATCTTCACTCAGCCTCACTGTTCCTGGCCACCTCCCCTCGAACTGCTTAGCCCAGCAGACTTGGAAAGATGTCCTCCACACCTTTGCACTAGGCACCGAGAGCCTGTGTGTGTGTGTGTTCGCACATGCACGCATGCACACGTTCACTGTGCTGTGCATGGTCGTGTGCAGGGGCACCGGGCTCAGGACCAGATTTCCGCCTGGCCTGCTGAGTGGCCTCGAGACCTTCCCCTAGTCTCTCTGGGCCTCAGACTCATCAGTGACCAAGGGTGTGGGTCTTCCTAAGTCGGAGCCCCTCCTGCCCCTGTGTGTGTCGGGACCCCCGGGGCAGAGGCAATCTTCATCCCTCTGGGCTCTTCCAGCTCCCACCTGCCCCCGGGAACCCAGTGAGGAGCTTGACACCCCGTGGGTGCTTGACACGGCTCATCCTTGCCTGAGTGACAAACCTGCCATTGGGAGTCCCTGAGGACACTGTCCACAGCCTCCTCAGAAGGCTTCCAGGGCAGAAGGCTTCTCGAGGCTCAGTCTTCATTTGCAAACTTATTCTCTCTCTCCCCCACCCGCGCACACACACCCAGCCCCCCCAAACACACACACACACACTCACACGCGTGCGCGCATGCGCCCCGTGGCCCCGGGGAGCCCGTTCCCTCTGTCCATCACGTCAGCTACGGAGGAGCAGAGCCTTTAATCCTATTGACATTCAGTTAATGAGTTTCTGCCGCTGTTGACAGAACCTCCTGCCCCACCCTCGCCGGACAGGCTGGGATCCAAGTTCAGAGGGGTCAGCCCTTCGGAGCCTGGGGGGAGGGGAGCAGGGGAAAAGGCCTTAGGAGGGGAAGCCGGCAAGTCTCCTGCAGGATGGTGTCAGGGGAGCAGCTCCTGCTGGCAGCTGGAGTCTCCTCAGCCTTCTCCCCGGAAGAGCCGCACATCCGGGAGCACTTGACAGTTTGTAGGAGGCCAAGGCCCAGGGCCACACGGTGCTGAGGCGGACTCCGGAGTCCGGGCCTGGCAGGGGAGAACGCAGAGACACTCACCGAGTGACAGGGCTCTGGGGGCACAGACTCAGAGAGCAGAGGGGCCAAGGCCTGAGGGGCCCAGCATCCAAGCTAGACCGGCCGCTGGGGCTGCGGGTTGCCTGGGGAAGGTAGTAGGTATGGAGGCTCCGGAAAGGGAGAGGCCTGGGGGAGCAGCCTCCGGAAGCTGCTGCCAGGAAACGAGCCTCCATGAGTGCCAAGGGTGCTGGTGTTGGCTCTGCCCTCTGGGGATGCCGAGCTGCCTGGCGCTTGGGACCAGGGGAGCCCACCTCCTGCTGAGCCTCGATCCTGGGAGGGCAGGGCTGGGGCTCTGAGAGTCCTTCTCAGGGCAGGCCCCACCCCCAGGCAGGGCTGTGGGACCAAGCCCGCTCCATCACCCACTCCTGGGAAGCAACAGTCCTGGGTGGGCCCAGAGCCCCGATGGGGTTGAGGAGGGGGTCGTGCCCAGGCCCGGGGAATCTTCAGCAGCCCTTCACTGAAAGGCAGCATGGAATGAGGAAGGAGCATGGGCTCCAGGCCGACAATCTGGGTTCAAATCTCTGCTCTGCCTCTTCAAGGCTGTGGGACCTTAGGAAAGGACCTAACCCCTCTGGGCCTCAGTTTTCTCCTGTATTAAATGGGACCCCTGCCCTCTGCTTCCAATGGTTCCTTGTGAAAAGTGAGTATAATGTCACATGTCACGGGCTTGGCATGGTGTCTTCCTGCTCAGTAAACAGCCACCCATATAATGGCTGTTTTAAAATTTCTAACCACACCGATACACTATTATTCAAAGATCAGACCGGCGAAGCTTGCAAAGTTTTTGATAAAACACTGCGCCGGCAAAGCTACGAGAGAACAGGCAAAGGCAGACCCGGCTGGTGGGAGTGTAGCCACCCGAAGAGGACCATGTGACCCTCTCCACCCCTTTCCTGCTGTTCGTGCACACGTGGACACGTCCAACCCAACCGTTCTACCGTTCTACTCCTGGGATCCTCTTCACAGGTTTGCTAGCAAGCGCGTATCGGAAGAGGCCTGCATACAGGGTTATTTATTACAGCATTTAATGTAATTGCCAAAGACCCAAAACAAGGTAAATGTGCTCCAGTCGGAGTTGGTTAAATAACTCCGGGTCCCTCCATACAATGAAGTACTATGCCGCCATAAAATAAGAATGAGGAACGGTTTTACAATTGACATAAAACCATAACCAAGATATATTTTTAAGGGAAGACAGCCAGGTAGAGAGCAGGATGTGGATGCATTTTCTTTCTTTCTTTTTTTTTTTTAAGATTTTATTTATTTATTTATTTGAGAGGGAGAGAGAAACAGCATGAGAGGGGATAGGGTCAGAGGGAGAAGCAGACCCCCCGCTGAGCAGGGAGCCCGATGCGGGACTCGATCCCAGGACTCCGGGATCATGACCTGAGCTGAAGGCAGTCGCTTAACCAACTGAGCCACCCAGGCGCCCTGTGGATGCATTTTCAAAGGCTAACAAATGAGGGGCGCCTGGGTGGCTCAGTCGGTTGAGTGTCGGACTCTTGATCTCAACTCGGGTCATGATCTCAGGGTCTTGAGATCAAGCCCCACATTAGGCTCCATGCTCAGCACGGAGTCTGCTTGAGATTCTCTCCTTCTGCCCCCCATTGCCCATGCTCTCTCTCTCTGAAAGTAAATAAATAAATCTTTTTAAAAAATAAATAAAAGGCTAACAAATGAGAACAGGTATGAAGGTGATGGTTCATCTACTGAAATCTCTGGAATAGCTCACAAGACTGGAGCCAGTACTCCTGTCTAGAGAGGGGAATGGGTGGCCAGGGCCCAGTGGAGGAATGACTTTTCACATTTTGAATGTGAAGTTTCAAATGTGAATTTTCGCATTTGAATTTTAAACTTTGAATCATGTGAATGCATTATCCATCCAAAATATAAATGTGGGGGCGCCTGGGTGGCTCAGACGGTTAAGCATCTGACTTCAGCTCAGGTCATGATCCCAGCGTCCTGGCATCGAGTCCCACATCGGGCTCCCTGCTCTGTGGGAAGCCTGCTTCTCCCTCTGCCTCTGTTCCTCCCCCTCACTCATGGGTGCACGCACACTCTCTCTCTCTCTCAAATAAATAAATAAATAAATAAAATCTTTAAAAAATATATAAATGTAAATTATTTCCTAAGTTTATATTTGTTTTTTTAATTTTTTTAAATCTTTTTATTTTTTTAAGATTTTATTTATTTGACAGAGAGACACAGCGAGAGAGAGAACACAAGCATGGGGAGTGGAAGAGGGAGAAGCCGGCTTCCCGCTGGGCAGGGAGCCCGATGTGGGGCTCGATCCCAGGATCCCAGGATCATGACCTGAGCCGAAGGCAGACGCTTAACGACTGAGCCACCCAGGCGCCCCTTTAAGTTTATATTTGTAAATTATTTTTTAAATATCCATTTTTTCATGAGACCCTCCTGGTTGAGACTGAGCTTCAGATGAGCATTTAGTTTTGTGTGGCAGGGTGGGGAATGGTGACGAGGGACCCTCAGAAGCTGGGCCCAGTGGTCTGCACAGTGAGGTGGGACCCCTAGAGTTGGATGGGAGGACAGGCCTGGGACCTCAAGTCCACCCCAAACGCAGGAGAAGGTTGGGACCGAGGAGTTGCATCAGCTCCATCCACCATAACCCCAGTGCTGGTGTGAAGTCCCAGAGGACAAGTCTGCCTTCATTGCCTTGGCCCCCGTTCAGCTGAGACCGGCGTGGGCCAGGAGTATAAGGGGGCAGTGGCTGGGTGTGAACAGGGGCAGGAGTGTCCTGGGGTTGAGGTCACCACTGCCCCTCTTGCGAGGAAAGACTGAACATTTATAACATTTATATCCTCCCAACAGCCACTGTCAAGTGCCCACCGCCCCCCCGGGAATTCTGGCTCTGCTGGCCCTCAAAGTGTTCAGCATCGCACCAGGGAAGGTCTTCCCACTCACTGAGCACCTGCTGTGTATCTGTGCCAGGTGCTTTCTTTCATGATGGCACAAGCTGGGGGCAGCCAGGACCACTGTCTCACCCGCCCAAACTCCCTGGGGGGGGTGCCATCCCGGTACCTGCCTCTTGGCAAGTAGGCACCCGGGGCTGGCTGTCTCCAGCCTCCCTGGCTGGACCCCCTGCCCCCTCCCAGGATCTAGTGAGCCCTGATGCAGGAGCACCTGTGCCCCCGGGGCGGGGTGGCATCATGGACACCCATGCAGGGCGGGCAGTGGGAACTCCCTGGATTCTGACTCCTTGCCGTGGAGGAAGGAGGGTGCTGCCCACCCCTTCCCGGAGCCGGAGATGGTTGGTGCTGGGGTCCCAGAGATGGGGGGCCGGAGCTCTGTCAGGACTGGCCACCGGGGGCTGCCTGGTGTACAGCAACTTTTTCCTGGGCCTTGTTATTAGTGATGGGACCAGAGCAGAGAGGCACTGAGGGTGGGTGTCTTCCTAGGGACAAGGCCCTCCGGCGATGGCTTTCCCTGCATTGCCCACACCAGGCGGGGTCTTCGCTGGACTTCACAAATGGAGCAGGGGCTTCCCAACATCTGTCACAACAGGTGGTGATGGACCTACTGTGTGCCGGGACCTTCCTGTACGTGATGGCGAAACATGAGAAGTGAGGATAAATTTTCCCGCGTATTCCTTTTGCAGAAACTGAGGCTCAGAGAGATGGTGACTTGTCCTGAGGTCACACACCTGCCCCCAGAGCCCTGCTCTCTTTTCTGCCCCCCCCCACTGCCTCCTCCCGCTGTCCACTGCAGGTGCCTGTACGTCCTGGTCAGCTTGGGCACACAGGCTAGGTGGCAGCCGAGCAGTAGAACCTATGGGAAGGAGCATTGCAAGAAGAGGGCACAGCCCATGCAAAGGCACGGAGGTGGGACCGTTCTGAAAGTGGCCAGCAAGTGTGAGACGTGAGCCGAGTCTCCACAGCATGGAGGATGAGCTGAGCATGAGGAACGGAGGGAGGCTGGAGGCTAGCCAGGAAGGGTGGGGTTCAAATGCCAGCACAGTAGCCTACGTGGTGAGCACCGCGGCGCCACGAGAGCTTTCTCCCTGGGGGACAGGCGTGATGAGAAGTGTCTTTCCAGAGCTGATTTCCCCTGGAGACGAGCAGGGTGACAGTCAGAGAGGTTCTGGGCCAGTGGCAAGCAGAATGTGGTGGTTGAAAGAGAGGGTTCTGGAGTAAGGAGACGGGACAGAAGCCCAGCTGTACTGCTGACAAGCTGTGTGACCTTGAGACAGTTACTTAACAGCCCTGGGCCTAAATCATCTCGTCTAAACATGGGGCTGACAATAATACACTTCATAGGGCTGTCGTGAAGACAAAGCCAATTGAAACACGTCCTGCACTTAGAGCAGTGCCTGTTCGAACATCGTAAGCACTAGGTCTCAGCACCGTCACCCTGGTACTCAGTCCTAAGCTATGGGACATGTTGGTTCTGTGTTCCTGCTGCGGGAGGAAGCTGATGGGAAGACATGAAGCCCAGTGGGAAAGGGGGAACTGTCCTCGCTGCGGACTAGGGTGTCCCTGGCCCAGAACTAGGTGGCCCTCCACGTGTTCAGACCCCTGGTAGGTGGCCAGACGGGCAAGGATGGGCCCTGGTGGCTGGGTCCCTGCCACACCCTGTCCTGGCCCCGGTTCCAGGGGGAGGTGGACAGGGGGATTTTATACCAGTTTCCCTGGGCAGGGGTGATTGGGCCCCCTTATCCAGCCTCCGAGTCAGGCTCCAGGGTCCCCCCTGCCAAGCCCAGGAGAAGGGGGATGGGGTGATATCTCGGAAGTGCGAGGTGGGCATGCCCGGGAGGCCCTAATGAGGCATGTGAAGGCCACCGAAGCGAAGCTGCTGGGAAGGTGAGGTCGCCGGGAGGGCAGGAGCAAGGCGGGACTGGCATGACAGCAGGGACAGGGACGGCCGCGTGAGAGCAGCCCTGGCCGGCGGTTGCTCTGGTGAGCGAGGGCACGCCGAGCCATTCGGCTGTAATGACTCTAATCCGCTCATTACCACTGCTGGGCTGAGGGGTGACTCAGGCCTGCGCTGCCAAGGGTCCCTGCTTTTCTTACCCCCACCCCGCAGCCTCCCCCCCTGCCCCCCTGCCGCTGCGGCTCACATCTATGCAACAGCTGGGCTCCAGGACACACACTTCTTGGCAGGCCCGGCACCATCTGCTTCCCCTGGGGGAGCCAGGCACCACAGAGGGTGTGTCCAGGGTGGCTGGGCCCCCTAGAAGGACAGGGTGGAGCGAAGACACACCTGGCCTGGTATTAGGGGACTCTGAGCCTCACTGCTCTCCACAAATGAGGCAGGGGTCCAGGCTGGGGCCTCAGGAGGCCTGGGGTCTCTCCCTGGCCCTGATGGATGCTGAATGACTTGTTTCCCTGACACTTGGGCCTCAGTGTTTCCATCTGCACGATGGAATGGTTGTCTGGCTCCCTCCCTGCTTCTCCAGCCAACCAGACCTAGAGCATGAAGGTTTTTCTCTCCTGAGGCCCGTGTGTGTATTGCGGTGGGAGTGGGGGACTCCATCAGAGGACCATTAACCTGCTGACTTCTTTGGGGTGTGGATGGGGTACAGTGGAGAGGGATGAGGGGCAGAGGCACCCCCGCCCAACCCCAGGCTCCCTATGAATTTTGGGGTCTTCCATCTCCTCTCTCCTACTCTTGCCTGGATTGTGGGACTTTTTCTCCATGGGGCTAGCCTTCCTAGAACTGGGGGCAGCTGTCAGGATCCTCGGGAATAATAAGAGCAGCCAAAGCTTACGCAGCTGTCATCCTGCACCTTCCGAAGGCTTCATACCAGCTGGCCTCACGGGTGGGTGGTTCTCCTCGTCCCCAGCCCACAGGTGAGGGACCTGAGGCACAAAAGGTTAGGTAAGACCACATGGCTAGCAAGTGTGAACCACAGTGTGTGTGACTCTGGAGCCTTCCTACGGAGCCACGGAGCCACTCATGCCCCGGCATAGGATCTGGAACCCCAGCGTCTTTCTTCCCTCCCAGAGGGGGACGGCCACTCCCCCTGCCCCTTTCCCCAGGCGGAGCCAGAGGCTAGGGAGGAGGGCTCGAGACCCAGCCTGGCCTGCCTTCTCTGAGCACCTCCATTAGTGGGTATACGGCGCTCCGAGGGCTCTGCCAGACAGCCCTGCCCGGCTCTCCAGGGGACGCGCTCCAGGGAAAGCCCATGTGTGTGCAGATCAGGGCCACCTCATTCCCTGCTCCTGGCACACCCGACTCCCTTATTCCATCAGCAAACAGTGGGTCTGGAGAGACAGTCTAATTGGCTGACTACTCCAGGTTCCCCTCCTTGCCTAAACAGCCCTGTTTGTCCTGCCTGCCCAGCCACCAGGACCTCACTATCGCCCAGAGCCCTGCCCCGTCAGTAACTCGCCCACGCATGCTCCCACAGAATCGCTATCAGACCTGGAGAGGCCCATGGGAAAGGTTTAGGAGAATCCCCAACCACGAACCCAAGCAACCCCACCTCTACTTTCTCAGATGAAACCAACAGAGAGGGGTGGGCGTGGCCCGCGGTCTAGGAGCAGGAGGGCAGGGCCCGCAGGGACGTTTCCCTGCTGTCTGAGCCTGGCCTCTGTGTCTTCGCATGTGCTGTTCCTTTCGCCGGGAAGGGCCTTCCTCCAGTAAAGTCTCAGCCCACTGATTGCATGACAACCTCATCTGCACCCCCATAGCACCTCATGGCTGCCTCCATTATAACCCCTAATACCCTCTACCCGGGTATATCTATATCAACCTGTAAGCTCCTAAAGGCCAAGATGGGGACTGACGCATCTCAGGCCCCCCAGCTCCCAGCCCAGAGGGAGGCCTGGATCGAGGGTTGGCAACAAAAGAGTCAGTGGTCGTGAGCCAGAACAGATCTTCTCAACCCTGGCCCAGCCGTCTTTGGCCCCTCAACTCCCCAGGCCTGCTCCCTTGGGCCAGGACTATTCTGGAAGGTCTTTGGCCCCCCTGCCCTTGTTCCAGGATCTCAGCGGGCTTTTAAGACCCTGGTCTCCCTTGCTTCCCCATGCCTGGGCCCAGCCTGGGCAGAGCCTTCTCCCGGCTGTTTGTGCGTGAGTCACTGGGCCGACTGTAAACAACCCGAACAAGCAACAGCTGTACCACCCAGGCCCTGGCACTCAGCCTAGCCGCGCTGGGGGGGTGGTCTAAAAGAAGACATGGCTAGCTCCCACGCACCCACTATGGAAAGGAGAAGGTGGAATAGAAACAGGGGAGGCTTCCAGATTTGCATATCAACACGTGCATATCAGTCTGCAATGCAGCCCCGAAGAGGGGACTAAACAGACCCGGGAGGATGGGGGGCTGTTATTAATCAGGAGGGGACCCTCCGTGGGGAAGTCGGGTGCCTGCTGGGAGTTTCAAAGCCCCTGATATTTACTGAGCACCTACTATGCTGCAGGCACTCCTGCACCTGCGGGGATACCTCAGTGAACGAAACAAAGACCCCAAGCTGTGGAAAACAGGGAGAGTAAGGGAGGCTGTGGGGCGGTTGCCTTATTCATCATTTGTAGGATATTGTAGAAGGATGGAATCTTGCACCGGTTTCCAGCCACTTGACAGATGGGGAAACTGAGGTCCAGGAGGGCTGAGGATGTGCCTGAGATCGAACAGGTAGAAGCAGGCCCCGAGGCCAGCACGCGGGCTCAGAGGTGAGATGCCCTGTGCGGCATCATTTCCATGGCCCTGTGAGGGCTGGTGCCGGATAAGGGCAGGACCCCTCTCCTCTGCCCCTGGGGCGGGACACCAGGGCACTCAGCAGCAGCAGAGGCTCACGGGTAAAACCAGCTCCGAAGTCGATCAGTGATGGGTCCCCACGGCCAACCTCCCGTCTCCCCATCTGTAAATGGGCAGCTCTGACTCCGTGCTCCTGGAGGGCCTCTCCGGGACCTAAAAAGATGCTTGACTTCCCTGGATGCAGCCAGCTGGGACCACCAGGATGGGTTGGCATCTGAAACTCTCTCACCTACACCGCAGAGCTCTAGGAAGGCAGGATGACTCCGTTTCCCTCCGCTTCAAAAGCTTTGGCCACTGCAGGGTCAGACCACGAGCGCTGACATTTCAGAGGCTCATGCTCTGCTAAGTGAACATTAGACACAGATTATTTCGCCTCTGAAATCTGTGCCTGCCTCCTACATGCTGTTTGATAAGCTTTTATTGTTACCTCCCTCTGGCGCTGCGTCTCCGGGGCCCGGGGCAGCTTGTTTGCCCAGAGCCGGGAGGCTGCCAGGTGGGGGGTGTGGGGCAGCGGATGGCCCAGAGCCCTGGTGGGGAGCCGCTGTCTGGCTGTGTTACCTTGAGCATGACGCTTGCCTGGAAATGGCTCTCCATAACACCGTGACCCGGCTCCCCTGTCCAGTGACCCCTTCACCGGTCCTCTCCTGGGTACAGTCCCAGGTTTGGGACAAAGCAACCTATTTTGGGGTCACTAAGCCAGCACCCCCAAGCTGTCACCATTGATCCAAACTATCTGTCATCTAGGCCCCTCGTACCTTTTCCCAGAGCTTCCTAGGATCCTTTCTCCCATGCTACCCCTCCCTCCCTTCTCTGAGTTCTCAGCATCCCCTGTGCATCATCACTCTGGACAGTGTCCTGGACCATTGTGCATGGGGGTGCTCCACAGGGCTAGGGCTGGTTTTTCTTCACCACTGGGCCCCTTCACAGGCCTGGGACATAGTTGATCTCTATAGATGTTCATTCAGTCATTCAGTCACTCAACAAACAGCTCTTGGAGTAAACTGTGTACCCTGTTCCATGCTGGGTAGTGGGATCCAGATGTTAGAGGCTAATAAGGCACAGCCTTGCTCTCAAAGAGCTGCCAGTCTAAGGAGAAGAAACACAACTACATAGCAGCTGATTAGTGTCCTGGGTGGGGAAGCCCAGCGAGCAGTGGAGCACACATCAGGGCTACTTGACCCTGGGGAAACCAGGGAGAGCTTCCTGGAGGAGGCAACATATAATTATGACTTGGAGGGTGCGAAGGAGTTAATCAGGTGGAGGAAAGAGTTCTAGGAAGAGGAGACAGCCCGGGCAGAGGTCTGAAGTATAGAGGAAACACGGCAAATTCTGGGAACTCTCAACAGTTGGGCTACACTCTGCTCTTCCCTATTGCCTGGCTCATTCCCCCCTCTCTACCAGAAGGAGGGGAGATCATTCCCTCCCATTGGGTAAGCTTTCCAAACCCCTATCCCTGCCTGAAGAGGACAGAGGACTCCCAGGAGGCTGCCCACTTGACCCCATGCCCCCTGAGCGACCAGTCATCTCTCTGCTGCCTCATCAGTGAAATGGGTGGGGCAGGGCACTCAAGCCCACAACACCTGAAGGAGAGGACTGGGTCCTGGGGGAACGGGAGGTCCCCTGGGGTCTAGTGCCCACCAGTCTGAGTCTAGGCCATAGAGCCCTGTCTTTCATCTCAGGAGTCTCTCCTGCTGGGCCCCCCTCCCTCCCAGCCACTTTGGATGGGGATAAAAAAAGAAAAGAAATGGTCCTCCCACCACCTGGCAGGCGTGCCCGTGATGAGAAATGCCTTTCTGCAGAGCCTGGTCTCTGTGGCGTCCTTGCTACCACCCAGCCCTACCTGTCGTGATCCTCTGGCTGCCCGCCTCCTATCTTCTCCACCCCGTGACTGGCTGGGGGAGGTGGTGGAGGAGACATCCCTGACTCAGAGCCTAGGTGTGGGTGAGGACAGAGAGGGGACAGGGAAGCCCTAGGACCAGTCTGAGGCGGGTCATTCTTCCCTTTCTGGTTTATGGGGAGAGTGTGGGGCAGGAATAGAGCTCATGGTCAGCAGACAGGCCGGGCCTGGCTTCATTTCCAGGAAGGTCTGGGCCCCCATGAAGGGCTCAACAGGCTTTTAGAATCGGATTGGCAGAGTCAGGGGCACTTCAGAAATGGATTCATGCAGTAAATGTGGAAACAAGGCATAGGGAGGGGCCCGGGCTTCCCCAAGGTAACAGATCAAGTTAGAGGGGGCAGAGTCAGGCTGGGACCAGCAGTGGGGATGGAAAACAGGGTCCCCTTGAGGACTGAGGCAAAGGCAGGCCAGGCTGCTGTGAGGTCAGGGTCCAAGCCTGCCCACGGCTCCTAGTCCTCCCCCATGTGGCAAAGGTTTGTTCATGGCTAAGCTGGGTCCCTGTCCTCCCTCCCACCTGGAGTACAGTGGTGGGGAGAAAAGGAATTCCTGCCTGGATCTTCTAGCCAGACAGCCTGCTAGGTCTTTTGACATTTCAGAATTG
The DNA here is from genome assembly GCF_011800145.1 of Mirounga leonina. Taxonomy (NCBI): domain Eukaryota; kingdom Metazoa; phylum Chordata; class Mammalia; order Carnivora; family Phocidae; genus Mirounga; species Mirounga leonina. Next base: position 28,475,966 of record NW_023270418.1, on the reverse strand, counting down.
CAGAAATACTGGAACGAACTTTCTGGGTCACTTGCATATGAGGAAACTGAGGCCCAGGGAGGGGAAGACTGTCCCAAAGCCCAGACCCCAGGGAGTGGCCAATGCCTGTCTTCTGACTCCCAGTTCGGGCTCTGTGTGCTCTGACAGTGGGTAAGAGGTCGGGCTGCCGATGGAGACTGACAGACCTGGGCTCGAATCCCGGCTCTGCCACTCCCTGGGCATAGGACCTCACTTCACTCCCTCTCTCTCTGAGCCTCCGTTTCTCCACCTGTAAATTCTGAGCTCATGGGGTGATGTAAGGGTTGAATAGGAGCCCCAGGAGGGTAGATTTGGCCTCACGGACCACTGTGTTGCTAGCCCCCAGAACACTGCCTGACACATCGCAGGCCCTCCATAAAAGGGAAGGGTCGTCATCACTCTGTGCCGTGCTCCTTCTGGCTCAGCGTCACCGGTCGGAGGAGAAAGGGGTGACTTCTTTCATTCTATAGTTCCCTGAGGGGCAGCGGGGGAGTCTGACTGTTGCATAGCCAGGCAGCTAGTATCCCAGAAAGAACGGCTGTGCATCCTTAGGCGCGTCCCAAGCCCTTTCTGTTTGGTTTCTCCAGGCAGTGCAGGGAGGGCATTGCCAAGTGATGACTGAAGTCCCCCAGCTCCAGGGACTCCTCCTGGACCCTGTGACATGGTCCTACCTGGGAGCAAGGACCTTTCCCCTCTGGGGTACCCAGAGGGAGGGGCTGAGGGGCGGGGCTGGACATGAGGCATGGGAAGGAGGCGGCAGCCAGTTTCGGGGGGATGTCCCAGAGCCTGGGCTCTATCAGGTTGCCTGCTTATGGGACACATGCATGAGCAGGGCAGCTGGGCCCAAGAAGCAAGCTGATGGTGGGCGCCGCCTAGTTCATTAAGGGGCTGAAGGGCAGGGCTAAGGCCTTGCTGAGCACTTCATCAGACCCCACCCCCACTCCAACCTTACCAACACCTGGCACTTAACAGCTCCCTCCCCACTCCTCCCTGCCAGGCATTGGGGAACGGTAAGGAACATTGCAGATCTCATAACAGTCTACAGAGCCCATTCTGGCCATTAGCTCTTGCTCCTGGCAGGCCCCCTATAAGGGAGTCTTTAATGCTTCCTCCAGGTTGTAGGGGGGTGAGGGATGGGTGAAGTTCCAGGAGCAAGAGGCCCCCGCTGGGCATGGCAGGGCAGGTACCCATGCCAGGGCTGTGAGCCCCCTCTTAGGGATGCCAGCTCCCATCCCATGGTCTTTCCATGGTGTGTTGCCAGCCCACTGGAGGAATGCAAGGCCACACTGGCCCCCATGAAGGCTCCTATCTCCTCCATACACACATATACACACACTCTATGTCCCCAGCAGAGGCCCTGACATCACAGCCTCGAGGAAGGGACTAGCCAGCAGACAATTATCTAGGGGGTCCCAAAGGCCCAGATCTGGAAGTTTGCAAGTCCAGAAAGCTCTGGGAGCTGGAGAGAGAAAGCAACATCCTGTTGTGACTCCTTGGAGGAAATGGCCTCCAGGCGCCAGGGAGGAAAACAGGAAGGGCCAGGCTGAGGAGGAAGTCCCGAGGGTGGGGCTGGGGGAAGAGGTGCCAACTCTAACTCTTATGTCCCTCCCTGCGCTGGTGGGCCATGCTGAGAGAAGGCCAGCGAGGGACGGTCCTGGGCGGCGCTGGTGGGTCGGTCCCCGGCTGGCCACTGCTCACCCGAGAGCTAGGTGAGGGCTCCCAGCTGCGTGGTGGAAGCTGAGCACAGGGCTGGGGGAACAGGTCTGCCATCAGCCAGGACACAGATCGGACACTAGCCCTCTTCAGCCCACCCCTCAGTGCCAGGGGCCCTGAGCAAACTCCTCTCCCTCCATCCATGCCTTCTCGCTTCATTTACTGAGCCCTCATCCGTGCCAGGCAACGGGGGCAGAACAGCAGGGGATACTCCTACCCCTTGTCCCTCATCCACATACGAGGAAACTGAGGCACGGGGACATTAAAATACTCGCCCGGGGTTCCCCAGCAAGTGAGTCACGGCGAATTCAAACGCTGGCTGCCTGACTGGTAACAGAAATGCTGAGGGAAAGGAGAGGCCCTGTCTCGGGACAGCCAGAGCAGTGAACACCTGGAGCCCAGGCGAGTGGGGGAGCCCAGGGAGCTGGAGAGGTAGGCGGCTGACCCCTTCACACCCGCCGCCCTGATCGTGGGTGACTGCTTCTCACGATCTCCCCGCCCCGCCCCCCATGCCTCCCCCACCCTCGCTCTCAGCTGTTGACCTTGTTTCCCACACTCCCGAACACAATCCAGTCTCTCAGAAGTGCTTCTGGATGCGCAGGCACATCCGCCCCCACCAGCATCTGCACCCACACGCTCTGCCTCCCTCGTCCTATGAGGCATGACTGCCCCCGCTCCCGCCTCCATCCAGTGGGCAGGGCAGGGGCGCTGGAGCCCAGCCCTCCGCTCGGCTCAAGGACACCGCTCCAGCAGGTCTCCCTGGGCCTCCTCTGTCTCCACAGCATCAGGTTTTACCCTCTCGCCCCCAGCACCCCCATCAGCGAGCCAGCTCACTGCTCTTCCTCCCGTTTCCCTCAAACCTGTCGTGATCCCACCTCCCCTGCTGCTCCCACCCATTCCCTGTTCCCCTCTGCAGGGATGCTCCCCTCCTCCTGTTCTGCTGAAACCACTCCAATCTGGCTTTCACCCCCTCCTCCCACTCCATTGCAAATGCCCATCCAGATCTCCAGTGGCCTCCGCGGGGCTCAGTCTGCCACCACGGGCCCTCCCCACCGCATTGGACACAGTTTGGCGTTTCTCCCCCTGAACAACTCTTTCTGGTTGGCTTCCAGGCTTGTTGTGCTCAGCTGGTTCCCAGCAACCTCTCCATGCCTTCCTTCTGGGTTTCTGCTGGTTCCTTCTTCCAGCCCCCAGTCTGGGCCTGGTCTCTGTCTGTACTCACTCCCCTGGCCATCTCTGGTCTTGCTGCTTTAAGCACCAGCTGTATGCCAATGACGGCCAAACCCCATACCTCCAGCCTGGACTTCAAATACCCAACTGTGGCTTCGACACCTTCTCCCTGGAACAGACAGCTCGAATCCAATGATCCGGTGAGCCTGAGCTCCTTGCTTGCTGGAACCGTCCATTCTCCACGGGCAGCCACCTCCCTGGGGGAGGGAGGGGTGAAAACTGGCTCTTAGGGAGCAAAAACTCTTAGATGCTGCAATGGTTTGTGACTCTTCAAAGGGCCAGAGTCCATAAACATATATGCATTATAATATTATATAGTATTATCACTTAAATCCCAGTGTTAAGATTGCATAGGCAATAACTGGAGAAAAAAAGTCTAAAAAGGCTCTTTCTGGGTGGGGAATAATGAAGAGAAGACAGAAACAGGGCTACTCCAATTCGAGCTGCCCTTTCCAGTTGATGGCAATCCTATCCTTCCATTGTTCTGGCCCAAACCTTGGAGGTGATGCTGCCTCCTCTCTTTTTCTCATGACCACAACCAATCCATCAAGAAGTCCTGTCGGCTCTGCCCTCAAAATAGATCCAGAATCCACTCCTCCCCACCAGCCCCATGCTCTGAGCTGCCATGGTTTTTCATGTGCATCACTGCAACAGCCTCCTAACCGGTCTCCCTGCCCCGGCTCCCTCAACACACAGCCAGCGCGATCCTTTGGTAGTCTAAGTCTGCTCATGTCCCTTTACCTCACAAGAAGCTTCCCATCTCCCACAGTTCCTACAGTGACCCACCCTCCCCACTCCCCCTTTCTCTCCAGACCTCCTCCCCTATTCCTTTCTACCTCACTCTCTCTACTCCAGCCCCACAAGCCTCCTGGCTCGGCTTCAAACTCTCCAAGCACAGTTGCCCCCCAGGGCCTTTGCACTGGCGATTCCCTATTCTTGGTATACTGCTACCCAAATAGCCACAGGGCTAAATCCCTCACCTTCCTCAAGTCTGTACCCAGATGTCACCTCCTCAATCCATCTCTAGCCTTCCAGATAACCCTTGCTTCTCGTGAACCTTTGTTTTCCTATCACTCATCATCCCCTAACATATAAGGACATTTATTTACCGTTGCTTCTCTCCTTCTGCTAGATGCCAGCTCCCCAATGGAATCTTTGTTTTGGTTACTGCTGGAGACCCAGCATGGGGACAGTGCCTGGCATACAGTAGGTGTGCTTGCTTCTCTCTCCCCCGACTACAGCCTCCATCCCCATTCACGGGGGGCATTTTGTACCTCAACACTTCTGGCCATAAAGGGAGAAGCCCATGGGGCTTTGGAGAAGGATTCGTGTTCCCCAGGGGAACCCAGACCCCAGAACTGAATGAGGGTAGGGGCCCACACAGGAGGGCTTTTCTTTTTTAAAGATTTTATTTATTTATTTGACAGAGAGAGAGACAGTGAGAGAGGGAACACAAGCAGGGGGAATGGGAGAGGGAGAAGCAGGTTTCCCACCAAGCAGGGAGCCCGATGCGGGGCTCGATCCCAGGACCCCGGGATCATGACCTGAGGTGAAGGCAGACGCTTAACGACTGAGCCACCCAGGTGCCCCTGGGCTTTTCAGAATGCAGGCCTGCAGCCTCTACCCCAAAATTTACAGGGGAGCTTCCAGCCAGAAAGTCCACACTTGTCTCCCTGTCTGTGTGCTCTTGTTTGCCCAGAAAGATAAACAAGACAGGGAGCGGCCTTTGTGACATCACCTGGACTCCAGTGCTCAGCCCGGGGTGTGTTGGGCAGAAGACAGAAGGCAGCTCCTAGGCAGGCACAGCTGTCCCACAGAGCCCCTCCCTGGAGGAGCCGGAGACATTCAGGACTGCCTCATCCCACATCCTCACGCTGCACATGGGGAAACTGAGGCCCAGAGTGAGAATCAAGTTGTCATGGGGTACACCTGATTTTCTGAGGGGGAAACAGACTTCCCGGAAAGAACAACTTACTGATCTGATGGGAAGAGACTAATAATATCAGCGATATATATATGTGTGTGTATATATATATACACACACATATACATATCCTTTCTTCCCAAGAGTTCGGAGCACTGCACACTCATGATCTCATTTATCCACAAGCCCTCCCTCTGGGGTGGGTAGCAGGGCCATCTTGTGTAGACATGTGACAATGCTCTGTCATTGCCCTCCCCTCCATAACCTTTCCTTCTTCAGCTTCTACTATATCCCCTTCTCCCCACCTAATTTAATTCAGCAAAGATTTAAGAGGCTCCCACTTGGTGCAAGTACTGGGCATTTGGGAAGCTTCTGGATTTCTCCAGGGCCAAAGTCATTATCCCATCTTCTATGGTTTCACAGCACTCTGTTCAGACCCACACTGCACATAGATCATATTGTTTCTATATATCTACAATCCTGGGCTTGGTCTTACTCCAGCTTGTATTCTTTCTTAGTACCTAGGCCAGGGCCTGGCATTCCAGAGCCTGGAGAAATGCTTTCCCAGGGCAAAGTTATCCCTGAATGTGCCCTGAGCATCCCTCCATTAGTGCCTTTGACCCATTGTATGCCAATTACCCAGAGGAGGAGCCCAGAGCAGAGATCCTATATTTGCAGCGCCTAGCACACAGTAGCTACTCAGTGTTTGCTAAATGGATCAATTTAAAAAAATGAATGAAGATGAGAATAGTAATGGACCATCCTTGCCTTCAAAGGAGCTCCCAACCCATTGCATAGGTGGGAGAGGTGGGCAGAGAGCAGGATTAGAGAGATATACAAACACTACTCAAGTGGATAATTCCACCAGGGCTGAGGCTACAGAAGAGGAGAGTTCAAACTCACCTGGGAGAATCAGGGATGGCTCCTTGGAAGAAGTGGCTTTTGAGATGGAGCTTTGAAGGGTGGAAACACATGGCAGAAATTCAGGAACAGTTTTTAACTGAAGGCAGGACAAGGAGGGCAGGGTCCACGTACAGGGGAGGACTCTGTTTCAGGCGAAGTTTCCTGTACCTGACTCCACAGGCTGTGGGGAGGCGATCAAGGCCTTGGGGGGGTGGGGGCTGGCCAGAGAGCTGGGGAGCAGCACTAGGGAGCCAGGGAGGGCACTGGGTTGGAATGGAGGAGGGTGGCACCTGGTTTGGAGCTGCTGCGAAGGTGGAGGCGGAGGGTTGTGAGAGTCTGACTGAGGGAGGCAGGTGCAAGGGTTACCATGTGGGTGTGAGAGGGTCCACAGAGAAAGGGTCTGAAGCCTCTGAAACCGATCCAGTGTGGGGGAAGAGCAGTAGGAGGCTTTGGGGACCTGATCTAGAGCTTGGGAGAGGGATGGGGCCTTAACAGGCTTGGTATGGTCTCAGGGAGGAGCTGCTCTAAGGCAGATAATGAATTTACTCCACTGGGGGAGAGGGAATGCTTCACGGAGGCAGATGCCAGCCAGCCTGGGAGGTAGGTGAGGGCCCCAGAGACGGAGTTGGGAGTTAGGCTGAAGCGGTGGGAGTGCATGAGCTCACACAGGGGAGAGTGTGGGGTGAGAAAGCAGATGACCGCTGAGGACAAAGCCTTGGGGGACACCCACAGTTGGGGGGCAGGAAGAGAGAGGATCCAGGAGGAAATGGAGCAGCCAGAGAATCAGGGGTGGGGGCTGGGGGTCCCACTCTTTTCCAGGGCTGCCCCACCTCTGTTCTCCCGTTATCTCCCATGAGCTGGGCCAAACTGGGCTGAAGGGCAGAAGCAGGGGCCTGCCCAGCCTCCAGAAAGCTCCAAAGTGAAAGAAAGCCAAGCCTAATGGTTGAAGGCTTAGACTCTAGAACAGGTCAGAGCTGGGTGGGACTCCCAGCTGCCCCCATCCCTCATCTCTCTTGGCTTTGTGACCTCAGGCAAGCCATACCCCCTCTGATCCTCAGCTTCTTCACCTTCAGGAGGGGATCACAACCAGACTTCATGGGGCTGCTGTGACGACCCAGTGGGATAATGCTTGTTATGCACTTGGCACTTGGACTGTCAAGCCTTCAGAGTTCAACAAATAGTGGAAGCTGCTGATATAATTATTACAAGGACAGGACTGGATTCTGGCGCTTGGTCTGGGCGGCCCAAGGAGCCCAGCACCCCAAGGAGCCTTTAAGAGAGAAGGGGCCAGGTGACCTGAACTCGCGCAGCTCCCGGAGTGCTGGGTCCCTCCTACGATCTCCCAAGTGCAGAGCCAGACATCCTGGACTGGGGGCAGGCACAGCTCTCTCGGTGCTGATGACCCTTTCACCTGCTGAGAAATAGGACCCCACCCCCACTGCAGTCTTCAACTCCAGCTGGGGTCTCAGTCCAGTGTTGGGGCTCCTTCAGGGCATGTCGCGGCCCCCACCTAGGCTCTGGGTGCATCCGCGCCTCTCCCCCAGCCCACCGCGGTCGGGGGCGGACGCGTCCTCTCCCGCACAGGGTAATTCACCAGCTCACGCGGGCTCCGCGGCGGCGCCCCCTCCGCGCACGCGCATCTCCGCCCCGGCCCCGGCCCCCGCCCCCGCCCCCGCCCCGCGGCAGACTCGGGGCGCCTGGGGTGGGTCGGTCCAAGTTGGCCAGAAGAGCAGCCGCGCCGGGGGCGCCCGTCGCGGGGCAGTGGCGGCCCGGAGTCCAGGGCCTCGTGCCCCGCCCCCCACGGATTCTGCAGCTGGCGCCCACCCCAGGGCCTTCTGCTCTGCCCTGCAGAAGTAGGAGCGCGGGGGGCAGAGTGACGTCGGCTGTGATGGGGGCTTGCAGAGCGGGCGAAGGTCTTGAATCGGTGGGTGCCGGCTCCTGTCCCTCATACACCAACGCCTATACTCGGGACTTCTCAAAGCCTCAGTTTCCCCTTCTTAGCCCCAGGCTAAGGGATCACATTTACTGGACCCTGGAAACAGGTTAATCGAACCCGTGGGCCGCATGCCTGTCTGTGCAGCCTAAGTTGGGCGGGAAGAAGAGACGTGTTTCCCCAGGGTCTGGGGGGACACTTCGACCCCATCTTACCCGGACCGGGGCGGGGGCTCCCTGGGAGGAGCGGGGCTTTACTGAAGCAGCGCCTCTACCAGCTGGGCTTAGGTCTGGGGTCTCCCAGTTGCAGGCCGGAGCCGTCTAGCGCTGGGGGGCCCCTATTAACTAGGCCACCGCTGGGGGTGGGTGGTGGCGGCTGGAGCTGACCGGTTTGGGTCTCTGGAGGAGGTGGCCACAAGGGCCAGGGCTTTGAACAAACCACGGAAGGCTTCTGCAATATCAAAAGAGCTCTTAGTCACTAATATATGGGGGGAGGGGGGCCGTTGGTGAAAGAGCCTCCGCTTGGTTCCCATCAGTGGAGGATCAAAAAGCATTTGGTCAAAGAACCTTTAAATACCTTGAAAGGCAGGTGAAGCCTGTTCGGTAGCCTCCAAAAGGTACTGAAACGCTGGTCTGAGCTACAGGCAAGCTGGCGTCAACCACAGCAAGCGCCGGGGGAGGGGGCCGCTGAGCTGGAGGGACAAATGGTGGGGTTAGACCGCCAGCCCACCCCTACCTGATCCCAGGAATCCCTGCGGGGAGGTGAGTAGGGCCGAAAACTGGGCACAGACTGTCAGAGTTGGAAGCAACCTTGTAGGCCTCTGAACCAGGGATTTTTTTTTTTTAAAGATTTTATTTATTTATTTGAGAGAGAATGAGATAGAGAGAGAGCATGAGAGGGGGGAGGGTCAGAGGGAGAAGCAGACTCCCTGCCGAGCAAGGAGCCCGATGCGGGACTCGATCCTGGGACTCCAGGATCATGACCTGAGCCGAAGGCAGTCGCTTAACCAACTGAGCCACCCAGGCGCCCCTGAACCAGGGATTTTAATCTGAAACCTGTAGGACCCCCTCCCACCCAATTATGGGCAAAATATTGTGTCTATATTTGAATATGAACTTTTCTAGGGAGGGCGAGGTCTGTGGAGTTCATTAGATTCCCAAAGGAGTCCAAGGCGGAATCGAGATTAAAAACCAATATCCTTGTAGTATAGACTGGTAGGCTAAGGCTCAGAAGAATCGAGTGATTTATCCCAGGTCACTCAGCTTGTAATTGGCAAGCCAAGGTGCTTCTACAGTACATCCTGATAAGGGCATCTCACTGGATCCCATGGCTGTCAACCTATGTCAGGGTCCCGGAGCTGCCCAAGACTGAGAGGTAGGGGGTATCTGAAAACAGAGGCCTAAGGCCAAGATTCTGACTGAGGCTGGGGCTATCCCACACAGCAGCTGGCAAGGAGAAGGGGCACCAGCTTTCATCTTTTGGAGTTTGAGGGGCTGAGCCAAGCACATGAGGGAGGGGTGGGTGGCAGGGTGACAATAGAGAGAGAGAGAGAGGAGGTTTCAGGGAGAAAGGATGTGAGTGGGGTTGGGAGTGCGGAAGGGGCTTCTGGCCCTGAAGCATGACCTGAGGATACAGAATGGGGACCCAGGGCTATGGAAGGTCAGCTTGGGGCAGAGACCTTGGTGCCCGGGAGGTGTCAGGTGCCTTGGTTCAAGGGAGCCAAGAAAGACACCCAGCCCTTGCCTTGCGATCTCCCCAGTATATTCGCCATCCCCACGTGGTGCCATTACAGTCCTATTTTATGGATGAGAAAACTGAGTCCCAGAGATGTCAAGTCACTGGCCAAAGCCAAACAGGTAGATGGTGGCAGAGGCAAGACCAGATTTTAAGTCTAGGATTCTTCACTGGATGCTGGATGCCTCTTTAGTATCAGGTCTCCAAAGTGGGGGCCAGCAGAAGTGTGCCACGCGTGCCGAGGCCTTGGGTAAGCCTCTGAGATTCAGTGGTCCCTGGGTCTGGGGACAAGAGGTGATTGATCTGCAAGCATTGACTCAGTCTCCACTGGGACGAGGTGGGCATAGGAATGGCCAGAGCTGCCTTCTAGAACTTCGTTGTTCTGTCCTTCGCGAGGAGGTGTTCATGTTATGCTTCTACCTGCTGTTGCCCTTCAAAGCTGTCTTCCGGCTGGTCTCCACCTGCCCCTCCTGGATCCAGCAAATGTTCAGCTGAAGCCTCTCACCACACGGATGGTGATAAGGAGAGAGGTGTGTTTGTTCTGTCTTGTGAGCTGCACAAACAGCTTCCTCAGCGTTTTTATTAATAATTCAGCCCGTGGCGAGGGGGGCAAGGTAGGGGGGACAGGAGCTGTGGGGAGACAGCAGCATTGGAGACCATGCCAGGTAGAGGCTGAGGGGAACCCCGGAGCCCTGCCTCCAGCCGTGGCCTAGCAACAGAGCCCGGCAGCCTCAGGGGCCCTGTTTAGGAGAGTGCGGGCCTGGTCTCTGCTCCAGAGGGACAGAACGTCCGTCCCTCCCTGCTCTGTTCCTCCAGAAGCCAACCCAGGACACCTGGGCCCTGATGACCACACCAGATCGGAAATAGGCCTGAGGGGCCCACAGTATTCAGTGGGGTATTCCTTGGGGAGCCAGGTGCTACCAGCATTTCCTGCCACATCATGGAACCCAGGACAAAGAAGCCGGCCGCGTCACAGAATGAGAAGCTTTCTCTAGGCCCCCGTCTACGGGGTGGGGGGGGATGTTGGGGGGGGAGGATGGGAAGGGGAGGGGCAGAGCACCAAAGGCCCAGGCCCTCACCTTAGAGGACCACGACCTGCAGTCAGGACTAGGGTGATTCCCACCCTCTGATCTCTTTTCTCAGAGGACCTGCTCACTTCCCGCACACTTCATTTCCTGCCTGTGCCCAGTCCTCCGTGAGTGCCCAGAAGACAGGGCCTCACAGTGGCCTTGGCTCTTGTTGATGCTCCCCCAGGAGAGAGTAGCCTTCAAATGCAGCCGAATGGTTCGAGGTCAGACATCTAGGAGAACTTCCTTGAGAGGCAAAACATGGTAACGAGGAGTACGTTCGAGATCCATCAGGAATAAGTTCTGTGTTCCAAGTATCGTTTTAAGTGCCTTACTGGTATCATCTCGTTCACTCTTTATAATAGTCAAACAGGTGGTATTTTTATCTCCATGGTATGGATGAGGACTGAGGCCCAGGGGTGTCAAGTTATCTGCCTCGGGTCACACAGCTATGAATGACAGGGCCACGTAAATCTGTATTCTTCTCTCTTCCCAGTGATTCTGCATCCCCTAGACAAAGTGAATGAGACCCAGAGAAAGGGTGTCTTCAAAGCTTTTCCTGTGTCAGTGATGCAGGCAGGAAGTAAAACCCACTGAGGTTACCAATGCCCCAGAGCCTTGGTCTCCACAGCAACATCTCATGGGATTTATCTAGTATGTCTGACGGACTGTCCATCTCTGACGTTCTGGAACAATGACTGTCTACTGCCTCCTGGGAGTGAGTGAGTTTGGGATTTTTACGTTTGAAAGGGACAGGCTGTAAGCTCTCAGATGGGGGCGAGCACTGGGTCTGCTCATGAATCTCATAGTGGTTGGCAAAAGGCTGGAGCCAGGACCAAGGGTCTCCTCCCGATTCTCTTGCCAGCTCCCTGTGCTGCTAGCTCTGGGGCCCTGAGCTCCCTAGCCAGTTCTTTCCCCCTATAGAGGCCTTGTCTTCACCATCTGTCACCCCAGTGGTGGCCTCTCAGAGGTCCTCTCCCCACCAACTCTAAAAACTCCATGATTCTAAATGCTTATAAAGATCTGTTGAGTTGCCATGATGAATTCTGCTGTCCCAATCTGGACTCTCAGGTTGATAGATGGGGAGATTCCTGAGCAGGGAACCTTTCTGTGTGGAGCCCATTGATGACATGAGATAGGGGTGGGAAGGGGCGGACTATCTGGTCTTTACTAGCTAGGCACTGAGAGAGGGAGCTGAGGATGGGAGCAGGAAGAAGTCAAGATTGGAGACCCTGGAGTCCCAGCCTTTTGGCTTGGCTTCCTGGGGTTTGCCAAAAAGCGTTATATGTATATATCCTAGATTCTTGGCTGCATATGGGTGGGGATGGCTGCAGGGTATACAAAACATAATGGCCCTTGACCAAGGGATGAGGGCTGAGATTTCTGGCCAGGGACTAATTATGGGCTGAAATCTATGACTGCCTTTTTTTTTTTCTTTTCTTCCTTCCATTTTTAATTAGAACGTTCAATCCAAGGAAATCTGTTCTCCACCAGAACGCTCTTTAAGGAGGTTTGCTTGGGGGAATTTCCTTATCTGTTTCTCAACCGAAAAGCTGTGGGTGGAGGTGTGTGCCTGCGCACGAGCGTGTGTGTGCGCGCGCGCGCGTGTAATAAGCTCCATGCAAGTTCAAGAGTATGGGGGGGGTGTGTGTGAGTACTGGGGGAGACTTGAGACAGGCTGTGCGTGCTGGCTGCCTCCCGTGTTGGGGGAAGATGGAGGTGTGGTTGGGTGTGAGCTGTGCAGTATAGTCAGTTAAGTGGATTTCTCCGGGTGGGATTAGGAATCCTTGATTTTACAAAGCCTGGCTCACCTTCCAACTTCATTCTCAGTGGAGGGGAGGGCAGGATGCTGCACTGGGGCTAGGGGTTTTGCCCTCCTGCCTACCCCTCTCAGTTTAGGGTGGGGGCAGGCCCCTTGCGGAGCAGGAGTACTGCTGCAGTGTGCGTATCTCTTGTGTTTGTGTGCCGGTGTAAGTGTGTGTAGAGGGAGGTGGTGGTGTAGTGGATTAGGTATGTAGGTGTGTGCTGGGAGGTCTCGGTACCTGAAACCACCAAGAGTTCATTCAGTTTCAGGCTTTGAAAATTTGGGGGAGAATTTCTCCTCCCTGCCCCAGAATCAAACACTTCCCATTCTAGGGTTCACCTGATTTGGGCTGTGCGGACCTGACAGAGGGGCTGAGAGAGCCAAGAGAGCCCCAGGGTTGGAAGAAGGAGGGATTTCTTTCTTCCCCACTGAAATGCCAGGGTCAAGGAAAGGAAAGGGGGGTGAAGTGGAGGAGCGATGCAGAAGAGGGATGAACAGAGGCCGAAAGGTCTGCGGCTGGGTTAAGTGGAGAGGGTCGCTAGGCCTCGTCCCCCACTGAGGGTGGCGATCCTGGTCCTTTCTGCTGCAGCTGTGTTCAAATTCGAGGAGACGGCCACAGTGACGGACCCAGGCTCAGCGCTGGCAAAAAATCCACTCCTGGTTTTTGCACACACCAGCCCGACTTCCCGGGACCGCCGCGGTGTCGAGTCCCGAGCTGACGCCCTCGAGCCGCCGCCAAGCGGAAAACCCGGAGTGGCTTTCCACGCCTCTTGGAACGGAGTCAAAGGGCACCTCGGAGGAGGAGGCCAGCCACCCCTCCCCGCCCGGTTCGAAGCCGCTGCCATCAGGGGCGCCCCGGCCGGGCTGGTCGCGCCGTGCGGCGGGACCCGCAAGCTCGCAGGGCCCACCCGAGGGCTCCGTGCCCTCCCCGCGGGGGCTGCGGGCGGGGCGCGCCGGGCGGTGTTGGTGCCCTCGGGGCGGCTCCGGGCGGCGGCGGGCGCAGGGCTGCAGTGCGGCGCGCGGCCGGCAGCGGGCAGCAGCGGGCGCAGGCGGCCGCGGTGGCGGTGGCAGCGGGCGGGCGGCGCCGGCGGTGCCCCGGGCGCGCTCACACACGCGCTCACACACGCACACATACACACGGCCTCGTACACACTCACACACGCTCCGGCGCGCACTCGCGGCGCGCAGGCCGGAGGGAGGAGGCTCGGCGCGGCTCGGCGGCGGCGGCAGCGTGCTCGGCGGGCGGGCGGGAGGGCTGGCGGGCGGCCCCCGCTCCCCGGCTCCGCGGCTCGGTGCAGCCCGCGCGGCCCCCGCCCTCGGACCCGCCCCCGGGGGTCGCCCGGCCCCATGCCCTGCAGCGGCGGCGGAGCAGCGCGCGGCCGCGGGCGGCTCTGAGGAGCCAGGAGGGAGCCGGCGACGAGGGGACCATGTACCGGGACCCGGAGGCGGCCAGCCCAGGTAAGCGCGGCCCCGCGCGGGCTGGGGCGCCCCGCACCGGCAGGCAGGACGGCGGCAGCGCCAGGCGCCGTCTCGGAGCCCCAGCCCGGGGCTGCCGTCCGCCGGAGCCGCACGGACTCCCCCCCCCCGCCCCCGCCCCCGCCCCGGGGTCACCCCAGCCCCGGGGGCGCGGGCTTGAGCGTCAGCGGCTCGGACCCCGGCCCCCGCAGTCCGGGCGCTGCCAGGCTTGATGCCCGGCGCCGGCTTCGCAGTGTCCCCACAAGGACCTCCCCCCCGCACCCCCAGCAGCCCAAGGACAACGTGTGTGGCGGAGCGAGGAGCCACTGTCCCCGCGGGAACCGGGCAGTGCCCTCAGAGGCACCCCCGGGTCCCCAGCACCGGTGCCCACGGGTGCCAGCGCTGGGGGACCCCAGGGCAAGGATCCCAGGCAGCTTTGGGCCAAGGTTGTGGGCACTGGGGAGCAGAGTGACATCGGCGGTGCCAACTGTGAATTGAGAGGGTGCCAAGGGGCAAGTGGGAATCGGGTGCAGCAGCAGGGGAGGGGGCCTTCGGAGAGGGAGGGTGGGGAACAGCAGGAGTGTTGTCGGGGGGTGGGGGAGACAGGAGTACCTGAAGGGAAAGAGAGCAGAGATTGGTGAGAAGGGGGGTGCCAGGGGAATGTGCTCCCGGGTTTGGGGAGGGGGAAAGCAAAGATCCCCAAACTCACTCCAGTCCTGTCGGGGGAGGGAGGGGGAGGGGCCGGCTCCTTTGCATCTCTCCGGAGGGAGCTGGGGAGTGGCCCGGGAGCCCACGTCTGCTTGCTATCCTCCAAGCCCTGGCTAGGAATCTTTCCTCCATCCTCTGGAAATTGCTCTGCCATTTCCTCCTTGGCTCCTGACGCCTCCTCACACAGTGCCCACCTGTAGGCAGGTCCCCTGCAGCTCCTGCCCAGGCCGTCTCAGCTCCCACCTGCGGTGCCCCACCCCAGACCCAGCACCCCCCAGTCTGCCAGCTCTGGCAGCAGGGTCTCTGCTTCTGGCTTTCTCTGTGATGCTAAAAGCAAGGTACCCCAGCCTGAGAACTTGCTCCCAAATGAAGAGCCTCCAGGCTTACTGCTGCTGACCTCCCAGGGTTGGAGGTGCTCAGGGAAGGGACAGCTCTAAGGCCCTCTGCAGAAGGGACCTTGAGCCCCTGAGGATTTTGAGGGCAGTCCAGTGGACACCAGCTTTGTCCACTCTTGTCCCAGCCCCACATTTGTTCTCCCTCTAGGGGCAGCCTCAGCCTGTCCCTGCCTCCTGAGGAGTCGGACCCTCACCCCCATCAAATCGTCACAGCCTTCTGAGTCCACTGAGGAGGACCTACTGAGTGCCCAGCCACTGCGCTGGGGATAAGGGTGAGAGAGACTCGGTCTCCCTCTCCGGAACCTCTTGCCCATCCATGAATGTCCTCTAGGTGATGGCTGAAGGGACATTGCTTTTGGAGACCCCTCCCTTCCTCTGTCTGAACCCAGGTCGCCAACCCTGGCACCTTCCCCCACGAGGCTGCCAGCTTCCAGCACTCGGACCCAGGGCAGAGGCAGTCTCTGGCCGGGATCACCGTCTCAGAAACCAAGCGCTTAGTTCAGAGGCCAGCTCTCCGGTATGAGGTTGGAAGGGGAGATGCAGTGAGGACACTCACTTTCCCCCTGCCCTGCCAGGCTGGCAGCCTCCCCTTTCCTGTTAGCCCAGTGGCCTGGGTCCGTGTCCTCATCCCCTCTCCCTCCCTCCTCTTTCCTCCCACGCCTGGGCACCATGACATCACTGCTCCTCGGAGCACCTCTGCCCTCTCCATGGAGGCCAACTTGACACGCTGGGCATCTTCTGGGCAAAGGGCCTGCAACCCAGTGCTGCCCCTGGCATCCTGGCAGCCCCCGGGGCATCTCCCTCTTCCACCCTCCGCCCGCCTCCCCCAACAGGCCTCCCTCTGGGGTGGAAACCTGTCTTGCCCAGTTGCGGTTGCAGGGCCCACCAGTGCCAGGGGCAGGGGCAGGGCAGCATTGACCAACCCAACCCAGAACAGACTGGGCCTGGGGTTCATTTCCCTCTGGTGTGGCCACTGGACTGGATGGGGTCAGAAATAGGCTGGAGAGGGCAGAGTCTGCTTTTGATCCTGGGTCTCCCGGGGCTCTCTGAGGGGCCAGAATCATCAATCTGGCCTCTGTACCCCAGCCCCCCTGCATCCCCACCCACCTCCTAGAATCCCTACAGCTCCAGGCCAGACTAGGCATTCCTTCCAACCCCAGCTCCTCTCAGGCTCCCTAGACTCTGCTCCCCCAGGCAGGGCTATGTGCCCCCCATTTCTGTCCCCCACCTCCCGTTTGGCTGGCACCTGGTAGGAGTGAGATATGCAAATTAATGCCTGTGTGATTCAGGCCCCCCCTTCTGGTCCCCCAGGGGCCAGTACCTTGTCTGTCCTGATCCCCTTATCCCACTCCCAGGAACACCTGTGGCCCAATCGTTTTTTACAGTTTTCCCTCTCCTGTGTTCTCCTGCTCTGCCATGTTCCAGGCTGGTTCCAGAGTGTCCCTGACGTACTCCTTCCCTCAGCCCACTCACCCTGGTCTCCACAGGGTTCAGCCTGCTGGCTGAGACCCTGTCCACAGTTCCCTACCCACTCGGGCCCACAGCCCCTTCTGGGATCTAGCTCAGCTTAAGCAAGGGACTGTGGGAAAAAGCCAGAGCCCAGTGAAGAACGAAGACCAGCCCCCCTCCCGTACACCCCCATTGGCTTCTACTCCAAACTCTGTCCGGAGTCCCCCAAGCCGCCATGCCTGCAACTTCCTCTCTGTCTCCTCCCTGAGGCAGGCGGCCCTCTCCCTGCCCTCAACCCTCCTCCTGTGTTCATCCTGAAGGTGGCCTGGCCAGGCCTCCCTGTGTCCCTTCGACCCAGGCCCCAGGCCGGGCAGGGCCTCAGCAGGCCTGCAGGGGTCAGCGTTGCAGTGGGCAGGCAAGACAGTTTCAGGGAGGGAGGAAGGGAAGGAGAGGTGACCTTGCAGTGAGTGAGCGAAGAAGGCCAGAGAGGGAAAGTCTGGGCCAGTGCAGCAGAGCTGGGAGAGAGGTCAGGTCCTGAGGCTGCCTGCCTTGCCCCCAGCCCTCTGCGAGCTTGTCCCTGGGGGTAGCAGTGCCTGAAGTCTTGTCTGTTCCACCTGTTAGTGGGCTCTGCCCTCTACAGCAACTCTTCCAGAAAGGTCAATCTCAGGAGCACAGGGGACACACTGCATGGGGCAGGGGGCCTTGGCACAGTGGATCTCCTCTCTCAAGGCAGAGGGATCCATGAGATTGTCCAGGCCAACCCTCTACCTGGTGGGCACAAGTTAAGAAAAGAGGCCATTGGGTGGTGTGTAGGGCAGGAGTTAAGGGGTATGGCTGAAAGGGCCACCAGGATTAGAGACATGGGCTGGGGTGTGGGAAGGTCCAATGAGGCCTGACTTTGTCTGACCAGTTGGTTCACTATCAAACTCCGCCCCCCCATCTATGCCCCAATCCCCCAACCCCCACCTGCACAGGCCCAGACCTCCCTTGCATCTCGGGCTCGGGCTCGGATCCAGGTCTAGGGCTGAAGAGCCAACGATCTCTCAACAGGCCATGGCCAAGAGGGGTGGGGGCTGGGGCTGGGCAGGTCTGAAACCCTGGGTGAGAGGGATGGCTTCTGTGGGCTTGGGTCAGGGTAGCCAGTGCCCCCAAGCTGCATGTGACTGTGGAGACACGACCCTCCTAGGCCTTTGGTCATGCATGCTCTGTGGTGGCTTTGTGGGAACAGCCTGACCAGTGGGCTGGGTACTTGAGAACTGGGGGCCGGTGGGGAGGGCGATAGCCTCGAAGCCCCTCCTGGTGGGGGAAGAGAGGCTAGAGCGAGCCGGATTGGGGTGGGAACAGGCCAGCCAGCAGGTGACAGGTGAGGGACAGCTGGAAGGTGGGGGAATAGGTGGGTGTCAGGCCCTGGGCAGCTGGGCCCTGCCCCTGGCTGACCCCAAGCTCAAGCCCAAGGGGCCCTAGCAGCGAAGGGCTTCCCCCTCTCACCACCCCACCCCCCGCCAGCCCAGCTGTTGCAGGAGGCCTTGAGGGAAAGGCAGGGGAGGAGTGGGTGGCTCCTTCCCTCTGGCACCCCTCCTTTCCTCCCACCCCTCACTCCCCGCCCACCCTCTATTCTCTGAGGGACTTTGAATCCTTATTGAATCTGATGGACCGTTTTCAATAACTGCTTCCCCCAGGGGAGCCAGGCTGTGAACCGCAGGGAGAGGAGTAGTGAGGGGGGGGCCTCTTGGGGGGGGTAGTGGGAGGCCGAGTCCTGAGCCAGGGACGCTTGGCTGGAAGGGGCATCGCTAGGACAGTCCCCTCAGAGGCCCCATTGCTCCCAGGGCCGGCATGGGCAGCTCTGCGTGGATCTGGCTCCCTGCTCCGTGGGCAGCAGGGGGCACGTGAGGCTGGTGAGGTCGGCTCCCTCTGTTGTGGCAGTCACTGGTCTGGCCAGTTGCCGGAGCCAGCCGGTGCCAGGCCCAGCCCGGGTGCCCGCCTGCCTTGCAAAGGGAACCCCAGCCGGTGGTGCCAGGAGGGTTGTGCCAGTTCCGTGGACATGGAAGTGCCTGACCTTCCAGGCAGTAGGGGCGGCCTGGCTGGGCCCTGTCCAACTTGCGTCTGGAGGGCAGGGCTCTGGTCTCACCCAGCAGCGTTCCCCAAGGTCTGGAACGGAGTTGGCAGAAGACAGTCTGGGACCTGTGGAAGGGGCTGGACGGGGCCCAGAGCCTGCGCCTGGAATTCCGGACCCAGTTGGTTTGGGAGGTGGGCCGGCACGTCGGGCCTGCTCTGGGGGGCTCTGTAGCTTCCACCTGGAGGGCCCGTTGGAAGAGGTGTGTCTCCTGTGGGCAGGGGGCTGGGCCGGGAGCTGACTTGTATCAGGAGCCAGAGTGTTTGGGGAACGGATGTCTTCTTGTCATTGAACGTTCGGGGCCATGGGCCCCAGGGCAGAGGGAGGGCAGGGCCCGAGGGGGAAAGCTCGCGAGCGAGTTCGAGTTCGGGTGCCGGCTGGACTCGGTCATAGCCGTGCCCGCTCGCTCGCTCGCTCATCCGAGTGCTGGCCGTAAACAGCAGCTAATGAGTGTATTTGCAGTTAGGTGCGGAAGGTGCGCGGGGAGCTGTGACAGGAAGCAGCGGGGAGGCCGCCTCCCCTGGCTTGATCCCCAGCCCTCCGGCCGATGCCCCCCCCAGGGGCCCTGCCTGCCCCCTGCCACACCCTCCCACCTGCCGGCCCGCTGCCTCTGAGGCTTCCATCTGCCCGGAGCAGGGAGGGCCTCACCTGGCTGTGTGGGCGGCAGGTGTGGACGGGAGGCTGTGGGAGCTTTGGTGTGTACAGATCCGGGCATTTCCAAGACAGCATGTGGGTCTGTCAGCGCGCGTGTGTGTTTGTGTGTGCGTACTATGTCTGATTCTGTGCGTGTGCACGCAGCCCTCCCCCAGAGCCCCGACAGGAGGGCCGCCCATCCCCATCTTGGTAGTGGCCCTGCTCCTTTGATGCCCTTCTCAGAGTGCAGGAAGCTGGGGGCTCTCGGCAGGGCAGGCTGGGTCGGGGAAGGGGGAGACCCGTTGTGCCCATCGGAGGAGACAGGAGGCAGAGGTCTGAGCCCCAGCCCCAGGGGGCGCCTGCAGTTGCTACTAGCATCCAAGAAAGGGGAGAACTTGGCTCCTGCAGAGCCCAGCCATCTCTCTGGTTCTAGAGCCCTCAGGAGCCCCTGAAATGAGAGAGCAGGGCTGCCAGGCCCGGGGCGGTGGCGGGGGTGGGGGTGCGGGTCAGCCCTAGTAGGTGGGGGTCCCACGGTGCTGGTTAGTGAAGGGTGTACCCTGCCCCCAGCCAGGCTGGGGCGGTGTGGGGTGTGGGCAGCCACCAGGGGTGCCCGCGTGAGGCCCTGCATGAGGGGAGCAGAGAGGAGAACTCTGTGGCTAATGTGTCCAATTAAATTACTTTCAACCCTGCGGTGGCAGCTGCTCCCGGTGGGGCCCTGGGTACAAATTGGATCCGTCTCATTACCACGGGTGGTGTCAGCGGGGCCGGAGAGCGGTCGGTGGCCAGCTCAGCCAGCACGCGGCAGGCCTTCTCCCCCTTGCTCAGCCTGGGCCTGCTCCAGCCCCCTGGCACATTTGCTCACTCCAGTACCCCTCAGGTTTGCCAGGCCCTGCGTGCCTCCTGACCGTGCTGCCCCTGGCAGCCTGAGGGCCCCTCCCAGCCCTCACTCCCTTTCTCCAGGAATGGGGGTTTCACGCTCTGTAGGGGGTCCAGCCTCAGGAGGCCCTTCTCAGGTCACCCGCTCCACCCTTTTCCCTCCCTTGATAACAGGAGCACCATAATAATAGCAGGTTCTTGCTTGGGGAGCACTCGGGATGTGCTAAGCACGTCATGTATGTGCCGCAGGGGGTGGCTTGCTTTTTAGCTAGGTCTCTGGGGTCCAACAGCTAGCCATCTGTTTGAACCTTGGCAGAGATACTTGCTGCCCTGTGTCTGGAGCAAGTGACTCCTCTCTTCTGGCTTTGGTTTCTTTCTCTGTTAAATGGGTCTGATGATGGTTCTTATTTCACAGGGTTGGAGGATGAGGCGAGGTGAGGCGGGAAATATCTTTAGCAGAGAGCCCAGCACATAGTAAACAGTCAGCCAATGACGGCTGTCATCAACATTATCCTGCACCAAGTGATTGATGTCTGGCATGAGGGTTCCGGAAGCTCCAAGAAGGACATGCCTGCTTCAGCCGTGGTGGAGGAGGAGTCAGGGAGGGCTTCCCTGAGGCGGTGTCAGTCGGTTACCTTCGGAACAGCAAATACGTGTTGAATGATCCCTACATGCCAGGTGCTGTTCTAAGCATATGACATACGTTAGCTCTTCCATCCTCCGACCAACCTGGGAAACTGCAAATCGGAACTTGCAGTTAGAAGTCAGCTGGGGCTTCCAGCAAACACCAGCAGACCCAAGAACATGAGCTTGGAGTCCAGGGCCTTGGGGTTTTGAAGGAAGAATAAGAGCTTGTCACATGACCAGCAGGGGTGAGGCATTCGGTGCCGTGGGGACAGCATGTGCTGTGGCCCAGAAGCAGGGTCTTGTTCCGTGGGGGCTTGAATGGGGCTAGAAGAGAGGCCTTTGGGGGGCAGTAGCAGGAGATGAGGCTTGGGAAAGGTGGGCTGGGCCTGATTATGAAGGTCTTGGCATTCAGAAACAGGAAAACTGGATTTTTTCTTTCTTTCTTTCTTTCTTTTTTTTTTTTAACGAGGACCATGGAGAGCCATGGATGACTTTCAAGCACATCTCTATACTATAAAGAACTTGAACTCTGCAGCAGTGTGGAGGGTAGGAAGCCTGGAGGCAGGCAGGTACATGGAGCTGGAGTCCCAGGTTAATGCATCTGTCCCCACCTTTGCCCAGCCCCTCCTGGGTCTCTCCCCTGCACAGGGCTGAGTCCAGGACACCACACCAGGACATCTGCAGCTTTCAGCTGGACGGGGGCCCTGCCCTTGGAAAGCTTGTGGCAGGTAATGGGCTGTCGGGGGGCACCAGGTGAAGATAGGTATGCATGGGCACACCCCGGGGGCTTACCTAGGGACATGGGGTATCAGAGACAGCCTTCCAGAGAAGGATACAGCGCCCAGGTGGGCAGGTCTAGGACCCAGTGGACACAAATCCGTGCCCCTGGGGATCGGATCTGCACCCCACCCCACACCATGGGTATCAGGGCCAGGCCCCGGGGGAGCCACACATTCATGCTCCAGCTGCCAGCCGGGAGCTCCAGAGCCCCACCAGAGCCAACCTGTCTCCACGGCAACTGGGCAGGCCCCTCCCTCTCCATGCCCACGGCCCCTGGCACAGGGGCCCATTCCCAGCAGGGCTTGGGTACATCTTCCCACTTCCCTGGGGGCTCGTCCCAGGGCAAACGCCCTCACCCCCAGGCGCCGGCAGCACACAGACATGTTGGTATTTGGGTCCATGTGCACATGTGATGTGGATGTGCGCAGGAAGCAGGGAGCCTGGGACGGTCTACCTTGCCCGCCCACCTGAACTGGGGATTCGTTCCCCTTGGGATTTGGGTCAGATGGGCACTGAAGAGCATAATTCCAGGCTGAACCGTCAGCCCCAGCCTCAGGGATCAGGGTGAGGAAGGCAGCCCAGAGAAGGAGCAGTAAGGAGGGAACGGGCAGGTCAGGGAAGGTGGCAGGGGATAATCTCCTAGCAGGGACTGGCAAGTCCACAGATCACCTTGTCCTTCACATTCGGCATTTCTTCTCATCTTCACGGCAGCCCTACGAGGGAGAGATCGCCCCCACTGTTGTACAGGTGAGGAGCCCGACCGAGGCCCAGAGAGGTGGAGTCTCTCACCAGGTCACTCCTCAGAGCAGGGTCATGAGATTGCAAGGCAGCCTGACTCCAAAGCCTGGGTCTTAACCACCAGGCTCTCCTGCTCGGTGCCTCCCTAATCCCACTGGGATCCGAGCCAGCATGTCTCTCGGCCCATCACTTGGAAGTGAATGCTGAGAATTGGTATTGGCTGCAGAGCTGGACTCAGAGGGTGTCCCCAGTGCCTCCTTTAGTGCTTGAGGCATCCCCTAAAGCCTTTGTTCTCAGGTCCCTGGAGTGGGGTGGAGCTTCCTTCCCACCCTAACTCCTCTCCCTCTCTGCAGGCTCAGTGGAAGGTTCCTCTCAGTCAAGGGGAGGCTCTGAAGAGAAAGGGAGGAACCCCTCACTCCCTGCTTGGCACCTGCCAGCCCTGGAGGAGCCTGATGAATCGGCTGTGTGTGGCCCCCCCAGCCCCGTTCCTCCCTCTCCAGCCCCCGCCTGGTTGGGGAGGTGCGAAGGAAGCGATTTCACAGCCTGTCAGCTGAGGCCTAAAAATACCCAGAACTCTGAGATGCTTGGGCAGGGGGAGGAGAGAGCAGGGACCAGGATGGGGTGCTGGGGGGGTGCAATGCTAACTTGGCCAGAGAAACCCTCACGGCCCCACGGTCCTACTCAGATGTGATGGGCAGCGATCCCCATCTGACCCCACTTCTGGGTCTTGAGAGTTCGGGCCCTCAGACCCAAGGGAGGGCTTAGTGTCAGACAGGAACCGTGGAACCCAGGCCCTTCAGAGCCTCCGGCCGAGGGCTCTTTCTCCCTCCCCACCCCTGAGTTGGCTGGCATCTTCAGGCCGTGGGAGCCAGGCTGGGCGTGTGCCTGCTTCCTTCCCGGAGAAGGTGCTCGCTTCTGTGAGGGGAGAGGCGTGAGGAAGGCAACGTGGAGGGGGGTGCTGACAGGTGTGCGGTGTGATGTGTGAGCCACCCAGGCACTGGGGGTGGGGGCAGAGGAGAAGGGGTGTGGTGGCCCACGTCACTGCCACGTGGCTGTATGCTAACGCTTGGCACAGGGCCCCCCACGAGTCTGCCAGCGCCCAGAAAAGGGGACCTGCATGTGCGTGCATGTGGACCTGCTGGAGTTGACCTGCTCTGGGTGCCAGAAAGCCTGCGGAGATGTAGCACCCAGTGAGGGTAGCTATTCCAGATAGAAACTGGGTGAAGGCTCAGGAGCAGGTGTATCACGCAGACCCATGCTGGTCATGTGTGCTTCCCGTGTGGAAACGTGATGGCATGTGTGACTGTGCAGAAGGGCAGGGGAAGACTGCACCTAAGAGACTCATTAGGGAAATAATGCAGAACGGCAGCCAGAGCATGGGCTCCAGATGAAAAGTAATGGGGTTCCTGGGGTGCCTGGTGGGCTCAGTCAGTGGAGCATGCAGCTCTTGAGCTCGGGGTCATGAGTTCAAGCCCCATGTTGGGTGTAGAGGTGATTTAAAATAAGTAAATAAAAATTAAAAAAAAATTTTTTGGGGGGGGGCGCCTGGGTGGCTCAGTTGGTTGAGCGATTGCCTTCGGCTCAGGTCATGATCCCGGAGTCCCGGGATCGAGTCCCGCGTCAGGTTCCCTGCTCGGCGGGGAGCCTGCTTCTCCCTCTGACCCTCCCCCACTCATGTACTCTCTCTCTCTCTCATTCTCGCTCTCTCAAAATAAATAAATAAATCTTTAAAAAAAAATTTTTTTTAAGTAATGGGGTTCAAATCCCGGTTCTGCCATGTATCAAGTAGCTGTGTGACCTTGGGCAAGTTGAACTTTCATTGCTTCATTTCCCCATCCGTAAAGGGGAGGTGATGATAGCACCCACTTCAGGGTGCTGTTGGGAGGACTTGAGGATTTGCTGTATATGAACTGGCTGGAACCGTGCCTGTTGCCACGTTGGCAGCATGGGTATGCTAGCTCTTCCCATCTGGTTCGCCCCTTCAGTGACACAGGTGGGAGCACCAAGTCCAGAGAGGGCAAATGACCTGCCCAAAGTCACACAGTAAGTTAGTGGCAGAGCCAGGACTAGAAGCCAGACTCCCCTGCCTTAAGACGACGCTTGTTCAAATGTAGCACTTGATGATCCTGCCCCCACTTTGGACCACAAGAAGGCCCTGCAACACAGGACTGTAACCCCATTGGCATCTGGGGCCTAGATTCTGCCAGAGCTGGGCTGGGATCATGGGAACTTGAGGATCTGAGCATCTTCAGATAACGCCGGGTGGATGGGTCCTCGGGGTAGTGGTCGGTCGCCTGAATTAGAAACACGCCACCAATTAGCCTGTGGACTTGGTCAATGACTCGACTTTCCTGAGTCTCCGTTTCTTCCCTATAATGGAATTCCAGTAATACATACTTTATAGGGTTATCATGAGGACTAAATGAGATCATGCATGCAGTGTCTGAAGTGGCTGGAACACTGTGCCTAGTAAATGCTCAATTATGTTAGCTGCAGTTAGAGCTCGTGCAGAATCCTCCCACCCAGTGCTCCATAAACAGTCTCTTCCTTTGCTTCTCCTTCAGCCCCTGGCTGCCCTTACTCCCTTAGATTGATCAGGAACTGACTTGCTAGCAACCAAGACCTGTCTTTGTCTCCTGTTATTGGCTTTGCCCAGGAGGGAACAGGACCCACCAGTGGGACTTTGACCCTGAACCCTCTACATCTGGCCTCATCACCCACTCGGTATAGGAACTTGGACAAGCACCATTTCCTCTTGGGTCCTTGGTCCTCCCTCTGTCAAGTAGAGAGGCTGGACCCCATAGTCCCAGAGCCTCCTGGTCATGTTGCTGTGTGACCCCGGAGGGTCCCTGGCTCAGCCCACTGGAGGCGGGTGGCAGATTGACAGGAAGAGAGGTCAGCTGGCTGCCCTGGGTGAGTGGAGCATCTGGGCCCTGAGCCGACTGGTAGCCTGCCATCATGCTGGCCTGTACCTGTGGCTGCGTAGGAGGGCATGCAGGCCCGACTGGCTGGGCACTGACATTGGGGGAGGCTCAAGGACGATGACTAGAGAGAGCCCTTCTTGGGGCCCTGGGAGCTGCCACTCCAGCCGTCCTCCCCCGCTCTCCTCCCCTCCTCCCCGGGGCTTTCCTTCAGCAATGCCTCCTTCCTCCCTGTCCTTCCTCTCTCCTTCCCCTTCTGGGAGTCTCCCAGTATCTCCCTCTCTCTGCCTCTTCCACTTCAGTAATTTTGACCATTTTCCAGGGTGCCTTCTTCCTACCTCTCCCTCCACAGATGGGAGATCTCTTCATCTCTTCCCCCTCCTCTGTCTCTCTGCTTCCTGAGATTCCTTCTCTTTCCTTTCTACAACATGGAACAAATGTCCCTGTTTCTCTGGATCTTCCTGGCTCCCCCTGCTGCTCCTGAGCCTAGGTCTCTCTCTTACTCTGCATGGGCATGTCTAGGCTCCCTTGTTCCTTGTCCCCTGGCTCTCTCCCACTTCAGAGTCCCTCCCCACCCCAGTGTCCCCCCCTCCACCTCCATTCTTCCACTTCCTCTGCGCTCCTTACTCCTCCACCGGTTCCCCTGCCCTCAGAGTTTCCCTGCCTCCTTCAGATGATGGGGCTGATGGGGCCAAGCCAGGCAGTTTCTGTGGCTGGCACTGCTATTCAATACCTCAACAACCCCCCGCCTGTGTGAGTTGAGAAAGGGGGTCAGCCCAGGGCCCAGGGACTGGCAGCCTTGCCTCCTAATTAGTAGGAAGTAATTGCCTGGAAAAAATTTTCATTTAGAATGAGACTCTGAGACTCCAAGGTAGACCTGAGCCAACTGATGGCCCCTGGGGACCAGGAGGAGTGAAGCAGCCCAGGTCAGGGTCTTAGGAAGCCCCTGGACCCCCTCCCTGGCTTACCCCCAGGACCCCAACCTTATGGAAGTACGGAGAGAGCACTGGGCTGGGAGTACCACCGTCTTCATCTGAGTTTTGGTTCCACTACTCACTGTATGACTTGGGGCAAGCCACTTAATTTCTTTGTGCCTTAGGTTTCTCTCCTGTCAAATCGGAAGAATGCCTCAGTATCATGAGGGTTGATTCGGACAATGGCTATGAAATCACTTTGCAGGCTGGAAGTGTTGTGGGAGTATGAGGTGTTACTGTGTTCCTCCAATGTGCTCTCAGATGAGATGTGAAGATGTGGAGGGGTGGAGCAGTGAGGCTTCCAGAATGGGGAAGGATGGGGAGGTGGATCCTGCTGAGCTGCAAGATGAAGGGCAGACAGATGTGGTTTCCAGAGCCAGTTCCAACACACACCGGCTGCACCACCCTGAGTAGTCACCTCACCTCTCTGGACCCCCCTTTCCTCATCTGTAGAATGCTGACCATCATGCTTCCTCCCCCGGGGGGGAGGGGGTTGGGGTTGTAGTTTTCAATGAGAAAATGCAGAGCTCTTAGCAGTTCTTGGCCTAGAGTAAGTGCTCCATAAGTTATATTATTTGTATCTACTGTAAAGATTGTTATCTTTGCTCCCTACCTGGATCCAGAGAGGCAGTGATTGGGGCGTTGTCTTCAGGTGGTTTTATTTGCTTTGATGTTTGTTTTTGAAAAGAGGGAAATTTCTACACCCAGTGAGGCTAATATGAAGCAGTCCCTAGAAGCACTAAGCAGATCTGCTTTTCAAAGAACCCCCACCTGTGGAGTAGGGAACAGGAGTGGGCAGAAATTGGCTTTCTCCTCTGACTCCCATTTTTTCCTAGAGAGGGGCTGTGGGCAAGTTTCTTATCTGGGTGGATGTGAGGTAGGGAGCCTTTGCCCTCAGGAGGGCCTATTACAAGCCTTTGTGTTCATTTTGGTAGGGCTCACCCTACAGCGGGAGGAAACGTTGTGTTAGAGGGAGCAAGAAGTTTTTTCGCTTGGCCCGGGTTGACCACTGCGTTGAGTCTTCGCTGTGAAACAGGCAGCATGGTATTTCAAGGCGGCCACCGGGCGGTCGAACTGCTTGGAACGTGCAGGTTATTGGGCAGCGCTGCAAGCTCAGAGAGCCATATTTTCCCGGGATGGGTGAGGGGGCGGTGACGGCGGACCGTAGGCCACTCCTTCCCCACCCGCCCAGAGCCACCGCTCGGGACCTTCTGTGTTTCTGCTCTAAGCGCAGTACCCTCACCAGCCGCCAGGAGGCAGTTCGGCGGGCTCCACTTGAGGAAATGGGAGGCGGCATTTACATTAGCGGGGAGGCTTTTTTGGTTCTGAGTCGGAGTGCTGACTGGGTCCTCAGCATCTGAGGACCTCACTGGGGAAAAGGAGCTCTCGAAGTTGCCTCGTCGCCGCCCTGGCTTCAGCTCGTGGCTGATCAGGGAGGAATTGGTAGAGGAAAGTGGTCCTAAAAACAGTCCTAAAAACAGCTCCAGTCCTTGGGATCCTGCTCGTTAGGGGCAATGCAGAGCGGCCTGGAGGAGGGAGCAGTCCCGGGACTCAAACGATTTCAGCACCAAGGACAGGGGTACCGCGACCGTCACCTGTTTCAGAACCATGGACAGATCCCAGGGCGGCGCTCTCAGACGCTCCCTCCTAGTATTTGTGGTGCAAATGATACCTCAGAATATCTCAGTCCCATGTTCTAACGAGGACACTTAGGACCAGAGTTGAGTTAGTTGCCTCAGGCCACACACCCACAGCGACACAGTGGGTGGCAGACCTGGATTCAGATCCCCAGTGGTCTCCAACCATTTCTCCCCACCTGGATTTCCACTAGTTCTCTCCCTCCTTTCTAAACATCCCTGGGAGGAGCTTCACATTCTAGTCTATCCCTGAGAGCCCTTGAGCTGGCAAAGATTAAGTGTATCCTTTCCCCCGCCAAAACCCAGTCAAGAATCTGAATCTCAGGATGGAAGATTCCTAGCCCCTGAGGCTTTTTCATGGCTCCAAGCACCAGGTGGGAGGGTGTCGGGGCAGGACAGGTGCTGACTGGGTCCTGTAAGGAAACCTGTGACTTGGGGAGCTAGAGTTGAGTCATCAGCATGAGGAACTCTTAAGTGCTCTGAGATCCTCGAATAAAATAGAGCGCACCATTCCAACTTCAGCTTCTTTACAGCCATGTATTATTAATAACAATAAGATGCTGACTTAGGCCAAGGCACAACAATGCATTATTCATAGGAGTAACTAGTGGTCAAGGCCTGCACTTAATCATCACACATCCCTGATCCTGCCCCTGCTCCACACTCCTGGTGGAGAAGCCCTCCACCTGGGCTCCTCCTTTCCTGGGCACTTGCTGTTCTGATGGACATGATCATTTTCAGGGGTGCCCAGGTGGCTCATCGGCTTTGGGATCAGGGTGATTGGGGAGGGTGGCTGATTCCCAGCTAACTCAGAGCTGGCACCTGGTTCTGTTGTCTTGAATGGCTTTGACCCTCATGACTTCCAGACTTAGCAGCTCTCTGGAGTCTACAGATGGTCTCACCGCCCCCCCCCACCATCTTTTGAAGCTGAAGACTGAAGTCAGATGTGCCAGGCTTCCCTAAGCCAGGAATTGTGGGAAGTGGGGGTGGCTGTGGTGAGGGAGGGGTCACCAGGCCGAAGATAGCCCATCGCCATTAAATATGGCAAGAGATATGAAACCCTAGGTAAACTCTGGAGTACTTTGTAAACTCTTTGGCGCTGAACAAACGTGAGCCGTATTTACCAAGGCCATGCTCTCTGCTGGAAGAGAGAGCCAAGGTAGAGAAGGCAGAGAGAATGCGTGGATGAGGTCTTCGTAGCTCACCCGGGCCCTGCTCCCCCGATGAGGAGTCAAAGTGCTGGTGGATCCTGACATGTGCCCGTCCAATTTCTTGCTGGAACGGCTCCTGGCCCATCCGGACAATCCTTCATTCGCTGTTTACTCACTTGGCATCGCCTCTGAATTCTAAACCGTCTGCATCCAGCCAGCACTCTCTCCTTAGCTCACTCACACATTATCTGTTTTTATTACAGTCAAGGTTGAAGAGGCTTGCTTGGGCTAAGCCCCTATTTTCAGCTACTTGTAACTTTCCAAAACAATTCCCCTTGGGCCCCCTCTTTCACCAGCCTTGCGCCCACCCTGGCTGAAGCCTGAGGGGTTGTGGGTGTCTCCTTGGCTTTCTGAAGGACACTCAGGGAGACTGTCCAGGGGACACAGGGGTAGGGTAGAGGCCCAGCTTTCCTGGGAAATGAATGCCAGGCTCTCTTTCCCCTCCTTTTCCTCCTACCTGCCCATCTTATTTTCTTTTTCCCAAGGTGGGTAGATTGGAGGGGGAGTTTTAGAGTAGAGAGAGGGCAGAAAATTCAGCATGACAGGAGGCCCAGAGCTTTGCCTGGCTGTGTAGTGTTCGGAGTTTTGCTCATTGATTTTCTGTTGCTTTCTCCCCAGTTCGGCCTTTTTCTGGCTTTGTGTGTGTGTTGGGTCAGGAGGAGGAAGGAAGGTGGGATAGGTACCAAAAATGTCCCCCCTTCCCATGCTCAAATAGTCCTAGGACTGGTAGGCTCTGCATTTGTAAATGCCCTCCCACCTTCCCCCGTTTCCATCTGCTCAGCATGCACGTGGAGGAGGGGTGCTTCCTTTGGAAACCTGTGACTCTAGCTTTCACTGCTTTCCACCTTGAACGTCATCATGCAGCCACCAAAGGATAGCGGGGAGGTGCTGGGGCATGATGTGTCGTAAGTAGTACAGAATCAGGTGGGAGGAGGCAGGATTAGGATAGGAAGGCACTGGCAGACGTAGCCCCAACCACCCCCAACATCACTGTGCTTTATCTCCAGAATAGTTGTTGTGCCCTAGGTGGTATCAGAGACAGGGCCCTGGGCAAATCCTGGACTACCCTACCCGTCTCTGTTTCCTGCTCACCCTTGTCTAAGCCCAGGGGCCCAACCCCCCAGCCTGTTCGGGGACCTTTAGGTGGACTGAGCCTCTCTCTAATGAGGGTGCTTTACCAAGGCTGAGGGCTGGGCCAGTGGAAGGAGGAAGGATCCCTGGGAAGGGTGTGAGAGGAGTCTGCGGCTTTGGAGTAACAAGGGCATGGCTCTAGTTGGTGAAATTTGGGGGGAAATTCCTCTCCCTGACTGCCTTTTATTTTGTGTTCCCTCCGTTTCTTCTCTTGGCTGTCCTCAGAGTGACTTGGTTCAAGCTCCTCTTGGATAGAACAAGAGAGAGAGAACTGTAAGGTTTGAGGTTTACAGACTCCAGGTGCAATCCTGGCTTTACCTCTCTTCTACTCATGGGCAAGTATTTAACCCTTCTGAGCCTCAGTGTCTTTCTTTGTAAAATGAGCATGAGCGTATTTACCTCTAGAGGGGTGCTAAAGACTGTAAATATGATTCAGTGTTGAGCGTACCTTAGTTACTATGATGAGAGGTATTTGGTAAGGAGAGCAAGGGCCTGGGATCTGGGGATCCCGAAAGACAGAAGCAGTCTAGGTTGGGAGGGCATGGGGGTGATGGGACAACTTTGGAAGGCCTGGATATGGACAGTGTGCGTGTCACCAGCTGAGAGTGCAAGAGCAAGCAAAGTCTGGGGGAAAGAGTGTGTGTGCACAGATTTCCAGCATGTCCAGCAGCTTCTCTGTCTCGTATCCTGGGCTGTGGGTTGTGGGCTGTGGGAGAGCCCAAGCGACGGGAAGACATGATTGTACCCCATTGGCTCTGCTTGGGGGAAAGGCCTACCCCCAAGAAAAGGACGCTGGACAGAAGGTCAGTTAATTCAAGCTTGGAGAATGAAGAGACTGCTGTGAGCACTTGTCATCGGGAAGGGCTTCCTGGAAGAGGCAGGCTTGCCTGGGGGCCTTGAATAACTTCATGCATCTGTTTAGCACTTACTTATCCAGCTTCTCCTAGGTACCAGACCTGGCCTACAGAGATGAGTGGTCTGGGGTCTCGGCCCTCCAGGGGTTCCCAGTGGGGGAAAGATAGAAAGTGCTAATTATTAACCCACAATGATGAATTGCCATAGTTACGGGGGAAGCAGAAAGGAATGTGGGAGGGAATGAAGACCATCTCGTGTCTCGGGATAATAACAGTAGAAGATAGAAGGAAGGCATTCCAGGCAGAGGGAAGAGCTTGTGCCGAAATGAGGAAGAGGTTAGGCGTCTTGAAGGCGGGAGGAAAGTGAGGCGAGGCTGGGTCATGCAGTGGAGCCCAATGTGGAGCGCTGGTCCGTTCTTCAGCTCGGAGGGAGGCAGCTGGAGCTGCGGTAAAGGGTAGGCTCGCGTCCTTAACCTTCCATGCCTGTCTCTGCCTCTGTGAAATGGGGATGATCCTGGTACCTGGTTGTAGAGATCGCATATAAACTTCCTGGCACAGCGTCTGCCACAAAAGGGTAGTGCTCGGTTAATGGGAGCTATTATTTTATCTTGACAGAACCCCAGCAGGGGACGTTAGGGGCTGAGGTCACTGGCCAGGGGCAGAGATGTGACTGGTATCCAGGCCATCTGCCCCCAGGTCTAGTTCCTGTCCCACTGCTCTGCCTCAGAAGGACAGACAGAATTTGAGTAGAGGAGTAACGGGCCTGGGCAAGGATTCCAGGCCAGAAGATGTGCATGAACATCTAGACCTCGTGGATGGCGGAGTGGGCTGGGCGTCTACTCGTGGCCGTGGCCATGGGCGTGTGTGTACTTGTGTGTATGAGTGTGAGCACAGCGTCCGTGCACGGCATGAGTCTCCGTGGCTTGCGTGCGTGTGTGTATTTGTGTGTACATGGGTATCTGTGCATAGTGTGTTTATGCCTGTGTGTGAATGAGCGTGGGTGTCTGTGCAGGGGGTGGGTCTCTGGGGCTGTGTGTGTGTGTGTGTGAGCGTGCGCGTACCTGCATGCACATGCGTGCGGCGTGGGCCGCATGGTTGTCTGTGCCAAGAGTGAGCCTCTGTGGTGTGTGCACGTGTGTTGTACGAGCCATGGGTGTCCATGTCTGTGACCTGTGTGTGACCTCCTCCCCCTCTGGCTCCCCTGCTGTTCTCCCCCCTCCCCGCCCTCCCCGGGCAGCTGGTGAGCATGCCCTCAGAAGTCCATTCCCCCTCCAGCAGCTCCCCAGGGCATCCCAGCAGCCAGCCGTCCTGTTTGATTCTGTTCATCCATAAATTATGGCTTGCTGAGGAGATGAGAAGGAGTTGGGAGTGGGGGCAGAGCCTGGCAAGGGACGGGCTCAGGTCTGCGGTCCACACCTGAAGCCCAGCCTGGCGAAGCCAGGCCCCCCCACGCCTCCTTGCCCCAGCCCTCCCCACTCCTTGCCGCAGGCATTCACTGATGCTCTTGGTCTTGGTCAAGCCCCGGGGCAGGGATCCGGGTGCACAGAATTGGGTAAGACAGGACCCCTCGCCTCTGCTGTCTGGTGGGGAAGAACTAGATGTGTATCTGGTTCAGTATTTTATTCAACACTCATTGAGCGCCAGCTCCGTGCCCCAGATGTCTCTAATACTGGGCGGACGTGGTGATATTATGATAATAGCTGGCATTTACTGCCTTCTTGTTTTGTGTCAGGCACTGTGCTAAGTGCATTATATGTGCTAATTCCTTTAAACTTCACAGTTGTCCTATGAGACCTGTACTATTATTAGCCCCCATTTACAGATGGGGACACAAAGGCACGCAAAGCTTAGGTCACATGTGTTGGAAGAGTAAGACCCAGAATTTGAACCCAGAGAGTCCGGTTCCAGAGTCCTGGTACTTAATCACTGCAACCTAAAAGAAGGGTGCAGGCACAGTGTGATGGGAGCTCCGAGGCAGGAGAAATTCATTCCCACCGGGGGATCTTATGGAAGGCTTCCTGGAGGAGGTGCTTTTTATGGGGGTCTAGAAAAATCAGGAATTATCAGGCAAAGATGGCATGGGGGAAGATTGAAAGGGGTCCTGGGTGTGTGTGTGTGTGTGTGTGTGTGTGTGTGTATAAATAAAAGAGAGGCTCAAACTCTGTCCCTGCAGCCTCTCCCATCTCTTCCCTCCCATCATGTTGGGATGACAAGCGGGATAACATGCAAGCACTGAACATTTAACATGTACTGAGCACCTCCCATATGTCAGCCTGTCGCAGAATATCCAGAACGAGCAAAGCAGATACAGCCCTTGCCTTCATGGACCCTGGAGTCTGGTACACAGTAGGTGCTTAATAAATGGTAGCCTCTATTATTATCATTATTCTTAGAGGCCTGAGGTTCCTGCTCACTCATTCTTTCAGCAAGCTTTTGTCAAGCACCTGCTGTATGCCCCGCTCCCTCCTTGGTCCTGGGAAGACAGTGGTGAACAGAGAGCAAGTCCTGCCCTCACGGAGTGGACATTCTAGAGGGGAAGACGGCATGAGCTTGAGCATGTCGTCCACCCTCAGAGGTGGCTGCCTCCTCGAACACACAGGCTTTACCCCGAGAGCTGCTTGACTGGTGGCACGGTCAGGAGCACAGGACCCCCACCGGATCAGCGTTCATCTGGAGCTCGGGTCAGCCGAACTTCCCCACCACAGGCCTGGGCAGAGGGACAGCCACGTGCCCGAGCTTGTGCCTCACTCCTAGGACACCCCTGGATCGGACCCACGAGGCCTGGCTCTCCCCGCTCCTGCCTCCCCCTGCCACCCAGGGCCCCCGGTGTCATCTGTCTGCCCTTGTCTGTGTCTCACCCCGGGGACCCGGGATGTCTCCTCTGCCCAAGGATAGGTTGTGGAACCCGGCCCTGTCAAAGGCTGACGAGGGCTATGATATTTTCTTTCCCCCGATGTTAATATGCTGACGCTAAGAGGACTTGAAACCATGTATGTCATTGGAGGAAGGGTTAGAAGGGCCGGGGCGTCTATGCCTGGAGAAGACTAGAAGGGGACATGAGAGCTGTCGGCAAGGATTTAGAGGCCTGTCATGTGGCAGAGGAAGCCAACGTGTTCCCAGCAGCTCCGGAGGGCCAGCTTGGGAGCGAAGGGGGGACGGGGGTGGGGAGGAGTTCTAGGGAGACAGACTCCGCTCAGCACGGGGCACAGCAACCCTCCCTAACCATGCCTGTTGGTGCAGGGCCTGTCTCCTGCGACTTGTCACAGACAGGGCTGACCAGAGGGTTCGTGCATCGCTGGGGCCAGACTCCATGACGGCAGAGGTCCCTTCCAGCCCCAAACATAGTGATCCGTGCTCTGGGAATGGGGTCACTCTGGCTGGCAGGCAAGGACACACGCCTGCACCCCCTTGATGGCAACAGCCCTTGCCGGCTGAGGACACCGTGTCACTTTCGGTCACCACATCAATGCAATTTGCAGTGACAAGCCTTTGTTTTACCCCGGCTTCAGGGGCTGTGGGTGACAGCCGGGTCCTGGCGGGGAGGGGTTGGGCTCCATGCCTGTGAGCTGACAGCAGCAGATCCTGGGGGTCCCAATCTAGGGGGGCAACTTGCCTTAGCAACACAGCTCTTTCTTCAAATGGAACTTTCTACGAAAGCCCAAGATGTGAAAGAGGGAAATGCTCTTGCTTTTTGGAAGAGGGCTTGAGGGACCCCAGCCTCATCTACTCGGCATCCACCTCTGTGGCCCCTGAGAAATCCCTAGGATCCCTAACAGTTCCAGAGAGCACACAAAGCAAAGAGAGCTGACTTTGAGCCAGACTGCCTAGGTTAGAACCCTTTCTCCACTACCTACTACCAGAATGACCTTGGGCAAGGTTCTTGACCACCTTTGCATCTCCGTTTCCCCATCTGCAAAATGGGGACAATCATAATGCTTACTTCAGTTGCTGTTGTGAGGACTGAGTTGTTAGCTTGTGGGAAGCATCTGGAACACCTGGCTTATCATCAGAGGAAGGGTCAGCTCTTCCACAGATGAAGGCGCTGACATGCAAGAGGCTGAACGCCTTGCTCATGGCCACATAGCTGGTTAGTGGCCAGAACAGGGCCTCCACCAGTTTTCCTAGACTCCGAGCCCAGTGCTCATTCTGCCTGCCCTCAGCATGCTACTTGTTTCAAACGGGCATTCCCTGGATCTCTGGGGGCTCTTCTTAGCATGCCCACTGGCTTCTGGGATTGACAGGCTCTGTCCTCAGGGGCCCTCTACCTACAGCAGGGGTTGAGGAGCAGTTTTGAGAAGGACTTTTTTGGCAAAGAGAGGAGGTAGACCCCTTGGAGAATCGCCCCATGGCCAAGATGTGGAGGGGGAGGTGGGTGGAGAGGGTGTGGGGGGGGGGCAGAAGAACCCAGCTGGAGCATCGCCTCCTACCACAGCACCACATCTACCAGACCAAGAGCTTGCTAATGCCCCTTCTGGTCCTGCTCCTCCCCCACTCAAAAACCTTCCATGGCTCCCATGTCCTGCAGAACACAGCAGGCCCCTCAGCCTGATAGACAAGCCCCTTCCCCATCAGGCCCCACTCCATTCCCAGCCTGTCCCCTTCCACTTCACACCCACTAACCTAGACCAGCTCCTCAAACAACATGCCTGCCCCCCCCCACTTCTTGCCTTTGCTCTTGCTTTTCCCTGTGCCCTCACCTCATAGCCATCCCCAGACCACACCAAGTACCACCTCCTCAGGGAAGCCTTCCCAGATAGCCCTCTAGTCCAGCAGTCATTTCTTCATTTGTGCTCCCAGAGCCGTCTGTGTATGGTCGGGGGAAAACTAACACCACTAACACCACTAACTTTAATCATAATACGTAACTATTGAGTGCTAACAGTAACCCCATGGAGGGGGGTGCTACTCTTGTCTCCACTGGAAGACACTGAGTGGTTAAGACACTGTGAGTGGTCCAAGGCCACTCAGCTATGAAGAGGCAGAAACTGCACTCACACTTTGGTCTTCTCTCGGATATTTTGGAGTCTGGAGCCCCGGGCTGGGTGTTCTGCCACTCACTGGCTCTGGGGCACCTGACATGCTAAGAAATAATTCGCTGAAATCTTGCCTCTTGCCTGTCGCACGTGCCTCATGCTAGATTCTTAACAGATAGTGGTTGAAGAAAGCTCAGACCAAAAATGGAATTTATTTTATTTAAAAGTGAGTTCAACAGAGGAAAGTGTGAGGTCACCTGCTTTTCCAGCCCACATAGCACTCTTCCAGTGGGGCAGGGGCAGTTCCTGTGGAGACAGCTGGAAAAAGTGCAGGTCCCCTTCCTGGGAGGTACATTTGCCCCTCTCTTTGCCACAGGCTTGAGTCTTGGGGCGCTGGGGGCGTGACCTGTGGTGTTATGGCCTTCACTCTCCCCACTCGTCTTGCCCCCTTCCCTCAGAAGCCTGGAGGTTAAAGATGGAGGCCTCCCATTTGGCAGATGTGGCCTTTCCAGTCTTGCAGAGCTGTGTTCCTCCACCCCAGGAAGGGAAGGGCAGGACCAGGTCCTTGGTGCCTGCTAGTTGTCCAGGTCAGAGCTCCTGGGTGCAAGGCTGGGCGGGGGCAGGGGCAGGGGCAGGGGGAGGCTACAGACTCAGGACAGGAGGAAGCTTAGTTGGCCTGGCAGGTAGACTGGTGGGGACCAGGCGAAGGTGGCCTTTTCCCACAGCTGGGAGGCTCAGGAAGTTGGGAAGGGAGAGGTGGGGCCCAAGCAGGACTCTAGGGAGAGCAGGTGGTGAACCGGCTGCCCAGAACACTAGAATGGCGGTAGGAGGGAGCCCCAAGGGCCCCGAGAGTTGGGCTAACTGCTGGGCCCTTCTCCACGAGGCCCCACAACCAAACAAGAGATACTGGGAGCCCAGAAGCTAAAACCGCAGGAACCGGGACCAGACAGATATCGTCAACTCTTAATTACCACCCTCACTGGCACCGAAAAGCCCACGCAGTCTCCTCTGTAAATAAACAGCGTCTCCTTGCCTTTAGGACGCATCCTAGTGCATACATATTTACAGTGCACGTGTGATCTATGCTGCTCTCTTTCGACTCACTCCCCCACACGAGAATTTCTGGTGAAATTTTGCCTGCCTTGCATTTGGTTTGGGCTCATGTTTGCAACCACCTGTGAGAAGGCAGGGAGGAGGTTTAATCCGCATTTACAGGAGAAAACTGAGTGGTTCTGTGACTCGTCCAAAGCCACAGCAAGCAAGTGGTAGGATCTGCACAGAAACCTGGGGCTTTTGTCCCGGGGCAGGTTTGTCAACATTGCCACTCCTGAAGTATAAGACCCCTGAGCTCTTGGAATGGTAGCTGCTGGTGCCCCCTCTCGCCCGGGCTACAGCCGACGGGGCAAGCTCAGGAGGCTAAGGGTTGGGAGGGCAGGGTGTACAGAGGCCACTTGGGTGGGCTTCCAGCCCAAGGAAAGCTGAGCTGAAGGGGGTGAGGGCTGGTCAGAGGGTTACGGAAATTCCCTTTTGGATTACACATGTTGTCGCTGAGTTTGGGCCAGACACTTCTGAGGGTCTGTTAGAGCCCATGGGGCAAATGTCCTCAGACATGGTGCCCTTTGGGCAAATGGGGCTGGAGTTGTGGCTCAGAGTATTGGAGGAGATGGAAGGGTGCTGGGCAGGAAGGGTGTGCTGAGGAAGTGGCTTTTTTAGGGGAAGTAAAAGTGTCCACTGAGGCCTGGCTGGGCAGAGGGTACACTTGGCCTCTCCCTTTGAGGTGTCAAGTTTGGGCAATGGTGTGGATCCTCTGGGCTCACACAGAGCCCATGCAGGGAGGGTGTGGGAGGAACTTCAACCTGCACAGTGCCCCCATTTTACAGATGAGGAAACTGAGTCACAGAGAAAGGAAAGAACTTCCCAAGGTCAGCCAGCAAGCATAGCTGGGAGAGGAACTTGTGGCTCAGAACTCCCAGTGTGGGGGGCCAGGTGGTAGGGTAAGGTAACTGCTGGGGGGGGGTCTCTGGGCTGAGGGAGGGTGGCCGGCCCTGGCCAATGAGGGTCTGACCTGTGTGTGTCCTCCCCAGGGGCGCCCACCCGCGATGTCCTGCTGGTCTCTGCCATTATCACCGTCAGCCTTAGCATCACTCTCGTCCTCTGCGGCCTCTGCCACTGGTGTCAGCGCAAACTGGTGAGGCTCCTGAGGGCCCCGGGGGCGGGGCCTGGCCCTGCGCCCCGCCCCCCACAATTACTGGCTCCCGAACCCTCTCAAGGGCGCCCGCAGATGACCCACCTGCTCACGTAGTCAGGCCCATTTCCGTAGGAATTACACACGCACGCACGCACGCACGCACTGCGTTTGCCTGGGTGTTGGCCCCGTGTGTCGTGTGTACACCCAGAACCACACACCTAGGGACACATCTGAGGACAGACGTGAGCCTCACGGGCCTTCGCACGCTCGCAACTACACGCGCACACGCCCCACCTCCCGCAGGAAGAACCGCAAGCGCAGCCTGAGAATCGCCGCGGCCCCCTCCCACCCCGGTGCCTGGCGCCCCACCCCAACCCAGGGCTGGGCGTGGCCGAGCCGGGTCTCCTGGCCAATGAGGAGGCGCCGCCCGCCCCGCCCCGCCCCCCAGCGCCCGCACATCCATCCTGGTTCTTGGGGTTTGTACAAGCACAAACGGCTTCTTTTCATTTTTAACGAGGGCTGGGGAATTAACGAGCAGGATCAGGCCATCAATAAGTAACGAGACCATCAGGAGGGACATTCATCACCCGAAGGCCGGGAGGGGAAGCCGGGCTGAGGGGTCTACCCCGCCCGCAGCCCGCAGCTCCCCGAGAGGGGCTGAGGGGCCGGCTGCAAGGCTAGACCACCACCCCGTTTCTCCCCATCCCCCCACCCCCAGTCCTGCTGCCCCAGCCCAGCAGTGCAGTGGGGACTTTGGGGGCTGCAGTGGGGCACCCCCAGAGGTGGACCCAGAGGTGTCCCAGATGTTGGGCCTTTCCTGGGATCAGGTGAAGAAGCGTCCCTGACAGACACCTCCAACCCCTAGATTGAGAACGGTGGGAGTGGGGGCCAGGTGGCACATCTGGAACCCCCATTCTCTCCCTGCCCTGACACAGAGGGGCCTTAAGGACGAGGGGGGAGGGTCGTGGTCGTGCGCACCATGTAGCTGGGGGCTTCAAGCTGCAATCCTACGGAAGAGAAGGAGCAGATAACCCAGCACGTCTCCTTCAGGAGAGGCAGACCCACGAATGGAGAACATGGCTCTCCATCCTGGGACATTCAGCTTCAGGGAGCTTCTTCCCTGGGGAGGCGCCATGGAGAAGGCCAGCTCGGCCCCATGTGCCCCAAGTGTGAGTGCATGGGTAACCTGGGCCCCGCTCTGGGCGTGCAGGTGCGTGGAGCCAGCCGGGCTGGCCGCCCTGCATTGTTCCTGGATCCCCGGTGTCTGCGTTGGTCTCGGAGTTTCAGAGGAGGTGGAGGAGGGGGCTTGGCCACGTGCCTGTGTGTGCGAGTGTCCTCAGAGGCCGTGGGAGGGGCTGAGCACACACGCACCGTAGCCCTGTGCGTCTAGTTGCAGGGTCTGTTCGGTTGTCTGTATTCAAGTCCGCATTTGAAGGCCGAGGAAGGCCTATGAGCAGGCGCTGCTGGTGACCTTGAGTAGGGGTCTGTGTGCTGAGTGTGCCGACTCTGAGGGTATTGGTGCAGTGCGTGTGTGTCTGTTCACCCCTGCATGGTGGGATGTGCTTCATCTCATCAGATCTCCACCCGAGTGAGCTGACACTTGCTTCATCCCCACTGTCCTGGCCTCTCCTGGTAAGTGCCGCAGTGTGTGTGTGTGTGTGTGTGTGTGTGTTGTGGTGAGAGCCTCCCCCCCACTCACTTGGGGACCAGTGTTCACAGATGACAGCTTTTGTAGCAGGCGGGGACCCCCCTCCCCCCACCAGTGCGGGAGGCACGGCCCCTGGCCCCAGCCCCTCCTCCCAGCCTCCAGCCAGAAACTTCCCCAGGGGTCCCAGCCACAGTTGGTTGGTCTATCCCCTGCGACTTTCTCCCCTGAGCTGCCCAGCCCCCCAACCCTCCCACAACTCCTCCCCTGCCCCCCACATCGGAGGAGCTGGGGGGCTTTCTGCCTGGGCTGTCTCTGTGCTTTCCGGGAGGGGCTTTCACATGCCCCTTGCACAGTTCCTGGGCTCTCCTTGCCTGCCTGTCCCCTCAGCAGCAGTGATGTGATACCCTGACAGCCCAGATCCCATTTCCAAACATTAATAACTTCCTTAATCTCCAGCTGGCTTTTTCCAGATCAGCCTGGCCAACCCCTTCCCTGAGAAGCAGGCTGGTGGTATTGGGTTCCCTTTGAGCCGCCCAGTGTCTCCTGGACTCTGCCTGGGTTTCCTGTCGTTGCCCCCTTAACTTCACCCTGCCCCCCCCAGCCCTGAGTCAAGTCCTGCCCTGGCTCCTGTCCACACCCCGCCCCCCCAGCCCTGCAGCTCCTGCTGCAGAGTGATCATTGTAGCCAGACGGGAAGGTTCCCTGAGCTGTGGAAGGAAGAGGGGCAGGCCCTGGACAGCCCACCCAGCCATACCTGGCCTTGGGGAAGGGGCAGCTGACCCACCTTAGAAGAAAGTGCTGCCTAGGCCAAGTTCTCCTGCCAAGACTAGGGAGAAAGAGGAGAGGGGTGGAGAGGTGGGGTTGGGGGGCCCTCAGCAGGTCCTCTCTGCCCCACACTGCCTGAAGTAGGGGGAGATTGGGGGGAGCTGGTGGGGGTGGCCCTCCCTGTGTCCTGCCCAGAGAAGGGCCTCGGCCAGCGTGGGGCAGCTCCAGGCCCTGATCTTCCCAGTCCGGACTGGGCATTATTGGGGATTTGAACTTCTGGGTAATGATGGGGGAGAGCAGAGCTGAAGCTGAGAGAGGGCAGCTTTTGTGGACTCGGAGGATCCAACAGCTCTGGTTTTTTTTCATTCTGGTTTTTGGCTCGGAGGCAACAGCCCGGGGCTGAGACCCTGGTGGGAAGAGGCACTAGGGG
This sequence comes from Mirounga leonina, assembly GCF_011800145.1. Classification (NCBI taxonomy): domain Eukaryota; kingdom Metazoa; phylum Chordata; class Mammalia; order Carnivora; family Phocidae; genus Mirounga; species Mirounga leonina. The sequence goes on along the minus strand of NW_023270418.1, from coordinate 28,435,135 downwards.
GGCACTCCCATGCTATCCATTCTGAGAACTGCTGGGTACCTAGAGACCAGACAGTCCCTGCCCTTTCGGGCTGCGTTCCCTCGGGGGTCGAGAGGCCTGAAGTAAGTCAGGAGAGAGCTAGACATATCTGTGACGAGAGCCTAGAAGAATGAGGGACCTGGGGCCCATCCGATGACAGCACCCCTTTTTGGAAAGGAGGAAAAGAAGGTCAGAGAGGACAAGGGACTTGACCAGGGTGACACGGGGAGGGTCCGGCGTTGCTGGGAGCAGGACCCAGGCATCCCTGAGACCTGGGGGCGCCGGAGGTGGAGTGAGGACTCTGCCCCTCCACCCACAGCATTCTGGGGGGCCGCTTCACCGCTGCCGGGTTCCCTCCGTGGGCGGCTCCTGTGCCCTGGAAGGGGTTGCCACTGGTGGGAGTGTCGGGGACACGGCTGTGCGGCTCTTACTTTGTTTCAGGGAGGGTGGAATCATTGGCTGTTGTGGCTGTGGTGTGGGAGCACAGGATGGGATGTTGGGGAAATGTGTGTGCTCGCGTCAGGGTGTGTGTGTGTGTGTGTGTGCGCGCGCGTGCGCGCTGCCTGGCCCAGGCCCGTGGCCCGTGGGTGCGCGTGAGCTTGCTCCGTGGCAGCCAGGAATGTTAATGGTGCCCGGCTCTGCATGAGCTAAATTTAGAAACCCAAACCGAGAAGGTGAATGGTGCTCACCTTCCCAGCGGCAGGCCCGGTCCCCACTGCAGCCAGGGCCCTTCCTCTGGCCAGGGGACCTGGAGCCCCCGCCCGGCCTGCCGTGCCCTTTCCCCGCTCATGCTGGTGTGAGGAACTCTGGGGTGCCAGTGGGCAGCCTCTCTTCCTAAGACTGCCTTCCTGTAAAGAAGAGTGCTCAGGCCCTGCCCTGCCTCACTGCCCAAGGCAGGAGGACCCCAGGGAGCCCCCAGACGACGCTGGACATGGTCCTGGGCCGGACTGGGCACAGGGCCCTCTCCCTGCCCCCGCCATTCACGTCACTGGCCACTGCCAACCTTGCCCCTGCAGGATGCCACCCCCACCATCTGGGGGTGGTGACGTGGCCAGTGTGACGTGGCCAGGCGCCTGAGAGCCGTCTGTCCGTGGCAGAGGGAGATGTGTTTCTGGGAGCCAGGCCAGAGCCCCAGGAGACAGGCAGCCGGGAGGGGCCCCATCCCTGGGGGTCAGGGGTACCCTTCGAGGGGCGGCAGTGGTCCTCGAGCCTTATGGGGCCAAGGAGCTACTAGCCAGTGAACAGATAGCAGTGGGACTGGCCCCCCACGTGAGGTGGTGACACCTTCACACGTGGGCCCCTGGACCTTGTGGCCAAGGCTGGGTCCCAGCCTGCTCCCCTCCCCAGGCCCGTGCTGGGGAGGCAGGGAGGGCGCAGTGCTGTTTGCCCAGAGTGACCCTGGTGCTATCTCCACAGGGCAAACGCTACAAGAACTCCCTGGAGACTGTGGGCACGCCAGACTCAGGGCGTGGGCGCAACGAGAAGAAGACCATCAAGTAGGTGCCAGGCTTCCAGTTTGGGGCGGGAGCAAGAGGCAGCCCCAGTGGGAGGAGCCTCCCCCCTCCCCAGAGCTGGCCACACACCCTCACACGTTGGCACCATTCTCTCTCCCTGCCCCGTGCCTGCACACTCCTAGTGCCTCAGGGTAGCTCCCAGGCTCCAGCTTTTCTGCCCATGCCCCGCCCCCCCAGACCCTCACCATGTTCCAAGGACCCCAGCTCCCCCCTTTTCTGGCAACTGTCACTTCCAGCTCTGTCTGCCTCCTCCCTCAACCCTGGTTGCTGGTTCCTCCATCTACCCTCATATCACACACCATCTCCAGCACCCTCCTAGCTCCCCTGCATATCCGAGGGCCCCCCTCCAGCCCCAGCTGGGATCCCCTCTCTCAGGGGGCTCAGGCTCTTCTCTAAGACCTCACCAGTGTCCTGAGGGTGACTTGGAAGGTGGGCAGACCTCAGTGTTGGGCCACTTGGGAAGCAGAGCAATGGGGACTCTTCCCTTCCCTGTCACTTCTGGTCCCCACGGCCTGTCCTGTTGCCTCTGCCCCACCCAGGCTTCCTGCTTGTGCTCTGAGATCCCCCTTCAAGGAGGTGGGTTTGCCTTCCGCAGACCACCTTGGCCAGCCCACGGCAGATGGTCGCTGGGACATACCCAGGGCAGCCCCCCGCACCAACCACCCCACCTGGCTGGAGGCTCTGGGAATGAGGGTTCTCTCTGGAGGGCTCCTCTCTGCTGAACCCAGGCCTTCGCTGGAAGGCCATCAGCCTGAGGTGGGGCTGGGTGCCCCTCCGTCTTAGCCTGGCCAGGGCCGAGCCTGCCAGCAAGGGGCTTTGCCTGAAGGGGAGCCACCCCAGCCTTCCCTGACCCTCACTTCCTTCCTTTAACTCAAGGCCCGCACCATCTCTGCCCCACACCTTCCCTTCTGCCCCCCTTCCCACAGCCTAGTCCGTCCTCCCTTCTTCTTGTTCCTGTTCTCCCTTCTCCCCCTCCCCTGCTCCTGAGGGCTCCCTCCCTGCTCCTCCCCTGTTTTCATCTCTTGCTCTAACCCTGTTTAGGGTCTTTACAGAAGCTTCCAGTGTGTGCCTTGTGGGGGGGGTGGGCAAGTGGAGGGGTGGGCCTGCCGAGGTTGGGGGTGGGAGGAGGTTCGGGAAGAGGCCTCAGGGAGCCTTTGAAGCTGGGTTTGGTTGCACACTCTCCGGTCTTCAAAGCCGAGAGCCGGCAGGTCTCAGGGGCTGATGCAGAGCCCAGGCCCCAGGCTTTCTGAAGGCAGGGAGGGACCACGTGGGGCCCAGCCCAGCACCTATGTCACCTCCAGACCAGGTCCCTAACCCAGTTTGCAGCTGGGCCGGGGGCCCCGTCTCTGCCAAATGACCATAACCTGGGGATGTGTATGTTCTGGATAGTCGTGGAAGGGGCCCGTGAGAGGGGATGGGATGCCCAGCAAGGGGGGAAGGCAGGCAGCACGGGGGGCAGCAGGCTCTGCAGGCTGGGACACACCCACGAATGCTCTCTAAGACAAAGTGAGGGCAACAGTGGCTATCCCCTCTTCTCTACAGCCCTGCAGCCGCTGCCCCCTCCCACCCCGCTGAGCTGTCAGAGCCTCTGCCTCAGGGGAAGGGAGTCACCGTTCCAGTCTACAGGCCCCTAGGTTCCTAGGCCTTTCTCTCTTGCCAGGGCCCAAAGCCAGTCAAGTGGCAGGAAGCAGGGCTTACCCATTGCACAATCTCCACATGGGCTTAGGACCTCCTCTGAAGGGATCTTTTGTCAAGGATGCTGGGAAGTTGCATTCTTTAGCAGTGCTTCCCAAACTGTGTAAATGATGAATAGTTATTCCATGAATCACTGAGGTTTCATGGGTTTCATGGCCAACTAAGTTTGGGAAACACTGCACACTCTCTCTCCCTCTTGGAGATACAGGTATTCATTGACCCATTAGAGGCTCTGAGAAGTCCTGCAGTAAAGGAACCTGTGTTTCCCAAACTTTTAAAATTAAAGATGGTCTTTTTCAGTACTGCAACAGACAACATGAGGGACCCTGGAGCTCCTTGGAACAGAGGGTGGGAGACCAGCCTGGCAGTGATGACCCTGGCGGCTCTTTCTCTCCAGGACCTAGGATTGGATGACAATTGATTTTGGAGATCTGGAGGGGGCCAAGGGGAGGGAGGCCTTCCAACTGGTTCCTTCTCTCTGTTACACTGGAGGAGGGGGACCAAAGGATGTCTCTGGCAGGAACAGGGTCTTCTGTTGAGGGAGCCTCCCCGGGGAGGGGCCTCCCAGTGCTGAGGCCTGTCCTGCCTCTCCCGTCTCAGCCTCCACTGTGCCACTCACAAACTGGCTCAGGACTCTGGCTTCGAACCCTGTGTACGGAGTCCTGTGAGACATTTCTGAGGTGCACTCTGCTCTGGACAGACAGACGCTGTCCACACCCCCTTGGGCCAGGACCACCATCTTCTCTGGGCCTGTGGTGGGCGCCCAGCTTCTCTCCTTTGTTCCCAAGTCTGAGGCTAAGAGCCAAGGTCAAGATCAAGCTCTGGTGTGGGGTCGGGGCGGGGGGAGAGAAGCAGGTGCCCCGAGAACACGTTTGCTCCATCTTCAGGGGGTGTGCCTCCCCATGTGGCCTCCCCCACAACAGGGCCCTCGCCTTGGCCTTGAGCAGTGGCACGGCCTCAGCACAGGCCAGGCCCACCCCCAGAACCCCTAGAGACCCTTCCCCTAGATGCGTTTCTGAGGGCTCAGGCATGGCTCCCTTCTAGAATGTTCCTTTGGCCTGTGTCTTCTGCCTTTCCTCTCCCTATGCTCCCAGGCCTGCTCCTCGGGGCCCCAGGAGCCTGACAAGCTGATGGAGCCCTTGTCTGAGGCTTCTGCAGCCTGCCCCCAGAGGAAGTCCCCACATTCTCTGTGCTTCCAGCCTATCTGCTTCATTGGTATGACTTGTCTCAGAGCAGAAGGGGGTGGGAAGACTGGGGCAGAGGGTCCCTTCCAGACCTAGCAGCTCCACCTTGGGAAGGATCAGGGGCACAGGGAAAGGCTACCCTGGCTGGCAGGTCAGGTATGTGTCAAGGGCCCTGGGGCTGAGTCTGCCCATCAACCCCCACAGAGAAGGGCAGGCTCCCTCCACACGCCCCAAAACATTGGACCTGAAGGGCTCCGGGTGACTCTGATCACGCCCTCAGCAAGGTCAGAGGCCTGGACACCCTTCTCTTTTCTGGGGGGCCACCCAGTCACCACATCTGCAATGAGTGGAGAATGTCTTCAGCTCAGCTGAGATCCCACCAAGCTCATACAAAGGCTGTGTCCTAGGAGGGCAGAGAGCAGAGGAGGCTGGGGCAACCTCAGGCCAACAAGAAGAGGAGAAAGATGGGCAGGGAGCTGGGCCTGCCCCAGGAGTGGCTCAGTGGAGGTGGATGGAAGAGGGGGGAACCTTGGGTCTCCACTGTGGGAGAGCTGACAGCCCAGCGGTTACAGCCAATCTTCTGGTTTGGCAGGCAGGGAGACTGAGGTCAGGAGCGGTGGGCTCCCGGACAAGTTGGCAGCAGGGTCTGATCTACCTTTCAGCTCTTTCCAGCCAGAAACCAGCACCCTGTCCTTCTCCCACTCCCCACGCCAGCCTCCCCCAGGCCTGTTCCCAGCCCCCTCTCTCCCCTGCTCCCTCTCATCATCTTTCTCTCTCCCACCAGCTTCCCAGGCTCGAGGCTCAGCGTGCCCACCTGCAGCTCGCCTCCTTTCTGCGTGGCTTCTCCCGGCCCTCGAGGGTTGTGAGCGTATGCGTGTGTGTGTGTGTGTGCGTGCGCGTGCACTCGCTCGCTCGGGGCACAGCTGCCGCCTCTCTTCCTCCCGCAGGAGCAGACCCTGGCCCTCTCGGCTCTCTGTGCGCGCAGCCCCGGGGCCCCGTCTCCTCTGCCCCCGCAGGACTTGCGGTTCTTGTTTCTTCTTGTATCTCCCTGTTTTCTCCCCTCTCTCTCTGCCCCTCCAGCGATCTAGACAGAGACTTTTGGAATAACAATGAGAGCACAGTGCAGCAGAAATGGAGTTCCTATCCTCCCAAGGAGTTTATTCTAAACATTTCACCCTACGCCCCTTATGGCGACCCACGACTGTCCCTCAAGTGAGTGACTTTACCTGGTTTGATCCTATGTACCGAGTATCCGCGCACGCCCTCCTTCCCCTCCTGGCCCTCACTTCCCTCCTGCTCCTGTCCGCCCTGGACCTCCCCCCCGGTGCACCCATGGGCAGGCCGACCATGGAGACGAGCAACCCCTCCTGCCTCCTCTCGCCTGCCCGCCCCTCTCCAGTCCCCTCCCCCAGGGCCAGCCCTCCGCAGCCACACCCGGCCCCCCAGCGGGTCCCCCGCTCTGTGCAGTCAGGATGGGGTTGCCCGTTCGGCCCCTCCCTCTCGGCGTGGCTCGCTTTCTCCTCCCCCCATGTGCTGCTGCCCTGGCTGCTCGGCGGTGGTGGTCGGTGGTCGGTGGTCGGTGGTCGGTGGTCGGTGGTCGCGGTGGCGGTGGTCGGTGATGGCGGTGTCGGTGGTGGTGGTGATGAACTCTGACTAACACGGCTTTCTCTTTCTCCCTGCCTTGGGGCCTCCTGGCCTGGACAGCCCGCTCTTCCTCCGTCGTTAACCCTTCGTTGTCCTGTGGGATAGAGTTGGAGGTGGCTGCCCTCCCCCCACCCCCGCCGCCCCCGCCCCAGGCGGTGGGGAGGGGCCGCCCCTCCGTTGTCGTGGTGCGTTGCTCTCCGACCCCAGCCCGCCCGGCCCCCTCTCTCCTCTCTGCAGGCTCTGCTGTTAACCCACTTGCAGTGCTGATGTCTCTCTCTCTCTCTCTGTCTGTCTCTTGTCCGTCTGTCTCTCTCCTCCTCTCTCACTGTCTCTTTCTTCCTTTTATCTGTCATGTTTCTCTCCCCCCCACCCCTACCCCCACTGTGGCCCGCCCTCCCCCCCCACCGCCACCCCCGGCGCCCCTCTGGCCCGGCTGCCTCCCACGTGTGCCTTCAGTGGTACCCTCCTGTCGGGCGCCAAGGTGGCCGCCGCGGCGGGGCTGGCGGTGGGGCGGGAAGGCCGGCCGGGGGAGAAGCCAGCGCTGGTGCTGCCACCCAGAGAGGACACCTCGAGAAGCGGCGGGGCTGCCCCCAGCGAGCCGGGCAGCCGTGGCAAGGCGGGGAGAGGCCGCTGGCGGACGGTGCAGAGCCACCTGGCCGCAGGGAAGCTCAACCTGTCCAAGTGAGTCATGGCCCCGTGGCCGCCGGAGCCGCGAGCTCGGGTCGGCCCCCGCCGGGGGGGGACAGCGGGACCCCCCCGGCATGCCCCCTGCTGCCCCCAGAGGTGCCGTCCTCGGCCCCTGGCTCATTTCATCCCTTCGTGAGACGCGCATCATCCTCGCCATTGGGCACAACTAACAGCCATGCGGTGTCGGTGTCGCATCCCAGCCTCGGCTGTGCCCCCCCCCCCCCCCCCCACATCAGTCTCTTTCCTTGCCAGTGACCAAGCCATTCCATTCTCTACCCCCGAGGCAGCTTCATTTCAATCCTCAGGTCATCCCATCCCCTTTGACTGGCTGCCCCATCCCAGCCGTCAGGTCATCCCTCTGTGGGCCACCTGTGGTTGGTCAGCCATTGGACCATCCCATCCCTGGGGAGCTGGCCCACTCTCAGCCTGTGTTTGATGCCCCTCATCTGCCACCGGGCCTTCCCTCTTACAGCCAGCAGACGGCTCTAGACCCAGAGGCTGAGCCATTCCATTTTTGACCATCTGGCGCCTCCATCGGCTTGTCCCACTCTTGCTTGCACCATTTCCCCGTCTATCCTGCAGGCCCACCATGAGCAGCTGGGCTGTCCCCATGGGTCCGTCCTCATTTCAGCCATCCCCATGGGCTGTCCCAGTCTTGGGCAGCAAGCTGTCCCACTGGCAGCTGGTGGGTAGTGTGTTCTTGGCGGTTGGGTTGTTGAGCCCCCCAGCTAGCTTCTCTTTTCTGACCAGGGTGGTCTGGACGTCAGACAGAAGAGCCGTTTCCCTTTTAAAAGCTCTCTGAGCTTGCCAAACGAGACAGTCCCTCTCTTGGGCCATGGACATACGGCTGGTCCCTGTTCACAGCAGAAAGTATATTCTCTCCTCCCCCACCATGGGGCTGCCTTATTCTCATCTTGGCTTTTAGAAACTTCCATGTCCCCACAGCTGAGCCCTTCCAGGCTCTAAATCCTTCGAACTATGACCATTCTCACCCACTGGGACATAGGTTCCATTTTCAGCTATTAGAACTGCCTCATTCCCAGCTAAGGGACAGCCTCTCACTTAGAAAACCGGCAGCCCTGACCCCTTCTTAGCTGGGGGCTGTCCTGTTGCCTTCATTCAGCACCCCACCCCGCCCCCGGTTCTCTTTAGAAGGCCTATGATTCCTGCCTTTGGGACCACTGAGGGCCACTGTGCTGAGACCTTGTTGCTTGTTGGCCTGAAGGCACACAGGCCCATTTCTCCCCTGATGTCGAGCCTCAGGAAGGTCTCGGAGGGAAGCCCCACACCCCCTCAGAGAGCCAGGCCCAGCACCCCGCCCTCCCCAGGCTGCTCTGGCCACAGACTCCAGGCTGGCTGAAGGCTCCATGCCATTCACTGGCTCCAGGCATGGAGGCACCAATTTTAGTTTCCTGTGACCGAGAGGTTGTAAATTGGACTAATTTTGGATGTGATAGGAAACCAAAATGAGGTCAGCAAGGAGGAGGAGGAAGCCGTCCGACTGTCGTCCTCCCCTGCTTCGGCCTGCCCCTAGGGAGCTGTGGGTTTACCTGGCTGGCCAGCCAGGCCTGGGCCTGTCCCTGGTGGTAGCCCAGGCTCCAGACCTGAGCTAGGCAAAGCTGCTGCCTCCTCCAGGACCCCCGCTCCCAGCTAAAGCCATGTTTTGCCTCTCTCTCTCTCTCTTCTCTATTTCTTGTTCTCTCTCTCTCTCTCATTCTCTCTTTACTATTCTCTGACTTTCTCTCCCTCTTTTGCTCTCACTCTTTTTCTTTCTTTCTCCCTCTCTAGCCCACAGGGGCAGCTTAACTGTTGTCCTTTAGTTCCCATGGTAGGCTTGGGAGGGAGCAAAGCTGAGGTCTGGTTGCAGTGGTGAAAGCGGCTCCAGGGGCCCTGGGGCCCCTCCTGCAGGCAGCCCCAGGGGGTACCTGGCTGCCCTGTGGTCCTAGACCAGGAGTTGGCAAGCTTTCTCTGTAAAAGGCCAGATAGGAAATGCTTAGGCTCTGCAAGTCACATAGTCTCTTTTATGCCAACTCAAGCCTGTCGCAGCCATAGACAGGATGTAAGTTAGTTTGTTCCAGTAAGACTTTATTTACAAAGACAGGTGGTGGACCAGATTTGGTCCATAGGCCATAGTTTGCCAACCCCTGCCCTCGACCACTGGATCAGGAGACGGAGGGAGGGGACAGAAGAGGAGATTGGGACCTCTGAGGCTCTGGCCCTGCCTATGGGATGTGCTGATGTCTCTGGCCAGGAGAACGAAACAGGCAGGTTGCCTGGGGAAGCCAGGGGTCTCTGACTCTTCCTACCTCTGTCTCCTGAGACATTTACAGGTACCACTGGCATGGGGAGCGTTAGCTGAACACGTGTCCCAGGGCCCGACCTCATTAGGTCCTCATGGCAACCCTGGGACAGAGGCAGCTCAGGGATGATTTTTCGCCCGGGGTTTTACGAAGACACTCAGATGAAGAAACTGAGGGGTGGACTCACTTTTCCAAAGTCCTGCGGTTCGGAAGCAGCAGAGCTGGGGCTTGAACCTGGGTCCCTCTGACCTCATACTGCCTCTGATCAGCCACGTCCTGCTTCCTGTCCGTCCCTGCCCCCTTGCCAGCATTTTTCGGGGGTGCCTGTGGGCCTGCTAGGAGGCGCCCTCTTGCAAACGTATAGCCACCCTGTTTTCCATCAGAATTGGGGCAGTGACCAGACAAGTGGTTCCTAGGGCTCCCACCTCATCTGCTCCTTTCCCGGGTCCCCTCCCCTGACTGCCAGTCACTCCCAAGAAATCAGGAATGGACACTGCACCTCAGAAACAAGGGACCCTGGAAGGAGGGCAAAGGTCTGCTCCAGAGCCTGAATCCTGGGGCAGCCCTGGCCACAAGGCAGAGGCCCGAGGACAGAGGGTGTCCGAGGACAGTCCCCAGCCTCCGTGGCCCAAGCCTGAGAACCGCCGGCTTTCCCTGACCCGCCACACGTTACTAGGCCAGCTCTGCGCTGGCCTGGATTTCCTCGGGTCTCCAAAGGCCGGTCGCACTTTGGGCACAGAGGCAGACTTTCCTGGGGTCCCCCAGCGAGACCGCGGGGGGGTGGGCGGAGCAGCTCCCTCCACCCCCTGCCGTTGGGCATGCCAGGCCCAGGGCCCCGGGGACGCCTTCACCACGCAGCCTCCACAGCTCCCACGGCTCAGACAGGAGGCGTTGGAGCGTCAGGCGAGCCAAGGCCAGAGGGTGGGCTGGGCAGGGCCGGCAGGGGCGGGGTGGGGGGGGCTCAGGGCGGGCGCGGGGTTCGGTGGCCTCCTGGGTGAGGTGGTGGCAGCCACGGCACAGCGGTGACAGCAGGGATGGAGGCCCGGCGAGGTCCGGCAGAGCGCACCCTGCACTGGGGCCTCCCAGTCCTGACCCTCGGCTTCTTTTTCCTCCACTGTGATCCCTTCACCTGCTTCTCCTTTCTCTCCTCTCCTCCACCCGCCCCAAGTTTCGAGGACTCCACCCTGTCCACGGCCACTACCCTTGAGTCTATCCCCAGCTCCACGGGAGAGCCGAGATGCCAGCGACCCCGCACCCTGATGCGGCAGCAGAGCCTGCAGCAGCCGCTGAGCCAGCAGCAGCGGGGCCGGCAGCCCAGCCAGCCCACCACCAGCCAGAGCCTGGGCCAGCTGCAGGCCCACGCGGCCTCGGCGCCGGGCCCCAACCCCCGGGCCCACGGCCGGGGCCAGGTTCGGCAGGGCGCCTCGGCCAGCGCCAAGTACCGGGCGGCCGGCGGCCGCAGCCGCTCCAACCCGGGCAGCTGGGACCACGTGGTGGGGCAGATTCGAAACCGAGGCTTGGACATGAAATCCTTCCTGTAAGTCCCCCCCTTGAGCGGGCCGGCCCCCACCTCCCGACCCAGCCTCTCTCCCCTCATCTCCTTGGGAGCGGCTGGCCCTGCCCCGGCTCCTGGCCCTCCATCTCCGCGGCAGGGTGCCGAGCAGACTCGGCCCCCCCCTCCCCAGCCTCCTGTGGCTCGAGGCTCCGTGCCTGCAGCCCCCCATGGAAGGATTCTTATCTGGGCCACCCCTCTGAGGACCCCGGCTCCTCCCCCTTCGGTGCCTCCTGGGGCTCGGAGAAGGTCCCTCCCCCAAATGTCAGTGGGGACACTGGACAATGCCCTTGAGACCTGAGGCCGCCTGGTCCTCCTCCTCTTCCCGCTAGTCCCAGGCTGCTCCTGGCCTCCCTGCTAGCCTCCCCCCTCCCAAACCTGGGCTCTGGCCCTGCCTCTGAGCCTCCAGATCGCCTCTTCCCTGTAACCCGACTCGGCTCACCTTCCTGCCCCGCACTTCCTCCCTCCCTCTCACGGTTCCTGCCATCAGCCCTGTCCTCTGCCTCTCTGACCTTCTCCAGCCACCTGTCCTCCAGCTCCCAGAATGACCCATCCCCTGAGGACAAACCTCAGATGTTCCCCCCAAAGCTTTAGAAAAGGTTCTTTGTCAATCAGAGGCTTCTTTCAAGTGTACAGGCCTGAGAAGTAACCACACACCACGGGTATCTAACTGTAGCCATTCCTCATCCCCCCCGCCATCCCATGCTGCCCCGCCCCACAGGTAGGGGCCCTGCCCAGGGCACCCCCCCCCCCCCCCGCCGACCCCGGCATCACTCTGGGCATCGGCGCTCACTCTCAGAGCCCAGAGCAGACCTGGGCTTTTGTCCCTGATGTCACTCGCCTCCCCCGGCCTAACATGACCTTCCTTCCAGGCTCTGGGGATTATTCCCATCGCCCAGGTCTTCCCTGGGAGCACTTTTCATGGAGCAAGAGACCAGCACTAAGCCTGGGAGAGGAGAAAGGAGGAGGAAGGGGAAGGGCAAGATGCAAGGCCCAGCTCATTGGCAAGATGTGGGGATTCTGAAGGCAAGCAGGTCCCTCCGAGTTTCCTAGCTCTCCAGCTGAGACCCCAGCCCAGGCTTCCAGGGCAGACGGGGGTGCTGTCCCTAGCAGGCGCACCCCAACAGAAGAGGCCTTGCCACGCCAGCTTCCCATACCCGTGCAAGTGGCTCGTGGGCCCGGCTGGCAGCTCGTGCTGCCTGTGCCTCTGCTTGGTACATCCAGGCAGCGCATCTGCCGGGGCTCTCCCCGACCCAAGGACCCTTGGGGATCCAGCTGGTGCCTGCATGAGACAAGATGCCCCGCAGAGCCTCCTGGCTTCCGGGCGGCGGTTTGTTTGGGGACGGATACAGTGGCACTGGTGTGGATTAGGAGAGTCGAAGGAATTGGTTCTTCTGTGGCTTGAACAGAACTGGGAGCCGGCGGGCCCCTGCACCCCTCTGCTCCTCCTGCCCTCCGGCTGCTCTTTGCACAGCTGTCACCCTGCTTCCTGTTCTAGCAGCCATCAGACTGGGGCAGGGGCCGTCCCCAGGCCCTGGGAAGAAGGGAGCCCGCTGCAGGAAAGCCTCTGTGTACCGACTCCCCTGCCCGCTGCTCCCCTGCTCAACTGGGATTTGCTGAGTGGTGCCCCGTGCCAACATCCTCAGTCCACACTGCTGCGCCCACCACAGCTTTATGGGCCCCTCGCCTGCTGGCCACCGCTAGAGATCACCCAACCCCCCGCCTCCTCCACCTGTCATTCTTCCCAGCAGGGGTCGGCAAATTTTTTTCTGTAAAGGGCCAGATTATAAATATTTTAGGCTTTGTGGGGCACGTGGTCTCAATCACATTTTTTTAAAGCAATGCTTTAAACACGCACAAGCCATTCTTAGCTTGTGGGCTGTAGAAAGACAGGCCACCAGCTGTACTTTGCCCACCTCTGACCCCCTGCCTTACAGTTTAGCTGGTGTGCTTCTGAGGCCCTTTTCTTGCCCCAAATGCTGCTGGTCCACAGAGACAGCCAGGGCGGGAGGGCTAGCAGGCCTCCCAGGACCCCACCCCCTCTTGCAGGGAGGATGACGTTCCTCCAGCTTAATGGGTATGACACCCCCCCCAATACCACCAGCTTCTCCCCAGACTCTCCTCTTGCCCCTCATTCTCACCCTTGCAGCCTGTGTTGCTGGGGAGAATGACAAATTGGGAATTCATGCAGAGGAGCCGTTTTGTTTTTAAGAAGAGCAAAAGGAGTATCTGAAAAATGCATTAAACAGGGAAAAAACATGTTGTTTTCGTTGGGTTCTCCTTCCCCCAGCTCAACCCAGCTCCCAAGCAGCCAAATGGAATTTTACCAACAGTAAAACAGTACCGATGGGCAGAGAACAAAGAAAACGAGGATTTGTCCTGAGGGAAGGGGGAGTTGTTACCCAAAAGTTGGAGGCCAGCATGAGTGTCAGCCTGGAGTAATGTGCCCAGGACAAAGATGCATGACATGGAAGGCGGTGCAGCCACTTAGCTTCCTCCCCTCCCTGGGCCCCCACTGCCATCTCCCATTTTCCCTGCGCCCCCTCCTCCCCCCCCAGGTGCCATGTCTCACCTGCTTGAGTTCCCTTTCCAACAACCTCTCTAGGAAATAGCCACAGCCGCCTCTTCCTGTCTAAACCTTGCCCCCCTGGACGGTGGTTGAAGGGCAGACTTACCATCCGTCCCTTGGCCCTTCCTGAGACGTGATTTCCTCCCTGCCCCATCTGAAATCCCCTTCTTCCTTTGTTCGGATGAGAGACGCAGGGCTGGACGAGCTCCACAAAATACCCAGAAAATGCCCGTGAACTCATGATTTTGCGGGGCAGCAGGTCACCTTTTGTCCCTGGAAAATGCAGGGAGAGACCCCACGGTTGCCCAGGGGTTCTCTGAGAATGCCGCCTATGAAAAACGTCACACCTTGACCTCTGGCCCCACGCTGCTGCCCACATGGCAGCTCCTTGTCCACCTGGACTGAGCCTCCCTCAAAGCAGGATGGCTCCAGCCTCTTCCAGATCTTCCTCTCTGCAGAAATTCCTCCAGACCTTGCCAGCCAGGTTCCTGCACTTTCTCTTTCCACCTTTGCTTTTTGGTGACTCCTGGACTGCTTCTCCAAGGAAAGGCCCCTGAACTGGACCCAAAAGCGTTGGTGGTTATTCCCTGGATCTTCAGGAAGGGGGACTCAAGAGAAGGCCCATGATGGCCAGCACACCATAAGCCAGAAGGGACTTCCGTTCTCCTCTGATGGGCTGTGTGTTCAGGGACCCCCTCCTGGTGTCAAGGACATCTGGCTGACCATGACCCAGAGATGTCTTTACGAGGAGCACAGGGTGCAGCACCCATTGGATTTCTGAACTTTCTAAGAACCTCCCACCTGGGAGCCCAAACCTGCCTGCCCTTCCCAAAGCAAGATGGCGATGGAGCCCCTCTCTCTTCTCCCAGGGGCCCAGATGGCCAGAGCGAGTAGCTCCCCTCCCCCGGCCTTCCCCGAACCTTCCTCGGCAGAGTCTTCCTCGGCAGCGTCCGGGGCACAGGCCGCTTCAGCGGGCCTCTGGCCAACCCCTTCCCAGAATCTCTCCAGAGCGTCCCGCTCCCTGGCCCCGAGGCAGGCTGGGTCTCAGGCTGTGGACACCTCCCCTCATCCCCTCCCTTCCCGCCTCTACCCGACTCTGCTCTACAACTTTTGACAGTGCTAAAGTGTGTGGTTTCTCTCCTGCAGGGCCAGTTTCTTACGCTTTTTTCTTCTCTCTCTTTGTCTCTGTCTCTGTCTCTGTCTCTCTCTTTCCCCTCCCTGCCCCCGCCTGTGGGGCCTCCTCGTTTCCTCCCGGCCGGTGGGCTGCCCACCTCGGGCAGGGAAGGCAGGATGGTGGTGCTATCCTTGGTCTTAGGGCTTTCGGAACAGGATGACTTTGCCAATATCCCTGACCTGCAAAACCCAGGAACCCAGCAGAACCAGAACGCTCAGGGGGACAAGAGGTACGAGCTCAGGCGAGGGCCTGCGGCGGCAGCGGCCGAGATGGAGGCGTGGAGAGGCTGCCGACCTCCACCAGCCCTGGCCCGGCTGCTGGATGAGGCGGCGGTGCCCTCAGCGATCCTGGAGTGGGAGGACAGCCCCCTCCCCAGCTGGTGCCCTCACACACGCCACCCCGGGCTGTCCCTTGGGTCCAAAGCCAGTGTGGCCGTCCTGGGGCCATTCTGGATCAAGCCTGCTCCCCAGGCATGCTTGCCCTCGCCCGGAGCAAGTCAGCCTTTCTGCCCCATCTCTCTGCTTGGCTCCCCCCACCCCTTGCTGCCCCTCATTTTTCATCTCTGCCCCACCCCCAACCCCGAAATCCCAGTTTCTCTGGTGGTTGGTGGGCGGGGGGGGATGTAGGGAAGGGGCACCAGCCTGTTCTCCCTCATCCCCGCCACCTCAACCTCCCTCTTGCCTGGAGGTCCCGCTGGGATGACGGTAGCACCCCCCTCCCCGCAGGGGTACTGCACAGGTGTGGCTGAGCTGCTTGGCTGATTGAAGAGGAGCCCCTGGTGGGGAGGGTGTGGGGCACGGGAGAGGCCTGGGGACCAGAAAGAACAAGAGGCAGCCCTGAACCTGAGGTACCAGGAGGAGGGAATAGGGGGAGAGGCTGACAGTAGGCCTGTTTGCTCAGGCGGAGCAGAGGGCTGGGCATTTAGCCGTGTGTCGCCATCAGGAACTCAGGGAAGCACCTCCTGGTGCCTCCCGTCTCAGGGAGGGCGTGGAGCACTCGTCGGGAAGGAGACGGGGGAAAGGTCGGAGGGCCGGAGGCTCGGGCAGCGTCGCAAAGGTGGGGTGATCCTGCCCTTGGTGTGGCTGCCTCGCATCACCTGGCCTTGGGCTGGGCCAGCCACACACCTGTAGTCACAGGGGGAGGGCTCCTCACCTCAGTCAGGTCTGCTGCTCGCCAGACCAAAGGCCTACCGGAGAGCATGGGCTGATGGCCAGGATGCCAGGCTTCTAGCTCTGGTTGCCAGAGACCCGCTCTGCAGACGTGGACGAGTCACTGCCCCTCTCTGAGCCTCTGCTTCCTTGTCTGTCGAATGAAGGATTGGAGAGGGTGACCCCTTCCAGCTTGGGCATGCTAAGCTTCTCATGAGAGCACAGACCCTCAGGCTGGGGCACCTGTCAGAGCCTGTGAGCTGGGCAGCGATCCTGCCATTCCCTGAGACCCATAAGGCAGGAGGGGACTGTCCCAGGCTGCCACCAGGGGCCTGTGGGTTACAGAAGCCTAGGCCAAGAGTTACACAGCTGACTGCCTCTCCCTCCAGCGGCTTCTCGCACTTTCTTCCTATTCCAAGTTCACAGTTGCATGTCTGTGGTGGACACAGCCAGAAATCCCCAGAGAGTGGGAGGGAAGAGCGGGACAGGTTCTTTCACTCATTGGCACAGATGGTGTCAAACCCCGAGCCCATGTCCTGGGGGGGAGGGGGTCAGCAGCGGGAGGAACAGAGCCTACCACCTCCAGCCCACCTGGTGCCCCAGAAGTCCTGGGCTGGGCCCCGGGCAGGCCAGAGTGCCGTGGGGAGGGGGCCAGGGGCCATGGGGGAGAGGCGGCAGGAGGGGGCTGGAGGCCTCTGGAAGCCTGCTGAGAACCCGAGCTCTTGGGGGGGGGGGGAAGGTGTGAAGTGTGCGGGAGCAGACGCAGGCTGGAAACGAGATTTCACATCACCCATGCGTTCATTAGCTGGCTCCATTTCCACCCACAGCCTATTTTTACCCCTGCCATGTAGGTCTCCCGCCCGTATTCTAACACGCCCATCTCTTCCGACCATTACATCAGCTGTCCCTGCCTTCCTGGGAAAGGTGGGTGTGGAGGTAGAGGCCATGGGCCCTCGCCCCCACCCTGCCTGACTCTCCAGGTGGACATATGTCATTCCCACCTGGTCACACCCACCCCATCCGTCTCATGGCCTCTGGGGTGTTCCCCAGGTGACCGGGCACTGTGAGGGCGTCCAGCACTGAGGGCTTCCTTCCCGGCACTCTCCCCCCGCCCAAGCTTGGCATCGGCACTGGCCCCACCCCACCAGGCTCTCGGCACCTTAGGGCTCCACTCCTCTGGAGCCCTGGCTCACTGGACCTTGGAATGCTGGGCTTGGGTCAGCTGTCCCTTTCTCTTCAGCTTCTGCCTCCAGACCCAGAGTCTGTCTGCCCTTTTGCCCTGATTCCCGCCCCCCCTTTACCATCCAGCTGACCCCTTGGCTGTGGACTTTCAGCCCCTGAGGTCTCTGTCAGCGGCAAGTCCCTGGGCGACAGGAGGGCCCTGGGAGGAGGAACAGCCATTCTAATTCCCAAACAAAGTAGGGGTGCATCTAGCGAGCAACATGGAGACGGGAAGGTTGGTCAGTACCTCCCTCCTAGGATCCTTGGTGGCCTGGAAGCCCCCCATCCAGGACCTCCCAGGCCCAGAGCCTCAGTACTGTGGGCCCCAAGAACAGAATGTTGTTGGCCCCGGGAGGGAGGAAGGAAGGAGGCCAGGACCACCCCTGGCCCCCGTGCCCTGCTGCCTTCACCCATGCTGCCCTGCAACCATCCCCATGTCATGCTCTCTGCCATCCCTTCCATCGCTCCTTGGGATCCGAATGGTGTCCACCGTGACCCCCCCACCCCCCGAGTGGGGCGCGGGGCAGGGCAGGGACCTGGCCACCCCCATCGCTCTCCTCGCCCCCACACCACCATGTTTCCTCCGTCCCGGTGTGTGTCCCCCGCCTCCTCTCTGCCTCTCCTCTCGGCCGCCTCGCTCGTCCCCTTGTCCACCCTGCAGCCTCCTTCACTAGTCTCCGACTAACCTTTCTTGGCCTCTCTCTCTCCCCCTCTCCTTCCTCCCAGCTGCTCCTCACAGGGATGTCCCTGGGCCAGTGACGGGGCCCCTGCGCCTCTCCCTCTGCCTCTCTGTGCACTTGTCTCTCTGTCTCTCTCTGTCCTGTGACCTCCAGTAGCTTCAGTGGCGCTGACCATCTTCCCAGGCTGCTTTGCAGCTGCGCTGATGCTGTGGTGTGGCCAAAATAACTTCGACTTTCTCATACCTTCAGCAGTCAATCTGGCGCTCTCCTCCTGTCCCACTCTATTTTTAACCTGACTTTACCTCTCCAGCTATTTCGGTGTCCTCTTCCTCCCCATGCCTGTCTGCGTAAGCACGTGTCCGCGAGTGTGTGTCCCTGCGTGTGTGCGTGCGCGTGGGCGTGCCCCGCTGTGGCCGCACCTCTGGCAGGGACCCCGGGGTGGCCCCAGGCGGGGCGCGGTGTTTCGTGCTGTCTAGGCAGGGCCAGGTTCTCACAGCGGGTGTGCGTGTGTCTGATTCTCAGGGTGCCTGTCCCTGAAACGGCTCCCCACTTTGGTCTGTTTCAGTCGGTCCCGATTCACACACCCACCTTGGCATGCCCGGGTCTCCCTGGATGTTTCCTCTCGGGATTTAAGTGTGCATCGCTGGGCGTGTGTGTGTGTGTGTGTGTGTGTGTGTGTGTGTGTGTGATCTCGCTGCTCTGGTCGACCTGCCTTGTTGCTGTGCCATTCTCTCCCTGGTGCCCCCTGGGTGTCTGTCGGGCTTGTGTGCACTCGTGTGTGTGCGCGTGCGTGCGTGTGCACGCGCACACCTTGCTGTTGGGTCCTGGTATCTCCCCTCCAGGGCCTGGCAGATTCCGTGCATGTCTGTCTGCCTGTCGTGGTCAACCGTGTGCTGGCGGCTGGTCCATACCGAGGGTGTGTCTAGCCTGTGTGTGTCTCCGAGTCTGAGGCTCTGGGACTCTCAGAGCTGTTCTCTTGTAGCCTGTCCCAAGCCCCATGCTGCCAGTCTTCCAGTCTTTTCCTCGCTGCCTGCCCCACCTTTCCTCCTCATGAGATGTTCCAGCCTGGTCCCTGGGCACGCTTTTAGGGCCCCCTTCCTGAGCCCCAGCTGGACGGAGCCTGGGCTCACCACCCAGCTGCCGGGCCAGAGAGCCCAGCTTCCCGGGAGCAGCATGGAGTCGGGGTGCACACAGGGCCTCACGTGGAATGGTCAGATCTGGGGCTTCTCAGTGGTGCCCCGTCTCTCTCTGACCCTGGGTGAGAGCCTTATCCCACACACAGTCCTCAGAGCGGGAGGCAGGTGGGGACTGGGGAGCAAGCGGGTGTAGACTCGTCCTATCCTGCAGGTGGCTGTTTAAATCTAAATTAGTTTGAGTCGAACAAAACGAAATATTCCGTCCTCAGTCACACTGACCACTTCAAATGCTTTAGTAGCCACACAGGGACAGCGCAGACATAGAACACTGCTGCCATCGTAGAAAGTTCTACTGGCCAGAGGTGTGTGGACGGTGGTCCTGACCTCTGCTGGTCAGCCTTGGGTCTGAAGGGCACCTGTGCGCCCTCAGGCTGAACAAACACAGGTGGGGCCTCTGGGAGCTAGCACCCTGGGTGTGTTTGCAGAGGGTAATGATGCAGAGGGGTGACCTGGACACGCCACCTGGGGAGCCTCCCCTGCCAGGTTGGAGCGAGCAGGGGTGCCGGGGGCCTCTGGGGCCAGGGCCACGCTCAGAGACCACCCTGCAGGCAGTGACTGGGTGGTGGGGCGTTCTCTGGGGACCAGGAGGAGTGCGAGTACCCACCAATTCAGCATCCACAGGGGCAGTCGAGCTGCATCATGCTAAGGTGAGGGAGATGGGCCCCGAGCGCCGCTCTAGGTGAAAACCAGGCCTCCCTGTGGACAAGAGCTCGGCTCCTGCTGGCCTGCAGGAGGGGGTGGCTGCTTGGGTCTCAGAGGAGATGCTGCCGCCACCCCGGCCAAGGTGCCCGGCCCAGCCCACCTCCCAACCTGCGCTCATTCGGATTCCCCCCACCTCCAGGTTGCCTGCAGGAGGGAAGGCAGTGAACACAGCCCCAGTGCCGGGCCAGACACCCCATGATGAGTCTGACCGCCGGACTGAGCCGCGCTCCTCCGTCTCGGACCTCGTCAACTCCCTCACCAGTGAGATGCTCATGGTGAGAAGGGCAGGACGCCGGGGCCCCAGGCAGGAGCTGAACTGGGAGGCCGGGGCCGGGATGCGTGTGACAGTTGGTGACAGCGTGGGAGTTGTCCAGTCGGGAAGGGGAACCAACGTGGACTGAGTGAGCAAGGCTTGGGTTCTTTTCTCAGCTTTTTCCCCAGAACAGGCTCTCTGTGCCTCAGTTTCCTCATTTGTCCAGTGAGAATAAGAATGCCCATCTTCCTCCAGTCTCTTTCTGGGCTGAGTGGGGGTCCAAGAAACCCTACTCATGGGAGGGATTTTTATGATCGTAGGAGGAAATGCTTGGGGCAGAATGTGTCCCCTCTCTTGGAGCGGTGTCCCAGTGAGGGGAGGTCTGAGGTGGAGCTCCCAGTGGAGCGAGTCTCATGTCCCTCTCTCAGGGACCTCCCCTTACCCCCATTGCTGGAGGCCAGCTGAGGCCCAAAGACAAAAGGAGAGTAGGAAATTGCCCGCCCTCCCCGTCCTGATTCCTGGGAGGGAAGAGCTGTGCTGAGAGTCTTCTGTGCACACCCTTCTGTGCACACACGGGGCTCCCAGCCCTCTGGTTCTGGGGCGTTTCCACCAAGGGAGAGGTTGAGGCTCCTGTCTCACCCCCTGGTGGCAGCAGTAAGGCACAGCCTTGTACCTCACCTGTGCTGGGGGAAGAGCCTGGGGAGGGCCGGGGCCCCAGGGCGAGGACCTTGTGATGGGGCAGCCAGCGGTTTGCAGGCGGCTGTCAGTCAGAGCTTTGCCAGCTCACAAGTCCCAAGGAGGCTTAGGGTATGAGGTTGGGAACCTGGTGCCTGCTGTGTTCCTATTGGACGTGACCGCAGACAAGTCATTTCTGCTCCCTCCTATTGGACGTGACCGCAGACAAGTCCGGGTCCCCTCCCCAGTCCCTCCTGTAGATCGAGGGAGAGTTTGTGGGCTCTCAAGCCCTTGCCAGTCCTGACATCATTCAGTTCAGAGTTCCCTTGCCCAGGCCCTGGCATGACAGCTGCCATGCTCTCTGGGACCCCCGGGCTCCACCCTTCTACCGGTTAGGGCTCCAGCCAGCTCCAACCATCCACCCCCACTGCCCCTTTCTAGCCCAGCGCTTCTCAAATTATAATATGCACACAAATCACTGGGAGATCTCATTAAAATGCAGATTCCCACGGGGCGCCTGGCTGGTTTCAGTTGGAAGAGCCCGCAGCTCCTGATCTTGGGGTCATGAGTTCAAGCCCCATGTTGAGTATAGAGATGACTTAGATACATAAAACTTCTTTTAGAAATGCAGATTCCCAGTCAGCAGGCCTTGCGTGGATCCAGATTCGGGCATCAGATTTTCCCTGTTCTAGAGCTGGTCTCCCCTGGGCCTCTACCCACCACCCCCACCATAGGCCCCTGCACGCCTGGCCCTCTGCTGCCCTCTTGTCCATCTCCCCCACCCACATAGGTGGGCCCAGCCACACTGTCCTCTGGATGGGCCAGCCACAGCCCGCTCTGCCTCCCTGCCCAGCCTCTTAATTGGTTACAGCTTCCTGGTAGTTAGGTTCCAAGAAGGAGCAGTCCATTCCCAGCCAGCTTATGGGCCCGTTTGCTGCCCCCAGGGAGGAACTGACAGCCTCAGGCAGAGGAAGGAAGTGTAAGCCTCAGGGCCCACTCACGGGCTCAGGGCTCAGCGGAAGCTCAGAGGTGGGCAGGCGAGGTCTAATTGCCCAGCCCTAGGCCAAAGCTGGGTCATTGCCATTAATGGTGATGAGGAAGACAAGCGGGCCCCAGGCTCTCAGAAGCTGGGGGTCAGGAGTCAGGTGCCCACAGCTGGCCAGAGGAAGGGACTGAGGGAAAGGGGTCAGAGAGGAGGCCAGGCCACACCCCCATCTGAGTCACCCCAGCCCTGGCATGCTTTTTGATGCTTGCTTCTACTGGAGCAGGGGCTCCCCCTGCACCTCACCTGGGGCCCTGGTAGGGGTGGCCAGTCTGGTTGCCATGGAAACAGCTCCTCAAGCTGCCCCGGCTGGTTAATTAGGGCTTGGGACTGTGGTTTGGGAAAGCTGGGAACAGGCACAGAGCCAGGCCCACCTTGGGCCTCTCACCCCCAGACCACCCGGTTTGGGAACCAAGAGCCAAGTGACCAGAGGGACCTCAGACGGGGCTGGGGTCACCTGGGCTCCAGTCACCAGGGACTCCACCCAAACTACAGAAGGAACAGGAGGGGCAAGTGGTCTTTGCCGGCACTGCCTACTCATGCATGCCCCAGGCTCCTGGTCCCAGGGCTAGCAGTGGCAGGGGCCAGGCTGCCGAGGGACCTGAGCCCATTTACACCATCCCAGGAACCTCGCAAGATGGATCTTATGGTTCCGTTCTGCAGGTGCAGAATCTAAGATGCACAGGGAGTGAGGCTGGTACCGGCAATGGGCAGGAGCACGGGAAAACTTCCCTGGGTCCGGAAGCCACATTCTCAGTGGGCCTGGAGGGGAGCTTGCAGGGTTGCCTGGATCCGGCCAAGGGGCAGGAGCCGGAGGGACCCTCTTCCACCGTGAGGAAGAGCAGGGAAGGTAGTTCAGCCCCCACCCCCTTCCAGCTCTAGGCAGGACCAGGGTGTGGCTGATGAAGCCCCAGATGCTGGATCTGAGTGTCAGAGTGAGGGGAGCCGGGAGGACACCCATGATAGCTGGGCACTGATCTGGTCTTGAGTTTCAACTCACCACTGCCTCATGGGAGACTTGAGGCAAGCTAATCACCTCTCTCTCCTTGAAACCCAACTGGTACATGGTAGTGCCTGCCTCATCCAGATGTCGGAGGGAGTCGATGAGCGCAAAGCGCAGGGCACAGGATGAGGCCAGGCCTGGTGGTTACTGTTCTTAGTGTGATTTGAATCTTCTCACCTGGGGCAGGTGAGTTCTCACTGGCTTGGGGGGATGTCTCAAAATTGCCCAGGGATGTGAGCCTGCTTTGGTGGAAAGAGTGGGCTCTCAAGTCAGAGAGGATCCATAATGCTGTGCAATCTTGGCTGTGTGACTTAACCTCTCTGAGCCAGTCTCCTCAGCTAGGGAGTGGTGATAACTGCCTCGCCCAGCTGTTGGCAGGATTCAGTAAGAAGGTGATGTGAGAGTCTTCCGCCATGGTAGGTGCACACTATATATATTCTTACTATCTGTACTACGTAGTATTTCAGACCTTGGGGCCGCTTCCTAGGAGGAAGGACGGGGCACAGGGAAGGCTCCTGTAGGGGAAGTGGGGAGAGAAACTGGGCCAGCAGTTTCGTCCTAAGTGTGGTACCACAAGCCGCAACTCGGGCTCTCATCCAGTCACCTGAGGAGCTTTCAGAGAGAAGGATGCCTGGGCCACTTGGACCCCTGGGTCTGGGATGGGACCCAGGCAGCCAGGAAACTTCCCCAGGTATTCCCATGAGCAGCCACGGCTGAGACTTGCCTGGGAGACCCTCCCCCAAATTAATTCCCCCTAGTTTTTCAAAGTCAGCGTGGGAAGGGGACACCCGCACCACCCTCCATGTGTATGTCCCTTGCTGGGCTGGCCCAAGGGCCAGCCCCTGGGAGCTGCAGGCTGAATGCAGGCGGGGCCCTTCCTCCCGGGGGTCCTCAGCCCTGGTGTGGGTGTGCTGTAGAGTGAGCTGAGATGCTTTCTAAACAACTCTGCTGCCCAGGCCCTCTCCAGCCCCAGCCAGTCAGGCTCTCTCGGGATGGGGCCTGGGAACCTGTACTTTTTGTTTCCCCACGTGGATCTATGCCTTACACAAATTAGATGTTGCTGCTGAAAACTCACCTCTCTCATTTTGTAAATCACATCATCCTCAACCCCGGAGACTCACTTTCCAAAGAAATAGCCTGGTAGACTCTTTTGAGATGCGAACAATCTCCCTCATCTGGGGCTTTTGTGCTGGTGCATTTCACAGTGGGCCCCGCTGGGCTGTGGAAGGCGGGACAGTGGGAGGGGGAGCTCGGGACGGGGGAGGCCAAAGCAGCGTGCGACGGGAGCTTGGGGCAGGGGCAGTGGGCAGACCCAGGGCTTCCAGGGCAGACTGGGGAGTAGGGTGCACACTGCTCTGGGGTTTCGGGGGACAGGGGCTGTCCTGGCTCTGCCCCTCCCGTGTGACCTGACCGTCCTCACCCAGGTGTGAATGTGAGTGAGACGGGTCACCGCCAGCCCCACATGGTGACCAGAGGGAGAGCAAGCTCTCCAGGCCCAGGGAGGCTTCCTGACTGTGCTGGGCTGTGGTGGGCGCCCCCCGGGGTGGAGAGAGGGGGAAGCAGAACCCTCCCCAACCCCGCCGGCCTTCCTCCCCCCCCCCCCCCGCCCCCAGCTCTCCCCAGGCTCCGAAGAGGACGAGGCCCACGAGGGCTGCAGCCGGGAGAACCTGGGCCGGATCCAGTTCAGTGTCGGCTACAACTTCCAGGAGTCCACGCTCACCGTGAAGATCATGAAGGCCCAGGAGCTGCCCGCCAAGGACTTCAGCGGCACCAGCGACCCCTTCGTCAAGATCTACCTGCTGCCGGACAAGAAGCACAAGCTGGAGACCAAGGTGAAGCGGAAGAACCTGAACCCCCACTGGAACGAGACCTTCCTCTTCGAAGGTGAGGCCGGTGCTGCCCCCGCCCCCACCCAGAGTCCCGCCTTCCCCTCCCCCATGCCCCCCACCCAGGGGCACGTGTACGCGCCGATGCGCACGCATGTACGTACGCGCCGGTGCGCACGCGCGCGCACGCACGCACGCACGCACGCTCGCGTCTGCTGGCGCTCGCCCACACAGGCGCGTGTCTCAGCCCCGCTAACCTGAGGCGTTTCGCGTCCAGCTGGGATGAGGCGACAGGGCCTCCTGGTGCCGGACCAGAGCCAGAGACTGAGGAGCCCAGCGCGGCCGGCACCTGGGGCCTCAGCTCGGACGCAGGACTCGTCCTGAGGAGGGCAGCCCGGCGGGCGGGCGGCCGGGGGCGGGGGGAGGCGGGCCAGGGCCCAGAGGGGGACCCCGGGAGTAGTGTAGTGGCCCAGAGTACAGGCTGTGGCCCAGGCGGGCTCTTCGAAACCCAGCCCCGCCCCCTCTGGCTGTGTGACCAAGGCAAGTTCCTGAACTTCTCTGGGCCGTGGTTTCTGCATCCGTACAACACGGATAGCAATCCAAGGACGAAACACATCAGTGAATTGTGAAAGCCCTTACAACGCCCGGAAAACCCCTTACACCAGTTTGTCGAAGACACGCCTGATCCCCTTCGCTGAGCCCTTCCCCCCGCACCCCTGCCCCACATCCGGACGCCTGGGAACAGCAGCGCTGAACCACGCTCCTGGTTCCTAGAGGCCGCTGAGGCGGATGCCCTTCCTCTCTCCCGCAGACCCTCTGTAGGCCATCTTTGCCTCTTACCTGTGAGGCGCCAAGGTAACCAGGAAGCTGGGCTGTGTTCAGGGAGCCATTTTTGTCCCGGGCATTTTCGGTGCCTGGACTCCGCTTAGAGAAGCCATTATCCTTTCCTGACACGCTCAGCCAGTGAGAATAAATCCCTCCAACCACCAGCTGCCTCGGTGCTCCAGAATTTTCAGTGTGCACCCCAGGGGATCTTCCCCACCTGGTGTCCCAGCCATTTGACACCCCACCCCTTCTGCAAGGTGACAGCGAGCTCACCTTAGATGAATCGTTGAGGGTGAGCTAGTGGGTGCTTGTGGGGGCCGGGGGGACCCTTCTCCTTCCCAGTTCAGTGTGGCGACCAGTTTAGAGATGGGAGAGGCTCAGCTCTCTGGAGGGGTATGAGGCCAGCTGGTGGGGCGAGATTTATGGGCAGAGCTTCAATCCCTTGGTCTCTTGGGCAGACATTTATCCAGCACCAACTATGGGCTGGGTGCTGTGCTGGGTACTGGGGGGGGGTGCAGAAAAGACGGGGGCACCATTTGGCCCTCAAGGCATCCCTGATCTAGTGGAGGACATAGGTGTGTAGACAACCAAGCCATACTCTGCACGGCAGATGCTGTGGGAACCCACGGTCCGCTCCCCTTGATGGTGCTGGAAAACGTTTCCCAGAATAGGGGCCATTCAGGATGGGTTCCGACGGATGACTAGGTGTTTGCCAAATAAAAAACTACCTCCTCTGCTGCTGAAGAGAGCTGTCTCTGATGTGGGGACCTCTTGGAGCCTACAACATTTCGAGAACCATTCACCTGAATCTATGCCAAAGGTCAACTGGGCAGGTGCCCGGGGACTCCCGAGATGAGCAAGATGTAGCCCCCTTTGGTGGGAGGAGGAAGCCCTGACGGAATTCAAGGGCTGGGAGTTTGGGGGACACAGGACTTCCTCTTCCAGCACACCTGCTGCCGTCAGAGGCAGTTCTGCTTCTAGCGTCTGACGAAAGGGCTAGAACCCTCCAGAGCTCTTCCTCTCCCCACATCTTCTCCACCAGCCAGGTTAAGGCGCCAGGTGTCCTCTCTCCTTCCTGCTCACACCGTGGTTCAGGATCTCACCACCTCCGGCCTCCAGGCTGACCTGCACCCCCTGTGCCTCCCAGGTTGGCCTCTCCTCAGGGGAGACCAAGCCTCTGCAGGCCCAGTGACTCCAGCTTCAGCCCTTCCTCAGGCTCCTTCTCCTGGCTCCCCCTGCAGCCTCCTCACCCGCTCCCCCCGCAACACACTCTTGCTGCTCCATCAGGCTATTTGACTGCCATTTATTCATCCTTATAAGTATTGATCCACTTAAACAAATATTTATCGAGTGCCTACTACGTGCCAGAAACTGTTGGATGCTGGGATACTGTGGGTGAGGACAGAGATTGCTTCCTGGAAATCCTAGCCTGGTGGGAGTCAGGCCCAAGGAAACAGATGAGTCTCTGTTACAGCCCATGGTGCGTGATGTGAAAAGAAAGTGCTGGAATCTAGAACAGGGGACCCACCGCCATCTGGGATGTCAGGGAGGAAAGCTGAGACCTGTTTCGGCCAGGGCAGGTGGTGGAGGCACCTCTAGGCAGGAGACACCGGGTCCTAGAATGCGGGAAAGGAAGCTGGTGTGGCTGGAGCCCGTCATTGAGTGGAGAGTGCTCACAAGAGGGGCCGGGAAAGGACAGCGGGCCAGGTTGTACTGAGGGACTCAAAGCCAAGGCAGGGCACGTGGCTTTTACTCTAAGTGCGCTGGGAGCCACTGAAAGGCTTTAAGCAGGAGAGTGTTGTGATGGGATTTCTATTTTTAAGGGCTCACTCTGCTGTGTTGACAATGGACGGCAGGAGAAAGTGCGCAAGCAGGGAGGAAGGTTTGCAAACTCTGGTGACTGTCTAGGCAGAATGTCCCAGCGGCTGGGATGAGGGAGGTGGCCGTGGAGAAGGGGACAGCTTCGGGATCTGTTGAGGAACAGTGAAGGACAGGCTGATCACTAGAGGGAGAAGTGCAGCATCCGAGGACACGCGTTCGCTCCTGTTTCTGTGTCTTTGCCACTCCCCTCCACCCGAAGCCTCCTGGGGCTGGCTTTCTGGAGGCAGAGGCCAGCTCGGACAGTGCCACTTGTCCAGGCTTGTCCCGGGATGATTGGCAGTGGCGGGGCTGCCTGGGGAGAGACGGGCCCCTGCCCAGCCACCAAGACAGACGCGTGACACAGGAGTGCATAAATGGTCCCAGTTCTGCTCTTTAGTAGCTGGGAGACTGTGGGCAGGTAATGTAAGCCGTCGAGGCTCTGTCTCCTCATCTGTAAAATGTACAAGATGCCGTCCACCTTGGAGAGTTGTCAAGAGGGACAAGTGTGATGGTGACAGTTCTTGCTAATGCTTCAGGAAGGTCTGAATTCAGCTGTTGCACGCCATACCTCAGTGGGGTGGCAGCGGGTGGGCACGGGGCACAGGGACTTTGTGCCCTGGAGCGTCGCCCTGCTCAGGCCCCGTGTGGCCCCTCTGTCCCGCTCTTCACCCGTGCTGTCTGTCCACCAGGTTTCCCCTACGAGAAGGTGGTGCAGAGGATCCTCTACCTCCAGGTCCTGGACTATGACCGGTTCAGCCGCAATGACCCCATTGGGGAGGTGTCCATCCCTCTCAACAAGGTGGACCTGACCCAGATGCAGACCTTCTGGAAGGATCTGAAGCCATGCAGCGATGGGAGTGTAAGACCCCACTTGTGGGCCCCTGGCTTGGGGAGCTGGCAGATCAGGGCCGGCAGATCTGGTCCTAGTCCCCCTGCAACCTTGGTAATGTCAGGAGGGTGGTGGGGAAGGTGCAAACGGACACCCAGGGGTGCAGAGTTCCCACCCTTGGTCTCAGCACTGGTGCTTGGTCCCTGGGGGGAGCTGCCTGAGCTGTGGTAAAGGACCTGGCACCTGTGTAGGGAGGAGGGGTCCCATGGAGGGCAGTGCACAGAACTGCTAGGTGAGGAGACATGAGGTGTGACAGAAGTGACAGATGGGGGTGGGTGAGCACCCCCAGGGCAGGGAGGGACCTGGGGCCGTGGGGCCAGCCAGAGAGTTCTCTAACTGTCCCCTCTCCCCTCGTCCCCACACCGCTCCTGTTCTCCCTCCCAGGGGAGCCGAGGCAAGTGGGGGGACACCCCTCCCCACAGCCCAGGCTCACCCCCAACCTTTCCCTCCCAGGGGAGCCGAGGGGAGCTGCTCTTGTCTCTCTGCTACAACCCCTCTGCCAACTCCATCATCGTGAACATCATCAAAGCCCGAAACCTCAAAGCCATGGACATCGGGGGCACATCAGGTGCTGGGGCTTTTCGACATAGAGGGTGGATGGACCGGGGAGGTTCTGGGGACATGATGGTCATGCTGGATGTGGAGAGCAGGGTCTGAGCTGTGGTACTCACCCCTGACCTTCTCGCCCCCACCTCTGATCTCAACTCCGCTACCCTAGAGCCCTAGGTGACCCCCTTTGGAACACCCTCAGGGTCTGTGTCATCTTGGACTCTGTCCTGACCAGAATCAAGGAGAAGGGGAGCACTGTGGTGGGAGACCTGGGCTCCAGCGCCAGCTCAAACACCTGTCGTCTGTGGCCTTGGGCAAGACCTGGCCTCTGTGGGTCTCAGTTTCCTTGTTCATAATAGGGCACTAGGTGATGGCCAAGGTCCCTTCCAGTTTGTCCATCCACTGGTCCCCCAGATCCCTCTCATTGTTGCTTGGGGCTTTCCTCACCATCTGGGGGAAGCATACAGCCCCTCCTGCCCCAGCTGCTACTCCTGGAGAGGGAGGGGGGTCCCGGGGAGCCCCCACACTGTTCCTCTGACCTCTTTTCTACCCGTCCCCCAGATCCCTATGTGAAGGTGTGGCTGATGTACAAAGACAAGCGGGTGGAGAAGAAGAAGACCGTGACGATGAAGAGGAACCTGAACCCCATCTTCAACGAGTCTTTTGCCTTTGATATCCCCACGGAGAAGCTGAGGGAGACGACCATCATTATCACTGTCATGGACAAGGACAAGCTTAGCCGCAACGACGTTATTGGCAAGGTAGGGGCCTGGTGGGTGGGGTGACACACCTGTCCTCACAAGAAGCAACAGAGGCAGTGGGTGAGCTCAGTGCTGGGCCAGTTCCTTCCCCTCTCTGGGCTTCCATTTCACCTAAAAATGAGGGGATAGGACAAAATCTTCCCTAGGTGTCCTACTGTGGGTTGATCAGCTCAGGACAGGCCACTAGAAGGGCAGGGAAAGGAGGAAGTGGGGGAAGGACGTGGCTTGGGTCCCCAAAAGGGAGTTTTCTGGACAGGACCCTCAGGCAGGGTAAGGACCTCAGAACAATGTCACCCAGGTCCCATCTTCAGAGGGTGAGCTCTGTGGGGGAGTGTCAAGACCCGCAGTCAGGCTCCAAAGACCTGGCTCCGGTTCCCACCTCATCTGCTGCTAAATGGCTGTATGACCTTGGGCAAGTCACTTGTCTCTCTGACGTCCAGTGTCCCCGTTTATAAAATGGAGCTAATAGTACCAACCTTCTAGCTTTCACAGGGTGGTATGAGAATTGCCTGAGATCTGTGCATGTTCTCCCTGTGGAAAGTGAGCTCTCCTCATCATAGGCGTATCAAAAAAATCCATGTGCCTGGCCTTGAGTTTTTCTAGGATGTGATTCTGTGACATAAACCCTTCAGTTTCTCTACTTTGAAAGGTCTTATCCCCATGTTCGTTTATGGTTTAGTGTTGAGAGTTTGGGCTTGGGAATCAGATTGCCTGGGCCCAGCCCCCATCTTGTCAGCCGTGACCTATCTGAGCCCCATTTCATTTCCACAGTGGAAGGAAGACAGTCCTAAACTCACAGTGTGCTGAGATTAAATAAGACAACATGGGTGCAATGCTTGGTACAGTGCTTAGAATGTATGTGTTAGCTGCCGTTATAATAGAAGTTATTTTTTTTTTTTTAAGATTTTATTTATTTATTTGACAGAGACAGCGAGAGCAGGAACACAAGCAGGGGGAGTGGGAGAGGGAGAAGCAGGCTTCCCGCTGAGCAGGGAGCCCGATGCGGGACTCGATCCCGGGACTCCAGGATCATGACCTGAGCCGAAGGCAGTCGCTTAACCAACTGAGCCACCCAGGCGCCCCTAATAGAAGTTATTTTTGAAGCATTTCTATTATGGGCATGTTTGTCCATTGGGCCGTGGAGCTTTGACGAGGAGCAGTGCAGGAAGCCAGGGATGAGGGCAGGTGGAGGGGAAGGGCAGATGCCAGGAGCACGTGAGGAAAAAATATTCATCACCTGGGCCACGGCCCCGTATGGGGTAAATGAGGAGTGACCTGGGCCCCCGTGGGGAAGAGGGCCAAGATGGAGGCAACTCTCAGATAGGGATGGAGAACTTAGCTACTGGGGCTAAGGGAAGCAGCTGACCTCAAAGCAGGGCCCCGGGAACATGTCCGGCCAACCTGTGGTCACAAGTGGCACCATTCCTCAGGGCGGTGACACCCACACCCTAGTGGGACCCTGTGTTCCGAGCAGGCCTGCAGCCTACTGAGCCCCCTCCTTGATCAGCTCAGGCCAAGTAACCATATCTGCTTTGAAGCTCTTTGGAAGCTTAGCCTTTTGGAGTTGGGTGTTCTTGAGATACCAATTATAGCTCCTTCTGAGACCCATCCTACCTTCTGTTGACTGAGCCAATGTGAAGGAGGATTGGTTCTCACTTCGGCCTTGGTCCCTTAGGGAGCCCTACGCTTCTAACCAGCCTCCAGTCACAAGGTTGGGGTCAGCTGGGGGACCATGCACACAGCTCCGCGAGGCTGCGAAGCTCCGAAAACAGAAGCCAGCAGGGTGGGGCTGGTAGTCCAGAGCCAGAAAGGCCTAGATGTAAATTCCTCTGTACCAGTTATTAATTCCATGACTCTGGGTGAGTCTCGGTTCTCTGCACCTTCGTTTCTCCATCTGTAAAATGGGGATAATATACCTGCCTCACAGGTAAGGATTCGGTGACCTGTGTGTTTAAGGCCCTGACCTCGGTGCCTGGTGTGCAGTAAGTGGCGAGGAGGTGGGAGCAATGGAAAGTGAGAAGAGGCAGACAGTGGCCAACAGGGCAGGGAAGGGCATGGGGCCAAGTGCCTCCACCCCCACCGCAAAACAGGTCAGGAGTCTAATTGGGAAGGGCCAGGCGTGCCCAGGCTCCCAGAGGGAGGCACAGCAAGGAAAATAGGTCAGGCTGGCGGGGAGGAAGGAGGAAGCCTCTGAGGGTAGGCTGTCACTGTAGGCGGAGGCCCCCTGGTCCCCGTGATCATGATCTTAGGGTGCCAGTGGGGAGCTGGAGCGTCACCCCCTGGTGGGGGCAGGGGACAGTGCCTCCAAGAGTGTCACTCATACTGTGCTCTTCCCTTTCTCCCCAGATCTACCTGTCCTGGAAGAGCGGGCCTGGGGAGGTGAAGCACTGGAAGGACATGATTGCCCGTCCCCGGCAGCCGGTGGCCCAGTGGCACCAGCTGAAGGCCTAAGTGTGGCCACGGGAGGCCCAGGGGGCTGAGGGCCCGGGTCCCCATCATGCCCTCACCACTTTATGCACAATGCCCGGCCTGGCCCCCCGCCATAGGTGAGGGGAGGACCCTGAGGGCTTGGCCAAGGAGGGGTCCCAAGAGTCAGTTGGGCCCCGTTTCTAGGAAGTACCAGCCTCATCCTCCACCGGTCCAGCTCTGGGGGAGGGGCTCTGGGAGCCATTTTCCTGCTTTGCCCCTTTCCTTCCTGACTTGCTGATACTAAAGAAGTGGGGGAGAGTGTGAAGTCCAGACAGGCAGACCGGCAGATCCCTCCAGAGACCCGCCAGGTGGGCACGGTCCCCCGTTTTCTTTCAGGCAGTGCCTGGAGTGGAGAGAAGCTGCCCTCTCCCCAGCTCCCGATGTGGGCCCAGGAGAGGGGAGGCCGAGGCGTTTGGCCCCGGCCTGGCCAGGAGAGGCCCATCCCAGGGCAGTTTCAGGTGCCGGCTGGGCCCTGAATGCCAAGGATGGTATATAGCCTGCTCCAGGGTCCTGGAGCCGCAGCCCATGTACTTGGTGTCGCGTCCACCGTGTGTGTGCGTGTGTGTGTATGGGGGTGGGGGCACACTTCCCCTGTCCCCCCGGGGCCGGCCGTGCAGAGAAGGCAGGCTTTCCGAAAGTGAGGTAGGGCGGGAGGCCGAGAGAGGTCAATGCACAGAGAGGGGGATGGGCAAGGAGAGGCAGGTGAGGGGTGAGAGGTGAAATGTGGGGCGGGGGAAGAGGGCTGAGAACTTGGCTGCTCCCGCCGCCCCCACCCCCTGCTCCTCTCTGCTCCTTGCCGAGCAATTTCATCTCTTGAACATCATTTCACACCTTTTAGGCACCTACTGCGTGTATCACATTCCACCAGGACCCCCTCCTTTCCTTCTCAGGGGTCCCAAGCCCCCACTAGCTCTCTTCCCTAACACCCTCGCCCAGACACCCTCAGCCTTCCCAGATCTCGGATCCCAGCCAAGTTGGCACAATTCTCCGTGCTTCCCAGATTCCTTCTCTGTCTGTGCTGCCCTCTGCCACCCCTCCATCCCCTGAGCTCGCAGACCTTCCCTTCCTCCCTTCCATTCGGGGTCGGAGTCTCTGGCCCAGCCTTCTTTCCCCACTGCTCCCAGTCCCTCAGAGCAGCTCCTTCTGCCCCTCCCAGTTCAGGCAGACGAAGCAGGGAAAAGTCCAGATTCTACAAATTTTGAGGTTGCCCGACACAGAGAAGCCATGGCTTCTCTGCCTCAGCTGCTGCAGAGACTAAAACTGGCCTCCCCTTGGAGACAGCAGATTCCGGGATGATCCCTGCTTAAGCCTGCTCAGCCCCACGAGGGTCCTGGTATTGACACAAGACGGCGGGCGACAGTCGCAAGTCCAGGGGTCCGCCCGCCTGGGCCTGCCATTTCCGGCACCGGCCGCCAGGTGGCGCCCAGACACCACGTCTGTGGCCGCGGCCTGGGACCACAGTTCTGCCCGGAGATGCGCCTGACCCCAAGGGAGGACTCTGGATAGGGTCCCCACTTACAGAGCACGGCAAAAGCGTGGGAATTTGGGAGCCATTTTCTTTTAGTAGGCTGCCCCGTGAGCTGCCCGTATCAAAATGTATTACACTGAATCTCACACCCCTGCCCCCGTTCCCTCCCCCTAGAATCTGGAGGACTATCATACAGCGTAGGTGAATCATTTCGTAGATTGAAGAGTACTCTTGTAAAGCAAATAGTCACCCACATTCCTTGTAAATCCCAATTTTTCTGTATTGTAGCTTTGCTTAGAATGGGGTCCTGCCCCAACTGCGGGGTCTTTATTGGGCGGGCTGGGGACCAGACCCCGCAGCGGCACGGGAAGGCAGCAACTCCGAAGGCTGTGTGGAAGTGATCAGAGGGTTTTGTGGGAAGCCTTGCAAGGCGAGGGATCTGTCCTCCTCCATCCCTCCCTCAGATCCTGTGCCCCTCCACCACGCGGTGCCAGCCCCGCCCCCATGTCTCCCTGCCTGTTGCGCAGCCTTGGGGGAGGGATTGAACCGACCTGCAATGAGTGGGCGGGGCAACTGCATCTCTTTTTTTCCGAGCCCCGCCCACGGAGCTCTTAGCCAATCATATGTAGAGAGCATCTTCGGGCGGAGTCTGTTCCCAACCTGACCCACCCAGGCAAACTGGTGAACCGGTGAACCCTGCGTGGGTTTTCCAAGCCCCAGATACGCAGCCGCCGGGAGGCCGGGGAGGGGCGGCAAGTGGTGGGCCAAGGGTCCGGTGGGCTGGCACAGGAGGAGACGGGTGGTATGCGGTGAGGGCGGGGGTGGGCTAGGGCTAGAGGAGAACTGAGAAGGGGGGAACTTGAGGATGGGGGGGACGGGCACAGAAGCCCTGCCACCATCCCAGGACCTTGGGCAGATCACCCACACTCCCGGGGCCTCAGTTTCCCCATCTGTAAAATGATGGTAATAATACTTCACCTACCTCATAGGGGAGGTTGTGAGGCCGCCGTCACCTGACCTGGGGGTTGAGGCAGGAGGACTGTGAAGGTGCTACCCGGGAGCAAAGTATTATTACTGTAGCCTGAAAGCAAGGCCCATCTGCCCCTCCCCCTGCAGCGTCTCCAAGGATAGCCGAGGCCCGCCTGGGCCCATCTATCTCTTCTCCACTGTGTCCCAGGTCCCTTCATGAGCGTCATCTGCCGTCTTTGTGGGTGCCCTAGACTTAGTTGTTATCTTGTTCGGGTATCCTTTCTTGTGACCATCTCCCTACCTAACTGCTGACAAATTCCACCTGCCACAGTACCCCGCACCTGCCCGCTGGCGCCAGACGCCAGGGAAGGGACAAGGAAAACAGCCACAAAAAAGCCAAGGGGGCCCCCAGAGCCCCCAGCCCGGCTGGGGCCCCAGGGGTGGGGTTGGTGGCCGCTGTTTGTATTGTGTTGGAGTCCTTGAGTGCAAGTGTTTTATTTTAAAAAAAAAGAAAAAGAGACAGACAAACCCACTATCACAAGTAAAAAAAATTGCAGCAAAGAGAAATGAAGAAAAACTGAAGAAGGAAAAAAAAAAGGAAAAAAGAACCATACAAAATTTTTCCACCACACACCCCCTCTAAGCCAGCAAGATTTCCTCTTTGCAAAATCATATTTTTGTGGGAATGGGCCCTGCTTTTTGTGGCAGGGCCCGTTCTGATCAATAAAGGATCATGACAAAGTAGGGCCTCGGCTGTTTCCTCCGTGGGTCCCAGCCCTACCTCAACTCCCAGGGGAAGAGGCAGTGGGGTGAGGGGGATGGGGAGCCTGGGACTGAGTCTCCCTTTGTCACCTTTGGGATTTGGCTTCACTGGTGAGGAGGCCTTCCCTGAGCTTCCAGCCCCTCCTCAGATCTAGAGTATGAACCCACCAGCTGCCCAGAAAACAGGAGAGCAGCCATATTTCCTGATCAGGCCTGAAGCGAGGCTTGTCGGGAGTGGAGTCTCCTTGAGACCCTCTAGCTCACCCAGCCCAGCATTACCTCCTTCAGCTCCCAAGGGACGATCACCACCCTCCAAGGCAGGTCAGACAATCCAAAGCAGGAACCTCCGCCTTGCCTATCACCCCCTGAATGTTGGCTGGCCCGTTGTGGTTTTGGACCAGCGTCTCCTTCCCGGTCCTTGCGGGGACCAGGAAAGAGCTCTAGATCAGTTGGCTGGATCTTTGGCTTCTCTCCACCCTTTCCTGGTTTAATCCTTTAGGATTAGAAGAGTCTTTCCAACTCAAAAGAGGCCATGGTCAGTCCCAGTCTGAGGAAGCTGGGCCCCAGTGTCTTCCTTCTCCAGCCACTGTGTTCCCCAGGCAAGTTACTTCCTTCCCCGGGACCAGTGTCCTTAGTTCACAAAAGAGCAATAACCATCCCAGCCCATTCCCTTCCCTCCCCACACAGCCTTGGGGAAGCCAAGGCCTGGTAGCTCTCAGGCTACTTTAGAAGGAAGGTGCTACATCTGTCACAGACGCAAAAGGAACAAGTGCGCCTCTATTACCATGTGTCCACCTGCTGGCCTTGCCCCCCTCCAGAGTGAAGAGGGCCACCGCGCCCCTGTTCCCCAGCACCTGGGGTAGGCAACTGCTTTCCTGCACTGCACCAAGAACCCCCACCTAAAGCTGCCTGCCCTGTGCCCTTCCGCCCCATGGATTTCTTCCAACCTGGCTTCAGTGTCCCGTTAAAGGGTGGTTTTCTTCTTTTGGCTTCTGATCTCTGTCCCAGAGATTAGAGGGAGCCCTAAGGTCAGGTAAGTAGCCTGAAGAGCACTCCTTGCCAGAACTTCTGTTCAGGATCTCTCTGGAAAGCTGGGCCTGAAAGCAGGACCCCTCACAGCCTGGCAGACGCGGCAGCTCCTCGCGCAGGGCTCTGGGCTCCTCCTGGACTTTTTGCCTAGTTTGCCTACCTTCACCTTGTTGGCTCTCCCAGTATCCATGCCTTCACCAAGAGATGTGCCCATCTCTCCCTGTGCCTGGGACCCCTGTCCTCTGGTGTGCTCTTCCTCACGCAAGTCCCTCCCGGACGCTACTGCTTTCCCGAAGGCCATCCTGGGCCACGTCCTGCTCTCTTCTCCCTCCCCCACAAAGACAACAGAAGGACAACGCTTGAACATGCTGTGCGCCCCAGCCCGTGGCTCCCCTGGCCATCCGTGTCCCTTGAAGATGCCCTGCTCCCTGTCTGTGTCCTGCGTGTGTGTGTATGTGTGTGTGCGTTGTGTCTTGTTTAGATTGTGAGCCCCCCTGGGCAGGGACCCCTGTCTGAATACATGTTCCGTGTGGCACGCCCAGGTGTGCTAATAAATGTCCATCCTCAGAACAAGAGTGCCCGGGTGTCTTAAGGAAGCTTTGGGACAGGTGGCTGAGCAAGCCAGTGTGGTGGCATTGGAGGCAGGAGGGGGGTCTGGGCAGGGCCCCCAGTTCCCAAGCACCGTGTTCTGCTCGCCCAAGCCCCAGAGGGTGGGTGGGAAGCAGGGGATGACTGTAACAAAGCTAAGAAAGGACACACACACACACACACACGCATGTCTCTGCCACTCTGCTGGCCCGGTCTGGCCACGGGGAGGCTCCGGGAGTGGGCAAGATCCCACCGATTCCACACGGAGACCTGACCATCAGCTTAGGACAGAGGGGGTCTCCTGTGGTGTGGATTCAGCCCTGGGTTAGGCGGCCTGAGCCCCTTGGGTGAGCAAGTCCCTTCCCTCCCTGGACCTGTTCCTAGCCCTGCCACTGCCTCTGCTCGTTTGTCATCACGGTCCCCACTGCCTGCCCTCCGGCTCTGATCCCTGACCCCTGGGCACACATACAGCTCTTGCAGAGCTGCCGCGGCGTGCTCCCCCCAGGCCCGCCCACCGCTGACTGCCCCGCACCAGCCGGGCCGCTGCAGACGTGGCCACCGTTGCAAATGCCCCTCCAAAAGTCTCTCCCCCTTCCCCCTGCCCCCTAAGGCCAAATGAGAAGTCGCAGGCAGTTAGGTGGGGGTGAACTAGGACTCCCAATACTGTGCTCTCTTCAGCACTGAGGGGATCTGTGATGCCCAGCTGTCCTTGGCAACGGCCCCCCTCCCACCCTGGTCTCTCCATTTCCAGATGGAGACCCAGACACTCGATAGTGCTCTCAAGCCTGAGTTAGTGCCCACTTTAACCAAGCTTTCTCTTTTCCCAAGAGGAACTGGTTTCTGGTAGTGGCGCAAGCAAGTAACAAACTGGGCCCCGACAGGTGCTTCCTCTCCCTGGAGAGAAACTCAGCCTTGGCAGCCCCTGCTTGGCTAGTGAGTGGCCAAGGCTGAGGGTGCCACGTTTGACAGTGCAGAAAGGCACTGGACATGGCCCCAAGGGTACGCGTGGGACCTTTGCCTCACCTAGAGTTCTCAGGCAGGTGCAGCAGGGGAAGAGGTACAGGGAAACACACCAGTGAGAGGAAGGAAATCTGGGCTATGGGGGCCAGCGTTATTCCAGGGTGACGTGGCTCCTCCCACACCCCGACTTCCCCTGTGTCTAAGATTTGCATGAAGGGAGGTAGAGAAACACCAGGCTGCATGGCGTTCTGAGCTGCAGCATCACACCTAAATGAACCCAACATCGTGTGTGCAGATGGGGAAACCGAGGCCCAGGGGACCACGACGTGCTCCAAGTCACTTGGCCAATAGCAGAACTAGGACTGGAACCCACGCCTTCTGAGCCCGGCCCTGGGGCTATTTCCTCTCTGCCATGGTCTGAGTCACGGAGCAAGAGGACAGTCTCTGGCCGGCTGCGTGCGGTTCCTACCTCGAGTGATCTTGAGATCTCAAATCCCTTCCTCCAAGTTCCCAGACCCCAGGAAGGTCCACTGACCCTGACGGAGCTCCAGCCAGGGGAGCAAGGGCACCTGAAGAGTCCCCGGAGGGAAAAGGTCTGCAGCTGAGCCCCAGACCCCCTCATCCTCCTGGCAGGCAGCAGCCTCCAGTCCGCCCCACCCACCCGCTCCTTCTGTCTGTTCGAGGCCTTCTCTCTCACTTGCAAGCCGCCTGCTCCCAGAGCCAGCCCAAGCCTCCCTCTAACCCAGGCCCAGCCCGGTGACCAACAGAGCTGCTGGGCCGACCTTTGGGCCTTGTATGACATCAGCCCTGTTGCCATGGTGATGGTGGCCGGCAGCATCTTCTCATGGGGAGATGGGCCTCTAGGCTTGAGGCTTCATGATGTTTTCTTTAAAACTTTCCTTTTTTTCCCCAGAACAATGAGGGGAGAAAGTAATACCATAACTGAGTAAAAAAGAGATAAAGAGGGAGAGACTAAGAAAAAGGAAAACGGAGTGAGGGATATGGAAGGAGGGAAGAATAGACACATGGAGAGGGGGCGAGAGAGGGGGCTGAGTACCAGTGAAAGAAGAGAGAAAGGTCAGCCCAGCTTGAGGGAGATTCAGATTATATTAAGAGCTGGGAACCTTCGAAGCAAGCTGGAAAGAACAGGAAAGGGAGTGAAGGGGGGTTGCCTGGCGGGCAGAGCGAGGGAGAGCGGGACAGGAGGCCAGCCTCGAGCAGCCAAAGCCAAATGTAACTGAGGACAGGCGCTTGGTCCCCAGGCAGGACACAGCTGTTGGCCACGGCCCGCCTGACGCAGAGCTGGTGCACGTGGGCAAGACCGCAGTGCCACAGGGAGCCCAGGTTCCCCACAGCCATGGGACGCGGTGCTCCCAGGGCTTATAAATAAACAGGCATGTGGGAAACGCACATTCTTTCTCCAAGAAATATTATTTATGTTTACAGCCAGGTTTTTTTTTTCTTCCTAAAGAAAACACTACCACGTGGGGCCCCTGCCCCTGACAGTGTCCCTGAGTGTCCCTAGCCCTGGCCCCCTCCTTCCGTTATTGCTTGGATGGGAAAGATCTGGCCCTGGGAATTGCAGAACGACACCCCACTCCTCAGCCCCTGAGGTTGTCCCTGGTGACGGAGTGGAGGGACACAGCGCTTGTCCCGTGCCCCACGCCGTGCCAGCCACCCCGACTGTGCCCATTTAAGGGAATGGAGAGTGCAGGCAGTGGGAGAGGCACTGGAACAGCCTCCCAGAGCAGAGAGCCTCTCTCCTCCGTGCAGGAGGCCCTAGAGGCCCAGTGGCTTCTTTTCAAACTTGACAGCTGGAAGGCTCAGGCTGTGGGGAAGGGGGAGAGAGCGCTCGGCTCCCAGCGAGATTCCAGGCACAAGAGAACAGAACAGAATCAAAGGTGGGGGTGGAGACCCTGCCTTCTAAGCGCCCCCTCCCCCATGCAAGTTTTAGGGGGCCTGGGAAGGGAGGTATGTGCAATGAGCCCCAGTGGAGGGGCAAGGGCAGCTTCGGTGTTAGGGCCCCAATCCCACTCTCCCACTTCTGTCCTGGGCACTGGCGCTCGGCCCAGGCCCTCCTCCAAGGACAGTTCGGGCTCACACGGGCTTGTGGCCCACCCCAGAGGTAGCTGCTCCTGCACCAGGAAGGGTGGGTCTAGGAGATCCAAACTCCAGGAGGAGGAGGGGCTGGTGTGGCACCCTGGGCATCCAGACTCAGCCAGAGGTGGTGATTCCGGGACAGCGCGGACACGGCTCCAGGAGGAAGCCAGCATCCCCACTGTGCTGTCAGTGACTCTGTCAGACGGGACAGAGCCAGAGGGGACTAGACCGAGCCAGGACTTCTCTGTCTGAGGACTGCCCGGAGATGAGCCAGGTGGCAGGCTGCTTACCAACGAGGAGTATGTGAAGATGACGCCCAGGCCTGCCTGTCCCTACAGCTGGCCCCAAGTGGCCCCTCCAGTGCCCCGTGGTAGGGGTCCACCGTTCCCACAGACCTTCCCAGAGCCCCTCCTCCCAGAATGGCCCAAGTCCATCACCCAGAGCATAGGCTCAGGTGCCCAGTCCTGCAGCGGCTTCCAGGGCGGGGAGGCTGCCCCCGGGGGGCCCCAGAGCCCGGGGGCCACCGCCCCCTATGAGTAGGTCTTCTTCCTCCTCATCCTCAAAGGCCCGAGCTGGGCGCCGGGGCGGCGGCCGGGGCGTGGGCTCGTCGCGCTCGGCCATGCGCTCGACGGCGCCCTCGCCCACGAGGAAGACGGTGTCGGCGACGCGCGGGGGCCCAGTGACCGGGTTGTGGTCGTAGGAGAAGACGCGCAGGGCGCGCAGCGGGTGCAGGTCGGGGAAGCCGCCCAGGCGGTTGCGGTCCAGGTCGAGGATGTGCAGGCGGCCCATGCGCAGCAGCGCGGGCGGGAACTCCTCGAAGCGGTTCCCGTAGAGCCACAGGCCGCGCAGGCCCGTCATGCGCGGCAGCTCGGCGGGCAGCGCGCGCAGCCGGTTGTCGCCCATCTGCAGCGACTGCAGCGCCACCAGGCGCAGCAGCGGCCGCGGGAAGCGCCGCAGGAAGTTGCCCTCGATCCAGAGGCAGCGCAGGCTCTGCAGCTGCGCGAAGTCCGCGGGCAGCGCCAGCAGCCGGTTGCCGCCCAGGTAGAGGCGCGTGAGGCGCGGCAGGCGACACAGGCCGTCGGGCAGGCGCTCGAGTTTGTTGAAGTCGAGCGCCAGGATGCGCAGCTCGCGCAGCTCCTCGATCTCCTCGGGCAGCTCGCGCAGCCCGGTGCCGCTCACGTAGAGCTTCTGCAGGCGGCTCAGCGCGCACACGGCGCTCGGCAGCCGCCGCAGCCGCCTCCCGCTCAGCTCCAGCTGCTGCTCGCCGCTGCGCAGCTGCTCCTCGGCGTCCGACGGCAGCTCGTCCGGCGTGGACTCGGCGATGCCCATGGTCACGGGCCCCGGCCCGGGCCGCTGCCGCCGCCGCCGCCGCCGCCGCCGCCGCCGCCGCCTCCCGGCATCGCC